>NC_069503.1:983718062-984318062 GCF_027579735.1 Bombina bombina
TTTTGCTTCTTCGGAGGCTATATTTGGGAGAAAGGTTTTACAGGCAGTGGTTCCTTCCATTTAAGTTCCTGCCTTGTCCCTCCCTTCATCCGTGTACTTTAGCTTTGGTATTGGTATCGCACAAGTAATGGATGATCCGTGGACTGGAGAAAACACAATTTATGCTTACCTGATAAATTTATTTCTCTTGTGGTGTATCCAGTCCACGGCCCGCCCTGTCATTTTAAGGCAGGTAATTTTTAAATTTAAACTACAGTAACCACTACACCTTATGGTTCCTCCTTTCTCGGCTTGTTTTCGATCGAATGACTGGCTATGACAGTTAGGGGAGGAGCTATATTACAGCTCTGCTGTGGGTGTCCTCTTGGAACTTCCTGTTGGGAATGAGAATATCCCACAAGTAATGGATGATCCGTGGACTGGATACACCACAAGAGAAATAAATTTATCAGGTAAGCATAAATTGTGTTTTTAAAAAGTCATTTTTCAATGGGACTTCCACAGCGCCGGTATTACGAGTTTGCCTGTCCGGCCAAAAAGTGAGCAGTACAGCCCATAAAAACAAGATCCGTATCGTAAACTGAAAGTCAGTAGTTATGGGTTTTACGTTACAAAGCTGTACCATAAAATTCATAACTAAAGTGTTACAAAGTACACTAACCCCCATAAACTACCTATTAACCCCTAAACCGAGGCCCTCCTGCAAACACTAGTGCAAACACTAGTTAAATATTATTAACCCCTAATCTGCTGCCCCCAATGTCGCCACCACTATACTAAAGTTGTTAACCCCTAAACCTCTGGCCTCCCACATCACTAGCACTAAATAAATATATTAACCCCTAAGCCTAAGTCTAACCTTAACACCCCTAACTTTAATATAATTAAAATAAATCTAAATAAAACCTACTATTAATAATTAAATAATTCCTATTTAAGACTAAATTCCTACCTGTAAAATAAACCCTTAGCTAGCTACAATATAACTAATAGTTACATTGTAGCTATCTTACGCCTAGATTTTGAGTTCTGCGGTAGCCGCTTTTGGCCGCCCGCTGGTATTTAGAGTCAGGCAGGAAAGGGTCTAACGTTCACTTTCAAGCCGCGACTTTTCCATACCGCAGATCCCCTTACGCCAATTGCGTATCCTATATTTTCAATGGGATCTTCCTAACGCCGTTATTTAGAGTCTTGGCTGAAGTGAGCATTAGACCTTCTACCGACAAGACTCCAGCCGCAGAAAAAAGTCAGTAGTTAAGAGCTTTCTGGGCTAACGCCGGTTTATAAAGCTCTTAACTACTGTGCTCTAAAGTACACTAACACCCATAAACTACCTATGTACCCCTAAACCGAGGTCCCCCCACATCGCCGCCACTATAATAAATTTTTTTAACCCCTAATCTGCCGACCGCACACCGCTGCCACCTACATTATCCCTATGAACCCCTAATCTGCTGCCCTTAACACCGCCGACCCCTATATTATATTTATTAACCCCTAATCTGCCCCCCCAACGTCGCCGCTACCTTACCTACACTTCTTAACCCCTATTCTGCTGACTCCCGCCTCGCAAACCCTATAATAAATTATATTAACCCCTAATATGCCCTCTCTAAAATCACCGCCACCTAACTTCAAGTATTAACCCCATATCTGCCGACCGGACCTCGCCCGCTACTATAATAAATGTATTAACCCCTAAAGCTAAGTCTAACCCTAACACCCCCCCTAAGTTAAATATAATTTTAATCTAACGAAATAAATTAACTCTTATTAACTAAACTATTCCTATTTAAAGCTAAATACTTACCTGTAAAATAAACCCTAATATAGCTACAATATAACGAATAATTATATTGTATCTATTTTAGGGTTTATATTTATTTTACAGGCAACTTTGTATTTATTTCTCTTGTAAGGTGTATCCGGTCCACGGATTCATCCATTACTTGTGGGATATTCTCCTTCCCAACAGGAAGCTGCAAGAGGATCACCCACAGCAGAGCTGTCTATATAGCTCCACCCCTAACTGCCACCCCCAGTCATTCTCTTGCAGCTCTCGACAAGGGAAGTATCAAGAGAGATGTGGTGAATTAGTGTAGTTTATCTTCAATCAAAAGTTTATTTTTAAACGGTACCGGCGTTGTACTGTTTTTTTACCTCAGGCAGAAATTAGAAGAAGAGTTTTGCCTGAGGTTTTTGATGATCTTAGCAGGTTGTAACTAAGGTCCACTGCTGTTCTCACACATAACTGATGAGTATGGGGAAACTTCAGCTGGGAGAATGGCCTGCAGAATTAACTGCCCTGAGGTATGTTCAGTATATTTTTTTCTAGAGGAATGATAAGAACTAGAAAATGCTGACAGTGCCTGATATATTTAAGGTAAGCCTGATTGCAGTGATTTAATAACGACTGGCGTCATGCTTGCAGTAAAGGGTAATATTCTTATTACTTTCTATTATGGCTTAGTATGTAAAACGTTTGCATATATATAAAGAACGTTTTTTTACTGAGGGTGATAAATCTTTATTTGGGGCCTAGTTTTCCACATGGCTGACTAGATTTCTCCTAGGAGTAGTTATTTATGGCCCTTTCACTTTGAGTGCATGGTGGGAGGGGCCCATTTTCGCGCTCTAATTGCACAGTTTTTACATTCTGAGACATCCAGCTTCCCTGAAGGAGTCCCCTGACATATTGGACCTCTGTAAAGGGTTTTTGTGCCTACAAAAGTCGTTTTATGGGAAGGTAGGAGCCACAGTAGAGCTGTGGCAGTTTACTTGTGACTGTTATAGCGGTTTTACCGTTTTTTGCTTCGTTTTTGAGCCTGAGGGGTTAATCATCCATTTGCAAGTGGGTGCAATGCTATTTTAGTCTGTTTTACACACTGTAAAAAATTCATAGTTAACTGCTTTTTTCACTGTTTTGCAGTTTTTGTGTTTGTTTTTTTCCCTTAAAGGCACAGTACCGTTTTTTATAATCTGCTTTTTCACATTAATTAAAGTGTTTTCCAAGCTTGCTGGTCTCATTACTAGTTTGTTCAACATGTCTGACATAGAGGAAACTCCTTGTTCATTATGTTTAGAAGCCATTGGGGAACCCCCTCTTAGAATGTGTACCAAATGTACTGATTTTACTATAAGTTATAAAGACCATATTCTGGCTTTAAAAGATTTATCACCAGAGGAAATTGACAAGGGGGAAGTTATGCCGACTAACTCTCCCCACGTGTCAGAGCCTATAACTCCCGCTCAAGGGGCACCAAGTACATCTAGTGCGCCCATTGCGTATACTTTACAAGACATGGCGGCAGTTATGAATCATACTCTTACATAAGTATTGTCCAAACTGCCAGGGTTACAAGGAAAGTGAGACAGCTCTGGGGCTAGAACAAATACAGAGCTCTCTGACGCTTTAGTAGCTATGTCTGATATACCCTCACAATGTGCAGAAGCCGAAGAAGGAGAGCTTCTATCTGTGGGTGATTTTTCTGATTCAGGGAAGACACTTCAACCTGATTCTGATATGTCTACATTTAAATTTAAGCTTGAACACCTCCGCATGTTGCTCAGGGAGGTTTTACCAACTCTGGATGACTGTGACGCCATTGTAGTCCCAGAGAAATTGTGTAAATTGGATAAATACTATGCAGTGCCTGTTTATACTGATGTTTTTCCAATACCTAAGAGGTTTTCAGAAATTATTACTAAGGAATGGGATAGACCAGGTGTACCGTTCTCTCCCCCTCCTGTTTTTAAAAAGATGTTTCCCATAGATGCCGCTACACGGGACTTGTGGAGGGAGCAGCCTCTACTCTAGCGAAGCGTACAACTATCCCTGTCGAGGACAGTTGTGCTTTTCTAGATCCAATGGACAAAAAATTAGAGGGTTACCTTAAGAAAATTTTTATTCAACAAGGTTTTATTCTCCAGCCCCTTGCATGCATTGCCCCTGTCACTGCTGCTGCGGCCTTCTGGTTTGAGTCTCTAGAAGAGGCTCTACAGGTAGAAACCCCATTGGATGATATCCTTGACAAGCTTAAAGCTCTTAAGCTAGCCAATTCATTTGTCTCTGACGCCGTTGTTCATTGAACCAAGCTAACGGCTAAAAACTCAGGTTTTGCTATTCAGGCGCGTAGGGCGATATGGCTTAAATCCTGGTCAGCTGACGTTACTTCAAAGTCTAAGCTTCTCAATATTCCCTTCAAGGGGCAGACCCTATTCAGGCCTGGACTGAAGGAGATCATTTCTGATATTACTGGAGGAAAAGGTCACGCCCTTCCTCAGGATAGGTCCAACAAATTAAGGACCAAACAGACTAATTTTCGTTCCTTTCGAAATTTCAAGAGTGGCGCAGCTTCAACTTCCTCTAATACAAAACAAGAGGGAAATTTTGCCCAGTCCAAGCCGGTCTGGAGACCTAACCAGGCTTGGAACAAAGGAAAGCAGGCCAAAAAACCTGCTGCTGCCTCTAAGACAGCATGAAAGATCAGCCCCCGATCCGGAAAAGGATCTAGTAGGGGGCAGACTTTCTCTCTTCGCCCAGGCCTGGGCAAGAGATGTCCAGGATCCCTGGGCGTTGGAAATTGTGTCCCAGGGATTTCTTCTGTATTTCAAAGCTTCTTCCCCAAAAGGGAGATTTCATCTCTCACAATTATCTGCAAACCAGATAAAGAGAGAGTGCATGGTGGGAGGGGCCTATTTTCGCGCTCTAATTGAGCAGTTTTTACATTCTGAGACATCCAGCTTCCCTGAAGGAGTCCCCTGACATATTGGACCTCTGTAAAGGGGTTTTGTGCCTACAAAAGTCGTTTTATGGGAAGGTAGGAGCCACAGTAGAGCTGTGGCAGTTTACTTGTGACTGTTATAGCGGTTTTACCGTTTTTTGCTTCGTTTTTGAGCCTGAGGGGTTAATCATCCATTTGCAAGTGGGTGCAATGCTATTTTAGTCTGTTTTACACACTGTAAAAAATTCATAAAGTTAACTGCTTTTTTCACTGTTTTGCAGTTTTTGTGTTTGTTTTTTTCCCTTAAAGGCACAGTACCGTTTTTTATAATCTGCTTTTTCACATTAATTAAAGTGTTTTCCAAGCTTGCTGGTCTCATTACTAGTTTGTTCAACATGTCTGACATAGAGGAAACTCCTTGTTCATTATGTTTAGAAGCCATTGTGGAACCCCCTCTTAGAATGTGTACCAAATGTACTGATTTTACTATAAGTTATAAAGACCATATTCTGGCTTTAAAAGATTTATCACCAGAGGAAATTGACAAGGGGGAAGTTATGCCGACTAACTCTCCCCACGTGTCAGAGCCTATAACTCCCGCTCAAGGGGCACCAAGTACATCTAGTGCGCCCATTGCGTATACTTTACAAGACATGGCGGCAGTTATGAATCATACTCTTACATAAGTATTGTCCAAACTGCCAGGGTTACAAGGAAAGTGAGACAGCTCTGGGGCTAGAACAAATACAGAGCTCTCTGACGCTTTAGTAGCTATGTCTGATATACCCTCACAATGTGCAGAAGCCGAAGAAGGAGAGCTTCTATCTGTGGGTGATTTTTCTGATTCAGGGAAGACACTTCAACCTGATTCTGATATGTCTACATTTAAATTTAAGCTTGAACACCTCCGCATGTTGCTCAGGGAGGTTTTACCAACTCTGGATGACTGTGACGCCATTGTAGTCCCAGAGAAATTGTGTAAATTGGATAAATACTATGCAGTGCCTGTTTATACTGATGTTTTTCCAATACCTAAGAGGTTTTCAGAAATTATTACTAAGGAATGGGATAGACCAGGTGTACCGTTCTCTCCCCCTCCTGTTTTTAAAAAGATGTTTCCCATAGATGCCGCTACACGGGACTTGTGGAGGGAGCAGCCTCTACTCTAGCGAAGCGTACAACTATCCCTGTCGAGGACAGTTGTGCTTTTCTAGATCCAATGGACAAAAAATTAGAGGGTTACCTTAAGAAAATTTTTATTCAACAAGGTTTTATTCTCCAGCCCCTTGCATGCATTGCCCCTGTCACTGCTGCTGCGGCCTTCTGGTTTGAGTCTCTAGAAGAGGCTCTACAGGTAGAAACCCCATTGGATGATATCCTTGACAAGCTTAAAGCTCTTAAGCTAGCCAATTCATTTGTCTCTGACGCCGTTGTTCATTGAACCAAGCTAACGGCTAAAAACTCAGGTTTTGCTATTCAGGCGCGTAGGGCGATATGGCTTAAATCCTGGTCAGCTGACGTTACTTCAAAGTCTAAGCTTCTCAATATTCCCTTCAAGGGGCAGACCCTATTCAGGCCTGGACTGAAGGAGATCATTTCTGATATTACTGGAGGAAAAGGTCACGCCCTTCCTCAGGATAGGTCCAACAAATTAAGGACCAAACAGACTAATTTTCGTTCCTTTCGAAATTTCTAGAGTGGCGCAGCTTCAACTTCCTCTAATACAAAACAAGAGGGAAAATTTGCCCAGTCCAAGCCGGTCTGGAGACCTAACCAGGCTTGGAACAAAGGAAAGCAGGCCAAAAAACCTGGTGCTGCCTCTAAGACAGCATGAAAGTTCAGCCCCCGATCCGGAAAAGGATCTAGTAGGGGGCAGACTTTCTCTCTTCGCCCAGACCTGGGCAAGAGATGTCCAGGATCCCTGGGCGTTGGAAATTGTGTCCCAGGGATTTCTTCTGTATTTCAAAGCTTCTTCCCCAAAAGGGAGATTTCATCTCTCACAATTATCTGCAAACCAGATAAAGAGAGAGGCATTCTTACATTGTGTTCAAGACCTCCTAGTTATGGGAGTGATCCACCCAGTTTCAAAGAAGGAACAGGGGCAAGGCTTCTATTCAAATCTGTTTGTAGTTCCCAAGAAATAGGGAACTTTCAGACCAATCTTAGATCTCAAGATCCTAAACAAATTTCTCAGGGTCCCATCCTTCAAGATGGAGACTATTCGAACCATCCTACCTATGATCCAGGAGGGTCAATATATGACTACCGTGGACTTAAAGGATGCTTATCTTCACATTCCGATACACAGAGATCATCATCGGTTTCTCAGGTTCGCCTTCCTAGACAGGCATTACCAGTTTGTGGCTCTTCCCTTTGGGTTAGCTACAGCACCAAGAATCTTTACGAAGGTTCTAGGGTCACTCCTAGTGGTCCTAAGGCCGCAGGGTATAGCAGTAGCCCCTTACCTAGACGACATTCTGATACAGGCGTCGAATTTTCAAATCGCCAGGTCCCATACGGACATTGTGCTGGCATTTCTGAGGTCTCATGGGTGGAAAGTGAATGAAGAAAAGAGTTCTCTGTCCCCTCTCACAAGAGTTTCCTTCCTAGAAACTCTGATAGATTCTGTAGAAATGAAGATTTACCTGACAGAGGCCAGGTTGTCAAAACTTCTAAATTCCTGCAGTGTTCTTTATTCTACTTCTCGCCCTTCAGTGGCTCAGTGAATAGAAGTAATCGGCTTAATGGTAGCGGCGATGGACATAGTGCCGTTTGCTCGCCTACAACTCAGACCGCTGCAACTTTGCATGCTCAGTCAGTGGAATGGGGATTACACAGATTAGTCCCCTCTACTAAATCTGGATCAAGAGACCAGAGATTCTCTTCTCTGGTGGCTATCTCGGGTCCATCTGTCCAAGGGTATGACCTTCCGCAGGCCAGATTGGACAATAGTAATGACAGATGCCAGCCTTCTGGGCTGGGGTGCAGTCTGGAACTCCCTGAAGGCTCAGGGCTCGTGGACTCAGGAGGAGGCACTCCTTCCGATAAACATTCTGGAACTAAGAGCGATATTCAATGCTCTTCAGGCTTGGCCTCAGCTTGTCAGGTGGGGACTAATGTTTTTACAATTATATAAAGATGCTCATCTTACTCCGCATATTAGACTAATTCAGAAAGTTGTTATTATGGGCAAAAAACTCTCAGTTTTCCCTTTATGTCTGATTCGCTTTACGATGTATTCTTTGTTACCTAGGATACGAACAAAGCTATAACATCACACCCCCTGAAATACACCAATAGGGACATACCCTTTTTCCCCCACTACCCAATTATCATATGGGAAAATCACCCAATAGGATCAACGTACACGCACACACCCATTTCCTATAGACGAAATCGCATAAAGATCGATCCTCATATGATTAAACACACATTTGTTTACATCATGTCACAAAGGTTCCGAATAGTTGGTATGAGTTTAGGATCAGTAAACAGATCTGTAATGAAAGTATATATGCGATCCTTGTAAGTACAGACCGGAAGTCATTGAACAGGATAGACCGGAAGTAACTTCCGAAGTAAAAAGAAAGCCTTAATTAGAAACACATATTTTAGATATAAACCTAAGTGAGTCAAACTAGAAAAACGATATATATTTTGATAAGGGTTAATCGAAAATAAGGAGTTTAGATAACATTATTTACATGTAACGAAACAGGAAACACTGTACGATTACTTCCGGTTCGTATTTGACAAATGGGTATAAAAGAGTACCCAGGACAACACAATCCAGTCTTGAAAAAGGTCTAGCACAGACCGAAACGCGTCGACTGGTGAGTCTTGCTCCTTCTTATTATTTTGGGACATTACGCTCTGCACTATTGTGTGTTTGTTTTCTACTTTTTAGGCAGAAATCGGGTCGGTCGGGCCCCTGACGAAAATATCTTTCACATCAAAATATTTTTCACATCAACATTTTCCGGTATTATTACAGGCTGCCATTATTCCACAGGATTATCAGGGACATAACCATCTTTTTATTACAGTGGCCACTGTTTTTTCAATCGTATTGTGCACCTTTTTTCACGTTGTGATTTGATGGATTGAACATTGTTTTCTCAAGGACTTATTGTGTTTTTTCGGTTTTTGCTTATAGCTACATTCATTTGTTTGACCGTTTGATTTGCACAGATTGTTCGAATTAATTCATTTTATATTTTGTACTTTTGTCACATGATTACTTTATGTCACATTACTTACACCCTATACAGTTTTCACTTTTAGATTAGTTTTACATTAATTTGTGTGGGGCACACACGAGGATTCACTTTTACACTACCTGTAGCAAGGTTTAGTACTTTCTTTTCCACTACCTTTAGCAAGGTTTAGTATTTTTTCTATTTTTTCTCTTTTTTGCATCACCACCACACACTACATTCTACAATTAAGTATCTGGGTTAATCGATACAAGAACACACTGAGATTCTTGTTTTAACCTCTAACAAGGCTACCTTCACCTGTAGCAAGGTGCTAGAGGAATAACGGTCCCACATAGAAAGGGGATCAGTCCAATCAAGCGCTACTAGAAACGAAGAAGTCTTTTAATTTGAATCTGTCTCAACTGTTTTTATGTATTTTTAGATTCTATTTTAGTATGTCTGTATGATTGTAACATGGATCCATGCTTGTAACTATTAAAGTGTTATTTTTATCATAAATACCTTTAATTATCCTTATCTCACTAGCTCTAGACCCAGCCTATTAGGCGCTTTGGTTCTTTTACCCATTGTTTTACTTGTTTTAATGTATGCTCTTGATAAAGACGTGTAATACGTTGAAACGCGTTGAGCAAATAAAACCTTTTATCCTTTGTTGAAAGATTGTCAAGATCTTGTTTTGCTGTGCTGAGCTGGAATCTCCTTATTTATGGAGTAAGTTACTACATTTTTTTCAATTACACACTGGATACTTTTGTCATTTGGGTCTCTATTCATTTATAGTCCACTTTTGGATAAACCTGAAAATTCAGTATTTGACTCCAGGAACCTGTGGACTCTTGCCATCTGACGCTACGTTCCCTTTCAGCTGTAAAGATTAATCTTATGGAGTGAGTATACTGCACCCATATTAATTGGCTTCAATATATGCATCAAGCCTTTTTTCTCTTCACTTACTAGAGAAAATCACTCAATAGACCAGCGCCATCTACTACTACTATCTATTTAGTTAGAATTAAGCCTGTGTTTAAACCTGTTGCTCCGCCATGGAGTTTAAATTTAGTTCTTAAAGTTCTTCAAGGGGTTCCGTTTGAACCTCTGCATTCCATAGATATCAAGCTTTTATCTTGGAAATTTCTGTTTTTGGTAGCTATCTCTTAGGCTCGAAGAGTTTCAGAGTTATCTGCCTTACAGTGTGATTCCCCTTATCTGATCTTCCATGCAGATAAGGTAGTTTCTCCTGTTAAGTGTAGTCAGTCCACGGGTCATCCATTACTTATGGAATATTTCTCTTCCTAACAGGAAACTGCAAGAGAATTACCCAGCAGAGCTTGCTATATAGCTCCTCCCCTCACCTGTCATACTCAGTCATTCTCTTGCAGCCTAACAGATAGGAAGCTGTGAGAGATCTGTGGTGTTTTTTAACTTAGTTTTATTTCTACAATCAAAAGTTTGTTATTTTTAAATGGCACCGGAGTGTGCTGTTTATTCTCAGGCAGCTTTAGAAGAAGAATCTGCCTGGGTTTTTTTTTCTATGGCCTTAGCAGACGTAACTAAGACCCACTGGCTGTTTCTCATCTGAGGAAAAGTGAGGTAACTTCAGAGAAGGGGAATAGCATGCAGGGCCCCCCTGCAACAAATAGGTATGTGCAGTAAATTATTTTCTGAGGAATGGAATTGACTGAGAAAATACTGCTGATGCCATTGTAAAGTAAGTTCAGCCTTAAATGCAGCGATAGCGACTGGTATCAGGCTGATGTGTGTGTGTGTGTGTGTACACTGAATGTATTTTCTAAGGAATGGAATTGACTCTGAAAATACTGTAAATACTGAAATAATGTATGAGCCTTAACTGCAGTAAATGCGACTGGTAGCAGGCTTATTAATAATAATACATAACTTTCAAATGTATGTTTAAAACGTTTACTGGCATGTTAATCGTTTTTTGTGAGGTACTTGGTGATAAAACTTATTGGGGCTTGATTTTTACCACATGGCCATTTTTGTTTTCTGCATAGAAACAGTTTCTGAGCTTCCCCACTGTTGTAATATGAGTGGGAGGGGCCTATTTTAGCGCTTTTTTGCGCAGTAAAAATTCAGTCACAATCTGTCTACTTCATCCTCCATGATCCAGATCGTCTCTAGAGAGCTCAGGGGTCTTCAAAATCCATTTTGAGGGAGGTAATCAGTCACAGTAGTCCTGTGACAGTGTATTTGACTGTGAGAAAAACGTTAATTATATAATTGTTATCCGTTTTTGGGTACTAAGGGGTTAATCATCCATTTGCTGGTGGGTGCAATCCTTTGCTAACTTAATACATTTACTGTGAAAAATTGGTTGCTATAACTATTTTAGTTCATTGTTATTTCAACTGTGTCAGTTTTTCTGTGCTTCTTAAAGGCACAGTAACGTTTTTTATATTGCTTGTAAATTAATTTTGAAAAGTATTTCCAAGTTTGCTAGTCTCATTGCTAGTTTGTTTAAACATGTCTGACTTAGATGAATCTCTTTGTTCACTATGTTTAAAGGCCAATGTGGAGCCCAATAGAAATTTGTGTACCAATTGCATTGATGCTACTTTGAATAAAAGTCAATCTTTACATGTAAAGAAATTATCACCAGACGACGAGGGGGAAGTTATGCCGACTAACTCTCCTCACGTGTCAGTACCTGCGCCTCCCGCTCAGGAGGTGCGTGATTTTGTGGCGCCAAGTACATCAGGGAGGCCCTTACAAATCACTTTGCAAGACATGGCTACTGTTATGACAGAAGTATTATCTAAGTTGCCAGATTTAAGAGGCAAGCGCGATAGCTCTGGGTTAAGGATAGAGCGCGCGGATGAGATGAGAGCCACGTCAGATACTGCGTCACAGTTTGCAGAACGTGAGGACGGAGAGCTTCATTCTGTGGGTGACGGATCTGATCCAGGGAGACTGGATTCAGAGATCTCCAATTTTAAATTTAAGCTAGAGAACCTCCGCACATTGCTAGGGGAGGTATTAGCGGCTCTGAATGATTGTAACACGGTTGCAATTCCAGAGAAATTATGTAGGTTGGATAAATACTATGCGGTGCCGGTGTGTACTGACGTATTTCCTATACCAAAAAGGCTTACAGAGATTATTAGCAAGGAGTGGGATAGACCTGGTGTGCCTTTTACCCCTCCTCCCATATTTAGGAAAATGTTTCCTATTGACGCCACCACACGAGACTTATGGCAGACGGTCCTTAAGGTGGAGGGAGCAGTTTCTACTTTAGCCAAGCGTACCACTATCCCGGTGGAGGATAGTTGTGCCTTTTCAGATCCAATGGATAAAAAATTAGAGGGTTACCTTAAGAAAATGTTTGTTCAACAAGGTTTTATTTTACAGCCCCTTGCATGCATTGCGCCTGTCACTGCTGCGGCAGCATTCTGGTTTGAGTCTCTGGAAGAGGCCATTCGCTCAGCTCCATTGGATGAAATAATGAACAAGCTTAAAACACTTAAGCTAGCTAACGCATTTGTTTCTGATGCCGTTGTGCATTTAACCAAACTTACGGCTAAGAACTCCGGATTCGCCATCCAAGCACGCAGAGCGCTATGGCTTAAATCCTGGTCAGCTGACGTGAAATTGCTTAATATTCCTTTCAAAGGGCAGACCTTATTCTGGCCCGGCTTGAAAGAAATTATTGCTGACATTACGGGAGGTAAGGGCCATGCTCTACCTCAGGACAGGGCCAAATCAAAGGCCAAACAGTCTAATTTTCGTGCCTTTCGTAACTTCAAGGCAGGAGCAGCATCAACTTCCTCCGCTCCAAAACAGGAAGGAGCTGTTGCTCGTTACAGGCAGGGCTGGAAAGTTAACCAGTCCTGGAACAGGGGCAAGCAGGCCAAGAAACCTGCTGCTGCCCCCAAGACAGCATGAAGAGAGGGCCCCCTATCCGGAAACGGATCTAGTGGGGGGCAGACTTTCTCTCTTCGCCCAGGCTTGGGCAAGAGATGTCCAGGATCCCTGGGCGTTGGAGATCATATCCCAGGGATATCTCCTGGACTTCAAGACTTCTCCTCCACGGGGGAGATTTCATCTTTCAAGGTTATCAGCAAACCAAACAAAGAAAGAGGCGTTTCTACGCTGTGTACAAGACCTCTTACTAATGGGGGTAGTCCACCCAGTTCCGTGGACGGAACACGGGCAGGGATTCTATTCAAATCTATTTGTGGTTCCCAAAAAAGAGGGAACCTTCAGACCAATCTTGGACTTAAAAATCCTAAACAAATTTCTAAGAGTTCCATCATTTAAAATGGAGACTATTCGAACCATCCTTCCCATGATCCAAGAGGGTCAGTACATGACCACGGTGGACCTAAAGGATGCCTACCTTCACATACCGATTCACAAGGACCATTACCGGTATTTGAGATTTGCCTTCCTAGACAGGCATTACCAGTTTGTAGCTCTTCCCTTCGGATTAGCTACGGCTCCAAGAATCTTTACAAAAATTCTAGGATCACTTCTGGCGGTACTAAGACCGCGAGGCATAGCGGTGACTCCGTACCTAGACGACATTCTGATACAAGCGTCAAGTTTTCAAACTGCCAAGTCTCATACAGAGATAGTTCTGGCATTTCTGAGGTCGCATGGGTGGAAGGTGAACGTGGAAAAGAGTTCTCTATTACCACTTACAAGAGTTCCCTTTCTAGGGACTCTTATAGATTCTGTAGAGATGAAAATTTACCTGACAGAGGCCAGGTTATTAAAACTTCTAAATGCTTGCCGTGTCCTTCACTCCATTCCACACCCGTCAGTAGCTCAGTGCATGGAAGTAATCGGCTTAATGGTAGCGGCAATGGACATAGTACCATTTGCGCGCCTGCATCTCAGACCGCTGCAATTGTGCATGCTAAGTCAGTGGAACGGGGATTACTCAGATTTGTCCCCCCTACTAAATCTGGATCAAGAGACCAGAGATTCTCTTCTATGGTGGCTCTCTCGGCCACATCTGTCCAAGGGGATGACCTTTCGCAGGCCAGATTGGACGATTGTAACAACAGACGCCAGCCTTCTAGGCTGGGGAGCAGTCTGGAATTCCCTGAAAGCTCAGGGATTATGGACTCAGGAGGAGAAACTCCTCCCAATAAATATTCTGGAGTTAAGAGCAATATTCAATGCTCTCCTAGCTTGGCCTCAGTTAGCAACTCTGAGGTTCATCAGATTTCAGTCGGACAACATCACGACTGTGGCTTATATCAATCATCAAGGGGGAACCAGAAGTTCCCTAGCGATGTTGGAAGTCTCAAAGATAATTCGCTGGGCAGAGTCTCACTCTTGCCACCTGTCAGCGATCTACATCCCAGGCGTGGAGAACTGGGAGGCGGATTTTCTAAGTCGCCAGACTTTTCATCCGGGAGAGTGGGAACTTCATCCGGAGGTCTTTGCTCAACTGGTTCGTCGTTGGGGCAAACCAGATCTGGATCTCATGGCGTCTCGTCAGAACGCCAAGCTTCCTTGTTACGGATCCAGGTCCAGGGACCCGGGAGCGGTGCTGATAGATGCTCTGACAGCCCCTTGGGTCTTCAACATGGCTTATGTGTTTCCACCATTCCCAATGCTTCCTCGTTTGATTGCCAAGATCAAACAGGAGAGAGCTTCGGTGATTCTGATTACGCCTGCGTGGCCACGCAGGACCTGGTATGCAGACCTAGTGGACATGCCGTCCTGTCCACCGTGGTCTCTGCCTCTGAGACAGGACCTTCTAATTCAGGGTCCTTTCAAACATCCAAATCTAATTTCTCTGAGGCTGACTGCATGGAGATTGAACGCTTGATTCTATCAAAGCGTGGTTTCTCGGAGTCAGTTATTGATACCTTAATACAGGCTAGGAAGCCTGTTACCAGACAAATTTACCATAAAATATGGCGTAAATATTTACATTGGTGCGAATCCAAGAGTTACTCATGGAGTAAGGTTAGGATTCCTAGGATATTGTCCTTTCTACAAGAGGGTTTAGAAAAGGGCTTATCTACTAGTTTGTTAAAGGGACAGATTTCTGCTCTGTCTATTCTTCTACACAAACGTCTGGCTGAAGTTCCAGACGTTCAGGCTTTCTTTCAGGCTTTAACTAGGATTAAGCCTGTGTTTAAGTCTGTTGCTCCGCCGTGGAGCTTAAACTTAGTTCTTAATGTTCTTCAAGGCGTTCCATTTGAACCCCTTCATTCCATTGATATCAAGTTGTTATCTTGGAAAGTTCTGTTTTTGATGGCTATTTCCTCGGCTCGGAGAGTCTCTGAGTTATCTGCCTTACATTGTGATTCTCCTTATCTGATTTTCCATTCAGACAAGGTAGTTCTGCGTACTAAACCTGGGTTCTTACCTAAGGTAGTTACTAACAAGAATATCAATCAAGAGATTGTTGTTCCATCTCTGTGTCCTAACCCTTCTTCAAAGAAGGAACGACTTTTGCATAATCTGGACGTAGTCCGTGCCCTGAAATTCTATTTGCAGGCAACTAAGGATTTTCGTCAAACTTCTTCCCTGTTTGTCGTTTACTCTGGACAGAGGAGAGGTCAAAAGGCTTTGGCTACCTCTCTCTCTTTTTGGCTTCGTAGCATAATACGATTAGCCTATGAGACTGCTGGACAGCAGCCTCCTGAAAGGATTACAGCTCATTCTACTAGAGCTGTGGCTTCCACCTGGGCCTTTAAAAATGAGGCCTCTGTTGAACAGATTTGCAAGGCTGCGATTTGGTCTTCGCTTCACACTTTTTCAAAATTTTACAAATTTGACACTTTTGCTTCCTCGGAGGCTGTGTTTGGGAGAAAGGTACTTCAGGCAGTGGTTCCTTCTGTTTAATGTTCCTGCCTTGTCCCTCCCTTCATCCGTGTACTTTAGCTTTGGTATTGGTATTCCATAAGTAATGGATGACCCGTGGACTGACTACACTTAACAGGAGAAAACATAATTTATGCTTACCTGATAAATTCCTTTCTTCTGTAGTGTAGTCAGTCCACGGCCCGCCCTATTTTTACGGCAGGTCTAAATTTTAATTAAACTCCAGTCACCACTGTACCCTATGGTTCCTCCTTTCTCGTATGCTTGGTCGAATGACTGAGTATGACAGGTGAGGGGAGGAGCTATATAGCAAGCTCTGCTGGGTAATTCTCTTGCAGTTTCCTGTTAGGAAGAGAAATATTCCATAAGTAATGGATGACCCGTGGACTGACTACACTACAGGAGAAAGGAATTTATCAGGTAAGCATAAATTATGTTTTTGCGTACCAAATCTGGGTTTCTTCCTAAGGTGGTATCTAATAGGAATATCAATCAGGAGATTGTTGTTCCGTCACTGTGTCCAAATCCTTCTCAAAGAAGGAACGTCTCATACATAATCTTGACGTGGTTCGTGCTTTAAAGTTTTATTTACAAGCTACTAAGGATTTTCGTCAAACATCGGCATTGTTTGTGGTCTACTCTGGACAGAGGAGAGGCCAAAAGGCTTCAGCAACTTCTCTTTCTTTTTGGTTAAAAAGTATAATCCGCTTAGCTGATGAGACTGCTGGCCAGCAGCCTCCTGATAGAATTACAGCTCATTCCACTAGAGCGGTGACTTCCACATGGGCTTTTAAAAATGAGGCTTCTGTTGAACAGATTTGTAAGGCGGCGACTTGATCTTCGCTTCATACTTTTTCTAAATTCTACAAATTTGATACTTTTGCTTCTTCGGAGGCTATTTTTGGGAGAAAGGTCTTACAGGCAGTGGTGCCTTCCGTTTAAGCGCCTGCCTTGTCCCTCCCTTCATTCGTGTCCTATAGCTTTGGTATTGGTATCCCACAAGTAATGGATGAATCCGTGGACTGGATACACCTTACAAGAGAAAACAAAATTTATGCTTACCTGATAAATTTATTTCTCTTGTGGTGTATCCAGTCCACGGCCCGCTCTGTCATTTTAAGGCAGGTGTTTTTTATTTTTAAACTACAGTCACCACTTCACCCTATAGTTTCTCCTTTCTCTTGCTTGTCTTCGGTCGAATGACTGGAGGTGGCAGTTAGGGGAGGAGCTATATAGACAGCTCTGCTGTGGGTGATCCTCTTACAGCTTCCTGTTGGGAAGGAGAATATCCCACAAGTAATGGATGAATCCGTGGACTGGATACACCACAAGAGAAATAAATTTATCAGGTAAGCATAAATTTTGTTTTTAACTAGGTACAATAGCTATTAAATAGTTAAGAACTATTTAATAGCTACCTAGTTAAAATAATTACCAAATTATCTGTAAAATAAATCCTAACCTAAGTTACAATTAAACCTAACACTACACTATCAATAAATAAATTAAATTAATTAACTACAAGTACCTACAATTACCTACAATTAAATAAACTAAAGTAAATTACCAAAAAAAACAAATACTAAATTACAAAAAATAAAAAAAGATTACAGGAATTTTTAGCTAATTACACCTACTCTAAGCCCCCTAATAAAATAACAAAGCCCCCAAAATAAAAAAATTTCCCTACCCTAATCTAAATTACAAAAGTTAACAGCTCTATTACCAGGCCTTAAAAGGGCTTTTTGCGGGGCATGCCCCAAAGAAATCAGCTCTTTTGCCTGTAAAAAAAACACAATACCACCCCCAACATTACAACCCACCACCCGCATACCCCTACTCTAACCCAAACCCCCCTTAAATAAAAACCTAACACTACCCCCCTGAAGATCTCCCTACCTTGAGTTGTGTTCACCCAGCCGGGCACCGATGGACCAAAAGAGGACATCCGGAGCGGCAGAAGTCTTCATCCTATCCGGGCAGAAGAGGACATCCGGACCGGCAGACATCTTTATCCAAGCGGCATCTTCTATCTTCATCCATCCGACGAGGAGCGGCTCCATCTTCAAGACCTCCGGCGCGGAACATCCTCTTCCTTCCGACGACTACCGACGAATGAAGGTTCCTTTAAGTGACGTCATCCAAGATGGCGTCCCTCGAATTCAGATTGGCTGATAGGATTCTATCAGCCAATCGGAATTAAGGTAAGAAAATCTGATTGGTTGATTGAATCAGCCAATCAGATTCAAGTTCAATCGGATTGGCTGATCCAATCAGCCAATCAGATTGAGCTTGCATTCTATTGGCTGATCGGAACACTAAAACCTAGCATTACAAAATACATTTATCTAAATTACAGAAAATAATAAACACTAAATTAAACAAAATAAAAAAGAAATTATCAAATATTTAAACTAATTGCACCTAATCTAATAGCCCTATCAAAATAAAAAAAGCTCCCCCAAAATAAAAAAAACCCTAGCCTACAATAAACTGCCAATGACCCTTAAAAGGGCCTTTTGCGGGACATTGCCCCAAAGAAATCAGCTCTTTTTCCTGTAATAAAAAAATACAAACAACCCCCCCAACAGTAAAACCTACCACCTACACAACCAACCCCCCCTAAAAAAAACTACCTAAAAAACCTAAGCTCCCCATTGCCCTGAAAAGGGCATTTGGATGGGCATTGCCCTTAAAAGGGCATTTAGCTATTTTACATTGCCCAAAGTCCCTAATTAAAAATAAAACCCACCCAATAAACCCTTAAAAAAACCTAACACTAACCCCCGAAGACCCACTTACAGTTTTTGAAGACCGGACATCCATCCTCAACGAAGCGGGAGAAGTCTTCATCCAAGCGGCAAGAAGTCCTCAACGAAGCCGGGAGAAGTCTTCATCCAAGCGGCAAGAAGTTCTCCTCCAGACAGGCAGAAGTCTTCATCCAGACGGCATCTTCTATCTTCATCCTTCCGACGCGGAGCAGCTCCATCTTCATGACATCCGGCTCGGAGCATCCTCTTCTTTCGAATTCTATCAGCCAATCAGAATTAAAGGGTAAAAAAGTCCTATTGGCTGATGCAATCAGCCAATAGGATTGAGCTTGCATTCTATTGGCTGTTCCAATCAGCCAATAGAAAGCGAGCACAATCCTATTGGCTGATTGGATCAGCCAATAGGATTGAAGCTCAATCCTATTGGCTGATTGCATCAATAGGAATTTTTTACCCTTTAATTCCGATTGGCTGATTTCTATGACGTCATTTAATGACGTCATTTAAAGGAACCTTCATTCTTCAAGAGAAATCGAAAGAAAAGGATGCTCCGCGCCGCATGTCTTGAAGATGGAGCCACTCTGCGACGGAAGAATGAAGATAGAAGATGCCGTCTGGATGAAGACTTCTGCCCTCCCGGAGGACAACTTCTTGCCACTTGGATGAAGACTTCTCCAGGCTTCGTTGAGGACTTCTTGCCGCTTGGATGAAGACTTCTCCCGGCTTGATGAGATAGTACTGTAAGTGGATCTTCGGGGGTTAGTGTTAGGTTTTATTAAGGGTTTATTGGGTGGGTTTTATTTTTCGATTAGGGTTTGGGCACAGAAAAATAGCTAAATGCCCTTTTAAGGTCAATGCCCATCCAAATGCCCTTTTCAGGGCAATGGGGAGCTTAGGTTTATTTAGATAGGATTTTATTTGGGGGGTTTGGTTGTGTGGGTGGTGGGTTTTACTGTTGGGGGGTTGTTTGTATTTTTTTTACAGGTAAAAGAGCGGATTTCTTTGGGGCAATGCCCCGCAAAAGGCCCTTTTAAGGGCTATTGGCAGTTTATTGTAGGCTAGGGGTTTTTTTATTTGGGGGGGTGGGGGGGCTTTTTTTTATAGGGCTATTAGATTAGGTGTAATTAGTTTCAATATTTGATAATTTATTTTTTATTTTGTGTAATTTAGTGTTTATTTTTTTTTGTAATTTTGTTAATTGTATTTAATGTAATTTATTTAATTTTAGTGTAATGTTAGGTTTTAGTGTAATGTAGCTTAGGTTTTATTTCACAGGTAAGTTTGTATTTATTTTAACTAGGTAGCTAGTAAGTAGTTAATAACTATTTACTAACTAGTCTACCTAGCCAGTCTCCAGATCTCAACCCCATAGAAAACCTTTGGAGGGAGTTGAAAGTCTGTGTTGTCCAGCGACAGCCCCAAAACATCACTGCTCTAGAGGAGATCTGCATGCAGGAATGGGCCAACATACCAGTAACAGTGTGTGGCAACCTTTTGAAGACTTACAGAAAACGTTTGACCTCTGTCATTGCCGACAAAGGATATATAACAAAGTATTGAGATGAACTTTTGATATTGACCAAATACTTATTTTCCACCATAATTTGCAAATAAATTCTTTCCAAATCAGACAATGTAATTGTCTGGATTTGTTTCCACATTTTGTCTCTCATAGTTGAGGTATACCTATGATGAAAATTACAGGCCGCTCTCATCTTCTTAAGTGGGAGAACTTGCACAATTGGAGGTGTTTCCTGTTCCTGACCGTGCTTCAGAAATTATTGCACGGGAGTGGGAGAAGCCTGGGATTCCTTTTTCCCCTTCTCCAATTTTTAAGAAGATGCTTCCTATTGCTGATTCTATTAAAGAGTCTTGGCAAACGGTTCCTAAGATGGAAGGATCTATTTCCACTTTGGCTATGAGAACTACTATTCCTATTGTTGATAGCTGTTCCTTTAAGGATCCTATGGATAAGAAGCTGGATGCTTTACTTAAGAGGATGTATGTTCACCAGGGGTTGCAATGACAGCCTGCAGTGTGTATTGCTACTGTCACTAGTGTGGCAGCCTATTGGTTTGATGCGTTGTCTAATTCTATTCGGTCAGATACTCCTCTTGAGGAGATTCAGGATAGGATTAAGGCTCTTAAGTTGGCCAATTCCTTTATTACTAATGCTTCTCTTCAAGTCATCAAGTTGGGTACAAAGATTTCTGGCTTTGCTGTTCTGGCTCGCAGGGCTTTATGGTTGAAGTCCTGGTCTGCGGATGTTTCCTCTAAATCTAAGCTTTTGTCTATTCCTTACAAGGGTAAGACCTTGTTTGGACCGGTGGTGGACATTGTGTCCCAGGGTTACAAGCTAGAGTTAAAGACTTATCCTCCCATTGGCAGGTTCCTTCTCTCCAGGTTATCTGTAAACCAGATAAAGAGAGAGGCGTTCTTATGTTGCGTCCAGGATCTTTCCGATATGGGAGTGATAGTTCCTGTTCCAATTCAGGAGCAGGGTCTGGGATTCTATTCCAATTTGTTCGTAGTTCCCAAAAAAGAGGGAACCTTCTGACCTATTTTAGATATCAAGAGTGTGAACAAGTTTCTCAGAGTTCCGTCTTTCAAGATGGAAACTATTCGTTCCATTCTTCCTTTTAGTTCAGGAGGATCAGTTCATGACCACAGTGGATTTAAAGGATGCATATCTGCATATTCCTATCCACAAGGCTTTTCTAGACAAACATTTTCAGTTTGTGGCTTTTTCTTTCGGTCTTGCAACAGCTCCCAGAATTTTCACAAAGGTCTTGGGAGCATTATTAGCAGTGCTTTGGTTGCAGGGTGTTGCAGTGGCGCCCTATCTGGACGATATTCTGGTTCAGGCGCCATCTCTTCAACAAGCAAGCTCCCACATGGAGATATTGTTGTCTTTTCTGCGCTCCCACGGTTGGAAGGTGAATTTAGGAAAAAGTTCCTTGATTCCGGCTACAAAAGTGGTATTTTTGGGATCCCTCATAGATTCCCTAGAAATGTAAGGTTTTTCTGACAGAAGCCAAGATTATTCAGTGGGCAGAGACCCACAACTGTTTTCTGTCTGCGATCCACATTCCAGGGGTGGACAATTGGGAAGCGGATTTTCTGAGCAGACAGACTTTTCATCCGGGGGAGTGGGAACTTCATCCAGAGGTGTTTTCCAGCTTGATCCTCAAGTGGGGGCAGCCTGAGCTGGATCTCATGGCATCTCGTCAGAATGCCAGGCTTCCGAGGTACGGGTCAAGGTCAAAGGATCCTCAGGTTGTACTGATAGATGCTCTGGCAGTTCCTTGGAACTTCAGTCTAGCGTATGTTTTTCCTCCATTCGCTCTCCTTCCATGGGTTATTGCTCGAATCAGACAGGGGAGGGCGTCGGTGATTCGCATTGCTCTGGCTTGGCCTCGCAGGATCTGGTATGCAGATCTGGTGGAGATGTCATCTTTTCCACCTGGGAGTCCTCCGTTAAGGAAGGACCTTCTACTTCAGGGGCCTTTCCTTCATCCAAATCTCGTTTCTCTGAATCTGACTGCTTGGAGATTGAACGCTTGATATTATCTAAGCGTGGTTAGATATTGAGACTATGATTCAGGCTCGTAAGCCTGTGACTAGAAAGATTTACTATAACATTTGGCGTAAATATTTGTATTGGTGTGAATCCAGAGGTTTTTCTTGGAATAGATTTAAGATTACTAGGATTTTGTCTTTTCTCAAAGAGGGTTTGGAGAAGGGTTTATCTGCTAGTACCTTGAAGTGTCAAATCTCTGCTTTATCTTTTTTGTTACATAAACGTCTGGCAGATGTGCCAGATGTTCAGTCTTTTTGCCAAACTTTGGTCAGAGTCCGGCCTAAGTTTAAATTTGCTACTCCTCCTTGGAGTTTGAATTTGATTCTTAGAGTTCTTCAACGTGCTAGTTTTGAGCCTATGCATTCTTTGGAAATTAAGATTTTATCCTGGAAAGTTTTGGTTTTGGTTGCTATTTCTTCAACTCGAAGAGTTTCGGAGCTTTCAGCCTTGGAGCATGAATCTCCTTTCTTTATTTTTTATTCTGATAAGGTAGTTCTGTGTACTGCCTTAGGTTTCCTTCCCAAGGTAGTTTTGGACAAGAATATAAATCAAGAGATTGTTGTTCTTTCCTTGTGTCCTAATCCTTCTTCTCATAAGGAACGTTTGTTGCACAACCTGGATGTGGTGCGTGCCTTAAAGTTTTATTTGCAGGCGACTAAGGATTTTCTCCAGTCTTCTTCTTTATTTGTTGTTTTTTTCTGGGAAGTGCAAGGGTCAGAAGGCTACGGCTTCTTCTCTTTCTTTTTGGTTGAGTATTATTCGCTTGGCATATGAGACTGCTGGGCAGCAGCCTCCTGAGGAATCACGGCTCATTCCACTAGGGCTGTTTCTTCTTCTTGGGCTTTTCAAAATGGAGCCTCTGTGGAACAGATTTGCAAGGCTGCTACTTGGTCATCTTTACACACTTTTTCAAAATTTTACAAATTTGATACTTTTTCTTCGGCTGAGGTTTCTTTTGGGAGAATGGTTCTTCAAGCAGTAAGGCCTTCTGTTTTGGTTTACTGTCTTGTCCCTCCCTTATCATCTGTGTCCTCTGGCTTGGGTATTGGTTCCCAACAGTAATTATGATGATCCATGGACTAACAGTGTCATTAGAAAGAAAACATAATTTATGCTTACCTGATACATTTCTTTATTTCTTGACACAGTGAGTCCACGGCCGGCCCTATATTTTTCAGACTGTTTATTTTTCCATAAACCTCATGCACCTCTGCACCTTATATTAATTTCTTTCTCCTTTCCTTTTGGTCGAATGACTGGGGATTGTGTGTAAGGGGAGTAGTATTTAACAGTTTTTGCTGTAGTGCTCTCTGCCGCCTCCTGCTGGTCAGGAGAGATATTCCCAACAGTAATTATGATGATCTGTGGACTTGCCGTGTCAAGAAATAAATTTATCAGGTAAGCATAAATTATGTTTTTTCTACAGGAATTATGAACTTCATTTGAACAACAGTGTTGAAATGTTGGTGGACATGCCTTTTTCAACTAAGCATAAAATGTCAGTTCAGAATTTACTTTCTTCTATGTGTTAGCCTGCTAAGGTTAATGTTTCTAGTTGTGAGGCTGCTGTTTCCTCAGAAGGGAGTCTTTGTTCTTTGTTGATCAAGAGTCTTACTCTTATATTGTTACTGACATCCTTTTATTTCTTTTTATGTTAAGCATAATCATTCTCTTTTTAAGGGATTATTTTCTTTCTTACTTACTTTAGAGGTGACATGATCCTAAAGTAGATGGGAATATACCAGTTAAATGATATATACTGTTTAATCTCTTTGTGTGTTTCTTGTCCCTGTTGCAGTTTCTGAGATTATAGCCAGATATTGAACTAAATCAGGTATTCCTTTTATTTCTTCTCAAGGCATCTATCATTGTGCTTTTGGAAGCTAATCCCAAAATAGCTGGGGAGACATTTTCTTCTGTTATGTGTGATCAGTCCACGGGTCATCATTACTTCTGGGATATAACTCCTCCCCAACAGGAAATGCAAGAGGATTCACCCAGCAGAGCTGCATATAGCTCCTCCCCTCTACGTCACTCCCAGTCATTCTCTTGCACCCAACGACTAGATAGGATGTGTGAGAGGACTATGGTGATTATACTTAGTTTTTATAACTTCAATCAAAAGTTTGTTATTTTACAATAGCACCGGAGCGTGTTATTGCCTCTCTGGCAGAGTTTGAAGAAGAATCTACCAGAGTTTTTACTATGATTTTAACCGGAGTAGTTAAGATCATATTGCTGTTTCTCGGCCATCTGAGGGAGGTAAAAGCTTCAGATCAGGGGACAGCGGGCAGATGAATCTGCATTGAGGTATGTAGCAGTTTTTATTTTCTGAATGGAATTGATGAGAAAATCCTGCCATACCGTTATAATGACATGTATGTATACTCTACACTTCAGTATTCTGGGGATGGTACTTCACTGGAATTACTCTGTAAAAAGTACATTAAACCTTTTAATAGGCATTTATTATGTTAAACGTTTTTGCTGGAATGTAGAATCGTTTGCATTTTCTGAGGTACTAAGTGAATAAATGTTTGGGCATTATTTTTCCACTTGGCAGTTGCTTGTTTTAATTGTGACAGTTTCGTTTCTCTCTCACTGCTGTGTGTGAGGGGGAGGGGCCGTTTTTGGCGCTCTTTGCTACGCATCAAAAATTTCCAGTCAGTTACTCTTGTATTTCCTGCATGATCCGGTTCATCTCTAACAGAACTCAGGGGTCTTCAAACTTCTTTGGAGGGAGGTAGATTCTCTCAGCAGAGCTGTGAGACTTATATATTGACTGTGATTAAAAACGTTGCTCTGTAATTTTTATGTTTCAAATTTAATTATTGTTACTTTACTAATGGGAACAAACCTTTGCTAAAAGTTGTGTTGTTTTCAAGGATTGATGCTATAACTGTTTTTCAGTTCATTATTTCAACTGTCATTTAATCGTTTAGTGCTTCTTTGAGGCACAGTACGTTTTTGTTAAATAAGATTGTAACCAAGTTGCAAGTTTATTTGCTAGTGTGTTAAACATGTCTGATTCAGAGGAAGATACCTGTGTCATTTGTTCCAATGCCAAGGTGGAGCCCAATAGAAATTTATGTACTAACTGTATTGATGCTACTTTAAATAAAAGCCAATCTGTACAAATTGAACAAATTTCACCAAACAGCGAGGGGAGAGTTATGCCGACTAACTCGCCTCACGTGTCAGTACCTGCATCTCCCGCCCGGGAGGTGCGTGATATTGTGGCGCCTAGTACATCTGGGCGGCCATTACAGATAACATTACAAGATATGGCTTTAGTGGCAAGCGTGATCACTCTGGGGTGAGAACAGAGTGCGCTGATAATACTAGGGCCATGTCTGATACTGCGTCACAGCTTGCAGAGCATGAGGACGGAGAGCTTCATTCTGTGGGTGACGGTTCTGATCCAAACAGATTGGATTCAGATATTTCAAATTTTAAATTTAAATTGGAGAACCTCCGTGTATTACTAGGGGAGGTTTTAGCGGCTCTTAATGATTGTAACACTGTTGCAATACCAGAGAAATTGTGTAGGTTGGATAAATACTTTGCGGTACCGGCGAGTACTGACGTTTTTCCTATACCTAAGAGACTAACTGAAATTGTTACTAAGGAGTGGGATAGACCCGGTGTGCCGTTCTCACCCCCTCCAATATTTAGAAAGATGTTTCCAATAGACGCCACCACACGGGACTTATGGCAAACGGTCCCTAAGGTGGAGGGAGCAGTTTCTACTTTAGCTAAGCGTACCACTATCCCGGTGGAGGATAGCTGTGCTTTTTTAGATCCAATGGATAAAAAATTAGAGGGTTACCTTAAGAAAATGTTTGTTCAACAAGGTTTTATATTGCAACCCCTTGCATGCATCGCGCCGATTACGGCTGCGGCAGCATTTTGGATTGAGTCTCTGGAAGAGAACCTTAGTTCAGCTACGCTGGACGACATTACGGACAGGCTTAGAGTCCTTAAACTAGCTAATTCATTCATTTCGGAGGCCGTAGTACATTTAACCAAACTTACGGCTAAGAACTCAGGATTCGCCATTCAGGCACGTAGGGCGCTGTGGCTAAAATCCTGGTCAGCTGATGTAACTTCTAAGTCCAAATTACTTAATATACCTTTCAAGGGGCAAACTTTATTTGGGCCCGGTTTGAAAGAAATTATCGCTGACATTACAGGAGGTAAGGGCCACGCCCTGCCTCAAGACAAAGCCAAAGCTAAGGCTAGACAGTCTAATTTTCGTCCCTTTCGGAATTTCAAAGCAGGAGCAGCACCAACTTCCACTGCACCAAAACAGGAAGGAGCTGTTGCTCGTTACAGACAATGCTGGAAACCTAACCAGTCCTGGAACAAGGGCAAGCAGACCAGGAAACCTGCTGCTGCCCCTAAGACAGCATGAATCGAGGGCCCCCGATCCGGGACCGGATCTAGTGGGGGGCAGACTCTCTCTCTTCGCCCAGGCTTGGGCAAGAGATGTTCAGGATCCCTGGGCGCTAGAGATCATATCTCAGGGATACCTTCTAGACTTCAAATTCTCTCCCCCAAGAGGGAGATTTCATCTGTCAAGGTTGTCAACAAACCAGATAAAGAAAGAAGCGTTTCTACGCTGTGTACAAGATCTGTTATTAATGGGAGTGATCCATCCGGTTCCGTGGTCGGAACAAGGACAAGGGTTTTACTCAAACCTGTTTGTGGTTCCCAAAAAAGAGGGAACTTTCAGGCCAATCTTGGATTTAAAGATCCTAAACAAATTCCTAAGAGTTCCATCGTTCAAAATGGAAACTATTCGGACAATCTTACCCATGATCCAAAAGGGTCAGTACATGACCACAGTGGATTTAAAGGATGCTTACCTTCACATACCGATTCACAAAGATCATTACCGGTATCTAAGGTTTGCCTTCTTAGACAGGCATTACCAGTTTGTAGCTCTTCCATTCGGATTGGCTACGGCTCCAAGAATCTTCACAAAGGTTCTGGGTGCCCTTCTGGCGGTACTAAGACCGCGAGGAATTTCGGTAGCTCCGTACCTAGACGACATTCTGATACAAGCTTCAAGCTTTCAAACTGCCAAGTCTCATACAGAGTTAGTTCTGGCATTTCTAAGGTCGCATGGATGGAAAGTGAACGAAAAGAAGAGTTCTCTCTTTCCTCTCACAAGAGTTCCATTCTTGGGGACTCTTATAGATTCTGTAGAAATGAAGATTTATCTGACAGAAGACAGATTAACAAAGCTTCTAAATGCATGCCGTGTCCTTCATTCCATTCAACTCCCGTCAGTAGCTCAATGCATGGAGGTGATCGGCTTAATGGTAGCAGCAATGGACATAGTACCCTTTGCACGTCTACATCTCAGACCGCTGCAATTGTGCATGCTGAGTCAGTGGAATGGGGATTACTCAGACTTGTCCCCTACTCTGAATCTGGATCAAGAGACCAGAAACTCTCTTCTATGGTGGCTTTCTCGGCCACATCTGTTCAGGGGGATGCCATTCAGCAGGCCGGACTGGACAATTGTAACAACAGACGCCAGCCTACTAGGTTGGGGCGCTGTCTGGAATTCTCTGAAGGCTCAGGGACAATGGAATCAGGAGGAAAGTCTCCTGCCAATAAACATTCTGGAATTGAGAGCAGTTCTCAATGCCCTTCTGGCTTGGCCCCAGTTAAAAACTCGGGGGTTCATCAGGTTTCAGTCGGACAACATCACGACTGTAGCTTACATCAACCATCAAGGAGGGACAAGAAGCTCCCTAGCAATGATGGAAGTATCAAAGATAATTCGCTGGGCAGAGTCTCACTCTTGCCACCTGTCAGCAATCCACATCCCGGGAGTGGAGAACTGGGAGGCGGATTTCTTGAGTCGCCAGACTTTTCATCCGGGGGAGTGGGAACTTCATCCGGAGGTCTTTGCCCAAATACTTCGACGTTGGGGCAAACCAGAGATAGATCTCATGGCGTCTCGCCAGAACGCCAAACTTCCTCGCTACGGGTCCAGATCCAGGGATCCGGGAGCGGTTCTGATAGATGCTTTGACAGCACCTTGGAACTTCGGGATGGCTTATGTGTTTCCACCCTTCCCGCTGCTTCCTCGATTGATTGCCAAAATCAAACAGGAGAGAGCATCAGTGATTCTAATAGCGCCTGCATGGCCACGCAGGACTTGGTATGCAGATCTAGTGGACATGTCATCCTGTCCGCCTTGGTCTCTACCTCTAAGACAGGACCTTCTGATACAGGGTCCATTCAAACATCAAAATCTAACTTCTCTGAAGCTGACTGCTTGGAAATTGAACGCTTGATTTTATCAAAACGTGGTTTTTCTGAGTCGGTTATTGATACCCTGATACAGGCTAGGAAGCCTGTTACCAGAAGGATTTACCATAAGATATGGCGTAAATACCTATACTGGTGCGAATCCAAAGGTTACTCCTGGAGTAAGGTTAGGATTCCTAGGATATTGTCCTTTCTACAAGAAGGTTTAGAAAAGGGTTTATCGGCTAGTTCATTAAAGGGACAGATCTCAGCTCTGTCCATCTTGTTGCACAGGCGTCTGTCAGAAAATCCAGACGTCCAGGCCTTTTGTCAGGCTTTAGCTAGGATCAAGCCTGTGTTTAAAACTGTTGCTCCGCCATGGAGTTTAAACCTTGTTCTTAACGTTCTACAAGGAGTTCCGTTTGAACCCCTTCATTCCATTGATATAAAGTTGTTATCTTGGAAAGTGTTATTTTTAATGGCTATTTCTTCGGCTCGGAGAGTCTCTGAGTTATCAGCTTTACATTGTGATTCTCCTTATTTGATTTTTCATTCAGATAAGGTAGTTCTGCGTACAAAACCTGGGTTCTTACCTAAGGTAGTCACTAACAGGAACATCAATCAAGAGATCGTGGTTCCTTCCCTGTGCCCGAATCCTTCTTCAAAGAAGGAACGTCTTCTACACAATCTGGATGTAGTTCGTGCCCTCAAGTTCTACTTGCAGGCAACTAAGGATTTTCGACAAACGTCTTCCCTGTTTGTCGTGTACTCTGGTCAGAGGAGAGGTCATAAGGCTTCGGCTACCTCTCTCTCCTTCTGGCTTCGTAGCATAATTCGTTTAGCCTATGAGACTGCTGGACAGCAGCCTCCTGAAAGAATTACAGCTCATTCTACTAGAGCTGTGGCATCCACTTGGGCCTTTAAGAATGAGGCCTCTGTTGAACAGATTTGCAAGGCTGCAACTTGGTCTTCGCTTCATACTTTTTCCAAATTTTACAAATTTGACACTTTTGCTTCTTCGGAGGCTATTTTTGGGAGAAAGGTTCTTCAGGCAGTGGTTCCTTCTGTATAATGAGCCTGCCTATCCCTCCCGTCATCCGTGTACTTTTGCTTTGGTATTGGTATCCCAGAAGTAATGATGACCCGTGGACTGATCACACATAACAGAAGAAAACATAATTTATGCTTACCTGATAAATTCCTTTCTTCTGTTGTGTGATCAGTCCACGGCCCGCCCTGTTTTTTAAGGCAGGTAAATATCTTTTAAATTATACTCCAGTCACGACTTCACCCTTGGTTTCTCCTTTCTCGTTGATTCTTGGTCGAATGACTGGGAGTGACGTAGAGGGGAGGAGCTATATGCAGCTCTGCTGGGTGAATCCTCTTGCATTTCCTGTTGGGGAGGAGTTATATCCCAGAAGTAATGATGACCCGTGGACTGATCACACAACAGAAGAAAGGAATTTATCAGGTAAGCATAAATTATGTTTTTACTCTGGCTATATGTTCTGCATTCCTTTGGAAGATAGTTCTTCCTTTATAGTCTCTTTAGCTAGGAAGTTTATTTCCTTCCTTAGGAGGGCTTATTTGCAAGCAAGTTATATTTTCAATCCAATGATATTTATTGCTGATGTGGCTGTTGCTTGAGCTTTGTCTTTCTCTGAAGTTTTGTTTTGATTCGGCCAGTGAGATTTTTTTAAACCTCTTATTTAAATGTGCAAAGCATTCTTTTTGTTGTCACTCATTTAATGCTAGAGTTTGTTGTAGCTTTTATTTCTAGAAGTACATTATAATTAGAATCTTGTCTACTGACATGATTTCTAATTCCAGATTTTTATCTCTTTCTTTACAGAGAGAGATTTTATTTGGTTCTGGTTGGAATTTCTATTATTTCTAGGGTGTCTGGGGTTAAGAAGCCTTTTTCTTTCCTAAGATATGGTGACTCCATGGCTTGAGTAATTACTGTTGGGAATATCACTCCTGGCCAGCAGGAGGAGGCAAAGAGCACCACAGTTAAACTGCCAAGTATCACTCCCTTACCCACAACCCCCAGTCATTCTCTTTGCCTTCGGTGCATGAAGGAGGTGAAGTTTAGGTGTCTAAAGATACATTTTGATTTAATCTACAAGCAAGTTTTGGGGTATAGCCATATTCCATGTCATTCCTTGCTGTCGGGTAGTGGTGGCTTTAAAGCAGTTAGGAACTTGTAAAGAGGAACTTACTGCATTTTCCTAACAATTGCTGCCCTAGTTTAGAAAGCCAGAGTTGGCTACTCTGTTCTTTCTTTTTTAAAGGTCTCTGTGAGGAACTGTGTCCTCTCATGCCTTGTAACTGTCTACATTCCGGACAGCAGAGCAGGTAAGTGCTTTTTCTTCCAGTTGGGGAGACCATGCACTTAACAAATTAAGAACACTGCTTTTCTTTCATGTAAATGGAAAGAGTCTATGAGCTAGCGACGTTTGGGATATTCATTCCTACCAGGAGGGGGCAAAGTTTCCCAAAATCAAATGCCTATAAATACACCTCCCACCAAACATATGCTTCAGTTTTACAAACGTTGCCTCCTATGGAGGTGGTGAAGTAAGCTTGTGCTTGATTTTTATGATTTTTTCTATGATAGCGCTTCTAAGCATTCTTAGGCCCAATTCCTCTCAGAGTACAGTGTTTGTCACGTGAAGAGAATATTGCCTGTTAATTTTTATGGTTTCACTCATGGGAAATCTTTTCAAGGGTTCTCTGTTATCGGTCGTAGGGATTCATTTCCTACCTCCCTTTTCAGATTGACGATATACTCTACCATTACCTCTGCTGATAGTTTTCAGTACTGGTTTGGCTGTCTGCTATATGTGGATTGGTGTCTTCATAAGTATGTATCATTATTTAAGACACTCTCAGCTATGTTTGGCGCTTTATGTATTAATATAAAGTTTTAAATATATGTATTTTCTTATATTTGCCATGAGTCAGGTCTATGCGTATTTCCCTTTGCAGTCTAACAGTTTCAGTATGAGAATCATGTTTAAGGAAATTATTTTTAAAAAAATAAATTCTTACCTTTTTTCCAATTTGACTTGTTTTTTACTTAAAATTTGCGGGCAAATCTAGGCTCGCGAGGGCACAAAATGCTGTTATTTATTGCATCATTTTTGGAGCAAAAAAATTTTGCTTCAAATTTGCGTCTCTAGTGTCGCAAGTTTCGTAATTTCTTGCGTCTTTATTGACGTTAGTTTTTTGGCGCGAAGTCGCGCTTGTTATGATGCGAGTTGCGTCATTTCCGGATGATGTATGGCGCCAAATGTCATACTTGGCGCCAAATGTTTTTCTGGTTATATTACCCCACTTCCTTTATGCTCCCTGCTCTCTTTATATTCTAGAGGGCTATGCTGTTTGCTTTTCTGCTTATTTAGCATTTGCATTTTTTTCCATTCCTGAAACTGCTATATGATGAAATTGGATATTTTGTTTAAATGTTATTTTTTCTTTTACATTTTGCAAGATGTCTCAGTTTGATCCTGTCTCAGAAGCTACTGTAGGAACCATGCTGCCTGAACACAGTTCTACCAAAGCTAAGTGTATCTGTTGTAAGCAAGCTGAGATTATATCTCTGGTTATATTTATGTAACAGTTGTCATGATAAGCTTTTGCATGTCGATAATGTTTCTATTAGTACTAGTACAGCACCTGTTGTTCCCTCAACATCTAATGTACATGATATCCCTGTTGATATGAAAAATTATATTGCTGATGCAATACAGAAGGCTATGTCTGCTATTCCACCTTCTAATAAACGTAAAAGGTCTTTTAAAACTTCTCCTAAAACTGATGAAATTTGTCATGACCGACAACATACTGAAATATCCTCCTCCTGAAGAGGATCTCTCTGCTTCAGAAGATCCTACTTAAGACATTGAAATTGATCAATCTTCATATCACCTCCTGTTTCTCAACCTCCTACCCTTCTAGATTGTAAGTTCCCACGGGAATAGGGCCCTCAATCCCTCCTGTATGTGTTTGTAAATTTTGTCCTGTCTTTTACAAGTCTTGTATTGTTTTATTTAAATGAATTGTATCCATGGACAGCGCTGCGGAATATGTTGGCGCTTCATAAATAAAGTATAATAATAATTGAATATATTCAGTCTTATTTGAAAGAAGTATTGGTTACTTTGGGTATTGATGAGTCTGATCCTCTTGATAACAAAACCAGTAAACGTTTAAAATTCTGTTTTTTAACCTTCTGTGATTACTCCGAAAGTTTTTCCTGTTCCAGATGCGGTTTCTGATGTGATTGCTAAAGAATGGCCTAAGCCTGGTGCTTCTTTTAATCCTTCTTCTAGGTTTAAGAAGTTATATCCTTTACCAGTGACTAATTTGGAGTTTTGGGAAAAAGTCCCTGAGGTTAATGGGGTTATTTCTACTCTTGCCAAACGTACTACTATTCGTCTGGAAGATAGTACTTCTTTTAAGGATCCTTTAGATAGAAAGATTGAATCTTATCTAAGGAAAGCTTATTTACATTCTGGCTATATTCTCAGGCCTGCCATTTCTATGGCTGATGTTGCGGCTGCATCAACTTTTTGGTTGGATAGCTTAGCACATCAGGAAACAGATCCTGATTTTGTCTAGCATTGTTTGTTTGCTTAAACATGCTCAATCATTTTATCTGTGATGCTATTTTTGATATCATCAAGATTAATGTTAAATATATGTCTTTAGCTATTCTGGCTAGAAGATATCATGTTCAAACACTTCTACCTCGTTTAGTGGCACGTATAAAGCAGAAGAGAGCGTTGTCCATTCCGATTGCTCCTTCATGGCCGCGGAGGACGTGGTTTGCGGATGTGGTGGAGATGTCGTCCTCTCCGCCGTGGAGGTTACCATGTCGCAGGGACCTGCTGGAGCAGGGTCCCTTTCAACATCAGAATCTAGATTCTCTGAGGCTGACTGCGTGGAGATTGAACCCTTATTCTTAGCCAAGAGAGGTTTTTCTGAAACTGTGATTGATACTCTAGTTCAGACGAGGAAGCCAGTCACTCGACGCATCTACCATAAGGTGTGGAGAGTTTTTGTCCTGGTGTGAGAGACATGGATATCCTTGACACAAGGTGAAGGTATCCAGGATTTTGTCTTTTCTCCAAGAGGGTTTGGAGAAGGGTCTTGCTGCAAGTTCCTTGAAGGGACAGATCTCAGCTCTATCAGTGTTGTTGCATAGGAAGCTCGCTTAGCTTCCTGACATAAAATTTTTTATTCAGGCTCTGTCTAGAATCAGGACTGTGTTTAGGCAGCCTGCTCCCCCGTGGAGCTTGAATTTGGTTCTTAAAGTTTTACAGAGGGCTCCGTTTGAGCCTATGCATTCTCTTGACATAAAGATCCTGTCTTGGAAGGTTCTGTTCCTGTTAGCCATTGCATCGGCCCGCAGAGTTTCTGAACTGACGGCCTTGCAACATGAGCTTTCTTATCTGGTGTTTCACACGGATATGGCTGTTCTTTGCACTGGCTTGGGATTTCTTCCCAAGGAGGTGTCTGACCGTAACATCAATCAGGAAATAGTTGTTCCTTCTTTGTGTCCTAGCCCCTCTTCTTCGAAGGAGAGGCTACTTCATAATCTGGATGTGGTTTGTGCCTTGAAGTTCTATCTTCAGGCGACTAAGGACTTCAGACAATCTAACTCTCTTTTTGTAGTCTATTCAGGGAAGCGCAGGGGTCAGCGGGCCTCTGCTACTTCTTTGTCTTTGTGGCTGAGGAGCTTGATATGACCTTGCCTATGAGACGGTGGGACACAAGCCCCCTCAGAGGATTACGGCTCATTCCACTAGAGCAGTGGCTTCATCTTGGACCTTCAAAAATTAGGCTTTTATGGAGCAGATTTATAAGGCGGCTACCTGCTCCTCCTTGCATATGTAATGTTTTACAAATTTGACGTCTTTGCTTCTGCGGAAGCTGTTTTTGGGAGAAAGGTTCTACAGGCTGTGGTGCCCTCAGTTTAAGGGTCCACCTTTACCCTCCCGGTTTCATTCAGTGTCCTCTAGAGCTTGGGTATATGTTTCCCATAAGTAATGAATGAAGCAGTGGACTCTCCTGCTCTTTAGATGGAAAACATAAATTATGCTTACCTGATAATTTCATTTCCATCGTGGGGAGGAGAGTCCACGGCTCCCGCCCGTATCTCCGGTGGGCGGCCCTAAATTTAATATTTTCTTCTGTAACTATTTATACCCTGATATTTCTCCTACTGTTCCTTGTTCCCTCGGCAGAATGACTGGGGGATGAGGGGAGTATGAGAGGTATTAAGCCTTTGGCTGGGGTGTCTTTGCCTCCTCCTGGTGGCCAGGTTCTTAATTTCCCAGAAATAATGAATGAAGCCATGGACTCTCCTAACCACAATGGAAATGAAATTATCAGGTAAGCATAATTTGTGTTTTTCATGATTCTGATAGGGTAAAATAAAAAATTAATAATAATAATAAAATAAATCCAATTTATTTATATTTTCAGATGTATTTTGTATTCTTGGTATTGTTGTTGGAAAAATATGACAGCAGGTTTATAATAATATTATACATTTACAAGAGCACTAGATGGCAGGGGTGTTTACAGCCATACAGTGCTCCAAACATGCACACTACCTATCTAGATATCCTTTAACAACAAAAAATGCCATTTCAATCCTGAAAGAAAAATCTTGTGTTTCATGTCCCTTTATTAACTAACAACCATTCTATATAGACAATATGCTTTTTTCCAGCTAAAGATGGCACACACATAGTAAGTAAAATTTAAAAAATAATTGCAGATAAATAACTATTTGTTCTGTACCATAATATCAGGTGGAAGAAAAAGGGTTTGGATAAGATTAATGGGTTAAAACATGAAACCTCAAAACTTTCTTTCTTGATTCAGACAGAGCATACCATTTGAAAAAAAAAAACTATCCAATTTACTCCTATAATCAAATTTGCTTTGTTTATGGTATTCTTTGTTGAAAAGCATACCTAGGTAGATAGCATGCATTTGTATTGAGCACCACATGACAGTAAACACTACTGTCAGACATGTACATGCACCTGAATCTACCTGTCTGCTTTTCGGCAAAGGACACCAAGAGAATGAAGTATTTTATAATAGAAATAAATTGGAAAGTCGTTTAGAATTGCATGTTCCATCTGATTCATGAAAGAAAAATTTTGTTAAACTCCCTCTCAGAACATACATTGAGAGGCCATAGTCAGTATGCATCTATAATTCTAATTACTAACAGAAAGCTAGAGCAAACTAATGTTTTGAATCTTATAGAACATAGTATTCATTGTTACTATACTGGGTTTGTTTTTTGTTTTGTTTCTTTGTTTGCGCTCAGCGATCTCTAAGAATATAAATATATGTTTATAGAGACATATATAAATAAGTATGAAAATAGCAATATAGATATGCATGTTTGATTCTAAAGACATAGTCATACATGATTTAAATTATACTGTAAAAATAGTAAATGTGATTATATGCACTTTGTGTAAAGTATAGGTGAACAAAACGAATGATGATATATGTTGAATATAAATTTCCAGGTTTTCAGAAGTTCTCTACATCCACCAGATTTTCAGTCTCGCCTAGAGGTTGTGCGTGCTAGTTTAAAAACGGCATCAACAAAACGAAACCCAGTCAACATGTCTGTAAGTTTTGATAAAGATGATTCAGCACTTCTTTTTTTTGTTAAAGCATATGCATAATATTTAATTTACAGGGTAGATAAAAATCAATGATTTTTTTTTTTATTATTATTTTTTTTAATTTAAATTACAAAAATTGGATTTTCTCTTGTTAAGTGTATCCAGTCCACGGATCATCCATTACTTATGGGATATTAACTTCTCCCCAACAGGAAGTGCAAGAGGATTCACCCAGCAGAGCTGCTATATAGCTCCTCCCCTAACTGCCATTACCAGTCATTCTCTTGCACCCAACGAATAGATAGGATGTGTGAGAGGACTGTGGTGATTATACTTAGTTTCATACCTTCAATCAAAAGTTTGTTATTTTATAATAGCACCGGAGTGTGTTATTCCTTCTCTGGTAGAATTTGAAGAAGAATCTACCTGAGTTTTTCTATGATTTTAGCCGGAGTAGTTAAGATCATATTGCTGTTTCTCGGCCATCTGAGGAGAGGTAAACTTCAGATCAGGGGACAGCGGGCAGATTAATCTGCAAAGAGGTATGTAGCAGCTTATTATTTTCTGACAATGGAATTGATGAGAAAATTCTGCCATACCGATATAATGTAAACTCAGCCTTAAATGCAGTAGCTGCAACTGGTATCAGGCTGTCATGTATGTATATTTCTCTTGTTAAGTGTATCCAGTCCACGGATCATACATTACTTATGGGATATTAACTCCTCCCCAACAGGAAGTGCAAGAGGATTCACCCAGCAGAGCTGCTATATAGCTCCTCCCCTAACTGCCATTACCAGTCATTCTCTTGCACCCAACGAATAGATAGGATGTGTGAGAGGACTGTGGTGATTATACTTAGTTTCATACCTTCAATCAAAAGTTTGTTATTTTATAATAGCACCAGAGTGTGTTATTCCTTCTCTGGTAGAATTTGAAGAAGAATCTACCTGAGTTTTTCTATGATTTTAGCCGGAGTAGTTAAGATCATATTGCTGTTTCTCGGCCATCTGAGGAGAGGTAAACTTCAGATCAGGGGACAGCGGGCAGATTAATCTGCAAAGAGGTATGTAGCAGCTTATTATTTTCTGACAATGGAATTGATGAGAAAATTCTGCCATACCGATATAATGTAAACTCAGCCTTAAATGCAGTAGCAGCAACTGGTATCAGGCTGTCATGTATGTATATTTTACACTTCAGTATTCTGGGGAATGGCACTTCACTGGAATTATACTGTATGCATAAAACTTTAGCCTAATTTGCAGGGACTAGCAACAGGCTTTTTAATAACACTCAATTTATTAATGTTAAACGTTTTTTGCTGGCATGTAAAAGGTACTGGGTGAAAAAATGTTTTGGGCACTATTTTTTTTCCACTTGGCAGTCGTTTTATTTAATTTATGACAGTTTACTGATCTCTCTCACTGTTATGTGTGAGGGGAAGATTCAGTCAGAAGTTTATTGTCTTCCCTGCATGATCGGGTTCATCTCTACAGAACTCAGGGGTCTTCAAAACTTGTTTTGAGGGAGGTAATCACTCACAGCAGAGCTGTGAGATTGTAGTTGACTGTGATAAAAAAACGTTTATTTCTGTATTTATTTATTATTTTTTTTTCTGCTATCAGGGTTAGTTATCCTTTGCTAATGGGAGCAATCCTTTGCTAAAATTGTGTTTTTTACAAAGATTTGATGCTATAACTTTTCAGTTTATTAATTTTCAACTGTCATAACTTTTTCTGTGCTTCTTATAGGCACAGTACGTTTTCATATTATAGTAAATTACTTGAAAAGTATTTCCAAGTTGCTAGTTTATTTGCTAGTGTGTTAAACATGTCTGATTCAGAGGAAGATATCTGTGCTATATGTGCTAAAGCCAAAGTGGAGCCCAATAGAAATTTATGTACTAACTGTATTGATGCTACTTTAAATAAAAGTCAATCTGTACAAATTGAACATATTTCACCAAACAACGAGGGGAGAGTTATGCCGACTAACTCGCCTCACGTGTCAGTACCTGCATCTCCCGCTCGGGAGGTGCGTGATATTGTAGCGCCGAGTACATCTGGGCGGCCATTACAAATCACATTACAGGATATGGCTACTGTTATGACTGAAGTTTTGGCTAAATTACCAGAACTAAGAGGTAAGCGTGATCACTCTGGGGTGAGAACAGAGTGCGCTGATAATATTAGGGCCATGTCAGACACTGCGTCACAATTTGCAGAACATGAGGACGGAGAGCTTCATTCTGCGGGTGACGGTTCTGATCCAAACAAACTGGATTCAGATATTTCAAATTTTAAATTTAAGCTGGAAAACCTCCGTGTATTACTAGGGGAGGTGTTAGCGGCTCTGAATGATTGTAACACAGTTGCAATACCAGAGAAAATGTGTAGGTTGGATAAATATTTTGCGGTACTGGCGAGTACTGACGTTTTTCCTATACCTAAGAGACTTACTGAAATTGTTACTAAGGAGTGGGATAGACCCGGTGTGCCGTTCTCACCCCCTCCGATATTTAGAAAGATGTTTCCAATAGACGCCACCACACAGGACTTATGGCAAACGGTCCCTAAGGTGGAGGGAGCAGTTTCTACTTTAGCTAAGCGTACCACTATCCCGGTGGAGGATAGCTGTGCCTTTTCAGATCCAATGGATAAAAAGTTAGAGGGTTACCTTAAGAAAATGTTTGTTCAACAAGGTTTTATATTGCAACCTCTTGCATGCATTGCGCCTGTCACGGCTGCAGCAGCATTTTGGTTTGAGTCTCTGGAAGAGACACTTGAATCAGCTCCATTAGATGAGATTACACACAAGCTTAAAGCCCTTAAGTTAGCTAACTCATTTATTTCAGATGCCGTAGTACATTTAACTAAACTTACGGCTAAGAATTCCGGATTCGCCATTCAGGCACGCAGAGCACTGTGGCTAAAATCCTGGTCAGCTGACGTTACTTCTAAATCTAAATTGCTTAATATACCTTTCAAAGGGCAGACCTTATTCGGGCCCGGGTTGAAAGAAATTATCGCTGACATTACAGGAGGTAAAGGCTATGCCCTGCCTCAAGACAGAGCCAAACCTAAGGCTAGACAGTCTAATTTTCGTTCCTTTCGTAATTTCAAAGCAGGAGCAGCATCAACTTCCTCTGCACCAAAACAGGAAGGAGCTGTTGCTCGCTACAGACAAGGCTGGAGACCTAACCAGTCCTGGAACAAGGGCAAGCAGGCCAGGAAACCTGCTGCTGCCCCTAAGACAGCATGAATCGAGGGCCCCCGATCCGGGAACGGATCTAGTGGGGGGCAGACTTTCTCTCTTCGCCCAGGCTTGGGCAAGAGATGTCCAGGATCCCTGGGCGTTAGAGATCATATCTCAGGGATACCTTCTAGACTTCAAATTCTCTCCCCCAAGAGGGAGATTTCATCTGTCAAGGTTGTCAACAAACCAAATAAAGAAAGAGGCGTTTCTACGCTGCGTACAAGATCTTTTATTAATGGGAGTGATCCATCCGGTTCCGCGGTCGGAACAAGGACAAGGGTTTTACTCAAATCTGTTTGTGGTTCCCAAAAAAGAGGGAACTTTCAGGCCAATCTTGGATTTAAAGATCCTAAACAAATTCCTAAGAGTTCCATCGTTCAAAATGGAAACTATTTGGACAATTTTACCCATGATCCAAAAGGGTCAGTACATGACCACAGTGGATTTAAAGGATGCTTACCTTCACATACCGATTCACAAAGATCATTACCGGTATCTAAGGTTTGCCTTTCTAGACAGGCATTACCAGTTTGTAGCTCTTCCATTCGGATTGGCTACGGCTCCGAGAATCTTCACAAAGGTTCTGGGTGCTCTGCTGGCGGTACTAAGACCGCGAGGAATTGCGGTAGCTCCGTACCTAGACGACATTCTGATACAAGCTTCAAGCTTTCAAACTGCCAAGTCTCATACAGAGTTAGTACTGGCATTTCTAAGGTCGCATGGATGGAAGGTGAACGAAAAGAAGAGTTCTCTCTTTCCACTCACAAGAGTTCCCTTCTTGGGGACTCTTATAGATTCTGTAGAAATTAAGATTTACCTGACAGAAGACAGGTTAACAAAGCTTCAAAATGCATGCCGTGTCCTTCATTCCATTCAACACCCGTCAGTAGCTCAATGCATGGAGGTGATCGGCTTAATGGTAGCAGCAATGGACATAGTACCCTTTGCACGCCTACATCTCAGACCGCTGCAATTGTGCATGCTAAGTCAGTGGAATGGGGATTACTCAGACTTGTCCCCTACTCTGAATCTGGATCAAGAGACCAGAAATTCTCTTCTATGGTGGCTTTCTCGGCCACATCTGTCCAGGGGGATGCCATTCAGCAGGCCGGACTGGACAATTGTAACAACAGACGCCAGCCTACTAGGTTGGGGCGCTGTCTGGAATTCTCTGAAGGCTCAGGGACAATGGAATCAGGAGGAGAGTCTCCTACCAATAAACATTCTGGAATTGAGAGCAGTTCTCAATGCCCTTCTGGCTTGGCCCCAGTTAACAACTCGGGGGTTCATCAGGTTTCAGTCGGACAACATCACGACTGTAGCTTACATCAACCATCAGGGAGGGACAAGAAGCTCCCTAGCAATGATGGAAGTATCAAAGATAATTCGCTGGGCAGAGTCTCACTCTTGCCACCTGTCAGCAATCCACATCCCGGGAGTGGAGAACTGGGAGGCGGATTTCTTAAGTCGTCAGACTTTTCATCCGGGGGAGTGGGAACTTCATCCGGAGGTCTTTGCCCAAATACTTCGACGTTGGGGCAAACCAGAGATAGATCTCATGGCGTCTCGACAGAACGCCAAGCTTCCTCGTTACGGGTCCAGATCCAGGGATCCGGGAGCGGTTCTGATAGATGCTTTGACAGCACCTTGGACCTTCGGGATGGCTTATGTGTTTCCACCCTTCCCGATGCTTCCTCGATTGATTGCCAGAATCAAACAGGAGAGAGCATCAGTGATTCTAATAGCGCCTGCATGGCCACGCAGGACTTGGTATGCAGATCTAGTGGACATGTCATCCTGTCCACCTTGGTCGCTACCTCTGAAACAGGACCTTCTGATCCAGGGTCCCTTCAAACATCAAAATCTAATTTCTCTGAAGCTGACTGCTTGGAAATTGAACGCTTGATTTTATCAAAACGTGGTTTTTCTGAGTCAGTTATTGATACCTTAATACAGGCTAGGAAGCCTGTTACCAGAAAGATTTACCATAAGATATGGCGCAAATACTTATATTGGTGCGAATCCAAGAGTTACTCATGGAGTAAGGTTAGGATTCCGAGGATATTGTCTTTTCTACAAGAAGGTTTAGAAAAGGGTTTATCCGCTAGTTCCTTAAAGGGACAGATTTCAGCTCTGTCCATTCTTTTACACAAACGTCTGTCAGAACTTCCGGACGTTCAAGCTTTTTGTCAGGCTTTAGCTAGGATCAAGCCTGTGTTTAAAACTGTTGCTCCACCATGGAGTTTGAACTTAGTTCTTAATGTTTTACAGGGGGTTCCGTTTGAACCCCTTCATTCCATTGATATCAAGTTGTTATCTTGGAAAGTTCTGTTTTTAATGGCGATTTCCTCGGCTCGAAGAGTCTCTGAGTTATCTGCCTTACATTGTGATTCTCCTTATCTGATTTTTCATTCAGACAAGGTAGTTCTGCGTACTAAACCTGGGTTCCTACCTAAGGTGGTCACTAACAGGAATATCAATCAAGAGATTGTGGTTCCATCTTTGTGTCCTAATCCTTCTTCGAAAAAGGAACGTCTGCTACACAATCTAGATGTAGTCCGTGCCCTGAAATTTTATCTACAGGCAACTAAGGATTTTCGACAAACGTCTTCCCTGTTTGTCGTTTATTCTGGTCAGAGGAGAGGTCAAAAAGCTTCGGCTACCTCTCTCTCCTTTTGGCTTCGTAGCATAATACGGTTAGCCTATGAGACTGCTGGACAGCAGCCTCCTGAAAGAATTACAGCACATTCTACTAGAGCTGTGGCTTCCACTTGGGCCTTTAAGAATGAGGCTTCTGTTGAACAGATTTGCAAGGCTGCAACTTGGTCTTCTCTTCATACTTTTTCCAAATTTTACAAATTTGACACTTTTGCTTCTTCGGAGGCTGTTTTTGGGAGAAAGGTTCTTCAGGCAGTGGTTCCTTCCGTATAAAGAGCCTGCCTGTCCCTCCCGCCATCCGTGTACTTTAGCTTTGGTATTGGTATCCCATAAGTAATGGATGATCCGTGGACTGGATACACTTAACAAGAGAAAACATAATTTATGCTTACCTGATAAATTTATTTCTCTTGTAGTGTATCCAGTCCACGGCCCGCCCTGTCACTTTAAGGCAGGTAATTTTTCCATTAAACTACAGTCACCACTGCACCCTATGGTTTTCCTTTCTCTGCATGTTTTCGGTCGAATGACTGGTAATGGCAGTTAGGGGAGGAGCTATATAGCAGCTCTGCTGGGTGAATCCTCTTGCACTTCCTGTTGGGGAGGAGTTAATATCCCATAAGTAATGGATGATCCGTGGACTGGATACACTACAAGAGAAATAAATTTATCAGGTAAGCATAAATTAGGTTTTCTTTCATAAAATGGTGAGAGTCCACAAGCCATCACATGTGGGATTAACATCCAGTCCTACAGGAGGAGGCAAAGCACCCCACATAACAGTTTTACTGTCCCTATACATTGTACAATTGTCTGACATTTTTTCCTATCCATTTCTATAGAATAATGTTCCTTGCCAACAAAATGCCATTGTTCAAAAACACTTGATAGTTCTCATATTTAGGGTTCCATGCAAGAAATAACATTTGCTTCTGGGATAATTTCATCCCGATCCTAACCCTTGCTGTTTTAATGTACTCCAAAATTGTTTTATTTTTAGGCATTCATAACAATAGTGAAGAATATCTGGGTTATTTTTCAAACATTTACTCAGATATCCAAACAATCCTCTTACCACTTACTAACCCTTTGTGTCATATAATCCTTATAAATGTAATCTAAACGGTGTCTTTCAATTTATAGGCCAGAGACGCTTTTCTGGCTTTTTCCCAGCTATTCATTATGACTTCCCTGACCCATCTCATGGTTTGGAAGTTTACCCCATGTATTTTTTAAAAAAAATATCGGATTCCTTTTTACATACTGGTGAGACCAAACATGGTTAATGTTTGTAGCAAAATAATTTTTATTTTGAAACGCAACAAGTATTTTTCTTAAGGGATCTTCCTGCCAAACACTTTTATTGTGAATGTTTTGTAATATAGTCTCTGATTTGTAAAATATGAAAAGAGATGATTAGTAGGGATGTCATATTTCTTCAAATGATCGAATATATCTGGTTTCTCTATTCAAAAGATCTCCTAATTTATAGATAGACTTTGTTCACCATATCAAAAAGAACGGATCATCTAAATAAGGTAAAAACTGTGAATTAGAAAAATAAAGAACCTTCACAAAGTGAAAGTAACTTTAACCCACTGCGCTGAAATATCAGCTTAAAATAGTTATAAAACAGATATGATACTTGAGAAACAGTTAAAATAAAAACGAAATGTTTAATCACAAATTATCACATAAAACAAAACGATATTTAACAAAGATATTTCACTAAGAGTATACGTTGATCAGGCGTATAGCAAACCAGTGTAGTATCCAAGTGTAGAATATGGCAATCTTAGTACATATGTAGTAGCAATAGAACAATGTTACAATATTAAAAATAAAAAGGAACATAAAAAAGATTAAAACAAATACACCCTATCAATATAACAACAGCAAGAAGCAGTGGCGGATGTTTTCAGACAACAACGATATCCATGATGATGTCACAGAAGTGCTGGAATACAAAAGGATCCCAAATCAAACAGTGGAAAAATAACCAAACATATGGTGCACACTTTTTACTTACAACGAAGAGCTTCTCAAATGCTGATAAGATCCTTACCTTCAATGGCGACTTCACCGTGCTGATCCTTAGTTGAGCTAGACTCTACCCAGGCCTATCTTATGATTTGAACGATGCTGGTGTGTCAAAACGCTCAGTGGATTACTCTGCTACGGAATCCGTTCAGGGACAGGAAGGTGCAGAAAGGAGCAACGCGTTTCAGCCCGTGCAGGGCCTTTGTCAAGCTCCAGACAAATGAGTGGGATCCACTTTTAAAGTCTGTGTCTTTGATATGATTGGCCCCTGTAAAAGTGGAGTTAAAGGTATATAGCACAATAGCAGCGCAACATGACCCGCATGTAGCAAATAATACTTGATATCCAACAGAAAACAAAAAACTAAATGTATAAAATATATGATAATGCAGATAAATAACCACAACAGTCATAGCTAATATATAAGTAAAGCGTTTAAAACCGCAGTATCAGTATACAAACGCAAGTATCTTATCCATTCGATACATTTAACCCCTTAAGGACACGGCCATTTTTCAATTTCTTTCCCTTAAGGACCAGGGCTATTTTTACATTTCTGCGGTGTTTGTGTTTAGCTGTAATTTTCCTCTTACTCATTTACTGTACCCATACATATTATATACCGTTTTTCTCGCCATTAAATGGACTTTCTAAAGATACCATTATTTTCATCATATCTTATCATTTACTTTAAAAAAATTATAAAATATTAGGAAAAAATGGAAAAAAACACACTTTTTCTAACTTTGACCCCCACAATCTGTTACACATCTACAACCACCAAAAAACACCCATGCTAAATAGTTTCTAAATTTTGTCCTGAGTTTAGAAATACCCAATGTTTACATGTTCTTTGGGTTTTTTTGCAAGTTATAGGGCCATAAATACAAGTAGCACTTTGCTATTTCCAAACCATTTTTTTTTTTTCAAAATTAGCGCTAGTTACATTGGGACACTGATATCTGTCAGGAATCCCTGATTAACCCTTGACATGTATATATTTTTTTTTAGAAGACATCCCAAAGTATTGATCTAGGTCCATTTTGGTATATTTCATGCCACCATTTCACCACCAAATGCAATCAAATAAAAAAAATTGTTCACTTTTTCCCAAATATTTTCACAAACTTTAGGTTTCTCACTGAAATTATTTACAAACAACTTGTGCAATTATGGCATAAATGGTTGTAAATGCTTCTCTGGGATCCCCTTTGTTCAAAAATAGCAGAAATATATGACTTTGGCGTTGCTTTTTGTTAATTAGAAGGCCGCTAAATGCCACTGCGCATCACACGTGTATTATGCCCAGCAGTGAAGGGGTTAATTAGGGAGCATGTAGGGAGCATCTAGGGTTAATTTTAGCTTTAGTGTAGTGTAGTAGACAACCCCAAGTATTGATCTAGGCCCATCTTGGTATATTTCATGCTACCATTTCACCGCTAAATGCGATCAAATGAAAAAAAACGTAAAATTTTTCACAATTTTAGGTTTCTCACTGAAATTATTTACAAACAACTTTTGCAAGTATGGCATAAATGATTGTAAATGCTTCTCTGGGATCCCCTTTGTTCAGAAATAGCAGACATATATGGCTTTGGCGTTGCTTTTTGGTAATTATAAGGCCGCTAAATGCCGCTGCGCACCACACGTGTATTATGCCCAGCAGTGCAGGGGTTAATTAGGTCATTTGTAGGGAGCTTGCAGGGTTAATTTTAGCTTTAGCGTAGAGATCAGCCTCCCACCTGACACATCACACCCCAGGATCCTTCCCAAATAGCTCTCTTCCCTCCCCCATCCCACAATTGTCCCCGCCATCTTAAGTACTGGCAGAAAGTCTGCCAGTACTAAAATAAAAGGTATATTTAAAATTTAAAAAAAAATTGTAAAGCATATTTACATATGCAGCTGTGTAGGATCCCCCCTTAGCCCCCAACCTCCCTGATCCCCCCCCCAAACAGCTCTCTAACCCTCCACCTCTACCTTACTGGGAGCCATCTTGGGTACTGGCAGCTGTCTGAAAGTACCCTGTTTGCAAATACAAATGTTTTTTTTTTAGTTTTTTTTTTAAAAAAAAATCCATTTTTTCTGTAGTGTAGCTTCCCCCCCCCACAGACAAATCCCCCACCCGCTCCCAGATCCCTTAGATTTATTTTTGTTGGGGATTGTATCCCCCCTTACTGCCAGTCTTATATAATTATTTTGCTGTAGTGTAGCGGTTCCCACCCGCTCCCTCCCCGTGCACGCGCCCACCCGCCGGCCCCCGTGCACGCGCCCAACAATCTCGCCCCCGATCCCGCTACCCTCTCTCTTCAATTTGTCACCGATGGCCGCCCACCCGCCTCCCACGGTCAGCTCCCACCCACCAACGATTGCGGCCATCGATGCCGGTGCAGAGAGGGCCACAGAGTGGCTCTCTCTGCATCGGATGGGGGAAAAATGATATCGAGGCATCACTGCAATAACCGTAAAGCGGCTGGAAGCGATCAGGATCGCTTCCAGCCGGTTTAATCCCCAAAGTCGTACAGGGTACATCGCTGGTCTTTAAAGACCAGGTTGTGTGCGACGTACCCTGTACGACTCGTGTCGTTAAGGGGTTAAAAAATATGTATCAACATGTCTCAAGGCAAATATGGCAAAAAAATAAATGAATATTACAAATAAATAAAAACGGCCAAAGATTTGACATGTATCAGGAAAAAAATATAACAAAGATAATAATATACGGATAGAAGAAGAAGAATAATACGAAAAAATATAAATATAAACTTTGGATTAATAAAAATTAAATATAGATAAAATGGTAAATGTATCTATATAGAAGAAATATTTCTTTAAATACAGAGAAATGTATAGATTAATACATAAATGATAATGGGTGATTAAATAGATCTATTATTTATTTATTTGGTGAATGAATTTTTAAGAATGAATTTTAACAAAAATTTTTGAAAATGATTTTTAGTAATGATTTTTAGAAATAATTTCTAGAATTTTTTTTTAGGAGAGAAGGGTCCTTATTAAAATAATGAAATGGAATTCCTAGTTATATAGATACTATAAATTGGGTTATCTTATATATAATAACTATTTCCCTAAATCAACCAATACTTTCACACTTTAAAAAAAAAATATGTAAATTTATTTTTTTTTTATTAATTTTTTTGCATGAATGCATATGTATATGTCACTTTCTGTATAGATCATCATCATTTTTTGGCATGAATGCATATGTCCACTAAACTAAACAGTATCCCTCTCATTTACATTAAATGAAACAGATTGTTTCATATATATTTTTTATATTCTTACTCAGGAACTATGTTTTGCATTATGTTGTATTGATTAATACATTTATAACTTCAAAGGTGTAAGATAAAACATATGCAGTCAAACTTGGTTCCTGAAGGAGATATAACATCACAGTTTTCAGTTTTTAGTTTTTTGTTTTTAGTATATTCAGTGACTTCATAGTCTGAAAGTTGTATTTTTTAGTTCGGCAACTGTTGCTGTCTTTGCACCTTTAAAACTGTATCTTCCAAATGAAAGGTTTGGGTATTTCCGGACTTGGTAATCAATCAATGAATTTTGTTGTTTGCATGAAATCGTTTAAAATTCATATGTTTATGTTCTTTTTGCATATGTATATATTTCTCTTGTAAGGTGTATCCAGTCCACGGATTCATCCATTACTTGTGGGATATTCTCCTTCCCAACAGGAAGCTGCAAGAGGATCACCCACAGCAGAGCTGTCTATATAGCTCCTCCCCTAACTGCCACTACCAGTCATTCTCTTGCAGCTCTCAACAAGGGAAGTAGCTAGAGAGATGTGGTGAATTAGTGTAGTTTATCTTCAATCAAAAGTTTGTTATTTTTAAACGGTGTCGGCGTTGTACTGTTTTTTACCTTAGGCAGAAATTAGAAGAAGAATTTGCCTGAGGTTTTTGATGATCTTAGCAGGTTGTAACTAAGGTCCACTGCTGTTCTCACACATAACTGAAGAGTATGAGGAAACTTCAGCTGGGAGAACGGCCTGCAGAATTAACTGCCCTGAGGTATGTTCAGTATATTATTTTCTAGAAGATAAGAACTAGAAAATGCTGACAGTGCCTGATATAGTTAAGGTAAGCCTGATTGCAGTGATTTAATAAACGACTGGCATCATGCTTGCAGTAAAAAGTAATTTTCATATTACTTTCTATTATGGCTTAGTATGTAAAACGTTTGCATTTATATAAAGAAAGTTTTTTACTGAGGGTGATAAATCTTTGTTTGGGGCCTAGTTTTCCACATGGCTGTTATTTTACTCCTAGGAATAGTTTTTTAAGGCCCTCTGACTTTGAGTGCATGGTGGGAGGGGCCTATTTTCGCACTCTAATTGCGCAGTTGTTTTTACATTCTGAGACATCCAGCTTCCCTGAAGGAGTCCCCTGACATATTGGGCCTCTGTAAAGGGTTTTTGTGCCTACAAAAGTCGTTTTATGGGAAGGTAGGAGCCACAGTAGAGCTGTGACAGTTTGCTTCTGACTGTTTTTACTGTTTTTTTGCTTCGTTTTTGAACCTGAGGGGTTAATCATCCATTTGAAAATGGGTGCAATGCTATTTTAGTCTATTATATACACTGTAAACATTTCATAGAGTTAACTGCTTTTTTCACTGTTTTGCAGTTTTTGTGTTTGTTTTTTTCCCTTAAAGGCACAGTACCGTTTTTTATAATCTGCTTTTTCACATTAATTAAAGTGTTTTCCAAGCTTGCTGGTCTCATTACTAGTCTGTTAAACATGTCTGACATAGAGGAAACTCCTTGTTCATTATGTTTAGAAGCCATTGTGGAACCCCCTCTTAGAATGTGTACCAAATGCACTGATCTTACTATAAGTTATAAAGACCTTATTCTGGCTTTAAAAGATTTATCACCAGAGAAAATTGACAAGGGGGAAGTTATGCCGACTAACTCTCCCCACGTGTCAGAGCCTATAACTCCCGCTTAAGGGGGCGCCAAGTACATCTAGCGCGCCCATTGCGTATACTTTACAAGACATGGCGGCAGTTATGAATCATACCCTTACAGAAGTATTATCCAAACTGCCAGGCTTACAAGGAAAGCGAGACAGCTCTGGGGCTAGAACAAATACAGAGCTCTCTGACGCTTTAGTAGCTATGTCTGATATACCCTCACAATGTGCAGAAGCCGAAGAAGGAGAGCTTCTATCTGTGGGTGATTTTTTTGACTCAGGGAAGACACTTCAACCTGATTCTGATATGTCTACATTTAAATTTAAGCTTGAACACCTCCGCATGTTGCTCAGGGAGGTTTTAGCAACTCTGGATGACTGTGACGCCATTGTAGTCCCAGAGAAATTGTGTAAATTGGATAAATACTACACAGTGCCTGTTTACACTGATGTTTTTCCAATACCTAAGAGGTTTTCAGAAATTATTACTAAGGAATGGGATAGACCAGGTGTATCGTTCTCTCCCCCAAGAAAGAGGGAACCTTCAGACCAATCTTAGATCTCAAGATCCTAAACAAATTTCTCAGGGTCCCATCCTTCAAGATGGAGACTATTCGAACCATCCTACCTATGATCCAGGAGGGTCAATATATGACTACCGTGGACTTAAAGGATGCTTATCTGCACATTCCGATACACAGAGATCATCATCGGTTTCTCAGGTTCGCCTTCCTAGACAGGCATTACCAGTTTGTGGCTCTTCCCTTTGGGTTAGCTACGGCACCAAGAATCTTTACGAAGGTTCTGGGGTCACTCCTAGTGGTCCTAAGGCCGCGGGGTATAGTAGTAGCCCCTTACCTAGACAACATTCTAATACAGGCGTCGAATTTTCAAATCGCCAGGTCCCATACAGACATTGTTCTGGCATTCCTGAGGTCGCATGGGTGGAAAGTGAATGAAGAAAAGAGTTCTCTATCCCCTCTCACAAGGGTTTCCTTCCTAGGAACTCTGATAGATTCTGTAGAAATTAAGATTTACCTGACAGAGGCCAGGTTGTCAAAACTTCTAAATTCCTGCCGTGTTCTTTATTCTACTTCTCGCCCTTCAGTGGCTCAGTGTATGGAAGTAATCGGCTTAATGGTAGCGGCAATGGACATAGTGCCGTTTGCCCGCCTACATCTCAGACCGCTGCAACTCTGCATGCTCAGTCAATGGAATGGGGATTACACAGATTTGTCCCCTCTACTAAATCTGGATCAAGAGACCAGGGATTCTCTTCTCTGGTGGCTATCTCGGGTCCATCTGTCCAAGGGTATGACCTTCCGCAGGCCAGATTGGACAATAGTAACGACAGATGCCAGCCTTCTGGGCTGGGGTGCAGTCTGGAACTCCCTGAAAGCTCAGGGCTTGTGGACTCAGGAGGAGACACTCCTTCCGATAAACATTCTGGAACTAAGAGCGATATTCAATGCTCTTCAGGCTTGGCCTCAGCTAGCTGCGGTCAGGTTCATCAGATTTCAGTCGGACAATATCACGACTGTAGCCTACATCAACCATCAAGGGGGAACAAGGAGTTCCCTAGCAATGTTGGAGGTTTCAAAAATAATTCTATGGGCAGAGGTTCACTCTTGCCATCTATCAGCTATCCATATCCCAGGAGTAGAGAACTGGGAGGCGGATTTTCTAAGTCGACAGACTTTTCATCCGGGGGAGTGGGAACTCCATCCGGAGGTGTTTGCACAGTTGATTCAACTTTGGGGCAAACCAGAACTGGATCTCATGGCGTCTCATAAGAATGCCAAGCTTCCTTGTTACGGATCCAGGTCCAGGGATCCCAAGGCAGCGCTGATACATGCTCTAGCAGCGCCTTGGTCTTTCAACCTGGATTATGTGTTTCCACCGTTTCCTCTACTCCTCGTCTGATTACCAAGATCAAGCAGGAGAGAAATTCGGTGATTTTGGTAGCACCTGCGTGGCCACGCAGGACTTGGTATGCAGATCTGGTGGACATGTCATCCCTTCCACCATGGACTCTACCGCTGAGGCAGGACCTTCTACTTCAGGGTCCTTTCAACCATCCAAATCTAATTTCTCTGCGTCTGACTGCTTGGAGATTGAACGCTTGATTTTATCAAAACGTGGTTTCTCCGAGTCGGTCATTGATACCTTAATTCAGGCTCGAAAGCCTGTCACCAGGAAAATTTATCATAAAATATGGTGTAAATATCTTCATTGGTGTGAATCCAAGGGTTACTCATGTAGGATTGGAGAAGGGATTGTCAGCTAGTTCCTTAAAGGGACAGATTTCTGCTCTGTCTATTCTTTTGCTCTAGCATCTGGCGGATGTTCCAGACGTTCAGGCGTTTTGTCAGGCTTTAGTTAGAATCAAAACAGAATGAGAAGCAGTCTGCCAGGAACGAACAGCAGCATCAATAGCTTGTTCTATGGCCCGGTTACCACCTGGTAGTAGCTTCTTTCTGCCCAATTGTGCTTTCACAGAGGAAAACTTTCCTGTAGTATATCAGTCTGATCCCGCCGACATGGTCAGTCCAGCCCCGAAATACCAGGCAATTCTCCTCTGAAGAAGGAACATGACAACCCCAGACGATCGTTTCGGCCTCCTTTGGGCCTCGTCAGTGAGGTGCAGCCATATCCCTCTAAGCACATTGGGCAAGGGGTCCACGTCTGGTTTCCCCCATCACCCTTAGGGAGACTATCCCCAGGGTCATGTTTACATATGCAAAACAGAATGAGAAGCAGTCTGCCAGGAACGAACAGCAGCATCAATAGCTTGTTCTATGGCCCGGTTACCACCTGGTAGTAGCTTCTTTCTGCCCAATTGTGCTTTCACAGAGGAAAACTTTCCTGTAGTATATCAGTCTGATCCCGCCGACATGGTCAGTCCAGCCCCGAAATACCAGGCAATTCTCCTCTGAAGAAGGAACATGACAACCCCAGACGATCGTTTCGGCCTCCTTTGGGCCTCGTCAGTGAGGTGCAGCCATATCCCTCTAAGCACATTGGGCAAGGGGTCCACGTCTGGTTTCCCCCATCACCCTTAGGGAGACTATCCCCAGAGTCATGTTTACATATGCAAAACAGAATGAGAAGCAGTCTGCCAGGAACGAACAGCAGCATCAATAGCTTGTTCTATGGCCCGGTTACCACCTGGTAGTAGCTTCTTTCTGCCCAATTGTGCTTTCACAGAGGAAAACTTTCCTGTAGTATATCAGTCTGATCCCGCCGACATGGTCAGTCCAGCCCCGAAATACCAGGCAATTCTCCTCTGAAGAAGGAACATGACAACCCCAGACGATCGTTTCGGCCTCCTTTGGGCCTCGTCAGTGAGGTGCAGCCATATCCCTCTAAGCACATTGGGCAAGGGGTCCACGTCTGGTTTCCCCCATCACCCTTAGGGAGACTATCCCCAGGGTCATGTTTACATATGCAAAACAGAATGAGAAGCAGTCTGCCAGGAACGAACAGCAGCATCACTAGCTTGTTCTATGGCCCGGTTACCACCTGGTAGTAGCTTCTTTCTGCCCAATTGTGCTTTCACAGAGGAAAACTTTCCTGTAGTATATCAGTCTGATCCCGCCGACATGGTCAGTCCAGCCCCGAAATACCAGGCAATTCTCCTCTGAAGAAGGAACATGACAACCCCAGACGATCGTTTCGGCCTCCTTTGGGCCTCGTCAGTGAGGTGCAGCCATATCCCTCTAAGCACATTGGGCAAGGGGTCCACGTCTGGTTTCCCCCATCACCCTTAGGGAGACTATCCCCAGGGTCATGTTTACATATGCAAAACAGAATGAGAAGCAGTCTGCCAGGAACGAACAGCAGCATCAATAGCTTGTTCTATGGCCCGGTTACCACCTGGTAGTAGCTTCTTTCTGCCCAATTGTGCTTTCACAGAGGAAAACTTTCCTGTAGTATATCAGTCTGATCCCGCCGACATGGTCAGTCCAGCCCCGAAATACCAGGCAATTCTCCTCTGAAGAAGGAACATGACAACCCCAGACAATCGTTTCGGCCTCCTTTGGGCCTCGTCAGTGAGGTGCAGCCATATCCCTCTAAGCACATTGGGCAAGGGGTCCACGTCTGGTTTCCCCCATCACCCTTAGGGAGACTATCCCCAGGGTCATGTTTACATATGCAAAACAGAATGAGAAGCAGTCTGCCAGGAACGAACAGCAGCATCAATAGCTTGTTCTATGGCCCGGTTACCACCTGGTAGTAGCTTCTTTCTGCCCAATTGTGCTTTCACAGAGGAAAACTTTCCTGTAGTATATCAGTCTGATCCCGCCGACATGGTCAGTCCAGCCCCGAAATACCAGGCAATTCTCCTCTGAAGAAGGAACATGACAACCCCAGACTATCGTTTCGGCCTCCTTTGGGCCTCGTCAGTGAGGTGCAGCCATATCCCTCTAAGCACATTGGGCAAGGGGTCCACGTCTGGTTTCCCCCATCACCCTTAGGGAGACTATCCCCAGGGTCATGTTTACATATGCAAAACAGAATGAGAAGCAGTCTGCCAGGAACGAACAGCAGCATCAATAGCTTGTTCTATGGCCCGGTTACCACCTGGTAGTAGCTTCTTTCTGCCCAATTGTGCTTTCACAGAGGAAAACTTTCCTGTAGTATATCAGTCTGATCCCGCCGACATGGTCAGTCCAGCCCCGAAATACCAGGCAATTCTCCTCTGAAGAAGGAACATGACAACCCCAGACGATCGTTTCGGCCTCCTTTGGGCCTCGTCAGTGAGGTGCAGCCATATCCCTCTAAGCACATTGGGCAAGGGGTCCACGTCTGGTTTCCCCCATCACCCTTAGGGAGACTATCCCCAGGGTCATGTTTACATATGCAAAACAGAATGAGAAGCAGTCTGCCAGGAACGAACAGCAGCATCAATAGCTTGTTCTATGGCCCGGTTACCACCTGGTAGTAGCTTCTTTCTGCCCAATTGTGCTTTCACAGAGGAAAACTTTCCTGTAGTATATCAGTCTGATCCCGCCGACATGGTCAGTCCAGCCCCGAAATACCAGGCAATTCTCCTCTGAAGAAGGAACATGACAACCCCAGACGATCGTTTCGGCCTCCTTTGGGCCTCGTCAGTGAGGTGCAGCCATATCCCTCTAAGCACATTGGGCAAGGGGTCCACGTCTGGTTTCCCCCATCACCCTTAGGGAGACTATCCCCAGGGTCATGTTTACATATGCAAAACAGAATGAGAAGCAGTCTGCCAGGAACGAACAGCAGCATCAATAGCTTGTTCTATGGCCCGGTTACCACCTGGTAGTAGCTTCTTTCTGCCCAATTGTGCTTTCACAGAGGAAAACTTTCCTGTAGTATATCAGTCTGATCCCGCCGACATGGTCAGTCCAGCCCCGAAATACCAGGCAATTCTCCTCTGAAGAAGGAACATGACAACCCCAGACAATCGTTTCGGCCTCCTTTGGGCCTCGTCAGTGAGGTGCAGCCATATCCCTCTAAGCACATTGGGCAAGGGGTCCACGTCTGGTTTCCCCCATCACCCTTAGGGAGACTATCCCCAGGGTCATGTTTACATATGCAAAACAGAATGAGAAGCATTGTTTGCTGTCTACTCTGGACAGAGGAAAAGCCAAAGGGCTTCAGCAACTTCTGTTTCCTTTTGGTTAAGAAGTATAATCCGCTTAGCTTATGAGACTGCTGGCCAGCAGCCTCCTGAAAGAATTACAGCTCATTCCACTAGAGTGGTGGTTTCCACAAGGGCTTTTAAAAATGAGGCTTCTGTTGAACAGATTTGTAAGGCGGCGACTAAGTCTTCGCTTCATACTTTTTCTAAATTCTACAAATTTGATACTTTTGCTTCTTCGGAGGCTATTTTTGGGAGAAAGGTCTTACAGGCAGTGGTGCCTTCCGTTTAAGCGCCTGCCTTGTCCCTCCCTTCATCCGTGTCCTATAGCTTGGTATTGGTATCCCACAAGTAATGGATGAATCCGTGGACTGGATACACCTTACAAGAGAAAACAAAATTTATCTTACCTGATAAATTTATTTCTCTTGTGGTGTATCCAGTCCACGGCCCGCCCTGTCATTTTAAGGCAGGTGTTTTTTATTTTTAAACTACAGTCACCACTGCACCCTATAGTTTCTCCTTTCTCTTGCTTGTCTTCGGTTGAATGACTGGTAGTGGCAGTTAGGGGAGGAGCTATATAGACAGCTCTGCTGTGGGTGATCCTCTTGCAGCTTCCTGTTGGGAAGGAGAATATCCCACAAGTAATGGATGAATCCGTGGACTGGATACACCACAAGAGAAATAAATTTATCAGGTAAGCATAAATTCAGTTTTTATCAAATTTCCTTCTTTTGCTGGCTTGTTATATTCTATCATATATATTTTTTTCGTTATCGAATTTGTTTAGCTTAATAATATTTGAAAGTGCTACATTTGTGTTTGGTATTATTGGTTCGAATTTTTATCACAATATCAATTGGTTACAGAGTTATAATTTAACCAAATTTGTATATAGATTAACCACCAGTTACCCTTCCGACTCCATTGTATTACAACATTATGTCCTAAAAGGCATGTTTTTTTATTGTATAATGTTTTAATTATTCTTCAGGTTCTCTGTTTGGTCACTCCTACCTTTAAGTAGGGGGTGTCTAAAGATATCACCTATTCCTATGATTAAGTGCCCATTTGTGGCATGAAACGCGTAAGGAGCTTGTTGTTCTGTGCCTGGTTTTAACTATGTTTCAATAAATATTGTTTTTTATTTTCTTAAGTGCCTCCCGAGTGCTGCCTTAAATTTTTTTTTTGGCTTATTTTGCGGTCTCTGCTTGGCCGTGTTCGGCTTGCACCTCCCGGGACTGTGTGTGGCTCCTCCTTCAGTTTGTGCGGCGCCCAGCTTCACTACACTCTCCTGTGGATCTGCAGCGGCCTTGTTAGTTTGTTCCGAATACTTTCACACTTACCGTATTTTTCGCTCCATAAGACGCACTTTCTTTCATGTAATTAGCAAGAGTCCATGAGCTAGTGACGTATGGGATATACATTCCTACCAGGAGGGGCAAAGTTTCCCAAACCTCAAAATGCCTATAAATACACCCCTCACCACACCCACAATTCAGTTTTACAAACTTTGCCTCCTATGGAGGTGGTGAAGTAAGTTTGTGCTAGATTCTACGTTGATATGCGCTCCGCAGCAAGTTGGAGCCCGGTTTTCCTCTCAGCGTGCAGTGAATGTCAGAGGGATGTGAGAGAGTATTGCCTATTTGAATGCAGTGATCTCCTTCTACGGGGTCTATTTCATAGGTTCTCTGTTATCGGTCGTAGAGATTCATCTCTTACCTCCCTTTTCAGATCGACGATATACTCTTATTTATATACCATTACCTCTGCTGATTCTCGTTTCAGCACTGGTTTGGCTTTCTACAAACATGTAGATGAGTGTCCTGGGGTAAGTATATCTTATTTTCTATGACACTCTAAGCTATGGTTGGGCACTTTGTTTATAAAGTTCTAAATATATGTATTCAAACATTTATTTGCCTTGACTCAGAATGTTCAACATTCCTTATTTTCAGACAGTCAGTTTCATATTTGGGATAATGCATTTGAATCAATCATTTTTTCTTACCTTCAAAAAATTTGACTCTTTTTTCCCTGTGGGCTGTTAGGCTCGCGGGGGCTGAAAATGCTTCATTTTATTGCGTCATTCTTGGCGCGGACTTTTTTTGGCGCAAAAAATCTTTTCCGTTTCCGGCGTCATACGTGTCGCCGGAAGTTGCGTCATTTTTTGACGTTCTTTTGCGCCAAAAAGTCGGCGTTCCGGATGTGGCGTCATTTTTGGCGCCAAAAGCATTTAGGCGCCAAATAATGTGGGCGTCTTATTTGGCGCTAAAAAAATATGGGCGTCGCTTTTGTCTCCACATTATTTAAGTCTTATTTTTCATTGCTTCTGGTTGCTAGAAGCTTGTTCTTTGGCATTTTTTCCCATTCCTGAAACTGTCATTTAAGGAATTTGATCAATTTTGCTTTATATGTTGTTTTTTCTCTTACATATTGCAAGATGTCTCACGTTGCATCTGAGTCAGAAGATACTTCAGGAAAATCGCTGTCTAGTGCTGGATCTACCAAAGCTAAGTGTATCTGCTGTAAACTTTTGGTAGCTATTCCTCCGGCTGTTGTTTGTATTAATTGTCATGACAAACTTGTTAATGCAGATAATATTTCCTTTAGTAATGTACCATTGCCTGTTGCAGTTCCTTCAACATCTAAGGTGCAGAATGTTCCTGATAACATAAGAGATTTTGTTTCTGAATCCATCAAGAAGGCTATGTCTGTTATTTCTCCTTCTAGTAAACATAAAAAATCTTTTAAAACTTCTCTCCCTACAGATGAATTTTTAAATGAACATCATCATTCTGATTCTGATGACTCTTCTGGTTCAGAGGATTCTGTCTCAGAGATTGATGCTGATAAATCTTCATATTTATTTAAAATGGAATTTATTCGTTCTTTACTTAAAGAAGTACTAATTGCTTTAGAAATAGAGGATTCTGGTCCTCTTGATACTAATTCTAAACGTTTAGATAAGGTATTTAAATCTCCTGTGGTTATTCCAGAAGTTTTTCCTGTTCCTAATGCTATTTCTGAAGTAATTTCCAAAGAATGGGATAAATTGGGTAATTCATTTACTCCTTCTAAACGTTTTAAGCGATTATATCCTGTGCCGTCTGACAGATTTGAATTTTGGGACAAAATCCCTAGAGTTGATGGGGCTATTTCTACCCTTGCTAAACGTACTACTATTCCTACGTCAGATGGTACTTCGTTTAAGGATCCTTTAGATAGGAAAATTGAATCCTTTCTAAGAAAAGCTTATCTGTGTTCAGGTAATCTTCTTAGACCTGCTATATCATTGGCTGATGTTGCTGCAGCTTCAACTTTTTGGTTGGAAACTTTAGCGCAACAAGTAACAGATCATGATTCTCATAATATTATTATTCTTCTTCAGCATGCTAATAATTTTATCTGTGATGCCATTTTTTATATTATCAGAGTTGATGTCAGGTTTATGTCTCTAGCTATTTTAGCTAGAAGAGCTTTATGGCTTAAGACTTGGAATGCTGATATGGCTTCTAAATCAACTCTACTTTCCATTTCTTTCCAGGGTAACAAATTATTTGGTTCTCAGTTGGATTCTATTATCTCAACTGTTACTGGTGGGAAAGGAACTTTTTTACCACAGGATAAAAAATCTAAGGGTAAAAACAGGGCTAATAATCGTTTTCGTTCCTTTCGTTTCAACAAAGAACAAAAGCCTGATCCTTCATCCTCAGGAGCAGTTTCAGTTTGGAAACCATCTCCAGTCTGGAATAAATCCAAGCCTGCTAGAAAGGCAAAGCCTGCTTCTAAGTCCACATGAAGGTGCGGCCCTCATTCCAGCTCAGCTGGTAGGGGGCAGGTTACGTTTTTTCAAAGAAATTTGGATCAATTCTGTTCACAATCTTTGGATTCAGAACATTGTTTCAGAAGGGTACAGAATTGGTTTCAAGATGAGACCTCCTGCAAGGAGATTTTTTCTTTCCCGTGTCCCAGTAAATCCAGTGAAAGCTCAAGCATTTCTGAATTGTGTTTCAGATCTAGAGTTGGCTGGAGTAATTATGCCAGTTCCAGTTCCGGAACAGGGGATAGGGTTTTATTCAAATCTCTTCATTGTACCAAAGAAGGAGAATTCCTTCAGACCAGTTCTGGATCTAAAAATATTGAATCGTTATGTAAGGATACCAACGTTCAAAATGGTAACTGTAAGGACTATCTTGCCTTTTGTTCAGCAAGGGCATTATATGTCCACAATAGATTTACAGGATGCATATCTGCATATTCCGATTCATCCAGATCATTATCAGTTCCTGAGATTCTCTTTTCTGGACAAGCATTACCAGTTTGTGGCTCTGCCGTTTGGCCTAGCTACAGCTCCAAGAATTTTTACAAAGGTTCTCGGTGCCCTTCTGTCTGTAATCAGAGAACAGGGTATTGTGGTATTTCCTTATTTGGACGATATCTTGGTACTTGCTCAGTCTTTACATTTAGCAGAATCTCATACGAATCGACTTGTGTTGTTTCTTCAAGATCATGGTTGGAGGATCAATTTACCAAAAAGTTCATTGATTCCTCAGACAAGGGTAACCTTTCTGGGTTTCCAGATAGATTCAGTGTCCATGACTCTGTCTTTAACAGACAAGAGACGTCTAAAATTGATTTCAGCTTGTCGAAACCTTCAGTCGCAATCATTCCCTTCGGTAGCCTTATGCATGGAAATTCTAGGTCTTATGACTGCTGCATCGGACGCGATCCCCTTTGCTCGTTTTCACATGCGACCTCTTCAGCTCTGTATGCTGAATCAATGGTGCAAGGATTACACAAAGATATCTCAATTAATATCTTTAAAACCGATTGTACGACACTCTCTAACGTGGTGGACAGATCATCATCGTTTTATTCAGGGGGCTTCTTTTGTGCTTCCGACCTGGACTGTAATTTCAACAGATGCAAGTCTCTCAGGTTGGGGAGCTGTGTGGGGATCTCTGACAGCACAAGGAGTTTGGGAATCTCAGGAGGTGAGATTACCGATCAATATTTTGGAACTCCGTGCAATTTTCAGAGCTCTTCAGTTTTGGCCTCTTCTGAAGAGAGAATCGTTCATTTGTTTTCAGACAGACAATGTCACAACTGTGGCATACATCAATCATCAAGGAGGGACTCACAGTCCTCTGGCTATGAAAGAAGTATCTCGAATTTTGGTTTGGGTGGAATCCAGCTCCTGTCTAATTTCTGCGGTTCATATCCCAGGTATAGACAATTGGGAAGCGGATTATCTCAGTCGCCAAACGTTGCATCCGGGCGAATGGTCTCTTCACCCAGAGGTATTTCTTCAGATTGTTCAAATGTGGGAACTTCCAGAAATAGATCTGATGGCGTCTCATCTAAACAAGAAACTTCCCAGGTATCTGTCCAGATCCCGGGATCCTCAGGCGGAGGCAGTGGATGCATTATCACTTCCTTGGAAGTATCATCCTGCCTATATCTTTCCGCCTCTAGTTCTTCTTCCAAGAGTAATCTCCAAGATTCTGAAGGAATGCTCGTTTGTTCTGCTGGTAGCTCCGGCATGGCCTCACAGGTTTTGGTATGCAGATCTTGTCCGGATGGCCTCTTGCCAACCGTGGACTCTTCCGTTAAGACCAGACCTTCTGTCGCAAGGTCCTTTTTTCCATCAGGATCTGAAATCCTTAAATTTAAAGGTATGGAGATTGAACGCTTGATTCTTGGTCAAAGAGGTTTCTCTGACTCTCTGATTAATACTATGTTACAGGCGCGTAAATCTGTATCTAGAGAGATATATTATAGAGTCTGGAAGACTTATATTTCTTGGTGTCTTTCTCATCATTTTTCTTGGCATTCTTTTAGAATACCGAGAATTTTACAGTTTCTTCAGGATGGTTTAGATAAGGGTTTGTCCGCAAGTTCCTTGAAAGGTCAAATCTCTGCTCTTTCTGTTCTTTTTCACAGAAAGATTGCTATTCTTCCTGATATTCATTGTTTTGTACAAGCTTTGGTTCGTATAAAACCTGTCATTAAGTCAATTTCTCCTCCTTGGAGTTTGAATTTGGTTCTGGGGGCTCTTCAAGCTCCTCCGTTTGAACCTATGCATTCATTGGACATTAAATTACTTTCTTGGAAAGTTTTGTTCCTTTTGGCAATCTCTTCTGCCAGAAGAGTTTCTGAATTATCTGCTCTTTCTTGTGAGTCTCCTTTTCTGATTTTTCATCAGGATAAGGCAGTGTTGCGAACTTCTTTTGAATTTTTACCTAAAGTTGTGAATTCCAACAACATTAGTAGAGAAATTGTGGTTCCTTCATTTTGTCCTAATCCTAAGAATTCTAAGGAGAAATCGTTGCATTCTTTGGATGTTGTTAGAGCTTTGAAATATTATGTTGAAGCTACTAAGTCTTTCCGAAAGACTTCTAGTCTATTTGTTATCTTTTCCGGTTCTAGAAAAGGCCAGAAAGCTTCTGCCATTTCTTTGGCATCTTGGTTGAAATCTTTAATTCATCTTGCCTATGTTGAGTCGGGTAAAACTCCGCCTCGGAGGATTACAGCTCATTCTACTAGGTCAGTTTCTACTTCCTGGGCATTTAGGAATGAAGCTTCGATTGATCAGATTTGCAAAGCAGCAACTTGGTCCTCTTTGCATACTTTTACTAAATTCTACCATTTTGATGTATTTTCTTCTTCTGAAGCAGTTTTTGGTAGAAAAGTACTTCAGGCAGCGGTTTCAGTTTGAATCGTCTGCTTATGTTTTTCATTAAACTTTATTTTGGGTGTGGATTATTTTCAGCAGGAATTGGCTGTCTTTATTTTATCCCTCCCTCTCTAGTGACTCTTGTGTGGAAAGATCCACATCTTGGGTAATCATTATCCCATACGTCACTAGCTCATGGACTCTTGCTAATTACATGAAAGAAAACATAATTTATGTAAGAACTTACCTGATAAATTAATTTCTTTCATATTAGCAAGAGTCCATGAGGCCCGCCCTTTTTTTGTGGTGGTTATGATTTTTGTATAAAGCACAATTATTCCAATTCCTTATTTTATATGCTTTCGCACTTTTTTATCACCCCACTTCTTGGCTATTCGTTAAACTGAATTGTGGGTGTGGTGAGGGGTGTATTTATAGGCATTTTGAGGTTTGGGAAACTTTGCCCCTCCTGGTAGGAATGTATATCCCATACGTCACTAGCTCATGGACTCTTGCTAATATGAAAGAAATGAATTTATCAGGTAAGTTCTTACATAAATTATGTTTTTCCCCCCTGAAAAGTAAGGGGAAATGTCTGTGCGTCTTATGGAGCAAATGTGTGTGTGCCCTGGAGCCAAATCGGCCAAGCCCGAATGCAGGTGCGAAAAGCAGATCCCGGCCGGGAAGCTTACTGAGATCATGCTGCATGGAAGATGGAAGGCTGCAGAGAGGAGGCTGCTGGTGTTACTGTGCTGGAAGAAGGCAGGGCCCTGCAATTCAACTTACGGTACCTGTTCCTGTGTCAGGTCTGTCTGGCAGCGCGCTGCTTGGAGGGTGAAGAATGATCCATAATAGTAGTCTAGACAGCGTTCCCCCGCTCATTGCCTAGCAGCTGGTCTCGCTGGGACAGCAGTGCGCATGGTCACCTTCCTTTACCTCACTCCTTCAAGCACAGTCCCTTGCTAAGGTAAAAAACAATGCTGGCTGCAATTCTACGTAGGGGGCAAAAACAAACAAAAAAATTGACTTTGTACATCATATGTATAAAGTAATACCGGTAATTGCATCCAGTTATCAGTTTACCTTACATATGATGCATAAAGCCCATTTTTTTTGTTTGTTTCTGTATCTTAGGATAAAATAGTCAGCCATATGTTGTAAATTCTGTTTCTTTAATATGGATGCTATTCTATTTGATTTGTACCACCAGAGTGTGTTTTCTTATTAAATTAAGACCATGCTCAGAGATAACGCAAATGGTCAGCGCTCAGTGGTGAACATTGGAGATACCGGTACATTACTGACAGTTCCTTCATCGCTGTATTTTCTTGCAGAAAACCTACCCCATTCTACATACAAAGATGATAAAGCAGAAAAGACTAGCATATAAGATTCCTTTTAAACTATGCAAAAACTATGCAAAGGAGCATGGAAACAGAGCAGCAGAGAGACATTTTGGGCCACCTCCAACTGAAAAAATAAGAGAGTGGAGGAAACAGGAGGATCAGCTGCAAAAAGCGAATAAAAGTAAGCACACTTTTCGTGGGAATGCTGCAAAGTGGCCACAGTTAGACAAATCACCGGAATAATGGCTTCTCAGTCTCCAAAAAAATGATAATATACGAAGCCAAACGCATTGCTGTAGAGAAAGGCATTCACGATTTTACTGGATCATCATCGTGGTGCTAAAGATTTGTGAGACGATGTGGCCTTGCTATGCGCTCCAAAACTAGAATTGCGCAAAAAATGCCAAAAGAATATGAAGATAAGAGTCTGTCATAAATTTGTAATTGATGCTAGGAAGAAAAATGGAAAATTGGCCAGATTGGGAATATGGATGCAGTCCCGCTAACCTTTGATGTGCCATCTAATAGGACTGTTGATCTGAAAGGTGCCAAGACTATCACCGTGAAAACCTCCGGACATGAGAAAACTCATTACACGGTTGTGTTGTCTTGCTGTGCAGACGGCACCAAATTGCCACCCATGTTAATTTTCAAAAGGAAACATTTCCAAAAGAAGTGATTCTATGAGGAGGAGTTGTACATGTTCATGAGAAAGGATGGATGGACCAAAATGGAATGAGAGTATGGCCCCTATTTAACAAAGGTCTGTCGGACCTGATCAGACCGTGTGGATCAGGTCAGATAGACCTTGCTGAATGCTCTCCGTATTCAGCATTGCACTAGCAGCTCGTGTAAACTGCTGGTGCAACGCCGCCCCCTGCAGATTCGCGGCCAATCAGACGCCAGCATTGGGGTGTCAATCAACCCGATCGTACTCGTCTTTAGATCGCTGTTCCATAACCAGTGTTTCTGGCGATCCTACGGGCTTGCCAGAAACACGGGCCCTCAAACTCCATCCGGATAAATGGGCCCCTATGGTTTGAAAAAGTGTGGTTCAAACATCCTGGAGGGCTTCTGAAAAAAAACTGCCTTATTAGTGCTTGACCAGTTTAGAGCACATATTAGTGAAACTTCAAAAAAGTGCTTTAAAGAAGTAAAGACTCATTTAGCTGTTATTCCGGGAGGTATTACCAGCCAGTTGCAACCTCTCAACGTTTCCATCAACAAACCATTTAAGGTCTTTATGCGAGAAGAGTGGGACAAATGGATGGCTGCTGGTAATCATGATCTGACACCTACTGGACGAATGAAGAGGCCCTCTATCACTCAAGTTTGTGAATAGGTGAAAACATCATGGCACTCAGTGAAGGAGGAAATCGTTGTACAGTCATTCAAAAAATGTGGCATTAGCAATGCTTTAGATGGAACTGAAGATGGTTTCTTATCTGAATATAGCGTTGAAAGTTATGTCAGGGATTGTGAGCAACTGAGCTTCTTAAATTCTGACTCTAGCGATGGTGAGTTCTTGGGGTACACAGAAAACTAGACGAGTACTCGAACCTTAAAGTCTCTCTTCATTTGTTAATGACACTGATGATGGTTCTTTATTCCACTGTTGACTGCTGTTCTATTATTCTGTTATAGTTTATTAAATAGTTAACTACACCATTTGATTCAGAATATTTTTTTCTTGTTTTCCTCCTCTAAATACTAGGTGAGTCTTATGGTCAGGAGCGTCTTATGGAGCGAAAAATATGGTAATTCTCTAAATCGAGCACTGGTGTAAAAAATAACATGGAATAACCATACAGTAGTTTCACGTTTAAAATAGAGATTTATGTAATTTATGTAGTTATAGGAAGATCAAGATGTATAATGATAAGGAGGTAGCCTCAGAAATAGTATCATAAGTCAATTGGTCTAATACATTGATAGAATAAGGAATATGCTTAGTCATTCAAGAAACAGCCTATATCAAAGTCCAAATTAAGACCATTTGGTTGTAAGGTTTTTAAGTCAAAAATCCATTTGGTTTCTCTCCTAAGGAGTTCTATTTGGCAGTTACCCCTCTCCAATTCTTTTTGTGTTTTTCAATACCTACAAAAGAAAAGTAGTCTAAATTCGCTTTATTGCAGACTGCAAAATGTTTTGGTACAGGTACTTTGTTTCTGTCTAAGCTGTAATTTTTCTAATACGGTCACATAGGGGTCTCTCTGACTCCCCTACGTATTGTTTGCCGCATCGACACTGTATAACATAGATTACAAATCTATCTAAACATCTAATTAAGTCATTAATCTTAAACATTTTCCCTGTTACATTACAACTAAATTCTTTTTTTTTTCCACTGAATGTTTACATGATATGCAAGTTAAACAGGGATAGAAACCCTGTAATTTCTTACTCATGAGATCTAATTGAGACATATTTCTTTCTATTTTTCTGTTCAGTTGGTGCTAGAATGGACTTTAAGTTTTCGGGCCTTTTCTCTTGTTAAGTGTATCCAGTCCACGGATCATCCATTACTTGTGGGATATTCTCCTTCCCAACAGGAAGTTGCAAGAGGATCACCCACAGCAGAGCTGCTATATAGCTCCTCCCCTAACTGCCATACCCAGTCATTCTCTTGCAACTCTCAACAAAGATGGACGTAGTAAGAGGAGAGTGGTGTATTATAGTTAGTTTCTTAACTTCAATCAAAAGTTTGTTATTTTTAAATGGTACCGGAGTGTACTGTTTTATCAAAGGCAGCATTAGAAGAAGAATCTGCCTGTGATTTCTATGATCTTAGCAGAAGTAACTAAGATCCATTGCCGTTCTCACATATTCTGAGGAGTGAGGTAACTTCAGAGAGGGAATGGCGTGCAGGTTTTCCTGCAATAAGGTATGTGCAGTAAACATATTTCTAGGGATGGAACTTGCTAGAAAAATGCTGCTGATACCGGATTAATGTAAGTTAAGCCTAAATGCAGTGATTTAATAGCGACTGGTATCAGGCTTATTAACAGAGATACATACTCTTATAAAAGTGTAATATAAAACGTTTGCTGGCATGTTTAATCGTTTTTATATATGCTTTGGTGATAAAACTTATTGGGGCCTAGTTTTTTCCACATGGCTGGCTTTATTTTTGCCTAGAAACAGAGGCTTTCCACTGTTATAGTATAAAAGTTACAGTTGGTGCAGTTAAAATTACAAACTGTGACATTCAGCTTCCCTCAGCAGTCCCCTGCATGCTATAGGACATCTCTGATGGGCTCAAAAGGCTTCAAAAGTAGGAGCTGTGGCAGTTGTTATGACTGTTTAAAAAACATATTTTTCATTTTGTTAATCTGTTTTTTGTATTAAGGGGTTAATCATCCATTTGCAAGTGGGTGCAACTTGTTACATACACTGTAAAAATTTTGTTAGTGTAACTGCCTTTTTTCACTGTTATTTCAAATTTTGACAAAATTTGTTTCTCTTAAAGGCACAGTAACGTTTTTTATATTGCTTGTTAACTTTGTTTAAAGTGTTTTCCAAGCTTGCTAGTCTCATTGCTAGTCTGTACAAACATGTCTGACACAGAGGAAACTACTTGTTCATTATGTTTAAAAGCCATGGTGGAGCCCCATAGGAGAATGTGTACTAAATGTATTGATTTCACCTTAAACAGTAAAGATCAGTCTTTATCTATAAAATAATTGTCACCAGAGGGGTCTGTCGAGGGGGAAGTTATGCCGACTAACTCTCCCCACGTTTCGGACCCTTCGCCTCCCACTCGAGGGACGCACGCTAATATGGCGCCAAGTACATCAGGGATGCCCATAGCGATTACTTTGCAGGACATGGCTGCAATCATGAATAATACCCTGTCACAGGTATTAGCCAGATTGCCTGAATTGAGAGGCAAGCGCGATAGCTCTGAGGTTAGACGAGATACAGAGCGCGTAGATGCTGTAAGAGCCATGTCTGATACTGCGTCACAATATGCAGAACCTGAGGACGGAGAGCTTCAGTCTGTGGGTGACGTCTCTGAATCGGGGAGACCTGATTCAGAGATTTCTAATTTTAAATTTAAGCTTGAGAACCTCTGTGTGTTACTTGGGGAGGTATTAGCTGCTCTGAATGACTGTGACACAATTGCAGTGCCAGAGAAATTGTGTAGGCTGGATAAATACTATGCAGTGCCGGTGAGTACTGATGTTTTTCCAATACCTAAAAGGCTTACAAAAATTATTAGTAAGGAGTGGGATAGACCCGGTGTGCCCTTTTCCCCACCTCCTATATTTAGAAAAATGTTTCCAATAGATGCCACTACACAGGACTTATGGCAGACAGTCCCTAAGGTGGAGGGAGCAGTTTCTACTTTAGCAAAGCGTACCACTATCCCGGTTGAGGACAGTTGTGCTTTTTCAGATCCAATGGATAAAAAATTAGAGGGTTACCTTAAGAAAATGTTTATTCAACAAGGTTTTTATTTTACAGCCCCTTGCATGCATTGCGCCTGTCACTACTGCGGCGGCGTTCTGGTTTGAGGCCCTGGAAGAGGCCATCCATACAGCTCCATTGACTGAAATTATTGACAAGCTTAGAACACTTAAGCTAGCTAACTCATTTGTTTCTGATGCCATTGTTCATTTGACTAAACTAACGGCTATGAATTCCGGATTCGCCATCCAGGCGCGTAGGGCGCTATGGCTTAAATCCTGGTCAGCTGATGTGACTTCAAAGTCTAAATTACTTAACATTCCTTTCAAGGGGCAGACCTTATTCGGGCCTGGTTTGAAAGAAATTATTGCTGACATTACTGGAGGTAAGGGTCATACCCTTCCTCAGGACAGGGCCAAATCAAGGGCCAAACAGTCTAATTTTCGTGCCTTTCGAAATTTCAAGGCAGGTGCAGGATCAACTCCCTCTACTTCAAAACAAGAGGGAACTTTTCCTCAATCTAAGCAGGCCTGGAAACCTAACCAGTCCTGGAACAAGGGCAAGCAGGCCAGAAAGCCTACTGCTGCCTCCAAGACAGCATGAAGGAGCGGCCCCCTATCCGACAACGGATCTAGTAGGGGGCAGACTCTCTCTCTTCGCCCAGGCGTGGGCAAGAGATGTTCAGGATCCCTGGGCGTTGGAGATCATATCTCAGGGATATCTTCTGGACTTCAAAGCTTCTCCCCCACAAGGGAGATTTCACCTTTCAAGATTATCTGCAAACCAGATAAAGAAAAAGGCATTCCTAAGCTGCGTGCAAGACCTCCTTGTAATGGGAGTGATCCATCCAGTTCCGCGGACGGAACAAGGACAGGGGTTTTATTCAAATCTGTTTGTGGTTCCCAAAAAAGAGGGAACCTTCAGACCAATTTTGGATCTAAAGATCCTAAACAAATTCCTCAGAGTTCCATCATTCAAGATGGAAACTATTCGAACCATTTTACCCATGATCCAAGAGGGGGTCAGTACATGACCACAGTGGACTTAAAGGATGCCTACCTTCACATTCCGATCCACAAGAATCATCATCGGTTCCTGAGGTTTGCCTTTCTAGACAGGCATTACCAGTTTGTAGCTCTTCCATTCGTGTTGGCTACAGCCCCAAGAATTTTTACAAAGGTTCTGGGCTCACTTCTGGCGGTTCTAAGACCGCGAGGCATAGCGGTGGCTCCTTACCTAGACGACATCCTGATACAGGCGTCAAGCTTTCAAATTGCCAAGTAAAGAAATAAGACTTGAAAAGAATAAGTAACCAGCGCCCAGGACTGATATCTGCTCACTATAAAGAAGACCCCCTAATAGGTCTAGAAACGGAACAATGGATCAGGATATATAGGAGCGCCAATGGCTTAGATATACCACAGGAAATAAAAAGTCAAAATGGTCTCCAATAGTTTCTATTTTCCAAAATCAACCAAATATTTAATATATAAATCCAATATAATTCTGATCTCCAGAATCATAAAAACACAAAATACAATAAAAACATAAAATACATATAGCGATGCTTAAAATACAATGCAGTAAATGATTTAAATGATTTAAAATACAACAGATAACAGATTGATTCTAATCCGGTTGGTTAAACTGGATAACCAATATCTAATGTCACAGTTTACGTGAGTCCTCTTAAAAACCTTCTAGTAGGTACATAGTGTTGTTTATCAAATACACGTGCAAATAAACTTAGTGTTCAATAAATGATTTTTATTTCCTGTGGTATATCTAAGCCATTGGCGCTCCTATATATCCTGATCCATTCAAATTGCCAAGTCTCATACAGAGATAGTTCTGGCATTTCTGAGGTCGCATGGGTGGAAAGTGAACGAAGAAAAGAGTTCTCTATCTCCTCTCACAAGGGTTTCCTTCCTAGGGACTCTGATAGATTCTATAGAAATGAAAATTTACCTGACGGAGTCCAGGTTATCAAAACTTCTAAATGCTTGCCGTGTTCTCAGTGCATGGAAGTAATCGGCTTAATGGTAGCGGCGATGGACATAGTGCCATTTGTGCGCCTGCATCTCAGACCGCTGCAATTATGCATGCTCAGTCAGTGGAATGGGGATTACACAGATTTGTCCCCTCTACTAAATCTGGATCAGGAAACCAGAGATTCTCTTCTCTGGTGGTTATCTCGGGTCCATCTGTCCAAAGGTATGACCTTTCGCAGGCCAGATTGGACCATTGTAACAACAGACGCCAGCCTTCTAGGTTGGGGTGCAGTCTGGAACTCCCTGAAGGCTCAGGGTTCATGGACTCAGGAGGAGAAACTCCTCCCAATAAATATTCTGGAGTTAAGAGCAATATTCAATGCTCTTCTAGCTTGGCCTCAGTTAGCAACACTGAGGTTCATCAGATTTCAGTCGGACAACATCACGACTGTGGCTTACATCATCCATCAAGGGGGGACCAGGAGTTCCCTAGCGATGTCAGAAGTCTCAAAGATAATTCGCTGGGCAGAGACTCACTCTTGCCACCTATCAGTGATCCATATCCCAGGGGTAGAGAACTGGGAGGCGGATTTTCTAAGTCGTCAGACTTTTCATCCGGGGGAGTGGGAACTCCATCCGCAGGTGTTTGCTCAATTGGTTCTCCGTTGGGGCAAACCAGAACTGGATCTCATGGCGTCTCGCCAGAACGCCAAGCTTCCTTGTTACGGATGCAGGTCCAGGGACCCAGAAGCGGCACTGATAGATGCTCTAGCAGCACCTTGGTTCTTCAACCTGGCCTGTGTGTTTCCACCGTTTCCTCTGCTCCCTCGTCTGATTGCCAAAATCAAACAGGAGAGAGCATCGGTGATATTGATAGCGCCTGCGTGGCCACGCAGGATCTGGTATGCAGACCTAGTGGACATGTCATCCTTTCCACCATGGACTCTGCCTCTGAGACAAGACCTTCTAATACAAGGTCCTTTCAATCATCCGAATCTACTTTCTCTGAGACTGACTGCATGGAGATTGAACGCTTGATCCTATCAAAGCGTGGCTTCTCCGAGTCAGTAATTGATACCTTAATACAGGCACTAAAGCCTGTCACCAGGAAAATTTACCACAAGATTTGGCGTAAATATCTTCATTGGTGTGAATCCAAGAATTACTCATGGAGTAGGGTTAGAATTCCTAGGATATTGTTCTTCCTCCAAGAGGGTTTGGACAAAGGACTATCAGCTAGTTCTTTAAAGGGACAGATTTCTGCTCTGTCTATTCTTTTACACAAGCGTCTGGCAGAAGTTCCAGACGTTCAGGCATTTTGTCAGGCTTTAGTTAGAATTAAGCCTGTGTTTAAACCTGTTGCTCCCCCATGGAGCTTAAACTTAGTTCTTAAAGTTCTTCAAGGGGTTCCGTTTGAACCCCTTCATTCTATTGATATCAAACTTCTATCATGGAAAGTTCTTTTTCTGATGGCTATTTCCTCGGCTCGAAGAGTCTCGGAGTTATCTGCCTTAAATTGTGATTCTCCTTATCTGATCTTTCATTCAGATAAAGTAGTTCTGCGTACAAAACCTGGGTTTTTACTTAAGGTGGTTTCTAACAAGAATATCAATCAAGAGATTGTTGTTCCATCATTATGCCCTAATCCTTCTTCAAAGAAGGAACGTCTTTTGCATAATCTAGACGTAGTCCGTGCATTGAAGTTTTACTTGCAGGCTACTAAAGATTTTCGCCAAACATCTCACCTGTTTGTTATTTACTCTGGACAGAGGAGAGGTCAAAAGGCCTCGGCAACCTCTCTTTCTTTTTGGCTTCGGAGTATAATCCGTTTAGCATATGAGACTGCTGGACAGCAGCCCCCTGAAAGAATTACAGCTCATTCTACTAGAGCTGTGGCTTCCGCCTGGGCCTTTAAAAATGAGGCCTCTGTTGAACAGATTTGCAAGGCTGCGACTTGGTCTTCGCTTCATACCTTTTTAAAATTTTACAAATTTGATACTTTTGCTTCTTCGGAGGCTGTTTTTGGGAGAAAGGTTCTACAGGCAGTGGTTCCTTCCGTTTAAGTTCCTGCCTTGTCCCTCCCATCATCCGTGTACTTAAGCTTTGGTATTGGTATCCCACAAGTAATGGATGATCCGTGGACTGGATACACTTAACAAGAGAAAATATAATTTATGCTTACCTGATAAATTTATTTATCTTGTAGTGTATCCAGTCCACGGCCCGCCCTGTCCTTTTAAGGCAGGTCTACATTTTAATTAAACTTCAGTCACCACTGCACCCTATGGTTTCTCCTTTCTTGGCTTGTTTCGGTCGAATGACTGGATATGGCAGTTAGGGGAGGAGCTATATAGCAGCTCTGCTGTGGGTGATCCTCTTGCAACTTCCTGTTGGGAAGGAGACTATCCCACAAGTAATGGATGATCCGTGGACTGGATACACTACAAGAGAAATAAATTTATCAGGTAAGCATAAATTATGTTTTTATAGACTACTTGCGGTTTATCTGGAAGAAGAGGACCTAATTTCTCTTGTAAAGGTGTATCCAGTCCACGGGTTCATCCATTACTTGTGGGATATTCTCCTTCCCAACAGGAAGCTGCAAGAGGACACCCACTGCAGAGCTGTCTATATAGCTCCTCCCCTAACTGCCACCCCCAGTCATTCAAGAGCGATGTGGTGATTTAGTGTAGTTTTTACCTTCGATCAAAAGTTTGTTATTTTTAAACGGTACCGGCGTTGTGCTGTTTTACTCTCAGGCCGAAATTGGAAGAAGAATTCTGCCTGGAGGTTTGATGATCTTAGCGGTTTGTAACTAAGGTCCATTGCTGTTCTCACACATAACTGAAGAGTATGGAAAGAAAACTTCAGTTGGGGGGACGGTCTGCAGATTGCCTGCTTTGAGGTATGTTCAGTATATTTTTTTCTAGAGAGATGATAAGCTCTAGAAAATGCTGACAGTGCCTGGTATATTTGAGGTAAGCCTGATACAGTGATTTAACAGCAACTGGGATCATGCTTGCAAAAAAGGGTAATATTCATGTTAATACTCATATTACTTGTGTAAAAATGTGTAAAAACGTTTGCATGTTTTATAGTAAAAACGTTTTTTCTCTGAGGGTGATAAATCTTTATTTGGGGCCTAGTTTTCCACATGGCTTGTTAGATCACTCCTAGGAGTACTTTTTTTAAGGCCCTCTTTTAGTGCATGGTGGGAGGGGCCTATTTTCGCGCACTTTATGCGCAGTTGATATTCAGACTGAGACATCCAGCTCCCTAAAGGAGTACTCTGGCATCTAGGACCACTATAGAGGGTGTTTTTCCTGCAAAAATCGTGTTTAAGGGCAGGTAGGAGCCACAGCAGAGCTGTGGCAGTGTGTTTGACTGTTTTTTAACGGTTTTAACGTTTTTCTAATCTGTTTTGGGGCCTAAGGGGTTAATCATCCATTTGCAAGTGGGTACAATGCTGCTTTAGTCTCTTATACACACTGTAAAAATTTTGTAGAATTTACTACTTTTTATCACTGTTTTGCAGTTTATGTGGTAGATTTATTTCTCTTAAAGGCACTTATTCATTATGTTTAGAAGCCATTGTGGAACCCCCTCTTAGAATGTGTGCTAAATGCACTGACCTTTCTATAAGTTATAAAGACCATATTATGGGTTTTAAGGATTTATCACCAGAGATTTCTCAGACTGACAAAAGGGAGGTTAAACCACCTAGCTCTCCAAATGTGTCAGAACCTATATCTCCCGAGCAAGTGACGCCAAGTACATCTGGCGCGTCCAATGCGTTTACCTTACAAGACATGGCGGCAGTTATGAATCATACCCTCACAGAGGTATTGTCCAAACTGCCAGGGTTACAAGGAAAGCGAGACTGCTCTGGGGCTAGAAAAAATACAGAGCTTTCTGACGCTTTAGTAGCTATGTCTGATATACCCTCACAATGTACAGAAGCCGAAGCAGGAGAGCTTCTATCTGTGGGTGACTTTTCTGATTCAGGGAAGGCGTTACTTCAGTCTGACTCTGAAATGACAGCATTTAAATTTAAGTTTGAACACCTCTGCTTGTTGCTCAGGGAGGTTTTAGCAACTCTGGATGACTGTTACACCATTGTAGTCCCAGAGAAATTGTGTAAAATGGACAAATACTTTGCATTGCCTGTTTACACTGATGTTTTTCCAATCCCTAAGAGGTTTTCAGAAATTATTACGAAGGAATGGGATAGACCAGGTGTACCGTTCTCTCCCCCTCCTGCGTTTAAAAAACATAATTTATGTAAGAACTTACCTGATTAATTAATTTCTTTCATATTGGCAAGAGTCCATGAGCTAGTGACATATGGGATATACAATCCTACCAGGAGGGGCAAAGTTTCCCAAACCTCAAAATGCCTATAAATACACCCCTCACCACACCCACAATTCAGTTTAACGAATACCCAAGCAGTGGGGTGATAAAGAAAGGAGTAGAAAGCATCAACAAAGGAAATTTGGAAATAATTGTGCTTTATACAAAAAATCATAACCACCATAAAAAGGGTGGGCCTCATGGACTCTTGCCAATATGAAAGAAATGAATTTATCAGGTAAGTTCTTACATAAATTATGTTTTCTTTCATGTAATTGGCAAGAGTCCATGAGCTAGTGACATGGGATATCAATACCCAAGATGTGGAGTCTTCCACTCAAGAGTCACTAGAGAGGGAGGGACTAAAACAAAAACAGCCATATTCCGCTGAGAAAATAATCCACAACCCAAAAATAAGTTTATTTTCACTTTTGAAAGAAAAAAACTTAAATCAAAAAGCAGAAGAATCAAACTGAAACAGCTGCCTGAAGAACTTTTCTACCAAAAACTGCTTCTGAAGAAGCAAATACATCAAAATGGTAGAATTTGGTAAATGTATGCAAAGAGGACCAAGTGGCTGCTTTGCAAATCTGATCAACTGAAGCTTCATTCTTAAAAGCCCATGAAGTGGAGACTGATCTAGTAGAATGAGCTGTAATTCTCTGAGGCGGGGTTTGACCCGACTCCAAATAAGCTTGATGAATCAAAAGTTTCAACCAAGAAGCCAGGGAAATAGCAGAAGCTTTCTGACCTTTCCTAGGACCAGAAAATAAAACAAATAGACTAGAAGTCTTCCTGAAATTTTTAGTAGCTTCCACATAATATTTCAAAGCTCTTACCACATCCAAAGAATGTAAGGATCTCTCCAGAGAATTCTTAGGATTAGGACATAAAGAAGGGACAACAATTTCTCTACTAATGTTGTTAGAATTCACAACCTTAGGTAAAAATTGAAAAGAAGTCCGCAAAACTGCCTTATCCTGATGAAAAATCAGAAAAGGAAACTCACAAGAAAGAGCAGATAGCTCAGAAACTCTTCTAGCAGAAGAGATAGCCAAAAGGAACAACACTTTCCAAGAAAGTAGTTTAATGTCCAAAGAATGCATAGGTTCAAATGGAGGAGCCTGTAAAGCCCTCAGAACCAAATTAAGACTCCAAGGAGGAGAAATTGACTTAATGACAGGCTTAATACGAACTAAAGCCTGTACAAAACAGTGTATATCAGGAAGTATAGCAATCTTTCTGTGAAATAAAACAGAAAGAGCGGAGATTTGTCCTTTCAAGGAACTTGCAGACAAACCCTTATCCAAACCATCCTGAAGAAACTGCAAAATTCTAGGAATTCTGAAAGAATGCCAGGAGAATTTATGAGAAGAACACCATGAAATGTAAGTCTTCCAAACTCTATAATAAATCTTTCTAGAGACAGATTTATGAGCTTGTAACATAGTATTAATTACTGAATCAGAGAAACCTCTATGACTTAGAACTAAGCGTTCAATTTCCATACCTTCAAATTTAATGATTTGAGATCCTGATGGAAAAACGGACCTTGAGATAGTAGGTCCGGCCGTAACGGAAGTGGCCAAGGCGGGCAACTGGACATCCGAACCAGATCCGCATACCAAAACCTGTGTGGCCATGCTGGAGCCACCAGCAACACAAAAGACTGTTCCATGATGATTTTGGAAATCACTCTTGGAAAGAGAACTAGAGACGGGAAGATGTAAGCAGGTTGATAACACCAAGGAAGTGTCAGCGCATCCACTGCTTCCGCCTGAACATCCCTGGACCTGGACAGGTATCTGGGAAGTTTCTTGTTTAGATGAGAGGCCATGAGATCTATCTCTGGAAGCCCCCACATCTGAACAATCTGAGAAAATACATCTGGATGGAGAGACCACTCCCCTGGATGTAAAGTCTGGCGGCTGAGATAATCCGCCTCCCAATTGTCTACATCTGGGATATGTACCACAGAGATTAGACAGGAGCTGGATTCCGCCCAAGCAAGTATCCGAGATACTTCTTTCATAGCTTGGGGACTGTGAGTCCCACCCTGATGATTGACATCCACCATGTCAGAGAGTGTCGTACATTGGGATTCAAGGATATTAATTGTGATATCTTTGTATAATCCCTGCACCATTGATTCAGCATACAAAGCTGTAGAGGTCTCATGTGAAAACGAGCAAAGGGGATTGCGTCTGATGCTGCAGTCATGAGACCTAAAACTTCCATGCACATAGCCACTGAAGGGAATGACTGAGACTGAAGGAGCCGACATGCTGCGACCAATTTTAAACGTCTCTTGTCTGTTAGAGACAGAGTCATGGACACTGAATCTATCTGGAAGCCTAAAAAGGTGACCCTTGTCTGAGGAATCAAGAAACTTTTTGATAAATTGATCCTCCAACCATGTTTCCGAAGAAATAACACTAGTTGATTCGTGTGAGATTCTGCAGTATGTAAAGACTGAGCTAGTACCAAGATATCGTCCAAATAAGGAAACACCGCAATACCCTGTTCTCTGATTACAGATAGTAGGGCACCCAGAACCTTTGAAAAGATTCTTGGAGCTGTTGCTAGGCCAAATGGAAGAGCAACAAATTGGTAATGCTTGTCTAGAAAAGAGAATCTCAGAAACTGATAGTGTTCTGGATGAATCGGAATATGAAGGTATGCATCTTGCAAGTCTATTGTGGACATATAATGTCCTTGCTGAACAAAAGGCAGAATAGTCCTTATAGTCACCATCTTGAAAGTTGGTACTCTTACATAACGATTCAAAATTTTCAGATCCAGAACTGGTCTGAACAAATTTTCTTTCTTCGGTACAATGAATAGGTTTGAATAAAACCCCAAACCTTGTTCCTGAGGAGGAACTGGCATGATTACCCCTGAAGACTCCAGGTCTGAAACACACTTCAGAAAAGCCTGAGCTTTTACTGGATTTACAGGAATGTGTGAGAGAAAAAAATCTTCTCACAGGAGGTCTTACTTTGAATCCTATTCGATACCCTTGAGAGACAATGCTCTGAATCCAATGATTTTGGACAGATTTTATCCAAAAATCCTTGAAAAACCTTAATCTGCCCCCTACCAGCTGAGCTGGAATGAGGGCCGCACCTTCATGCGGACTTAGGGGCAGACTTTGGTTTCCTAAATGGCTTGGATTTATTCCAATTTGAGGAAGGCTTCCAACTTGAAGCAGATTCCTTGGGAGGAGGATTGAGTTTTTGTTCCTTATTCTGACGAAAGGAACGAAAACTGTTTGAAGCCTTAGATTTACCCTTAGGTTTTTTATCCTGAGGCAAAAAAACTCCTTTTCCTCCAGTGATAGTTGAAATAATAGAATCCAACTGAGAACCAAATAAATTATTACCTTGGAAAGAAAGAGATAGTAATCTAGATTTAGATGTCATATCAGCATTCCAAGATTTAAGCCACAAAGCTCTTCTAGCTAATACAGCTAAAGACATGGATCTAACATCAATTTTGATAATATCAAAAATGGCATCACAAATAAAATGATTAGCATGTTGCAGTAAGCGAACAATGCTAGATATGTCAGAATCCAATTCATGTTGCGCTAAATTTTCCAACCAGAAAGTTGATGCAGCCGCAACATCACCCAAAGAAATAGCAGGTCTGAGAAGATGACCTGAATATAAATAGGCCTTCCTTAGATAAGATTCAAGCTTCCTATCTAAAGGATCCTTAAAGGAAGTGCTATCTTCCATAGGAATAGTGGTACGTTTAGCAAGAGTAGAAATAGCCCCATCAACTTTGGGGATCTTTTCCCAAAACTCTATAGATTTTGCTGGTAAAGGATACAATCTCTTAAACCTTGAAGAAGGAATAAAGGAAGTACCTGGCTTATTCCATTCCCTAGAAATCATATCAGAAATAGCGTCAGGAATGGGAAAAACACCTGGGGAAACCACAGGAGGTTTAAAAACAGCATTTAAACGTTTATTAGACTGAACGTCAATAGGACTGGTTACCTCAATATCCAAAGTAATTAACACTTCTTTTAATAAAGAACGCATATACTCTATTTTAAATAAATAAGTAGATTTGTCAGTGTCAATATCTGAGGAAGGATCTTCTGTTTCAGATAGATCCTCAGCAGAAGAGGATGAATTATTATGTTGTTGGTCATTTGAAATTTCATCAGCTAAATGAGAAGTTTTAAAAGACCTTTTACGTTTATTAGAAAGTGGAAATGCAGACAAAGCCTTCATAATAGATTCAGAAACAAATTCTTTAAAATTTACAGGTATATCATGCGCATTAGAAGTTGAAGGAACTGCAACTGGCAATGTACTATTACTGATAGAAACACTATCTGCATGTAAAAGTTTATCATGACAACTATTACAAATGACATTCGGTGGAATAATTTCTACAATTTTACAACAAATGCACTTAGCTTTGGTAGAACCGATGTCAGGCAGCAATGTTCCAGCAGAAACTTCAGAGACAGGATCGGATTGGGACATCTTGCTCAATGTAAAAGAAAAAACAACATATAAAGCAAAATTATCTATTTCCTTAAATGACAGTCTCAGGAATGGGAAAAAATGCAAAAGCATAGGCCTCTTGATAGAGAAGAAAGCAGGAGGCAAACATGAATGGGGTATTGAAATAATGAAAAAAATTTGGCGCCAAGTATGACGCACAACGTAACGTAAACTTTTTTGGCGCCAAAAATGACCGGAAATGACACACTTGCGTCACTAATGACGCCGCCGTGTGAAAGGTCTCGGCGTCACGTATGACGCCGGAAATGACGAAGTTGCGCCATAAACGTATTTTTCCACGCCAAAAATGACGCAATAAAGTCTAGCATTTGACGCACCCGCGGGCCTAACACCCGCAATTGAAAAAAGTTGTCAAAATGAAAAAAAGACTAAACCCCAGGTAAGAAATAAATTTCTTAAAGTGTTTACATTCCCAAATATGAAACTGACAGTCTGCAGAAGGAAATACCTGAACCTGACTCATGGCAAATATAAGTACAATACATATATTTAGAACTTTATATAATTGCATAAAGTGCCAAACCATAGCTGAGAGTGTCTTAAGTAATAAAAACATACTTACCCAAAGACACCCATCCACACATAGCAGATAGCCAAACCAGTACTAAAACAGTTATTAGTAGAGGTAATGGTAAATTGAGAGTATATCGTCGATCTGAAAAGGGAGGTAGGAGATGAATCTCTACGACCGATAACAGAGAACCTATGAAATAGACCCCCGTTTGGGAAATCATTTTATTCAAATAAGTGATACTCCCTTCACGTCCCTCTGACATTCGCTGTACTCTGAGAGGAATCGGGCTTCAACAATGCTGAGAAGCGCATATCAACGTAGAAATCTTATCACAAACTTACTTCACCACCTCCATAGGAGGCAAAGTTTGTAAAACTGAATTGTGGGTGTGGTGAGGGGTGTATTTATAGGCATTTTGAGGTTTGGGAAACTTTGCCCCTCCTGGTAGGATTGTATATCCCATATGTCACTAGCTCATGGACTCTTGCCAATTACATGAAAGAAAGATGTTTCCCATAGATGCCGCTACACGGGACTCGTGGCAGACGGTCCCTAAGGTGGAGGGAGCAGTATCTACCCTAGCTAAGCGTACAACTATCCCTGTCGAGGACAGTTGTGCTTTCCTAGATCCAATGGATAAAAAATTAGAGCGTTTCCTTAAGAAAATCTTTATACAACAAGGTTTTATTTTCCAGCCTCTTGTATGCATTGCCCCAGTCACTGCTGCAGCGGCTTTCTGGTTCGAGTCTCTTGAAGAGGCTCTACAGGTGGAGACCCCGTTGGATGATATCCTTGACAGGCTTAAAGCTCTTAAGTTAGTCAATTCATTTATTTCTGACGCCGTTTTTCATTTAACTAAGCTAACGGCTAAGAATTCAGGTTTTGCCATTCAGGCGCGTAGGGCGCTATGGCTTAAATCCTGGTCAGCTGACGTTACTTCAAAGTCTAAGCTTCTCAACATCCCCTTCAAAGGGCAGACCCTATTCGGGCCTGGACTGAAGGAGATAATTTCTGATATTACTGGAGGAAAAGGCCACGCCCTTCCCCAGGATAGGTCCAACAAATTAAGGACCAAACAGACTAATTTTCGTTCCTTTCGGAACTTCAAGAGTGGCGCAGCTTCAACTTCCTCTACTTCAAAGCAAGAAGGAAATTTTTCCCAGTCCAAGCCAGTCTGGAGACCTAATCAGGCTTGGACAAGGGAAAGCAGGCCAAAAAACCTGCTGCTGCCTCTAAGACAGCATGAAGGAGTAGCCCCCGATCCTGGACCGGATCTAGTGGGGGGCAGACTTTCTCTCTTCGCCCAGGCTTGGGCAAGAGACGTCCAGGATCCCTGGTCTCTGGAGATTGTTTCCCAGGGATATCTTCTGGATTTCAAAGCCTCATCTCCAAAAGGGAGATTTCATCTCTCACAATTATCTGCAAACCAGATAAAGAGAGAGGCATTCTTATGTTGTGTTCAAGACCTTCTGGTCATGGGAGTGATCCACCCAGTTCCAAGGGAGGAACAGGGACAAGGATTCTATTCAAATCTGTTTATAGTTCCCAAAAAAGAGGGAACTTTCAGACCAATCTTGGATCTCAAGATCCTAAACAAATTTCTCAGGGTCCCATCCTTCAAGATGGAGACTATTCGAACCATCCTACCTTTGATCCAGGAGGGTCAATATATGACTACCGTGGACTTAAAGGATGCTTATCTCCACATTCCAATACACAGAGATCATCATCGGTTTCTCAGGTTTGCCTTCCTAGACAGGCATTACCAGTTTGTGGCTCTTCCCTTCAGGTTAGCCACGACACCAAGAATCTTTACGAAGGTTCTAGGATCCCTAATGGCGGTTCTAAGGCCACGGGGCATATCGGTGGCCCCTTACCTAGACGACATTCTGATACAGGTGTCGACTTTTCAAATCGCCAAGTCCCATACGGACATTGTTCTGGCCTTTCTGAGGTCTCACGGGTGGAAGGTGAATGAAGAAAAGAGTTCTCTCTCCCCTCTCACAAGAGTTTCCTTCCTAGGAACTCTGATAGATTCAGTAGAAATGAAGATTTTTCTGACAGAGGTCAGGTTGTCAAAGCTTCTAACTTCCTGCCGTGCTCTTTATTCCACTTCTCAGCCGTCAGTGGCTCAGTGTATGGAAGTAATCGGCTTAATGGTAGCGGCAATGGACATAGTTCCGTTTGCCCACCTACATCTCAGACCACTGGAACTTTGCATGCTCAATCAGTGGAATGGGGATTACACAGATTTGTCCCCTCTGCTAAATCTGAATCAAGAGACCAGAGATTCTCTTCTCTGGTGGCTATCTCGGGTCCATCTGTCCAGGGGAATGAGCTTCCGCAGGCCAGAATGGACTATAGTGACGACAGATGCCAGCCTTCTGGGCTGGGGGCGCAGTCTGGAACTCCCTGAAGGCTCAGGGTTCGTGGACTCAGGAGGAAGCCCTCCTTCCGATAAACATTCTGCAACTAAGAGCGATATTCAATGCTCTTCAGGCTTGGCCTCAGCTAGCTGCGGTCAGGTTCATCAGATTTCAGTCAGACAACATCACGACTGTAGCCTATATCAACCATCAAGGGGGTACAAAGAGCCCCCTGGCGATGTTGGAGGTTTCAAAGATAATTCTATGGGCAGAGGTTCACTCTTGCCATCTCTCAGCTATCCATATCCCAGGAGTAGAGAACTGGGAGGCGGATTTTTTAAGTTGGCAGACTTTTCATCCGGGGGAGTGGGAACTCCATCCGGAGGTATTTGCCCAGTTGATTCAACTATGGGGCAAGCCAGAACTGGATCTCATGGCGTCTCGTCAGAACGCTAAGCTTCCTTGTTACGGGTCCAGGTCCAGGGATCCCAAGGCAGCGCTAATAGATGCTCTAGCAGCGCCCTGGTCCTTCAGCCTGGCTTATGTGTTTCCACCGTTTCCTCTGCTCCCTCGTCTGATTGCCAAGATCAAGCAGGAGAGAGCTTCGGTGATTTTGATAGCTCCTGCGTGGCCACGCAGGACTTGGTATGCAGATCTGGTGGACATGTCATCCTTTCCACCATGGACTCTGCCGCTGAGGCAGGACCTTCTACTTCAAGGTCCTTTCAAACATCCAAATCTAATTTCTCTGCGTCTGACTGCTTGGAGATTGAACGCTTGATTCTATCAAAGCGTGGTTTTTCCGAGTCGGTCATTGATACCTTAATTCAGGCTCGAAAGCCTGTCACCAGGAAAATCTATCATAAGATATGGTGTAAATATCTTCATTGGTGTGAATCCAAGGGTTACTCATGGAGTAAAGTCAGGATTCCTAGAATCTTATCCTTTCTCCAGGAGGGATTGGAGAAAGGTTTGTCTGCTAGTTCCTTAAAGGGACAGATTTCTGCTCTGTCTATTCTTTTGCACAAACGTCTGGCTGAGGTTCCAGACGTTCAGGCGTTTTCTCAGGCTTTAGTTAGAATTAAGCCTGTGTTTAAACCTGTTGCTCCGCCATGGAGTTTAAATTTAGTTCTTGAGGTTCTTCAAGGGGTTCCGTTTGAACCTCTGCATTCCATAGATATTAAACTTTTATCTTGGAAAGTTCTGTTTCTAGTAGCTATCTCCTTGGCTCGAAGAGTTTCGGAGTTATCTGCTTTACAGTGTGATTCCCTGTTAGGTGTTTCCCCAGGGGGGTAAGTGTCAGGTCAGGCCGAAGCCACGGGCCCACTGTACCACCTGAGGCAGATGTAGATTATCTGATAAGGATCCCTTAGAATGACTCAGACCACGCAGCAATATGATCTAAAGCCAATCATCTTTATTGAACAGTGTAAGCATTTCTTATAGTGTACAGTAACAGCATATAGGGTTAAGGGGATGACACGTTTGGACCGCGTCATCTTACACAGTTTTACAGAGTAGAGCACAGTGTGATTCTGGGAATTCACCAGCTCATAACAATAATTTCATAGTCATAATAAGCTAACATTTGCGGAGACAACAAGGTCTCTGAACCATCTTATTGACATTATATTCTTCTGGGCGTATAGCCAAAGTACATTGACAAGGCCGAACAGCTAAAGAAACTACCATAACATGCACATAATTCCCACTACATAATAACCCATTATAATAAAGTCTAATCATTAGAAAATGGATGCTAATCATCACAAGATGGCTGCGAGGAACAAGATGGCTGCAGTCAGGTTCATATTACCCCTAACATACCATCCTTTTATTCTAACAGAATAACATAAAAATAGACAGGCATAGAAAATTAGTAAAGCCTTATATTATGGTAACAGAACACTATGTGAGAATACTAAAGAGAAAAATATTCCTATGTCGTGATATACTTTTATAGGCTAATTGTCACTGCATATAGGTACAGCCCCTCCAATACCTTCCATCTATCTTCCAGCCCTCCCAAAACTACCGGTCTACCGGCACAGAGACCCAACCAGCCCCCCATCTACCCCCAAACAACGCTGCATTGTTTATTTCTCCACCTGCATTGCTAGCACCCCCCAATATGTCCAACAGTTCCTTCTCCACAGTAACGCATGACATAGCAACAGCACAACTGTCTCTAGGTGGCCTCTGATCACTTTAAGAACAGTCTTTGTCCATTTGAGAGCGCTGCACCTTGACACTTTGCTATAATACAATTCTCCAACAGTTCATTTGCAGTAGGGGTGCTTATCCAATGTTCTTCCGCAGGGAGATGCTGGAAATCTGATGGTTTGTTCATGGGGTAGACAAGGCAACCAGTGGATACCCATGGCAAGCAAACACTCGAGTCACAAGGAGTCTAGGAAGCAAACAGAAACAGTACAGGATGAGTACACACCGCAATACAATCACAATTATGTCCAAATAAAACGTCACTTTCATCCTATGTCATTTAAAATCAAACAAAACATTGTTGATATATAATACAAACTAAATACATTGATATTTATCAGAGAATAATTTACAACTTCTCTATACACTTTTAAATGATACTTCATGAATACTAAGCTAGTGAAAACCTGCCAGACTTCATCAAGGGCCTGAAGGGTTATGCTAAAACTTATGCTAAGGCCTGCCCTGTAGCAAAAATGGAAAAAAAGAAAACAGTCAATAAAAATAAATGAATTTCTTTACAGTGTCACTTTGAACTTATAAAAATTAAAAGAACCTCGTGTTGCTTTATTCTGCATGGCTGCTATCTATAATGTTTATAATTCTCCAACCATGATCCTAATATTCAACAATCTCATCTGATATAAACACTACTAGTTTACTAATTATTTTATGCAACCTAAATTCTCTCACACTCCTGTATGAGGAAAGCATACAAACAGAACATCATTTAAAACTACAAACTCTTTTAAAGGTAAACACATCTTTATGGTAAGAATTACTCTCTTTGACAAACATCAGGAATGACCAAATTCACTTTGCAGATACCATACTAATTAATAAAAGGGAAAAATACATTTGCTTTCATAAACTATAATTATAGTAACTAGTGCTTCAGTGATAGTCACTAAAGCACTTATAAGATGCGCCTAGGATGGATGTTAAAAAGGATAAATTGTTAAAGGTGGAATAATTGGTATAGGAGCTCTAAAAATAGAATTAGTACATATATCAAATAGCAACGTCAATATAGTAACATCAATGTAATGGCATTCAAGGTGAAGAAGAAACAACAATACCAACTGTGCAGTCCAGGGTATGTATTCTCTAATATAAAGTCCAGGAATACACAGTAAGTAATTCCAACAGCTGACAGATGGACAGCAGTAATCCAAGCAAGTGTAGGCCGCTCCTCCAGGGTGTTGTGCCGCAACACAGATGACAAATCTAGGAAGGAAAAGATAGAGGGCGCCACATAGTGCAGATCATACGGATAGATGAAGGCAACAATTGGATCACAAGAATCCTACTCACACAGTATAAGGCACCAATGTGCAGTATGCGCAGTCCGGAACCACACGTCGTCCGGTAGACCTCCTTTGGAATATGTCGTCAGATGAAGTTCCTCGTCTCACCAGGGAGAGTCCAGGGAAGCCCAAAGGAAGGTGTAGTAGGAGCAAATCGGTGTCAGGAAGCTCACACCAAAGATCCAAAAAAACTCCAAATAAATGGTAATAAAATATATTTGGCCTAAGCCAAGAAGATGCAGCAGATGGAGAGTTAAAAAAATAAAATAGAATTTTATTCCAAATAAAAACAACAGCAGCTGTTTATTATTTGGAATAAAATTCTATTTTATTTTTTAACTCTCCATCTGCTGCATCTTCTTGGCTTAGGCCAAATATATTTTATTACCAATTATTTGGAGTTTTTTTGGATCTTTGGTGTGAGCTTCCTGACACCGATTTGCTCCTACTACACCTTCCTTTGGGCTTCCCTGGACTCTCCCTGGTGAGACGAGGAACTTCATCTGACGACATATTCCAAAGGAGGTCTACCGGACGACGTGTGGTTCCGGACTGCGCATACTGCACATTGGTGCCTTATACTGTGTGAGTAGGATTCTTGTGATCCAATTGTTGCCTTCATCTATCCGTATGATCTGCACTATGTGGCGCCCTCTATCTTTTCCTTCATAAACTATAATTATGCTATTCCCCAAACAAACATTTCTCCGTATATTTAATATAAACTTCTAGCTTAGACGTGTCCTCCTTATGTTCTAAAGGGTGAAGGGTCTAAAATATTATGATATATTGCAGCATTTTCCTTAAACATATTTTTATACTCAGTAGGTCATTCAATAGGGTACAATACTGCGAAGTTCACAGTTACATTTATCTAAAGGGTTACTATGTTAAGCACATAAACTACAATGTACACTAATACCAGTAAAGCATATGATCTCTTATACCAAATATGATCAATAAAAATAAAACAAATACAAGAGAATACAAAACAAGCAATATAAGGAATCGAGTTAAAACAATACTCCCCTAATTTAATTGGTTGACCCTGTAACAGTATAACAGGTCCTCCATATCGAGCGGCAAGGCACAGTCCAGAGCAGGATAGTCTTTATGTCCTGAAGACACACATCAGAGGAAACAGTCATGGATTACCCAGAGTCCAGTTCTGGGGCTGGTACCAGCATGCAAAGCAAAGAATGGATCCAAAGATAGTTCAGCAACTTTTACTGCAGTATGGTGGTTAAAACAAGCTTGACAAAAGGTCTTTCATCTTCATCTTTTCTTTCTTTAAAGGTTTACTTGCTTTCAATCTTTAATCTTTTGAAGAGTGCACTTATGGAATTTTGCCTGTACAGATTTTACCTAAATATGGAAACTCAAAAATAATTCAGTTAGTGTCTTTTAATCTCTGGATACAGCATCATACTCTCATCCTGCAAATACAAATATAGTGTTAAGAACCAAATAGAAAAATAAAACATTTTAGGCATCTGAAATATGAGAGCAAAATACAACACAGAGAGACAATGAAGAGATCTAATCCACCAGGGAGGGAAAAAGGAGTGGGGTATGGGTATACAGGCTACGACCGGGGTGGCCATCAAGGTAGATGATGTCCGTGGCCAGATTCCCAATGAAGGAAAGTTCTAGACAATCCTAGGGACGTAGTGCATCCTGCATAGGGACAAGACAAGGACAGGGAAATTTAGGGCACAGCCGGTGGTTTATGCAATAACATTGTAAGAGGAGATTCAAAACGTTTTAGGTTCACCTCCTAAAAACAATCACCCCCATTACATAAAGATATTCATCAATACTCATCAATACTTCCCCCTTGTTTGCGTGAAACATCTCATGTGACACGCAAACACAACATAACAAGAGACTAAACGACAAATCATGCACTCTACTCATGCAGAGACAATTCTCAATAGCAAGCAAAATCAAATACACTTCACAATTCAATATGCTGTCCATACAGCACGCTTCCACACGTAGTCACAAAAGAGAAAAACATAACAAACAAACATTGAAAACCAATTGTTCTTGTCTTTTACAAAACAAAACATTAGCTGCCGACACAAATTTCAAACAACCACAATTAACCTAAAATTCAACACATATTCTGACATTCACTGAAATGCAACACTCGCAAAACACTACAAACAATTAAAAACATCCACTATGTACAAAACTGTGATATCACACAAAGAAAGCAATCACAGCAGATGCCCAAGAAACTTCAGTTGCAGATTGTACAAATAAAATTGCGCTTATTTGGGAACGATCAGATAACCATGGTACAGCCACCGTTCTCCTGCCGCATGCACCAAGCAAATCCACTGTTAAAGGGACATACTAGTAGAAATGAAAATTTCATTATTCAGATAGGACTTTTAATTTTAACCAACTTTCCTAGATTAAACCAAACATAGGTAGGCTCATATGCTAATTTTTAAGCCTTTGAAGGCTGACTCTTATCACAGGCTGTTTAAATCTCTTTGCAACACCAAGAGACAAAATAGCCATATAAATAAAACTAAAACTATAATCAGATAAATTAGCAAGTTATGTAAATGCAGTAGAATCAGAGAAATTGTGCATCATTTGTTTGCCATCCCCTATTGCCTTAATATAGGGGTGTTTATAGTAGACACATTATAGACCACGGCTTAGCTGGTAAGCAGCAATCAAACTCATTGCAGTTATAGCTGTAGACTGGGTCATAACCATATAGCTACATATTTGTTAAAGTGTCACTTAAATTAATTAATTAAATAATATCTCATTTATGGATTGAGCACAGTGGGGGTTATTTTAATAACAAAGAGTTTTGTAATATCTGTGAGATACAGTTTGACAGCAGACGGCCACAGGAATAAAATTATCAGTTTTAAGATATATTCTGTGACAGAATATAATATAAATACTGGTTTCTTTGTAGTGAGCAATTTATATTTATAATTTTTTATAACATAGAACACCAGTACTGCAGCTTTAAATGTAAAGTACAAATCTTTCTCTCTGCTACGAAGCCAAACACAAGAGAGAACTTTTTTTTTTTTTTTTTTTTTAAAGAAAAGCAAAACATGCACAGTGTTATCATTCTTCTCAAGGATAGTAAGGCAAGCTCAAAGTTTCATTTTTACTTAAAGGAAAAACACTGTTTACTGCTTAAGAATATAAAATTCACACTAAAACTTGAAAAATGCTAATTAGTTTAACCACAACAAAATTATTGGATTTAACGTTGTGTATAATTTGATATTCACCATTCTGCAGCTCTCCAGCCAAATATAACAATTGCATATAACACAAAAATAAGCTTTCAACAAAAGAATAATAATACAATTTCCCCTTTAAATTATTCCCAATGATCCTTATACTAAAAAATGTATACTGACTTTCATTAAATAGCCTAAGCAAGCATAAGCAGCATAAGAACGCACTCACAGCGGGATGCAGGCTAGTTAAAGGGACATTTTACCCAAACTAAAAAATAATCTTTAATTGAAACTGCTAACACAGTGAAATATACTAGTGTTAGGCTTACAGTAAATCTCATTTTCTTTCATGTAATTAGCAAGAGTCCATGAGCTAGTGATGTATGGGATATACATTCCTACCAGGAGGGGCAAAGTTTCCCAAACCTCAAAATGCCTATAAATACACCCCTCACCACACCCACAAATCAGTTTTACAAACTTTGCCTCCTATGGAGGTGGTGAAGTAAGTTTGTGCTAGATTCTACGTTGATATGCGCTCCGCAGCAGGTTGGAGCCCGGTTTTCCTCTCAGCGTGCAGTGAATGTCAGAGGGATGTGAAGAGAGTATTGCCTGTTTGAATTCAATGATCTCCTTCTACGGGGTCTATTTCATAGGTTCTCTGTTATCGGGCGTAGAGATTCATCTCTTACCTCCCTTTTCAGATCGACAATATACTCTTATATATATACCATTACCTCTGCTGATTTTCGTTTCAGTACTGGTTTGGCTTTCTACAAACATGTAGATGAGTGTCCTGGGGTAAGTAAGTCTTATTTTCTGTGACACTCTAAAGCTATGGTTGGGCACTTTTTTAAAGTTCTAAATATATGTATTCAAACATTTATTTGCCTTGACTCAGAATGTTCAACATTCCTTTTTTTCAGACAGTCAGTTTCATATTTGGGATAATGCATTTGAATCAATCATTTTTCTTACCTTATCAATTTGACTTTTTCCCTGTGGGCTGTTAGGCTCGCGGGGGCTGAAAATGCTTCATTTTATTGCGTCATTCTTGGCGCGGACTTTTTTTGGCGCAAAAAATCTTTTCTGTTTCCGGCGTCATACGTGTCGCCGGAAGTTGCGTCATTTTTTGACGTTCTTTTGCGCCAAAAATGTCGGCGTTCCGGATGTGGCGTCATTTTTGGCGCCAAAAGCATTTAGGCGCCAAATATTGTGGGCGTCTTATTTGGCGCTAAAAAAATATGGGCGTCGCTTTTGTCTCCACATTATTTAAGTCTCATTTTTCATTTGCTTCTGGTTGCTTGAAGCTTGTTCTTTGGCATTTTTTTCCCATTCCTGAAACTGTCATTTAAGGAATTTGATCAATTTTGCTTTATATGTTGTTTTTTCTCTTACATATTGCAAGATGTCTCATGTTGCATCTGAGTCAGAAGATACTTCAGGAAAATCGCTGTCTGGTGCTGGATCTACCAAAGCTAAGTGTATCTGCTGTAAACTTTTGGTAGCTGTTCCTCCAGCTGTTGTTTGTATTAAATGTCATGACAAACTTGTAAATGCAGATAATATTTCCTTTAGTAAAGTACCATTACCTGTTGCAGTTCCAACAACATCTAATGTTCAGAGTGTTCCTGATAACATAAGAGATTTTGTTTCTGAATCCATTAAGAAGGCTATGTCTGTTATTCCTCCTCCTAGTAAACACAAAAAATCTTTTAAAACTTCTCTTTATCCAGATGAATTTTTAAATGAACATCATCATTCTGATTCTAATGATTCTTCTGGTTTAGAGGATTCTGTCTCAGAGGTTGATGCTGATAAATCTTCATATTTATTTAAAATGGAATTTATTCGTTCTTTACTTAAAGAAGTTCTAATTGCTTTAGAAATTGAGGATTCTGGTCCTCTTGATACTAAATCTAAACGTTTAGACAAGGTCTTTAAATCTCCTGTGGTTATTCCAGAAGTTTTTCCTGTTCCTGGTGCCATTTCTGAAGTAATTTCCAGAGAATGGAATAATTTGGGTAATTAATTTACTACTCCTAAACGTTTTAAGCAATTATATCCTGTGCCATCTGACAGATTAGAGTTTTGGGACAAAATCCCAAAAGTTGATGGGGCTATTTCTACCCTTGCTAAACGTACTACTATTCCTACGGCAGATGGTACTTCCTTTAAGGATCCTTTAGATAGGAAAATTGAATCCTTTCTAAGAAAAGCTTACTTGTGTTCAGGTAATCTTCTTAGACCTGCTATATCATTGGCTGATGTTGCTGCAGCTTCAACTTTTTGGTTGGAAACTTTAGCGCAACAAGTAACAGATCATGATTCTCATAATATTATTCTTCTTCTTCAACATGCTAATAATTTTATCTGTGATGCCATTTTTGATATTATCAGAGTTGATGTCAGGTTTATATCTCTAGCTATTTTAGCTAGAAGAGCTTTATGGCTTAAAACTTGGAATGCTGATATGTCTTCTAAATCGACTCTACTTTCCCTTTCTTTCCAGGGTAATAAATTATTTGGTTCTCAGTTGGATTCTATTATCTCAACTGTTACTGGTGGGAAAGGAACTTTTTTACCACAGGATAAAAAATCTAAAGGTAAAAACAGGGCTAATAATCGTTTTCGTTCCTTTCGTTTTAACAAAGAACAAAAGCCTGATCCGTCATCCTCAGGAGCAGTTTCAGTTTGGAAACCATATCCAGTCTAGAATAAATCCAAGCCTTCTAGAAAAGCAAAGCCAGCTTCTAAGTCCACATGAAGGTGCGGCCCTCATTCCAGCTCAGCTGGTAGGGGGCAGATTACGTTTTTTCAAAGAAATTTGGATCAATTCTGTTCACAATCTTTGGATTCAGAACATTGTTTCAGAAGGGTACAGAATTGGTTTCAAGATAAGACCTCCTGCAAAGAGATTTTTTCTTTCCCGTGTCCCAGTAAACCCAGTGAAAGCTCAAGCATTTCTGAAATGTGTTTCAGATCTAGAGTTGGCTGGAGTAATTATGCCAGTTCCAGTTCTGGAACAGGGGCTGGGGTTTTATTCGAATCTCTTCATTGTACCAAAGAAGGAGAATTCCTTCAGACCAGTTCTGGATCTAAAAATATTGAATCGTTATGTAAGGATACCAACATTCAAAATGGTAACTGTAAGGACTATCTTGCCTTTTGTTCAGCAAGGGCATTATATGTCTACAATAGATTTACAGGATGCATATCTGCATATTCCGATTCATCCAGCTCACTATCAGTTCCTGAGATTCTCTTTCCTGGACAAGCATTACCAGTTTGTGGCTCTGCCGTTTGGCCTAGCTACAGCTCCAAGAATTTTTACAAAGGTTCTCGGTGCCCTTCTGTCTGTAATCAGAGAACAGGGTATTGTGGTATTTCCTTATTTGGACGATATCTTGGTACTTGCTCAGTCTTCACATTTAGCAGAATCTCATACGAATCGACTTGTGTTGTTTCTTCAAGATCATGGTTGGAGGATCAATTCACTAAAAAGTTCATTGATTCCTCAGACAAGGGTAACCTTTTTGGGTTTCCAGATAGATTCAGTGTCAATGACTCTGTCTTTGACAGACAAGAGACGTCTAAAATTTATTTCAGCTTGTCGAAACCTTCAGTCACAATCATTCCCTTCGGTAGCCTTATGCATGGAAATTCTAGGTCTTATGACTGCTGCATCGGACGCGATCCCCTTTGCTCGTTTTCACATGCAACCTCTTCAGCTCTGTATGCTGAACCAATGGTGCAGGGATTACACAAAGATATCTCAATTAATATCTTTAAAACCGATTGTACGACACTCTCTGACGTGGTGGACAGATCACCATCGTTTAATTCAGGGGGCTTCTTTTGTTCTTCCGACCTGGACTATAATCTCAACAGATGCAAGTCTTACAGGTTGGGGAGCTGTGTGGGGGTCTCTGACGGCACAAGGGGTTTGGGAATCTAAGGAGGTGAGATTACCGATCAATATTTTGGAACTCCGTGCAATTTTCAGAGCTCTTCAGTCTTGGCCTCTTCTGAAGAGAGAGTCGTTCATTTGTTTTCAGACAGACAATGTCACAACTGTGGCATACATCAATCATCAAGGAGGGACTCACAGTCCTCTGGCTATGAAAGAAGTATCTCGAATTCTGGTTTGGGCGGAATCCAGCTCCTGTCTAATCTCTGCGGTTCATATCCCAGGTATAGACAATTGGGAAGCGGATTATCTCAGTCGCCAAACGTTGCATCCGGGCGAATGGTCTCTTCACCCAGAGGTATTTCTTCAGGTTGTTTAAATGTGGGAACTCCCAGAAATAGATCTGATGGCTTCTCATCTAAACAAGAAACTTCCCAGGTATCTGTCCAGATCCCGGGATCCTCAGGCGGAGGCAGTGGATGCATTATCACTTCCTTGGAAGTATCATCCTGCCTATATCTTTCCGCCTCTAGTTCTTCTTCCAAGAGTAATCTCCAAGATTCTGAAGGAATGCTTGTTTGTTCTGCTGGTAGCTCCAGCATGGCCTCACAGGTTTTGGTATGCGGATCTTGTCCGGATGGCCTCTTGCCAGCCGTGGACTCTTCCGTTAAGACCAGACCTTCTGTCGCAAGGTCCTTTCTTCCATCAGGATCTCAAATCCTTAAATTTAAAGGTATGGAGATTGAACGCTTGATTCTTGGTCAAAGAGGTTTCTCTGACTCTGTGATTAATACTATGTTACAGGCTCGTAAATCTGTATCTAGAGAGATATATTATAGAGTCTGGAAGACTTATATTTCTTGGTGTCTTTCTCATCATTTTTCCTGGCATTCTTTTAGAATTCCGAGAATTTTACAGTTTCTTCAGGATGGTTTAGATAAGGGTTTGTCCGCAGGTTCCTTGAAAGGACAAATCTCTGCTCTTTCTGTTCTTTTTCACAGAAAGATTGCTAATCTTCCTGATATTCATTGTTTTGTACAAGCTTTGGTTCGTATAAAACCTGTCATTAAGTCAATTTCTCCTCCTTGGAGTTTGAATTTGGTTCTGGGGGCTCTTCAAGCTCCTCCTTTTGAACCCATGCATTCATTGGACATTAAATTACTTTCTTGGAAAGTTTTGTTCCTTTTGGCGATCTCTTCTGCCAGAAGAGTCTCTGAATTATCTGCTCTTTCTTGTGAGTCTCCTTTTCTGATTTTTCATCAGGATAAGGCGGTGTTGCGAACTTCTTTTGAATTTTTACCTAAGGTTGTGAATTCCAACAACATTAGTAGAGAAATTGTGGTTCCTTCATTATGTCCTAATCCTAAGAATTCTAAGGAGAAATCGTTGCATTCTTTGGATGTTGTTAGAGCTTTGAAATATTATGTTGAAGCTACTAAGTCTTTCCGAAAGACTTCTAGTCTATTTGTCATATTTTCCGGTTCTAGAAAAGGCCAGAAAGCTTCTGCCATTTCTTTGGCATCTTGGTTGAAATCCTTAATTCACCATGCTTATGTCGAGTCGGATAAAACTCCGCCTCAAAGGATTACAGCTCATTCTACTAGGTCAGTTTCTACTTCCTGGGCGTTTAGGAATGAGGCTTCGGTTGATCAGATTTGCAAAGCAGCAACTTGGTCCTCTTTGCATACTTTTACTAAATTCTACCATTTTGATGTGTTTTCTTCTTCTGAAGCAGTTTTTGGTAGAAAAGTACTTCAGGCAGCGGTTTCAGTTTGAATCTTCTGCTTATGTTTTCATTAAACTTTATTTTGGGTGTGGATTATTTTCAGCAGGAATTGGCTGTCTTTTTTTTTTATCCCTCCCTCTCTAGTGACTCTTGCGTGGAAAGATCCACATCTTGGGTAGTCATTATCCCATACGTCACTAGCTCATGGACTCTTGCTAATTACATGAAAGAAAACATAATTTATGTAAGAACTTACCTGATAAATTCATTTCTTTCATATTAGCAAGAGTCCATGAGACCCGCCCTTTTTGTGGTGGTATGATTTTTTTGTATAAAGCACAATTATTCCAATTCCTTATTTTTTATGCTTTCGCACTTTTTTTATCACCCCACTTCTTGGCTATTCGTTAAACTGATTTGTGGGTGTGGTGAGGGGTGTATTTATAGGCATTTTGAGGTTTGGGAAACTTTGCCCCTCCTGGTAGGAATGTATATCCCATACGTCACTAGCTCATGGACTCTTGCTAATATGAAAGAAATGAATTTATCAGGTAAGTTCTTACATAAATTATGTTGTCTTTTCTGTAAATATTCCCCCTAAATTCTCAGATGTTATATCAGTTTGCCTGTATCCCTTAAAATATTTTCACTCCTCTGTTTTTTTCTTGTTTTTTTTTTTTTTTTTAGTCTCACGGATCATTACACTAAAATTGTAGACAACGTATCACTTCAGTTTGCACTACAATTTACGCACTGAGCTCTGATTTTACAGACAAATATAAGATAATGAGATATTCTTATTATCTAAAATTCAACCCATTGCAATCAACTGTGTTTTGAAAGCATAAAACCAGCTACTTCATATATATACAAATAAACTTGCAAATGCAATTTCTCCTATATTTTATACTATGCAGCTTGTATAACAAGTCATGGACAATACATTAATAGCAACACTATGTTACAGTGGACTGTCCCTTTAAGGACTAACCATTTATCACGTAAATCTCATATATATACCCTAACCATAATTTAGGCTCCTTGTATGATTTACCACACAAATTCCACCTCTGTACTGTAGCATGACCTGCAGATTAATTTACTTGCAACAAAAACGGACGCACTTTTAGATAAACTTTCAATTACAGCCTATAACTATATTTCATTGTGTGCACCAACTCCGTGCACAGACCTTACAAATACAACATACGTTAACCCATTAATCATACAAGAAACAGTTTCATATTAACCAGAGCGTGACAAAAAATCACACACACCATCGCACTTTCAAAGCCACTTTCAAAGCCGTTACTTCACTTTCTAAAACAATATCACATATTTACATGCCGAAAAACAATTATCACTTAAAACTAAAACTGCTTATTAATACCACATACTTAAAACATGCTGTTGACTTTAAAATACAGGTATATAAAAATAACACTACAAAATATCTTCTTACAACGTCTGATTTCCCAGCAGAGAAACAGAAAGAAACATTTTTACAGCGATACAGACACACAAGCTCATTCCATCTCGCATACCAGAGATTCACTCCCTTTTTTCCTTTCTCAGAAAAACATCTATTTCATAGCGTACCACATACATATAAAAAAAAACACAAGATTAACTTGTCACCAAGTTCAAAACGTATTTCATTCCGAGTCCACGCAAAATGGCCATTTTTTGCACGGATTGGGAAAATCATTTTCAAATAATACATTCTGTTTTTGGTTTAAAGTAAATCTGTTACACGCATACCACAGTGAGAACCGACAGACCATCACACATTATGCATCTCAATATACAAAATTTCCTTTTCATTACTGCAAGCAAACAAAAAGTCTTACAAACGGAGCTGCTGTAACATGTTTCTTTCGTTTTTTGTTTTTTCTTTTCTGATCTATGTGCGGGCTCAGTGGTGGCCCCCCTTCTTTGCCTGCTACATTTTTTAACACAGAGATTTCTCTATTTACCACACAGCAGTACTCACTGACAGTGTTTTAAAAATATTTCTGTCTTTTGCAGAAACTATTAACTATTAACAGATCCCATTTCTCAACACAATAATAGCCACAATAATAACATGCATAGCCACTTAATATTTTCTAAGCAATTATATAGCAGCAACACAAACAAAACAAAGCAAGCATCAGATATCAACATGAGCTTCAGGTGGGTAACAAAACTCTATTATGGGAATGAACATGGGAAACTTTAACACACGTGAGACTCACTCACTGCCAACTTTCCCCGGGGAGCTTAACTTAAAAAACTCTGTCAAATGGCATTCATTTATTTCTTGCGCGCTTATCATAGACAGGACTCACAATACCTGTCGTAACCCAGCACAGGACTCTTAACCTGGCTGGAGGGGTTATCACAACTGCCGGCAGGACTATAACCTCCGCAAACCTGCGTCTCAACCACAGGAACCCCTTTAACCCTTTATCATATATTATCAACACCTATTACCAGACTAAATTTAGGTTCAGATTCACAGAAGGAAAGCATGGTAAAAGCACTCCTACTCACCCACGGCGAATCCCACATAACTGACACCATAATTGTTAGGTGTTTCCCCAGGGGGGTAAGTGTCAGGTCAGGCCGAAGCCACGGGCCCACTGTACCACCTGAGGCAGATGTAGATTATCTGATAAGGATCCCTTAGAATGACTCAGACCACGCAGCAATATGATCTAAAGCCAATCATCTTTATTGAACAGTGTAAGCATTTCTTATAGTGTACAGTAACAGCATATAGGGTTAAGGGGATGACACGTTTGGACCGCGTCATCTTACACAGTTTTACAGAGTAGAGCACAGTGTGATTCTGGGAATTCACCAGCTCATAACAATAATCTCATAGTCATAATAAGCTAACATCTGCGGAGACAACAAGGTCTCTGAACCATCTTATTGACATTATATTCTTCTGGGCGTATAGCCAAAGTACATTGACAAGGCCGAACAGCTAAAGAAACTACCATAACATGCACATAATTCCCACTACATAATAACCCATTATAATAAAGTCTAATCATTAGAAAATGGATGCTAATCATCACAAGATGGCTGCGAGGAACAAGATGGCTGCAGTCAGGTTCATATTACCCCTAACATTCCCCTTATCTGATTTTCCATGCAGATAAGGTAGTTTTGCGTACCAAACCTGGGTTTCTTCCTAAGGTAGTATCTAATAAGAACATCAATCAGGAGATTGTTGTTCCTTCATTTTGTGTTAATCCTTCCTCAAAGAAGGAACGTCTTTTACACAATCTTGATGTGGTTCGTGCTTTAAAGTTTTATTTACAAGCTACGAAGGATTTTCGTCAAACATCTGCTTTGTTTGTTGTCTACTCTGGACAGCAACTTCTCTTTCTTTTTGGCTAAGAAGTATAATACGCTTAGCTTATGAGACTGCTGGCCAGCAGCCTCCTGAAAGAATTACAGCTCATTCCACTAGAGCGGTAGCTTCCACATGGGCTTTTAAAAATGAGGCCTCTGTTGCACAGATTTGGTCTTCGCTTCATACTTTTTCTAAATTCTACAAATTCGATACTTTTGCTTCTTTGGAGGCTATTTTGGGGAGAAAGGTCTTACAGGCAGTGGTGCCTTCCGTTTAAGTGCCTGCCTTGTCCCTCCCTTCATCCGTGTCCTAAAGCTTTGGTATTGGTATCCCACAAGTAATGGATGAACCCGTGGACTGGATACACCTTTACAAGAGAAAACAAAATTTATGCTTACCTGATAAATTTATTTCTCTTGTGGTGTATCCACTCCACGGCCCGCCCTGTCATTTTAAGGCAGGTGTTTTTTATTTTTAAACTACAGTCACCACTGCACCCTATAGTTTCTCCTTTTTTCTTGCTTGTCTTCGGTCGAATGACTGGGGGTGGCAGTTAGGGAAGGAGCTATATGGACAGCTCTGCTGTGGGTGTCCTTTTGCAACTTCCTGTTGGGAAGGAGAATATCCCACAAGTAATGGATGAACCCGTGGACTGGATACACGACAAGAGAAATAAATTTATCAGGTAAGCATAAATTTTGTTTTTTCATCATTTTACAAGTAAATCTAGTAAATATTTATTACTGCTATAGTTTGTTATAAAGGGAATAAACAATGTATCCTTACTTGTGGGAAGCTGAACTTGAATAGATTCACTATCCCTTTTATTTTTATTAATTAGTCCTTGTCTATCAACTTTCCTTATATCATCCCTAATGGCATCAATTTTAGTCTCATAATATCCCCTTTCTAGTAATTTATTTTTAAATTTTTCTAATTGGATCTCAAAATCCTCTAGACTAGTACAATTCTTTTTAATACGTAAGAATTGTCTCTTGGGGATGTTGCCTTTCCATCTTGCATGGTGGCAACTTGTGTGATGGATATAACTGTTAGTGTCAAACTGTTTAAAATGGGTTCTTGAATTTAATTTATTATCTTTTACAAATATCTCTAGATCTAAAAAATGTATACTTGATCTACTCTACTCACACGTGAACTTGAGATTTACATTGTTTATATTCATACTGCCAATAAAATCAACTAAAGACTGTTCATCGCCACGCCAGAGAATAATATCATCATGTAACAGGGAAAACGTTTAAGATTAATGACCTGATTAGATGCTCAGTTAGATTTGTGATCTATGTTATAGAGTGTCGATGCAGCAAACAATACGTAGGGGAGTCAGAGAGACCCCTACGTGACCTTATTAGGGAACATATATGGTTAATTGAAAATTACAGCTTAGACAGAAACAAAGATTTGCCTGTACCAAAACATTTTGCAGTCTGCAATAAAGCGAATTTAGACTAATTTTCTTTTGTAGGTATTGAAAAACACAAATAGAATTGGAGAGGGGGTAACTCCCAAATAGAACTCCTTAGGAGAGAAACCAAATGGATTTTTGACTTAAAAACCTTACAACCAAATGGTCTTAATTTGTACTTTGATATAGGCTGTTTCTTGAATGACTAAGCGCATTCCTTATTCTATCTATGTATTAGACCAATTGACTTATGATACTATTTCTGAGGCTACCTCCTTATTATACATCTTGGTCTTCCTATAACTACATAAATTATATTAATCTCTATTCTAAACATGGAACTAGTGTATGGTTATTCCATGTTATTTTTTACACCAGTGCTCGATTTAGAGAATTAAGTGTGAAAGTATTGGTTGGTTTAGGGAAATAGTTATAAAATAAGATAACCCAATTTATAGTATCTATATAAATAGGAATTCAATTTCATTATTTTAATAAGGACCCTTCTCTCCTAAAATGTATTTCTAGAAATCATTCCTGAAATTCATTTTCAAAAATAGTTAAAATTCATTCTTAAAAATTAATTCACCAAATAAGTAAATAAATCTATGTATTTAATCATCCATTATCATTTATGTATTAATCTGTACATTTTCTGTATTTGAAGAAAAATTTCTTCTATATAGATAAATACATTTACCATTTTATCTATATTTAATTTTTATTAATCCAAAGTTTATATTTTCTTTCATGTAATTGGCAAGAGTCCATGAGCTAGTGACGTATGGGATATACAATCCTACCAGGAGGGGCAAAGTTTCCCAAACCTCAAAATACCTATAAATACACCCCTCACCACACATGGAGGTGGTGAAGTAAGTTTGTGCTAAGATTTGTACGTTGACATGCGCTTCTCAGCATTTTGAAGCCCGATTCCTCTCAGAGTACAGCGAATGTCAGAGGGATGTGAAGGGAGTATCACCTATTGAATGCAATGGTTTTCCTCACGGGAGATCTATTTCATAGGTTCTCTGTTATCGGTAATAGAGATTCATCTCCTACCTCCCTTTTCAGATCGACGATATACTCTCATATACCATTACCTCTACTGATAACTATTTCAGTACTGGTTTGGCTATCTGCTATATGTGGATGGGTGTCTTTTTGGTAAGTATGTTTTCTCTTGTTAAGTGTATCCAGTCCACGGATCATCCATTACTTGTGGGATATATTCCCTTCCCAACAGGAAGTTGCAAGAGGATCACCCACAGCAGAGCTGCTATATAGCTCCTCCCCTCACATGTCATACCCAGTCATTCTCTTGCAACCCTCAACATAGATGGAGGTCGTGAGAGGACTGTGGTGTTTTATACTTAATTATTTCTTCAATCAAAAGTTTGTTATTTTTAAATGGCACCGGAGTGTGCTGTTTTTTCTCAGGCAGTATTTGGAAGAAGAATCTGCCTGCGTTTTCTATGATCTTAGCAGAAGTAACTAAGATCCACTGGCTGTTCTCACACATTCTGAGGAGTGGGGTAACTTCAGAAAGGGAATGGCGTGCGGGGTCTCCTGCAACTAAGGTATGTGCAGTAAAATATTTTTCTAAGGAATGGAATTGACTAAGAAAATGCTGCTGATACCGAAGTAATGTAAGTAAAGCCTTAAATGCAGTGAAAGTGACTGGTATCAGGCTTATTAATGTAGTGTATGTGCAGTAAAATAATTTTCTAAGGAATGGAATTTGACTAAGAAAATGCTGCTAATACTGAAGTAATGTAGAAAAGCCTTAAATGCAGTGGAAGCGACTGGTATCAGGCTTATCAATAGAGATACATACTCTTTAAAAAAGATGTTTTAAAACGTTTGCTGGCATGTTTAATCGTTTTTTAAGGTACATTGGTGATAAAACTTATTGGGGCATAATTTTTTCCACATGGCTGACTTAATTTCTGCATAGAAACAGTTAACTGAGGCTTCCCACTGTTGTAATAATGAGTGGGAGGGGCCTATTTTAGCGCTTTTTTGCGCAGTAAAAATTCAGACTCAGTCTACCTGCTTCTTCCTGCATGATCCAGGACGTCTCTATAGAGAGCTCAAGGGACTTCAAAAGTCATATTGAGGGAGGTAATCAGTCACAGCAGACCTGTGACTGTGTGTTTGACTGTGTTAAAAACGTTTTCTCCTGTTAAGTGTAGTCAGTCCACGGGTCATCCATTACTTATGGGATTATAACTCCTCCCTAACAGGAAGTGCAAGAGGATCACCCAAGCAGAGCTGCTATATAGCTCCTCCCCTCTACGTCATACCCAGTCATTCTCTTGCACCTAACTAATAGATAGGACGTGTGAGAGGACTGTGGTTGTTAAACTTAGTTTTTATTTCTTCAATCAAAAGTTTGTTATTTTAAACGGCACCGGAGTGTGTTGTTTTTTCTCAGGCAGCATTAGAAGAAGAATCTACCTGAGTTTTGTGTATGATCTTAGCGGACGTAACTAAGATCCATTTGCTGTTCTCGGCCATTCTGAGGAGCGAGGTAACTTCAGAACAGGGGACAGCGGGCAGGTTCACCTGCAAGGAGGTATGTTGCAGTATATTATTTTCTAAGGAATGGAATTGACTGAGAAAATACTGCTAATACCGATGTAATGTAAGTACAGCCTTAAATGCAGTAGTAGCAACTGGTATCAGGCTGATATGTATGTATGTTTACACTGAAGTATTTCTGGGGAATGGCACTTCACTAAGAAAATACTGTATACATATAACTTTTAGCCTATTCTGCAGTGAGAGCGGCTAGCAACAGGCTTTTTAATAACATTTCATAATTTATATTTAAAACGTTTACTGGCATGTTAATCGTTTATTTCTCTGAGGTACTTGGTGAAAAATTTTATGGGCATTATTTTCCACATGGCTGTCGTTTATGAATTAAATCATTTTACTGAGCTTCCCCACTGTTGTATTATGAGTGGGAGGGGCCTATTTTGGCGCTTTATTGCGCAGTAGAAATTCAGTCACAGTCTGCCTTTTTCTCCCTGCATGATCCAGGACGTCTCTACAGAGCTCAGGGGTCTCCAAAACTAGTTTTGAGGGAGGTAATCACTCACAGCAGACCTGTGAGACTGTGCTTTGACTGTGATAAAAACGTTTATATTTTCAATTGTTATCCGTTTTTTGGTATTAAGGGGTTAATCATCCATTTGCTAGAGGATGCAATCCTTTGCTAACTTAATGCATTTACTGTGAAAATTTGGTTTCTATAACTAATCCGGTTCATTGTTATTTCAACTGTGACAGTTTTGTGTGCTTCTTAACGTTTTTTATATTGCTTGTAAATTTATTTGAAAAGTATTTTCCAAGCTTGCTAGTCTAATTGCTAGTTTGTTTAAACATGTCTGACACAGAGGAATCTCTTTGTGCAATATGTTCAAAGGCCAATGTGGAGCCCAATAGAAATTTGTGTACTAATTGCATTGATGCTACTTTAAATAAAAGCCAATCTGTACATGTTAAGAAAATTTCACCAGACAACGAGGGGAAAGTTATGCCGACTAACTCTCCTCACGTGTCAGTACCTGCATCTCCCGCTCAGGAGGTGCGTGATATTGTGGCGCCAAGTACATCAGGGCGGCCATTACAAACCACTTTACAAGACATGGCTAATGTTATGACTGAAGTTTTATCTAAATTGCCAGAACTTAGAGGTAAACGCGACCACTCTGGGGTGAGAACAGAGTACGCTGATAATGTTAGAGCCATGTCTGATACTGCGTCACAATTGGCAGAACATGAAGACGGAGAGCTTCATTCTGTGGGTGACGGATCTGATCCAAATAAACTGGACTCAGACATTTCAAATTTTAAATTTAGGCTTGAGAACCTCCGTGTATTATTAGGGGAGGTATTAGCGGCTCTGAATGATTGTAACACGGTTGCAATCCCAGAGAAATTATGTAGGCTGGATAGATACTATGCGGTACCGGCGTGTACTGACGTTTTTCCTATACCTAAGAGGCTTACAGAGATTATTACCAAGGAGTGGGATAGGCCCGGTGTACCCTTTTCCCCCCCTCCTATATTTAGAAAAATGTTTCCAATAGACGCCACCACACGGGACTTATGGCAGACGGTCCCTAAGGTGGAGGGAGCAGTTTCTACTCTGGCTAAGCGTACCACTATCCCGGTGGAGGATAGCTGTGCCTTTTCAGATCCAATGGATAAAAAGTTAGAGGGTTACCTTAAGAAAATGTTTCCTCAACAAGGTTTTATATTACAACCCCTCGCATGCATTGCGCCTGTCACGGCTGCGGCGGCATTCTGGTTTGAGTCTCTAGAAGAGACCATTAGCTCAGTTCCATTGGATGAAATTACAGACAAGCTTAGAGTCCTTAAGCTAGCTAATTCATTTATTTCTGATGCCGTAGTACATTTAACTAAGCTTACGGCTAAGAATTCCGGATTCGCCATTCAGGCGCGCAGAGCGCTGTGGCTAAAATCCTGGTCAGCCGATGTGACTTCTAAATCTAAATTGCTTAACATACCTTTCATAGGGCAAACATTATTCGGGCCCGGTTTGAAAGAAATTATCGCTGACATTACTGGAGGTAAGGGCCATGCCCTGCCTCAAGACAGAGCCAAACCAAGGGCTAGACAGTCTAATTTTCGTGCCTTTCGCAACTTCAAGGCAGGAGCAGCATCGACTTCCTCCGCTCCAAAACAGGAAGGAACTGTTGCTCGCTACAGACAGGGCTGGAAACCTAACCAGACCTGGAACAAGGGCAAGCAGGCCAGAAAACCTGCTGCTGCCCCTAAGACAGCATGAAGTGAGGGCCCCCAATCCGGAAACGGATCTAGTAGGGGGCAGACTTTCTCTCTTCGCCCAGGCTTGGGCAAGAGATGTCCAGGATCCCTGGGCGTTAGAGATCATATCTTCTGGACTTCAAAGCTTCTCCTCCAAAAGGGAGATTTCATCTTTCAAGGTTTTCAGCAAACCAGATAAAGAAAGAGGCGTTTCTACGCTGTGTACAAGATCTTTTACTAATGGGAGTGATCCACCCGGTTCCGCGGTCGGAACACGGACAAGGGTTTTACTCAAATCTGTTTGTGGTTCCCAAGAAAGAAGGAACCTTCAGACCAATCTTGGATTTAAAGATCCTAAACAAATTCCTAAGAGTTCCATCGTTCAAAATGGAAACTATTCGGACAATCTTACCCATGATCCAAAAGGGTCAGTACATGACCACAGTGGATCTAAAGGATGCCTACCTTCACATACCGATTCACAAAGATCATTACCGGTACCTAAGGTTTGCCTTCCTAGACAGGCATTACCAGTTTGTAGCTCTTCCCTTCGGGTTAGCTACTGCTCCAAGAATCTTTACAAAGGTTCTGGGTTCTCTTCTGGCGGTACTAAGACCGCGAGGAATATCGGTAGCTCCGTACCTAGACGACATTCTGATACAAGCGTCAAGTTTCCAAACTGCCAAGTCTCATACAGAGTTAGTACTGGCATTTCTAAGGTCACATGGGTGGAAAGTGAACGAAGAAAAGAGTTCTCTATTGCCACTCACAAGAGTTCCCTTCTTAGGGACTCTTATAGATTCTGTAGAAATGAAAATTTACCTGACAGAGGACAGGTTAACAAAACTTCTAAATGCTTGCCGTGTCCTTCATTCCATTCCACACCCGTCAGTGGCTCAATGCATGGAGGTAATCGGCTTAATGGTAGCGGCAATGGACATAGTACCCTTTGCACGCCTGCATCTCAGACCACTGCAATTGTGCATGCTAAGTCAGTGGAATGGGGATTACTCAGATTTGTCCCCTATGCTGAATCTGGATCAAGAGACCAGAAATTCTCTTCTATGGTGGCTCTCTCGGCCACATCTGTCCAAGGGGATGCCCTTCAGCAGGCCAGATTGGACAATTGTAACAACAGACGCCAGCCTGCTAGGTTGGGGCGCTGTCTGGAATTCCCTGAAGACTCAGGGATCATGGACTCAGGAGGAGAGTCTCCTTCCCATAAATATTCTGGAATTAAGAGCAGTTTTCAATGCCCTTCTGGCTTGGCCTCAGTTAGCAACTCTGAGGTTCATCAGGTTTCAGTCGGACAACATCACGACTGTGGCTTACATCAACCATCAGGGAGGGACAAGGAGTTCCCTAGCGATGATGGAAGTCTCAAAGATAATTCACTGGGCAGAGTCTCACTCTTGCCACCTATCAGCGATCCACATCCCAGGCGTGGAGAACTGGGAGGCGGATTTTCTAAGTCGCCAGACTTTTCATCCGGAGGATTGGGAACTTTGCCCATCCGGAGGTCTTTGCCCAAATACTTCGGCGTTGGGGCAAACCAGATCTGGATCTCATGGCGTCTCGCCAGAACGCCAAACTTCCTTGTTACGGATACAGGTCCAGGGACCCGGGAGCGGTTCTGATAGATGCTCTTACAGCACCTTGGGCCTTCAACATGGCTTATGTGTTTCCACCCTTCCCGATGCTTCCTCGATTGATTGCCAGAATCAAACAGGAGAGAGCATCAGTGATTCTAATAGCGCCTGCGTGGCCACGCAGGACCTGGTATGCAGACCTAGTGGACATGTCGTCCTGTCCGCCATGGTCTCTACCTCTGAGACAGGACCTTCTGGTTCAGGGTCCTTTCAAACATCCAAATCTAATTCCTCTGAGGCTGACTGCATGGAGATTGAACGCTTGATTCTATCAAAGCGTGGATTCTCGGAGTCAGTGATTGATACCTTAATACAGGCTAGGAAGCCTGTTACCAGGAAAATTTACCATAAAATATGGCGCAAATACTTGCATTGGTGCGAATCCAAGAGTTACTCATGGAGTAAGGTTAGGATTCCTAGGATATTGTCTTTTCTACAAGAAGGTTTAGAAAAGGGTTTATCCGCTAGTTCGTTAAAGGGACAGATCTCAGCTTTGTCCATCCTTTTACACAAACGTCTGTCAGAAGTTCCAGGCGTTCAGGCTTTTTGTCAGGCTTTGGCCAGGATTAAGCCTGTGTTTAAAACTGTTGCTCCGCCATGGAGCTTAAACTTAGTTCTTAACGTTTTACAGGGTGTTCCGTTTGAACCCCTTCATTCCATTGATATCAAGCTGTTATCTTGGAAAGTTCTGTTTTTAATGGCTATTTCCTCGGCTCGAAGAGTCTCGGAGTTATCGGCCTTACATTGTGATTCTCCTTATCTGATTTTCCATTCGGACAAGGTAGTTCTGCGTACTAAACCTGGGTTCTTACCTAAGGTAGTCACTAACAGGAATATCAATCAAGAGATTGTTGTTCCATCATTGTGCCCTAACCCTTCCTCAAAGAAGGAACGACTTCTGCACAATCTGGACGTTGTCCGTGCCCTGAAATTTTATTTGCAGGCAACTAAAGATTTTCGACAAACTTCTTCCCTGTTTGTCGTTTATTCTGGACAGAGGAGAGGTCAAAAGGCTTCGGCTACCTCTCTCTCCTTCTGGCTTCGTAGCATAATACGTTTAGCCTATGAGACTGCTGGACAGCAGCCTCCTGAAAGAATTACAGCTCATTCTACCAGAGCTGTGGCTTCCACTTGGGCCTTTAAAAATGAGGCCTCTGTTGAACAGATTTGCAAGGCTGCGACTTGGTCTTCACTTCACACTTTTTCCAAATTTTACAAATTTGACACTTTTGCTTCTTCGGAGACTGTTTTTGGGAGAAAGGTTCTTCAGGCAGTGGTTCCTTCCGTGTAAAGATCCTGCCTGTCCCTCCCGTCATCCGTGTACTTTTAGCTTTGGTATTGGTATCCCATAAGTAATGGATGACCCGTGGACTGACTACACTTAACAGGAGAAAACAAAATTTATGCTTACCTGATAAATTCCTTTCTCCTGTAGTGTAGTCAGTCCACGGCCCGCCCTGTTTTTTATGGCAGGTCTAAATTTTAAATTATACTCCAGTCACCACTGCACCCTATAGTTTCTCCTTTCTCGTTTGGTTTTCGGTCGAATGACTGGGTATGACGTAGAGGGGAGGAGCTATATAGCAGCTCTGCTTGGGTGATCCTCTTGCACTTCCTGTTAGGGAGGAGTTATAATCCCATAAGTAATGGATGACCCGTGGACTGACTACACTACAGGAGAAAGGAATTTATCAGGTAAGCATAAATTTTGTTTTTTTCTCTATTGATTATCCGTTTTGGGCATTAAGGGGTTAATCATCCATTTGCAAGTGGGTGCAATGCTCTGCTAGCTTAATACATTTACTGTGAAAATTTGGTTGGTATAACTGATTTGGTTCATTGTTACTTCAACTTGAGACAGGTTTTGTGCTTCTTAAAGGCGCAGTAGCGTTTTTTATATTGCTTGTAAACTTGTTTTAAAGTGTTTTCCAAGCTTGCTAGTCTCATTGCTAGTCTGTTTAAACATGTCTGACACAGATGAATCTATTTGTTCATTATGTTTGAAGGCCAGTGTGGAGCCCCATAGGAATATGTCACCAGACGACGAGGGGGTAGTTATGCCGACTAACTCTCCTCACGTGTCAGTACCTTCGCCTCCCGCTCAGGGGGCGTGTGCTAATATGGCGCCAAGTACATGAGAGACGCCCATAGCAATCACTTTACAGGACATGGCTACAATCATGAATAATACCCTGTCAGAAGTATTATCTAGATTGCCAGAATTGAGAGGCAAGCGCGATAGCTCTGGGATTAGGACAGAGCGCGCTGGTGCTGTGAGAGTCATGTCTGATACTGCGTCACAGTTTGCAGAACATGAGGACGGAGAGCTTCATTCTGTGGGTGACGGATCTGATCCAGGGAAACCGGATTCAGAGATCTCTAATTTTAAATTTAAGCTTGAGAACCTCCGTGTATTGCTTGGGGAGGTATTAGCTGCTCTGAATGACTGTAACACAGTTGCAATTCCAGAGAAATTGTGTAGGCTGGATAGATACTATGCGGTGCCGGTGTGTACTGAAGTTTTTCCTATACCTAAAAGGCTTACAGAAATTATTAGCAAGGAGTGGGATAGACCCGGTGTGCCCTTTTCCCCACCTCCTATATTTAGGAAAATGTTTCCAATAGACGCCACTACACGGGACTTATGGCAGACGGTCCCTAAGGTGGAGGGAGCAGTTTCTACTTTAGCTAAGCGTACCACTATCCCGGGGGAGGATAGTTGTGCTTTTTCGGATCCAATGGATAAAAAATTAGAAGGTTACCTTAAGAAAATGTTTGTTCAACAAGGTTTTATCTTGCAGCCCCTTGCATGCATTGCACCTGTCACTGCTGCTGCGGCATTCTGGTTTGAGTCTCTGGAAGAGGCCATTCACACAGCTCCATTGGATGAAATTATGGACAAGCTTAAATCACTTAAGCTAGCTAATGCATTTGTTTCTGATGCCATTGTACATTTGACTAAACTAACGGCTAAGAACTCCGGATTCGCCATCCAGGCGCGGAGAGCGCTATGGCTTAAATCCTGGTCAGCTGACGTGACTTCTAAATCTAAATTACTTAATATTCCTTTCAAGGGGCAGACCTTATTCGGGCCCGGCTTGAAAGAAATTATTGCTGACATTACTGGGGGCAAGGGTCATACCCTTCCTCAGGACAGGGCCAAATCAAAGGCCAAACAGTCTAATTTTCGTGCCTTTTCGAAATTTCAAGGCAGGAGCAGCATCAACTTCCTCCGCTCAAAAACAGGAAGGAACTGTTGCTCGTTACAGACAGGCCTGGAAAACTAACCAGTCCTGGAACAAGGGCAAGCAGGCCAGGAAACCTACTACTGCCCCCAAGACAGCATGAAGGAACGGCCCCCTATCCGGAAACGGATCTAGTGGGGGGCAGACTTTCTCTCTTCGCCCAGGCGTGGGCAAGAGATGTCCAGGATCCCTGGGCGTTGGAGATCATATCTCAGGGATATCTTCTGGACTTCAAAGCTTCTCCTCCTCGAGGGAGATTCCATCTATCAAGGTTATCAGAAAACCAGATAAAGAAAGAGGCATTCCTACGCTGTGTACAAGACCTCCTAGTAATGGGGGTGATCCACCCTGTTCCGCGGACGGAACAAGGGCAGGGATTTTACTCAAACCTGTTTGTGGTTTCCAAGAAAGAGGGAACCTTCAGACCAATCTTGGACCTAAAGATCTTAAGCAAATTCCTAAGAGTTCCATCATTCAAAATGGAAACTATTCGAACCATCCTACCCATGATCCAAGAGGGTCAGTACATGACCACAGTGGACTTAAAGGATGCCTACCTTCACATACCGATTCACAAAGATCATTTTCGGTACCTAAGATTTGCCTTTCTAGACAGGCATTACCAGTTTATAGCTCTTCCCTTCGGGTTGGCTACGGCCCCGAGAATCTTTACAAAGGTTCTGGGCTCACTTCTGGCGGTTCTAAGACCGCGAGGCATAGCGGTGGCTCCGTATCTAGACGACATCCTGATACAGGCGTCAAGCTTTCAAATTGCCAAGTCTCATACAGAGATAGTTCTGGCATTTCTGAGGTCGCATGGGTGGAAAGTGAACGTGGAAAAGAGTTCTCTATCACCACTCACAAGAGTCTCCTTCCTAGGGACTCTTATAGATTCTGTAGAGATGAAAATTTACCTGACGGAGTCCAGGTTATCAAAACTTCTAAATGCTTGCCGTGTCCTTCATTCCATTCCACGCCCGTCAGTGGCTCAGTGCATGGAAGTAATCGGCTTAATGGTAGCGGCAATGGACATAGTGCCATTTGCGCGCCTGCATCTCAGACCGCTGCAATTATGCATGCTAAGTCAGTGGAATGGGGATTACTCAGATTTGTCCCCTCTACTAAATCTGGATCAAGAGACCAGAGATTCTCTTCTCTGGTGGCTTTCTCGGGTCCATCTGTCCAAGGGCATGACCTTTCGCAGGCCAGATTGGACGATTGTAACAACAGATGCCAGCCTTCTAGGTTGGGGCGCAGTCTGGAACTCCCTGAAGGCTCAGGGATCGTGGACTCAGGAGGAGAAACTCCTCCCAATAAGTATTCTGGAGTTAAGAGCAATATTCAATGCTCTTCTAGCTTGGCCTCAGTTAGCAACACTGAGGTTCATCAGATTTCAGTCGGACAACATCACGACTGTGGCTTACATCAACCATCAAGGGGGAACCAGGAGTTCCCTAGCGATGTTAGAAGTCTCAAAGATAATTCACTGGGCAGAGTCTCACTCTTGCAACCTGTCAGCGATCCACATCCCAGGCGTGGAGAACTGGGAGGCGGACTTTCTAAGTCGCCAGACTTTTCATCCGGGGGAGTGGGAACTTCATCCGGAGGTGTTCGCTCAACTGATTCATCGTTGGGACAAACCAGAACTGGATCTAATGGCGTCTCGCCAGAACGCCAAGCTTCCTCGTTACGGATCCAGGTCCAGGGACCCGGGAGCGGCGCTGATAGATGCTCTAGCAGCCCCTTGGGTTTTCAACATGGCTTATGTGTTTCCGCTACTGCCTCGACTGATTGCCAAGATCAAACAGGAGAGAGCATCGGTGATTCTGATAGCGCCTGCGTGGCCACGCAGGACCTGGTATGCAGACCTAGTGGACATGTCGTCCTGTCCACCATGGTCTCTGCCTCTGAGACAGGACCTTCTAATTCAAGGTCCTTTCAACCATCCAAATCTAATTTCTCTGAGGCTGACTGCATGGAGATTGAACGCTTGATCCTATCAAAGCGTGGCTTCTCAGAGTCAGTTATTGATACCTTAATACAGGCACGGAAGCCTGTTACTAGAAAAATCTACCATAAGATATGGCGTAAATACTTATATTTGTGCGAATCCAAGAGTTACTCATGGAGTAAGGTTAGGATTCCTAGGATATTGTCCTTTCTACAAGAGGGTTTGGAAAAGGGCTTATCTGCTAGTTCGTTAAAGGGACAGATTTCTGCTCTGTCTATTCTTTTTCACAAGCGTCTGGCAGAAGTTCCAGACGTCCATGCTTTTTGTCAGGCTTTGGCTAGAATTAAGCCTGTGTTTAAAACTGTTGCTCCTCCATGGAGCTTAAACTTGGTTCTTAAAGTTCTTCAAGGAGTTCCGTTTGAACCCCTTCATTCCATTGATATTAAGCTTTTATCTTGGAAAGTTCTGTTTTTGATGGCTATTTCCTCGGCTCGAAGAGTCTCTGAGTTATCTGCCTTACATTGTGATTCTCCTTATCTGATTTTCCATTCAGACAAGGTAGTTCTGCGTACTAAACCTGGGTTTTTACCTAAGGTAGTTTCTAACAGGAATATCAATCAAGAGATTGTTGTCCCATCATTGTGCCCTAATCCTTCTTCAAAGAAGGAACGTCTTTTGCATAATCTGGACGTAGTCCGTGCCCTGAAGTTTTATTTACAGGCAACTAAAGATTTTCGTCAAACTTCTTCCCTGTTTGTCGCTTACTCTGGACAGAGGAGAGGTCAAAAAGCTTCGGCAACCTCTCTCTCCTTTTGGCTTTGTAGCATAATACGCTTAGCCTATGAGACTGCTGGACAGCAGCCCCCTGAAAGGATTACAGCTCATTCTACTAGAGCTGTGGCTTCCACTTGGGCCTTTAAGAATGAGGCCTCTGTTGAACAGATTTGCAAGGCTGCGACTTGTTCTTCGCTTCACACCTTTTCAAAATTTTGCAAATTTGACACTTTTGCTTCTTCTGAGGCTGTTTTTGGGAGAAAGGTTCTACAGGCAGTGGTTCCTTCCGTTTAAGTTCCTGCCTTGTCCCTCCCATCATCCGTGTACTTTAGCTTTGGTATTTGTATCCCACAAGTAATGGATGATCCATGGACTGGATACACTTAACAAGAGAAAACATAATTTCTCCTGTTAAGTGTGGTCAGTCCACGGGTCATCATTACTTCTGGGATATTAACTCCTCCCCAACAGGAAGTGCAAGAGGATCACCCAGCAGAGCTGCTATATAGCTCCTCCCCTCTACGTCACACCCAGTCATTCTCTTGCACCCAACTAATAGATAGGATGTGTGAGAGGACTGTGGTGATTATACTTAGTTTTTATATCTTCAATCAAAAGTTTGTTATTTTAAAACAGCACCGGAGTGTGTTGTTCCTTCTCTGGTAGAATTTGATGAAGAATCTACCTGAGTTTTTGTATGATTTTAGCCGGCGTAGTTAAGATCATTTCGCTGTTCTCGGCCATCTGAGGAGTGAGGTAAACTTCAGATCAGGGGACAGCGGGCAGGTTCACCTGCAAAGAGGTATGTAGCAGCATATTATTTTCTGAGGAATGGAATTGACTGAGAAAATACTGCCAATACCGATATAATGTAAGTTCAGCCTTAAATGCAGTAGTAGCAACTGGTATCAGGCTGTCATGTATGTATATTTACACTTCAGTATTCTGGGGAATGGCACTTCACTGGGATAATACTGTATGCATAAAACTTTTAGCCTAACTTGCAGTGGGAACGACTAGCAGCAGGCTTTCTAATGACACTTCATTTATTTGATGTTAAACGTTTTGCTGGCATGTTAAATCGTTTAATTATCTGAGGTACTGGGTGAAAAATTGTTTTGGGCACTGTTTTTTCCACTTGCCGGTCGTTTTGTTTAATATAAGACAGTTTACTGATCTCCCTCACTGTTGTGTGTGAGGGGGAGGGGCCTATTTTGGCGCTTTTGCTACGCATCAGAAATTCAGTCACAAGTCTGTTTTCTTCCCTGCATGATCCGGATCGTCTCTACAGAGCTCAAGGGTCTTCAAAAATTATTTTGAGGGAGGTAATCACTCACAGCAGACCTGTGAGATTGTGCTTTGACTGTGATAAAAAACGTTTATATTCTGTACATTTTTTCTGCTATTTAAGGGTTAGTTATCCATTGCTAATGGGGGCAATCCTTTGCTAAATTGTGTTTTTACCGGAAAGAATTTGATTTTATAGTTTCTCCGGTTCATTGTTACTCAACTGTCATAACTTTTTTCTGTGCTTCTTAAAGGCACAGTACGTTTTTCATATTACTTGTAAATTGAGTTGAAAAGTATTTCCAAATTTGCTAGTTTAATTGCTAGTGTGTTAAACATGTCTGACTCAGAGGAATATCTCTGTGCTATATGTGCTAAAGCCAAAGTGGAGCCCAATAGAAATTTATGTACTAATTGCATTGATGCTACTTTAAATAAAAGTCAATCTGTACAAATTGAACATCTTTCACCAAACAACGAGGGGAAAGTTATGCCGACTAACTTGCCTCACGTGTCAGTACCTGCATCTCCCGCTCGGGAGGTGCGTGATATTGTAACGCCGAGTACTTCAGGGCGGCCATTACAAATCACATTACAGGACATGGCTAATGTTATGACTGAAGTTTTGTCTAAATTACCAGAACTTAGAGGTAAGCGTGATCACTCTGGGGTGAGAACAGAGTGCGCTGATAATAATAGGGCCATGTCAGATACTGCGTCACAATATGCAGAACATGAGGACGGAGAGCTTCAATCTGCAGGTGACGGTTCTGATCCCAATAGAGTGGATTCAGACATTTCTAACTTTAAGTTTAAGCTTGAAAACCTCCGTGTACTGCTAGGGGAGGTATTAGCGGCTCTGAATGATTGTAACACCGTTGCATTCCCAGAGAAATTATGTAGGCTGGATAGATACTATGCGGTACCGGCGAGTACTGACGTATTTCCTATACCTAAGAGGCTTACAGAGATAATTACTAAGGAGTGGGATAGGCCTGGTGTACCCTTTTCCCCCCCTCCTGTATTTAGAAAAATGTTTCCAATAGACGCCACCACACGGGACTTATGGCAGACGGTTTCTACTCTGGCTAAGCGTACCACTATCCCGGTGGAGGATAGCTGTGCCTTTTCAGATCCAATGGATAAAAAATTAGAGGGTTACCTTAAGAAAATGTTTGTTCAACAAGGTTTTATATTGCAAGCCCTTGCATGTATTGCATCTGTCACGGCCGCGGCCGCTTTTTGGTCCGAGTCCCTGGAAGAGACTCTTGACTCAATAACTATAGATGAGATTTCAAACAAGCTTAAAACTCTTAAGCTAGCTAATTCATTTGTTTCAGATGCCGTAGTACATTTAACTAAACTTACGGCTAAGAATTCCGGATTCGCCATTCAGGCACGCAGAGCACTGTGGCTAAAATCCTGGTCAGCTGACGTTACTTCTAAATCTAAATTACTTAACATACCTTTCAAAGGGCAGACCTTATTCGGGCCCGGTTTGAAAGAAATTATCGCTGACATTACAGGAGGTAAAGGCCATGCCCTGCCTCAAGAAAGAGCCAAACCTAGGGCTAGACAGTCTAATTTTCGTTCCTTTCGTAATTTCAAGGCAGGAGCAGCATCAACTTCCTCTGCACCAAAACAGGAAGGAGCTGTTGCTCGCTACAGACAAGGCTGGAGACCTAACCAGTCCTGGAACAAGGGCAAGCAGGCCAGAAAACCTGCTGCTGCCCCTAAGACAGCATGAATTGAGGGCCCCCGATCCGGGAACGGATCTAGTGGGGGGCAGACTTTCTCTCTTCGCCCAGGCTTGGGCAAGAGATGTCCAGGATCCCTGGGTGTTAGAGATCATATCTCAGGGATATCTTCTGGACTTCAAATCCTCTCCCCCAAAAGGGAGATTTCATCTGTCAAGGTTGTCAACAAACCAAATAAAGAAAGAGGCGTTTCTACGCTGTGTACAAGATCTTTTACTAATGGGAGTGGTCCATCCGGTTCCGCGGTCGGAACACGGACAGGGGTTCTACTCAAATCTGTTTGTGGTTCCCAAGAAAGAGGGAACCTTCAGACCAATCTTGGATTTAAAGATCATAAACAAATTCCTAAGAGTTCCATCGTTCAAAATGGAAACTATTCGGACAATCCTACCCATGATCCAAAAGGGTCAGTACATGACCACAGTGGATTTAAAGGATGCTTACCTTCACATACCGATTCACAAAGATCATTACCGGTATCTAAGGTTTGCCTTCCTAGACAGGCATTACCAGTTGTAGCTCTTCCATTCGGATTGGCTACGGCTCCAAGAATATTCACAAAGGTTCTGGGTGCTCTTCTGGCGGTACTAAGACCGCGAGGAATTTCGGTAGCTCCGTACCTAGACGACATTCTGATACAAGCTTCAAGCTTTCAAACTGCCAAGTCTCATACAGAGTTAGTACTGGCATTTCTAAGGTCGCATGGATGGAAGGTGAACGAAAAGAAGAGTTCTTTCTTTCCACTCACAAGAGTTCCCTTCTTGGGGACTCTTATAGATTCTGTAGAAATGAAGATCTACCTGACAGAAGACAGGTTAACAAAGCTTCAAAATGCATGCCGTGTCCTTCATTCCATTCAACACCCGTCAGTGGCTCAATGCATGGAGGTGATCGGCTTAATGGTAGCGGCAATGGACATAGTACCCTTTGCACGCCTACATCTCAGACCGCTGCAATTGTGCATGCTAAGTCAGTGGAATGGGGATTACTCAGATTTGTCCCCTACTCTGAATCTGGATCAAGAGACCAGAAATTCTCTTCTATGGTGGCTTTCTCGGCCACATCTGTCCAGGGGGATGCCATTCAGCAGGCCAGATTGGACAATTGTAACAACAGACGCCAGCCTACTAGGTTGGGGCGCTGTCTGGAATTCTCTGAAGGCTCAGGGATCATGGACTCAGGAGGAGAGTCTCCTGCCAATAAACATTCTGGAATTGAGAGCAGTTCTCAATGCCCTTCAGGCTTGGCCCCAGTTAGCAACTCGAGGGTTCATCAGGTTTCAGTCTGACAACATCACGACTGTAGCTTACATCAACCATCAAGGAGGGACAAGAAGCTCCCTAGCGATGATGGAAGTATCAAAGATAATTCGCTGGGCAGAGTCTCACTCTTGCCACCTGTCAGCAATCCACATCCCGGGAGTGGAGAACTGGGAGGCGGATTTCCTAAGTCGTCAGACTTTTCATCCGGGGGAGTGGGAACTTCATCCGGAGGTCTTTGCCACAAATACTTCGACGTTGGGGCAAACCAGAGATAGATCTCATGGCGTCTCGACAGAACGCCAAGCTTCCTTGTTACGGGTCCAGATCCAGGGATCCGGGAGCGGTCCTGGTAGATGCTTTGACAGCACCTTGGACCTTCGGGATGGCTTATGTGTTTCCACCCTTCCCGATGCTTCCCCGATTGATTGCCAGAATCAAACAGGAGAGAGCATCGGTGATTCTAATAGCGCCCGCGTGGACATGTCATCCTGTCCACCTTGGTCTCTGCCTCTGAGACAGGACCTTCTGATCCAGGGTCCCTTCAAACATCAAAATCTAATTTCTCTGAAGCTGACTGCTTGGAAATTGAACGCTTGATTTTATCAAAACGTGGATTTTCTGAGTCAGTAATTGATACCTTAATTCAGGCTAGGAAGCCTGTTACCAGAAAGATTTACCATAAAATATGGCGTAAATACTTATATTGGTGCGAATCCAAGAGTTACTCATGGAGTAAGGTTAGGATTCCTAGGATATTGTCTTTTCTACAAGAAGGTTTAGAAAAGGGTTTATCCGCTAGTTCCTTAAAGGGACAGATCTCAGCTCTGTCCATTCTTTTACACAAACGTCTGTCAGAAGTTCCAGACGTTCAGGCTTTTTGTCAGGCTTTGGCCAGGATTAAGCCTGTGTTTAAAACTGTTGCTCCACCATGGAGTTTAAACTTAGTTCTTAACGTTTTACAGGGTGTTCCGTTTGAACCCCTTCATTCCATTGATATCAAATTGTTATCTTGGAAAGTTCTGTTTTTAATGGCTATTTCCTCGGCTCGAAGAGTCTCTGAGTTATCGGCCTTACATTGTGATTCTCCTTATCTGATTTTTCATTCAGACAAGGTAGTTCTGCGTACTAAACCTGGGTTCTTACCTAAGGTGGTCACTAACAGGAATATCAATCAAGAGATTGTTGTTCCATCCTTGTGCCCTAATCCTTCTTCAAAGAAGGAACGTCTTCTACACAATCTAGATGTAGTCCGTGCCCTGAAATTTTATTTACAGGCAACTAAAGATTTTCGACAAACGTCTTCCCTGTTTGTCGTTTATTCTGGTCAGAGGAGAGGTCAAAAAGCTTCTGCTACCTCTCTCTCTTTTTGGCTTCGTAGCATAATACGTTTAGCTTATGAGACTGCTGGACAGCAGCCTCCTGAAAGAATTACAGCTCATTCTACTAGAGCTGTGGCTTCCACTTGGGCCTTTAAGAATGAGGCCTCTGTTGAACAGATTTGCAAGGCTGCAACTTGGTCTTCTCTTCATACTTTTTCCAAATTTTACAAATTTGACACTTTTGCTTCTTCGGAGGCTGTTTTTGGGAGAAAGGTTCTTCAGGCAGTGGTTCCTTCCGTATAAAGATCCTGCCTGTCCCTCCCGTCATCCGTGTACTTTAGCTTTGGTATTGGTATCCCAGAAGTAATGATGACCCGTGGACTGACCACACTTAACAGGAGAAAACATAATTTATGCTTACCTGATAAATTCCTTTCTCCTGTAGTGTGGTCAGTCCACGGCCCGCCCTGTTTTTTATGGCAGGTCTAAATTTTTAAATTATACTCCAGTCACCACTGCACCCTTTAGCTTCTCCTTTCTCGTTGGTTCTCGGTCGAATGACTGGGTGTGACGTAGAGGGGAGGAGCTATATAGCAGCTCTGCTGGGTGATCCTCTTGCACTTCCTGTTGGGGAGGAGTTAATATCCCAGAAGTAATGATGACCCGTGGACTGACCACACTACAGGAGAAAGGAATTTATCAGGTAAGCATAAATTATGTTTTATGCTTACCTGATAAATTTATTTCTCTTGTAGTGTATCCAGTCCACGGCCCGCCCTGTCTTTTTAAGGCAGATCTAAATTTTAATTAAAACTCCAGTCACCACTGCACCCTATGGTTTCTCCTTTCTTGTTTTGTTTCGGTCGAATGACTGGATATGACATGTGAGGGGAGGAGCTATATAGCAGCTCTGCTGTGGGTGATCCTCTTGCAACTTCCTGTTGGGAAGGGAATATATCCCACAAGTAATGGATGATCCGTGGACTGGATACACTACAAGAGAAATAAATTTATCAGGTAAGCATAAATTATGTTTTTTATTACTTAAGACACCCCAGCTATGGTTTGGCACTTTATGCATTTATATAAAGTTCTAAATATATGTATTGTACTTATATTTGCCATGAGTCAGGTTCATGTATTTCCTTGTTCAGACTGTCAGTTTCATATTTGGGGAAAATAAACATTTTAAGAAATATTTTCTTACCTGGGGTTTAGTCTTTTTTTCAAATTGACTACTTTTTTCTTGCAAATTGCAGGCAGTATTAGGCTCGCAGGTGCTCCAAATGCTAGACTTTATTGCGTCATTCTTGGCGCGAGGATTTTTGGCACGAAAGTACTTCCGTTGACGCAAGTTCATCATTTCCGGCGTCGTAGTTGACGCCGAGTCCTTACACAGGGTTGCGTCGTGAGTGAGTGTCATTTCCGGATGTTGCTGGCGTCAAAAAAAATTCAGTCACATTGTGCGTCATACTTGGTGCCAAAATTTTTCATTTATTTAATACCCCATTGCTATTTGCCTCTTGCCTTTTCTATGTCAGAGGGCTATGCTATTTGCATTTTTTTCCCATTCCAGAAACTGTCATATAAGGAAATGGATAATTTTGCTTTATATGTTGTTTTTTTCTTTTACATTTTGCAAGATGTCTCAATCTGATCCTGTCTCAGAAGTATCTGTTGGAACTTTGCTGCCTGACATCGGTTCTACCAAAGCTAAGTGCATTTGTTGTAAGATTATGGAAATCATATCTCTGAATGTCATTTGTAATAGTTGTCATGATAAACTTTTACATGCAGATAATGTGTCCATCGGTAATAGCACATTGCCGGTTGCAGTTCCTTCAACTTCTAATGTACATGATATACCTATGAATTTTAAAGAATTTGTTACTGATTCTATTCAGAAGGCTTTGTCTGCATTTCCGCCTTCTAATAAACGTAAAAGGTCTTTTAAAACTTCTCATAAAGTTGATGAAATTTCAAATGACCGAAAACATAATGATTTATCCTCCTCTGACACTGACAAATCTACTTATTTATTTAAAATAGAGTATATTCGTCTTTGTTAAAAGAAATGTTAATTACTTTGGATATTGAGGAAGCCAGTCCTCTTGACGTTAAGACTAGTAAACGTTTAAATGCTGTTTTTAAACCTCCTATGGTTACTCCTATTCCTGATGCTATTTCCGATATGATTTCTAAGGAATGGAATAAGCCAGGTACTCCTTTTATTCCTTCTTCAAGGTTTAAAAAATTGTATCCTTTACCAGCAATTTCTATAGAGTTTTGGGAAAAGATCCCCAAAGTTGATGGGGCTATTTCTACTCTTGCTAAACGTACCACTATTCCTATGGAAGATAGTACTTCTTTTAAAGACCCTTTAGATAGGAAACTTGAATCTTATCTAAGGAAAGCCTTTTTATATTCAGGTCATCTTCTTAGGCCTGCAATTTGTTTGGCTGATGTTGCGGCTGCATCAACTTTTTGGTTGGAGAATTTAGCGCAACAAGAATTAGATTCTGACATATCTAGCATTGTTCGCTTACTGCAACATGCTAATCATTTTATTTGTGATGCCGTTTTTGATATTATCAAAATTGATGTTAGATCCATGTCTTTAGCTATTTTAGCTACAAGAGCTTTGTGGCTTACATCTTGGAATGCTGATATGACAAGTCTAGATTACTATCTCTTTCTTTCCAAGGTAATAATTTATTTGGTTCTCAGTTGGATTCTATTATTTCAACTGTTACTGGAGGGAGTTTTTCTCTTGTTAAGTGTAGTCCGTCCACGGGTCATCCATTACTTATGGAATATATCTCTTCCTAACAGGAAGTTGCAAGAGGATCACCCAAGCAGAGCTGCTATAAAGCTCCTCCCCTCACATGTCATATTCAGTCATTCTCTTGCAACCTAACTAAAGATAGGTCGTTGTGAGAGGTCTGTGGTGTTTTTTAACTTAGTTTATTTCTTCAATCAAAAGTTTGTTATTTTAAATGGCACCGGAGTGTGCTGTTTGTTCTCAGGCAGCATTAGAAGAAGAATCTGCCTGCGTTTTCTATGATCTTAGCAGACGTAACTAAGATCCACTGGCTGTTCTCATCTGAGGAGTGAGGTAACTTCAGAAAAGGGTAATAGCATGCAGGGCCCCCCTGCAAACGAGGTATGTGCAGTAAATTATTTTTCTGAGGAATGGAATTGACTGAGAAAATACTGCTGATACCAATGTAACGTAAGTTCAGCCTTAAATGCAGTGATAGCGACTGGTATTAGGCTGATGAGTGTGTGTACACTGAATGTATTTTTCTAGGGAATGGAATTGACTCAGAAAATACTGTTAATACTAAAGTAATATATGAGCCTTAACTGCAGTAAAAGCGACTGGTAGCAGGCTTATTAATAACACTTCATAACTTTTAAAGTGTATGTTCAAAACGTTTACTGGCATGTTAATCGTTTTTTGTGAGGTACTTGGTGATAAAACTTATTGGGGCATGATTTTTACCACATGGCTATCTTTGTTTTCTGCATAGAAACAGTTAACTGAGCTTACCCACTGTTGTAATATGAGTGGGAGGGGCCTATTTTAGCGCTTTTTTGCGCAGTAAAAATTCAGTCACAATCTGCCTACTTCATCCTCCATGATCCAGGACGTCTCTAGAGAGCTCAGGGGTCTTCAAAATTCATTTTGAGGGAGGTAATCAGTCACAGCAGACCTGTGACAGTGTGTTTTGACTGTGCTAAAAACGTTAATTATTTCATTGTTATCCGTTTTTGGGTATTAAGGGGTTAATCATCCATTTGCTGGTGGGTGCAATCCTTTGCTAACTTAATACATTTACTGTGAAAAATTGGTTGCTATAACTAATTTGGTTCATTGTTATTTCAACTGTGACAGCTTTTTGTGCTTCTTAAAGGCACAGTAGCGTTGTTTATATTGCTTGTAAATTTATTTGAAAAGTATTTCCAAGCTTGCTAGTCTCATTGCTAGTCTGTTTAAACATGTCTGACACAGATGAATCTGTTTGTTCACTGTGTATGAAGGCCAATGTGGAGCCCCATAGAAATTTGTGTACTAAATGCATTGATGTCACTTTAAATAAAAGTCAGGCTTTACATGTAAAGAAATTATCACCAGACAACGAGGGGGGAGTTATGCCGACTAACTCTCCTCACGTGTCAGTACCTTCGCCTCCCGCTCAGGAGGTGCGTGATTTTGTGGCGCCAAGTACATCAGGGAGGCCCTTACAAATCACTTTGCAAGACATGGCTACTGTTATGACAGAAGTATTATCTAAATTGCCAGAATTAAGAGGCAAGCGCGATAGCTCTGGGTTAAGGACAGAGCGCGCGGATGAGGTGAGAGCCATGTCAGATACTGCGTCACAGTTTGCAGAACATGAAGACGGAGAGCTTCATTCTGTGGGTGACGGATCTGATCCAGGGAGACTGGATTCAGAGATTTCTAATTTTAAATTTAAGCTTGAGAACCTCCGCATATTGCTAGGGGAGGTATTAGCGGCTCTGAATGATTGTAACACGGTTGCAATTCCAGAAAAATTATGTAGGTTGGATAGATACTATGCGGTACCGGTGTGTACTGACGTGTTTCCTATACCTAAAAGGCTTACAGAGATTATTAGCAAGGAGTGGGATAGACCTGGTGTGCCTTTTTCCCCTCCTCCCATATTTAGAAAAATGTTTCCTATAGACGCCACCACACGAGACTTATGGCAGACGGTCCCTAAGGTGGAGGGAGCAGTTTCTACTTTAGCTAAGCGTACCACTATCCCGGTGGAGGATAGTTGTGCCTTTTCAGATCCAATGGATAAGAAATTAGAAGGTTACCTTAAGAAAATGTTTGTTCAACAAGGTTTTATCTTACAGCCCCTTGCATGCATTGCGCCTGTCACTGCTGCGGCGGCATTCTGGTTTGAGTCTCTGGAAGAGGCCATTCGCACAGCTCCATTGGATGAAATTATGAACAAGCTTAAAGCACTTAAGCTAGCTAACGCATTTGTTTCTGATGCCATCGTACATTTAACCAAACTTACGGCTAAGAACTCCGGATTCGCCATCCAAGCGCGCAGAGCGCTATGGCTTAAATCCTGGTCAGCTGACGTTACTTCTAAATCTAAATTGCTTAATATTCCTTTCAAAGGGCAGACCTTATTCGGGCCCGGCTTGAAAGAAATTATAGCTGACATTACGGGAGGTAAGGGCCATGCTCTACCTCAGGACAGGGCCAAATCAAAGGCCAAACAGTCTAATTTTCGTGCCTTTCGTAACTTCAAGGCAGGAGCAGCATCAACTTCCTCCGCTCCAAAACAGGAAGGAGCTGTTGCTCGTTACAGACAGGGCTGGAAAGCTAACCAGTCCTGGAACAAGGGCAAGCAGGCCAAGAAACCTGCTGCTGCCCCTAAGACAGCATGAAGAGAGGGCCCCCTATCCGGAAACGGATCTAGTGGGGGGCAGAGTTTCTCTCTTCGCCCAGGCTTGGGCAAGAGATGTCCAGGATCCCTGGGCGTTGGAGATCATATCTCAGGGATATCTCCTGGACTTCAAAACTTCTCCTCCACAAGGGAGATTTCATCTTTCAAGGTTATCAGCAAACCAAATAAAGAAAGAGGCGTTTCTACGCTGTGTACAAGACCTCTTACTAATGGGGGTGATCCACCCAGTTCCGCGGACGGAACACGGGCAAGGATTCTATTCAAATCTATTTGTGGTTCCCAAGAAAGAGGGAACCTTCAGACCAATCTTGGACTTAAAAATCCTAAACAAATTCCTAAGAGTTCCATCATTCAAAATGGAAACTATTCGAACCATCCTTCCCATGATCCAAGAGGGTCAGTACATGACCACAGTGGACTTAAAGGATGCTTACCTTCACATACCGATTCACAAGGATCATTATCGGTACCTAAGATTTGCCTTCCTAGACAGGCATTACCAGTTTGTAGCTCTTCCCTTCGGATTAGCTACGGCTCCAAGAATCTTTACAAAAGTTCTGGGCTCACTTCTGGCGGTACTAAGACCGCGAGGCATAGCGGTGACTCCGTACCTAGACGACATTCTGATACAAGCGTCAAGTTTTCAAACTGCCAAGTCTCATACAGAGATAGTTCTGGCATTTCTGAGGTCGCATGGGTGGAAGGTGAACGTGGAAAAGAGTTCTCTATTACCACTTACAAGGGTTCCCTTTCTAGGGACTCTTATAGATTCTGTAGAGATGAAAATTTACCTGACGGAGGCCAGGTTATCAAAACTTCTAAATGCTTGCCGTAGATAAAGAAGTAACAGTGATATAGAAATCACAGTGCTTCTATAGGAGGCGCTAACAGGCGTAGGGTATATATAATATAATGTGGTTCCCTATATATGCAACTTGTGTGGTTAAAATAACAATAAATACAATGGTGTAATGAAAATAAAAAATGGAGCAAATGATGCACAATTGACAGATATGAGTAAAACCATAAAACAATATAACCATAAAATGGGAAAAATAAAAAGTATATATAAGAACCAGCCAAACAAAGCCGGAGGAATAGTCCAAAGGGAGTCTTCAACTTCCCAAAACTGGATAGGCAGCTCTCTGTGGTCACCCAAGGTGATGATGTACTTCTGTAAAGATGAAATAAAAACAAACACAGAGGCGCCACATGTGTAGGTCAATAAAACCAAAAAGATCCAATTAGCGACAGAATAAGGGTACTCACAAGCAGGGCGGCACTCTCTTGTGCCGGCAGAAGCAGGCTGGTATTTGCAGCAAACCAGCTGGCTGTGTGGCAGGTCTGTACCGAATGTGGTCAGCGCTGAAGTTTGGTGGTTGTGTTGCCTCTATCCGGTGTTCCCAGAGTGTTGTTTCTCCTCAGCTGGAGTTGCACTGGAGCGGAAAGGGGGGAAGGGAGGCTCAGCTGCGCTAAGGTTACTGATATGGAGACTACCACAACAACACCAGACACCAAATTAAGTCAGCGTCAGGATAAAGTCCAGATAATATCAGCTGGCTGTAAATTCTCCAGAATCAGGATAAGTTAGTGTGATGTTCAAGGTGTCACAGAGGCAGCTCTCTAACGACATCCAATGGAAGGCAATTTTTTATCAGCTTTTCTCAGTTCAGCTGCAATGTGTCTCTCTACTAGTCAGAAACTCTCTGGAGTCTCGCGAGACTCCAGAGAGTTTCTGACTAGTAGAGAGACACATTGCAGCTGAACTGAGAAAAGCTGATAAAAAATTGCCTTCCATTGGATGTCGTTAGAGAGCTGCCTCTGTGACACCTTGAACATCACACTAACTTATCCTGATTCTGGAGAATTTAAAGCCAGCTGATATTATCTGGACTTTATCCTGACGCTGACTTAATTTGGTGTCTGGTGTTGTTGTGGTAGTCTCCATATCAGTAACCTTAGGGCAGCTGAGCCTCCCTTCCCCCCTTTCCGCTCCAGTGCAACTCCAGCTGAGGAGAAACAACACTCTGGGAACACCGGATAGAGGCAACACAACCACCAAACTTCAGCGCTGACCACATTCGGTACAGACCTGCCACACAGCCAGCTGGTTTGCTGCAAATACCAGCCTGCTTCTGCCGGCACAAGAGAGTGCCGCCCTGCTTGTGAGTACCCTTATTCTGTCGCTAATTGGATCTTTTTGGTTTTATTGACCTACACATGTGGCGCCTCTGTGTTTGTTTTTATTTCATCTTTACATAAATGCTTGCCGTGTCCTTCATTCCATTCCACACCCATCAGTAGCTCAGTGCATGGAAGTAATCGGCTTAATGGTAGCGGCAATGGACATAGTACCATTTGCGCGCCTGCATCTCAGACCGCTGCAATTGTGCATGCTAAGTCAGTGGAATGGGGATTACTCAGATTTGTCCCCCCTGCTAAATCTGGATCAAGAGACCAGAGATTCTCTTCTATGGTGGCTTTCTCGGCCCCATCTGTCCAAGGGGATGACCTTTCGCAGGCCAGATTGGACGATTGTAACAACAGATGCCAGCCTTCTAGGTTGGGGCGCAGTCTGGAACTCCCTGAAGGCTCAGGGATTATGGACTCAGGAGGAGAAACTCCTCCCAATAAATATTCTGGAGTTAAGAGCAATATTCAATGCTCTTCTAGCTTGGCCTCAGTTAGCAACTCTGAGGTTCATCAGATTTCAGTCGGACAACATCACGACTGTGGCTTACATCAACCATCAAGGGGGAACCAGAAGTTCCCTAGCGATGTTGGAAGTCTCAAAGATAATTCGCTGGGCAGAGTCTCACTCTTGCCACCTGTCAGCGATTTACATCCCAGGCGTGGAGAACTGGGAGGCGGATTTTCTAAGTCGCCAGACTTTTCATCCGGGGGAGTGGGAACTTCATCCGGAGGTCTTCGCTCAACTGATTCATCGTTGGGGCAAACCAGATCTGGATCTCATGGCGTCTCGCCAGAACGCCAAGCTTCCTTGTTACGGATCCAGGTCCAGGGACCCGGGAGCGGTGCTGATAGATGCTCTGACAGCCCCTTGGGTCTTCAACATGGCTTATGTGTTTCCACCATTTCCGATGCTTCCTCGATTGATTGCCAAGATCAAACAGGAGAGAGCTTCGGTGATTCTGATAGCGCCTGCGTGGCCACGCAGGACCTGGTATGCAGACCTAGTGGACATGTCGTCCTGTCCACCGTGGTCTCTGCCTCTGAGACAGGACCATCTAATTCAGGGTCCTTTCAACCATCCAAATCTAATTTCTCTGAGGCTGACTGCATGAAGATTGAACGCTTGATTCTATCAAAGCGTGGCTTCTCGGAGTCGGTTATTGATACCTTAATACAGGCTAGGAAACCTGTTACCAGAAGAATTTACCATAAGATATGGCGTAAATATTTATATTGGTGCGAATCCAAGAGTTACTCATGGAGTAAGGTTAGGATTCCTAGGATATTGTCTTTTCTACAAGAGGGTTTAGAAAAGGGCTTATCTGCTAGTTCGTTAAAGGGACAGATTTCTGCTCTGTCTATTCTTCTACACAAACGTCTGGCAGAAGTTCCAGACGTTCAGGCTTTTTGTCAGGCTTTAGCTAGGATTAAGCCTGTGTTTAAGACTGTTGCTCCGCCGTGGAGCTTAAACTTAGTTCTTAACGTTCTTCAAGGCGTTCCATTTGAACCCCTTCATTCCATTGATATCAAGCTGTTATCCTGGAAGGTTCTGTTTTTTATGGCTATTTCCTCGGCTCGAAGAGTCTCTGAGTTATCTGCCTTACATTGTGATTCTCCTTATCTGATTTTTCATTCAGACAAGCTAGTTCTGCGTACTAAACCTGGGTTCTTACCTAAGGTAGTTACTAACAGGAATATCAATCAAGAGATTGTTGTTCCATCATTGTGTCCTAACCCTTCTTCAAAGAAGGAACAACTTTTGCATAATCTGGACGTAGTCCATGCCCTGAAGTTCTATTTGCAGGCAACTAAAGATTTTCGTCAAACTTCTTCCCTGTTTGTCGTTTACTCTGGACAGAGGAGAGGTCAAAAGGCTTCGGCTACCTCTCTCTCTTTTTGGCTTCGTAGCATAATACGTTTAGCCTATGAGACTGCTAGACAGCAGCCTCCTGAAAGGATTACAGCTCATTCTACTAGAGCTGTGGCTTCCACCTAGGCCTTTAAAAATGAGGCCTCTGTTGAACAGATTTGCAAGGCTGCAACTTGGTCTTCACTTCACACTTTTTCAAAATTTTACAAATTTGACACTTTTGCTTCTTCTGAGGCTATTTTTGGGAGAAAGGTGCTTCAGGCAGTGGTTCCTTCCGTTTAAAGTTCCTGCCTTGTCCCTCCGTTCATCCGTGTACTTTAGCTTTGGTATTGGTATTCCATAAGTAATGGATGACCCGTGGACTGACTACACTTAACAAGAGAAAACATAATTTATGCTTACCTGATAAATTTGTTTCTCTTCTAGTGTAGTCAGTCCACGGCCCGCCCTGTCTTTAAGGCAGATATAAATTTTATTTAAATTCCAGTCACCACTGCACCCTATGGTTTCTCCTTTCTCGTCTGGTTTTGGTCGAATGACTGAATATGACATGTGAGGGGAGGAGCTTTATAGCAGCTCTGCTTGGGTGATCCTCTTGCAACTTCCTGTTAGGAAGAGATATATTCCATAAGTAATGGATGACCCGTGGACTGACTACACTACAAGAGAAACAAATTTATCAGGTAAGCATAAATTATGTTTTTTGCCTCAGGATACAAAACCTAAGGGTAAATCGAAGGCTTCCAATTGTTTTTGTTCCTTTCGTCAAAATATGGAACAAAAACCTAATCCTTCCCCCAAGGAAACTGTTTCCAATTGGAAGCCTTCCTCAAGTTGGAATAAATCCAAGCCTTTTAATAAAACAAAGTCAGCCCCTAAGTCCGCATCAAGGTGCGGCCCTCATTCCAGCTCAGCTGGTAGGGGGCAGATTAGGGTTCTTCAAGGATATTTGGATACATTCTGTCCAAAATCAATGGATTCAGAGCATTGTCTCTCAAGGGTATCGAATTGAATTCAGAGTAAGACCTCCTGTGAGAAGATTTTTTCTCTCACGTATTGCAGCAAATCCAGTAAAAGCTCAGGCTTTCCTGAAGTTTGTTTCAGACCTTGGGTCTTCAGGGGTAATCATGCCAGTTCCTTTTCAGGAACAAGGTCTGGGGTTTTATTCAAATTTATTCATTGTCTCAAAGAAGGAAAATTCCTTCAGATCAGTTCTGGATCTGAAAATTTTGAATCGTTATGTAAGAGTACCAACTTTCAAGATGGTGACTATAAGGACTATTCTGCCTTTTGTTCAGCAAGGACATTATATGTCTACAATAGACTTGCAGGATGCATACCTTCTTGTTCGGATTCATCCAGAACATTATCAGTTCCTGAGATTCTCTTTTCTAGACAAGCATTACCAATTTGTTGCTCTTCCATTTGGCCTAGCAACAGCTCCAAGAATCTTTTCAAAGGTGTAATCAGAGAGCAGGGTATTGCAGTGTTTCCTTATTTGGACGATATCTTGGTACTAGCTTAGTCTTTACGTTCTGCAGAATCTCACACGATTCAACTAGTGTTGTTTCTTCAAAGACATGGTTGGAGTATCAATTTACCAAAAAGTTTCTTGTTTCCTCAGACAACGGTCACCTTTTTAGGTTTCCAGATAGATTCAGTGTCCATGACTCTGTCTCTAACAGACAAGAGACGTTTGAAATTGGTTGCAGACTGTCTGCACCTTCAGTCTGTCATTCTCTTCAGTGGCTATGTGCATGGAAGTTTTAGGCCTCATGACTGCAGCATCGGAAGCGATTCCTTTTGCTCGTTTTCACATGAGACCTCTCCAGCTTTGTATGCTGAATCAATGGTGCAGGGATTATACAAAGATATCACAATTAATATCCTTAAATCCCAATGGTCGACACTCTCTGACGTGGTGGTTAAATCACCAGCGTTTAGTTCAAGGGGCTTCCTTTGTTTGGCCAACCTGGACTGTGATCACTACAGATGCAAGTCTTTCAGGTTGGGCAGCTGTTTGGGGATCTCTGACAGTGCAAGGGGTTTGGAAATGTCAAGAGGCGAGATTACCCATCAATATTTTAGAACTCCGTGCAGTTCTCAGATATGGGGTCTTCCAGAGATAGATCTCATGGCCTCTCATCTAAACAAGAAACTTCCCAGATACCTGTCCAGGTCCAGGGATGTTCATGCCGAAGCAGTGGATGCGCTGACACTTCCTTGGTGTTATCATCCTGCTTACATTTTCCCGCCTCTAGTTCTTCTTCCAAGAGTGATCAACAAAATCATTATGGAACAATTGTTTGTGTTGCTGGTGGCTCCAGCGTGGCGGATCTTGTTCGGATGTCCAGTTGCCGACCTTGGCCACTTCCGTTAAGGCCGGACCTACTGTCTCAAGGTCCGTTTTTCCATCAGGATCTCAAATCATTAAATTTGAAGGTATGGAAATTGAACGCTTAGTGCTAAGTCATAGAGGTTTCTCTGACTCAGTAATTAATACTATGTTACAAGCTCGTAAATCTGTCTCTAGGAAGATTTATTATCGAGTTTGGAAGACCTACATTTCATGGTGTTCTTCTCATAAATTCTCTTGGCATTCTTTTAGAATTCCTAGAATTTTACAGTTTCTTCAGGATAGTTTGGATAAGGGTTTGTCTGCAAGTTCCTTGAAGGGATAAATCTCTGCTCTTTCTGTTTTATTTCACAGAAAGATTGCTAAACTTCCTGATATTCACTGTTTTGCACAGGCTTTAGTTCGTATTAAGCCTGTCATTAAATCAATTTCTCCTCCTTGGAGTCTTAATTTGGTTTTGAAGGCGTTATAGGCTACATTATTATTAGGTATACATTCTTTGGACATTAAACTTCTTTCTTGGAAAGTGTTGTTTCTTTTGGCTATCTCTTCTGCTTGAAGAGTTTCTGAGCTATCTGCTCTTTCTTGTGAATCTCCTTTTCTGATTTTTCATCAGGATAAGGCAGTTTTGCGGTCTTCATTTAAATTTTTACCTAAGGTTGTGAATTCTAACAACATTAGTAGAGAAATTGTTGTCCCTTCCCTGTGTCCTAATCCTAAGAATTCCTTGGAAAGATCCTTACATTCTTTGGATGTGGTGAGAGCTTTGAAATATTATGGTGAAGCTATTAAGATTCCAGCAAGACTTCTAGTCTATTTGTTATATTTTCTGGTCCTAGGAAAGGTCAGAAGGCTTCTGCTATTTCCTTAGCTTCTTGGTTAAAGCTTTTGATTCTTCAAGCTTATTTGGAGTCGGGTCAGGTCCGGCCTCAGAGAATTACAGCTCATTCTACTAGATCAGTCTCCACTTCGTGGGCTTTTAAGAATGAAGCTTCAGTTGATCAGATTTGCAAAGCGGCAACTTGGTCCTCTTTGCACACATTTACGAAATTCTACCGTTTTGATGTATTTGCTTCTTCAGAAGCAGTCTTTGGTAGAAAAGTTCTTCAGGCAGCTGTTTCAGTTTGATTCTTCTGCTGCTGTTTTAATTTTTTCTTTTCATTAAAGAATAAACTTATAATTTGGGTTGTGGATTATTTTTTCAGCGAAAAATGGCTGTTTTTTATTTTATCCCTCCCTCTCTAGTGACTCTTGCGTGGAGTTCCACATCTTAGGTATTGATATCCCATATGTCACTAGCTCATGGACTCTTGCCAATTACATGAAAGAAAACATAATTTATGTAAGAATTTACCTGATAAATTCATTTCTTTCATATTGGCAAGAGTCCATGAGGCCCACCCTTTTTATGGTGGTTATGATTTTTTGTATAAAGCACAATTATTTCCAAATTCCTTTGTTGATGCTTTTTACTCCTTTCTTTATCACCCCACTACTTGGCTATTTGTTAAACTGAATTGTGGGTGTGGTGAGGGGTGTATTTATAGGCATTTTGAGGTTACTTTGCCCCTCCTGGTAGGATTGTATATCCCATACGTCACTAGCTCATGGACTCTTGCCAATATGAAAGAAATGAATTTATCAGGTACATTCTTACATACATTATGTTTTTATATTTTTGGTATTATTATTATCAATCTATCTGTATATTATTATCTTTGTTATTTTTTTCCTTTTGATACATGTGAAATCTTTGGCCGTTTTTATTTATTTGTAATATTCATTTATTTTTTGGCAATTTTTGCCTTGAGACATGTTGATACACATTGTTTAAATGTATCGAATGGATATGATACTTGCTTTTGTATACTGATACTGTGGTTTTAAAACGCTTTACTTGTATAATAGCTATGACTGTTGTGGTTATTTATATCTGTATTATCATGTATTTTATACATTTTGTTTTCTGTTGGATATCTAGTATTATTTGCTACATGCAGGTCATGTAGTGCTGCTATTGTGCTATATACCTTTAACTCCACTTATACAGGGGCCAATCATATCAAAGACACAGACTTTAAAAGTGAACCCCACTCATTTGTTTGGAGCTTGATAAAGGCCCTGCACGGGCTGAAACGTGTTGCTCCTTTCTGCACCTTCCTGTCCTTGAACGGCTTCCGTAGCAGAGTAATCCACTGAGCGTTTTGACACACCGGCATCATTCAAATCATAAGATATGCAGGGTAGAGTCTAGCTCAACTAAGGATCAGCACGGTGAAGTCGCCATTGAAGGGGAGGATCTTATCAGCATTTGAGAACCTTTCCTGTGTAAGTAAAAGTATAAACCATATGTTTGGTTCTTTTTCTGCTGTTTGATTTGGGATCCTTTTGTATTCCAGCACTTCTGTGACATCATCATGGATATCGTAGTTGTCTGAAAACATCCGCCTCCTTCTGACCCCTTCTTGCTGTTGTTATATTGATAGGGTGTATTTGTTTTAATCTTTTTTTATGTTCCTTTTTGTTTTTATTTTATTTTTAATATTGTAACATTGTTCTATTGCTACTATATATGTACTAAGATTGCCATATTCTACACTTGGATACTACACTGGTTTGCTATACGCCTGATCAACGTATACTCTTAGTGAAATATCTTTGTTAAATATCGTTTTGTTTTATATGTGATAATTTGTGATTAATTAAATATTTTGTTTTTATTTTAACTGTTTCTCAAGTATCATATCTGTTTTATAACTATTTTAAGCTGATCTTTCAGCGCAGTGGGTTTAAATTTCTTTCACTTTGTGAAGGTTTTTTATTTTTCTAAATTATCAGAGGTTGGGGATCCCCTGTTTTGTCCACGTGCTTAATAGTAATTATCAGCGCAGAGTCTACTCCCTTTTTTTTTGCAAAAACTGTGAATTACCTCTAATTGGTAAATTATACGATTGAGGCTCATCTCATCCCATAATTTGGTGTACTTTTTTCCAAGCAGTAAAGATGTCTCTATACATAACATTCTTACTAATAGATCAACAGTTCTCTGTAGAGTTATCAAAAAGGAAAGAGGCTGATATAATACCCTCCAAAAAAATTCCTCTCCAAATCCAATTAAGTAAAATGTTCTGATTCATGTAGCCAGTGTATTTCTTTTTTTATTAAGAAAGGCCAATTATATTTCTGAATATGTGGCTTTTTTCCTTTCCATAAGAATAGTCTAATAGGTACAAATCTCCAAATCTAGAATTCCAAAATCCAAATGTATTATGAATTCCAAAGTCAATAATGAAAACTTTTAAAAATAAAATTATCAAAAAAAATTGTTTCGGGGGGGGGGGGGGTCGGGGGCATGTCCAGGGGGCGGCCATGATAGGCTGAACTATCAGTTGCTGCGTGCCAACAATGGAAAATCTGCAAATAATCTCAATATTCCCTTAACATCGGACACTGCAAACGACATATTCAAACAGATCTGATCTTTCGAATGATACCGATATTACCCTTAACTGTAGATATATAATTGAGTTTCAACCAGTAAATATCAGGTAATGCAGCCTTTCTTAAATTGATCAAGGAGCTATATGGGACATGGAACTACTAAAAAAAATTGAGTATCCTACTGGATGACAATTTTATAAAGTAAGTGGTGATACAGCAGTGAGTGTCTCTGGTGCACGTGAAAACCTGGGTATCTGCCAATCCCCCAGTAGTAATGCAAATCACAAGGACAATCCACAGCACCTTAAAAAGTAACACTTTATTTTATTGGCAACAGATTAAAAAAACAAAAGTGACGTTTCGGGGTCTCCCCCTTAATCATACGAAACGTCACTTTTGTTTTTTAATCTGTTGCCAATAAAATAAGTGTTACTTTTTAAGGTGCTGTGGATCGTCCTTGTGATTTGCATCTTAAAGATGGCGTCCTGCTTCCTACCACTACAAACAACATGAGGCTGACAGCCAGTGAAACCTACAATCCTCCTGAAGCCTTGCACCAGACAGAGCAGGATGATAAAGCCTTGAAGGAGCTACCCCATCATGCTAATGGGACCTTCACAGCTACTATAGATATCGAGGTCCGGAGAAAGATCGAACCTGAACAGTCCTCACCGGAGCTAGCTCACTCACCACTTCTGAGAGCGCAGAGACTTTGCAGACATCTCGGCGCAGCTACTGTTCCTCCTGCCTGCGGGAATGACCTGAAGCAGCTAGTCGGGGTATCACCCACAGGGATTGCCACCATGAGAGACGAGCACAGACCAAGGATCTCCTACTTCCAATCAGGATTGCTTGTGCGCCGTAGAGATGTTCTTCATGGGCAACAAGTTTTACCATTGTGAGGTCCAATGGATTTTACCAACAAATGGACGCTGCGCTGGAAACAAGGGATCTGTCGAGGGACCTCTCCACGTAAATACATATTGCCCCTTAGGAAACTGTTATTGAGGTGAACATTTTGACTTGGGGTACTACCTTGGAGGGTTCTTATTGTCTCTGTTATGCTATCCACTTATATACATCATAAATAATAAATGTCCTTCTAGAATTTTAATCTAGATGATTTACCTGTTAGCCATGGTGCAAAAGCTTTACTAGTTCCTACAGTGCTCAACTCCTTTCATTTATCACCCTCTGGTGTAGATGACTCTAAACGAGGTATTGGCTGAATCTCACTCAAGATCTTCCTCCTTACTTGTTAAAAGGAACGTTTAACACCATTCATTTTAATATACACTGTTGACTGTTTAAAAAGTGTTTGACGTATTGTTAATTTTACATTTTATGTCTAGTATTAATGTTATTGTGAGTTTCTCCATCCATCATAAGTCCTAACATCTAGCTCAACAAGTTACTGAACTACTTATGTTAACCCTTATTAGATAAAAATAAGATGTTGCTATATCCCTTCCTATTATACTAGTTGGCTTTACCAAGTCTACAGTTGGATAAGCATTTCTACAATGAAAGACAAACCTTACTATATTATTAAAAGTTTAATACTGAAGTATATACAGACTGCGGACAAATAGTAAACTACCACTAGGACCTATCTGATTCCTCGCTGGGTATAGGGCCCATACCCGGGTGATAAGATCTAAATAACTAAGTTAAAGGAACGCAGATCTTTATCTTTTATAGTACTGATGCACTTTGGTTCGTGACTAACACAGGTTTTGCTGCAGTCTATTTGTACTAAAACTGCAGACCCATTATTTTACTCACTGATACTTAACTGTATTATAGCTAACATCATAAATGTTATTATTAATTAACGTAAGATAACTATAATTGCTAATTGCAATTCCCTTTATAACAAGTATATGTAGTTTGGTATCTCAGCACCGCTATTTTAAAAAATATGCAGCAATATTGTTCGCAAGGATAATGTACCATTTATCTGAGGTATTGGAATATTACTAATATCCTTCTCTTATTTAAATAATAACTATGGAAAGTGTTATAATCATATGTTCATAAACATGCACCTATAGTCCAATTTATATAAGGGCTTACAAAATAAGGAACTCCTACTAAATCCATGACCGGACTCACGCCAATATATACGTAATTCCTTTTTATTTTGTTCGCAGGCCATATACTTTAAATATGTTAAATAGTCAATATCCATGGATTCGATGTATATTCCTCATAGCTCTATACCCATTAAAGGCCAGTTCACTTTTTATTTGATAGCTCCCCTTCTATACTTGATCTATAATGTTCCCAAGAACACTTATTTTATTATTGTGTTTTATCAAAGTATCTTTAGCAGGCCAATGTCCCAGATACCCCTCCTATATATGTATCTGAGTATTTACAACTTCTACTCGGATCCACAGAGAGCGGTTTCCCTCAAAATGACCGCAATTAATCTAAAAATTACATTACTCCATATACAGAGGTTTCACTCCTTATGCTAAATAAATCTTAGAAGGTTACGAGTAATTGAGAATTGTATTCTGTACAGATAAGCATATGTCTGCCAATGAGACCTAAATCATACAACCTGTTTGTGCACAAGACCACGAGTCTCGTAAGATGTTGAGTACATCTGCAAGAATATATATATATATATATATATATATATTACTATGGATCCGCCCTTATCATAAGGGCGGATACATAGTAATACAGGACTCTGCGGATTACAGGCAAGAGGCACTCAGACAGTTGTCTGATGTGAACACCTATATGAAATTGAAAGGTAATCCTACTGTATCATTCAAGAAAGCCATTGATGTGTGGTTTTGAGGCAGGTATACAAAGTGAGCAAGAATTATCTTTCTTAACTACTGATTATCCGAAGGTACCTGTCTTGCACCTATTACCTAAGGTTCACAAAACCCTGGTAAATCCACCTGGCAGACCGATTGTGTCTGCCAGGGGTTCTGTGTTATCCAATTTGGTCATCTTCATTGACTCCCACCTCCAATGTGTTGTTAAGAACACTCAGGCATATCTGCAGGATTCCCCTAACATGATCAAAATACTCAAAGTATACATGGATTTACAAAGTGATGATATCCTTGTCACCATGGACGTGGACAGCCTATATACTGTGATCCCCCACATTGAAGGGGTGGAGGCTGTCAGGTCCATGGTGACTGGAAACATCTCATACAGTGGTCCACCTATAGAATTTCTATGTGAACTCTTAACTTTCTGTCTGGAGAGAAATGACTTTAAGTTCGAGAATGACTATTACCTACAGGTTGCAGGCACTGCCATGGATTCAAACGTGGCACCCACTTATGCAAATCTCTGCATGGCTTGGTATGAGCAAGAATTGATGAAGCCATTTGAGCATCCCAATGTGAAATACTATACACGCTATATCGATGATGTCTTCTTGGTGTGGAGAGGCGGAGAGGAGATGTTGCGTGAGTGGGTGTCGCATTTGAATTCCATGACAAGTTCCATTAGATTTAAACTTGAGTACAATCTAAGTACTGTGCATTTCATGGATCTTAGTGTTTCTAAAGTTGATGCCTGGGATGGAGTGCGTTTTGGAACATCGTTATATACGAAACCTACGGATCGCAATTCTCTGCTTGACGCCAGAAGCTTTCATCCCAGGCATCAAAAGAAAGGGATCCTCACCTCTCAACTCACCCGGGTTATTAGGAATAACAGTGAGATACCCATGATGCAAACCCAATTAAAGGAGATGGGAAACAGACTTGTGGAAAGAGGCTATGCCAGGGAGGAAGTAGAAGGAATCCAGGAGAAACTACTGAATACGGATGTTGCCGTGAATACAGATACTAAGGTCATGACTAACCCTGGACAACTGAACATGGTCACCACATATTCATCTAGATGTGAACATCTCACAAAGGCTGTGCGGCGACATTGGCCGGTGGTGGAGACAGATTCCACGCTTCCATTACAGAGGACTCCTGCCCTCAGGATAGTGTACCGCAGGGCAAACAATCTGAGAGACCTTATGGTCAAGTCTGATCCTGTTAAACATTACATGAAGGAGACATGGCTAAAATCAGCCAAGATGGGCTGCTTTCCATGTGGAAGTTGCATTACATGTAATGGTATGCTTAGGGGCAATACATTCCAACATCCGCATAACAACTACAGATTCAAGATAAACCATTGGCTATTGTGTACAAGTACCTTTGTAATATACATGTTGATTTGCCCATGTTCAAGGGTTTACATTGGTAAAACTGTGACAACCTTTCGGGAACGGATGGCCAATCATCGCTGTGCCATACGTGAGGCACTCACTAAAGGTGAATCCGATCAGCCTAAATACAAGCATGCTGTTTCAAGCTTAAGATCTATGTTGATTGACCATGTACCCCCCATGCTAAAGGGTGTTAACCGAGCAAAGAAATTGTTACAACTTGAAAGCAGGTGGATTTATCGGTGGGACACCTTAGCCCCAAGGAGCCTTAACACCTCCCTGGATTTGAGTCCTTTCTACTGAATCCAATGACACAGGACTGGAGTCATACTTTCTCCACTCTGTTCAATGAGACTCCTATATCATCTATAGCCTCTTCTAATGGGTTCTCACAATTTAATAAAGTTTCTAACATGGGCCATTGAGGCATGAAGTATTTTTATATCTTTATGTTTTTTCACAAATAAGATATATAGTTTTATGATATATTCTAACTCTGGTTACGCAATGTTTAGTGCTATCTATCAATTTGTATTTAGTACTATTACAAATACTTTATATGAGCCATATGGTATTGAAATGTGCAATGTTCATATTTTAAACTCTCTTTGCATTTTGATCGCTTGGTATATGCTGTTTCAAGTAGAGGTTTATTGGCGATGTCATAGTTATCCTTTATGGAACTTGCTTACACCTTATTGGTTGTGCATCGTTTTTTTATGCCCAAAATACTTGTATCAGCTTTACTGTGCGATCAATTTAAATCTTCCTTTTCTTCTTACTTATGATCGCTAGTGTCACTGTTATTTTACACACGTTGCTATGAAAACATCGGCACCTACGTCATGACGCTGCGTATGTCGGCACATTTTGATGACGTCATGCACATGTGTCTGATGGCGGTACGCTTGAGGTTGCAGTGGTAATTAGATAAGTATATAAGGAGTGTGTACATACCTGTTTGTCATTAGTTTTAGGTTACCTGTTGTACCTGTTTGACATTTGACAAAGGCACAGCAATGTGCCGAAACGTTATGTCCTTTTTTAACTTGAATTAATAAAAAAAAATTTTTAACAAAGACTATCGAGTGCCTGTGCCTCTGGATTGACTTGGATACTTTTTTGCAGTGCACCGTGGCATTTCTCTTATATGTGAGATTGTGCTGTCCTTTTTGGGATCTGTATATATATATATATATATATATATATATATATATATATATATATATATATATATATATATATACCTGTATCATAGCAATTTAGGATTTATATTCCAATTGACAAATGCTTATGTTATCCACTTTTTCCCCAAAACCATTTAACTCTTTGGCTACTGATTTAATTGGCAATATATATATATATTGTTTGAAGCATATCACTCAGTCATATCCACATTAAATGTTTCATATATAAAGGTTTCATTCCTTAAGTTACAGAATTTCTATAATATTATTAGTACAAATGAGCCTTATACTATACAGTTATGTGAAAAGTTGGGTAATGGGGACTACATTTTTTTAACTTGCTTGTATGTAAAAGAATGTGTATATTGATGTGTACATTTAAAAATTAATCTATACTGTACATTTTCAAACTGCTGTTCCTGTATTATAAAAAAAGCAATAAAAAATATTTTTTTTTTTAAATTATGTTTCCATGTTTGTAAGTCACAATCTTTACAGTGTCTTTGGTTTGTGTTTTTGAGTTCTAAAATGCAAATGCTAGTCTATATGTATTTTAAACAATAAATATTACCTTTCTAATATATACAAAAGTATTAAAAAATCATATAAAACTAGCTTCAGGTTGCATCGTTAAGCTGTATTATGACATGTCCCTTCCCCTCTCCCATTTTATAGATGCAAATATTCATATATTCCAAAATACAAACTATTCCGAAATCCAAACCTTGTCTGGTCCCAAGTAGTTTGGACAAAGGGGTTTCTACCTGTATTATTAATACTTTTTTCTTTCTATTTTTTTATTATTTCGTTAAGCATATTGCTAACATCTGAAAATGGTATAGGATCCAGGGTAGTATATTAAATTTAATTAAATTGATTATTCTAGTTAAAGACAATGGAAGACTTATCCAGCTAAATGGAAGACTATTTAGCTAAATCTTGATCTTATAATAATCATTATGGTAAAATTTAGCTAAATCTTGATCTTATAATAATCATTATGGTTTCTGGTTAATCTAATGCCCAAATAATTGAATACTGTTTAAAGCCTTTACAAAAAGATAAGTAGATTTCCTTTTCTCCTCATATCCATTTTATCATAACATCTTCAACTTGTGAATGTTAATTTTATAACCAGAGAAAATGTAAGGAATACAGTATATTCATGTGGTTCTTGAATACATAACAACAAATCATCAGCATAAAGAGGTAATTGAATTCTAGAATTACCAATAAAATTCCAGGAAAACTTTGTCTCAAATTAAAGAGACAGTTAACCCTAAATTGTTCTCCCCTTTAATTTGTTCCCAATGATCCATTTTACATTCTGGCATGTATTAAATTGTATTATAGCTCCTTTAACTTTATATCAGCAATTGAAATAGCTGAATGCCTGTGGTATCCTTACCTATACTGAACATTTAAGTGCTATAAAATGTGAGGGTTTTTTTTGTAGAAGGTACTAGTAATTTAAAACCGTCTGTAAAAAACAAATAAAAAAAAAAAAATTATAAATCTTTTTAATAAATCATTCAAATTTGCCAAAATAGATTGTTTTTTACTTGCATCAGTAGTTGCATGAACCCCCGGATCATCCACTGCTATTGGATGTCAGGAAGTGCACGAGCAGGCAGACACATTTGCTCAAACAGTTTAATTTATAACTCTGGTTGCGGGTGCACAAACAGAATATAGATATTTATATGACTCCTTTAAAGCATATTCAAGCAGTAGCAGTAAAACGGCTCAAGCGAAGCTGGCATTTTACAGTATAAAACTGCACACTGCTTCTGCCTGACATATATATTTTTTTCTCCCACACCTCCCTGTTTACTTTGGTGGATCTTACACTGTCTGGAGGGTAAAGAGGGGGGATTTGTCACTGCTGATGAATAACCGACACATTTGCAAATCCACAAACAGCTCTTGGAAATATCCAAGCTTCCACTAATATCTCCCATGGGCATAGCAGCAGCTGTGCCGTGAGAGATCCTCAGGTGTGCCACGGCAGACTGACAACAGTGTGACATATTTTTTAAACTTTGCTTGTTTTTTACTCCCAGTGCAGGGGTAGTTTGTAGGAGATAGAAATATAAGAAGAAGAAATGGATAAACCTGAGCACTCAAGATAAACTTATAGGAATTAATTCTTAATTTGAGTAGATGTAGGACTGGGTTATTTAAAATAAAACATAACTTTTATTATTATTGAGTAAAAAATATATATAGGTGATAAACATTCACTCCGTGTAATGTGTATTAAAAACAATTAAAAAGATGAATGCTGCAGTGCCAAACAATGGCCATACAAAGTATGTAAAGTGGGTAGTTAACAATCACAAGCACTATTAAGTGCTAGGCATAAGCAACAATGCCAATTCAATACCAAAAAAGGGGAAGATACACTTCCACAAATTACGATGCTAAGTACAGAGCTCAGTCAATGTGAGCTTGAGTAAACATCACACACTCTGTATATAGTTACACACTAGGATTAGGCTATGAGAAAGTATACCTGAATTATGAATCAAGATAAGACTCAATAACAATGAAAAGGTGTGAGTGTATAAGCTATACTGTTAGCATATATATGTTGCTATAAATAATTATTCCCACGAGAAGTGTGTGCGTGGAGGGTATATCTGGCAGGGGTGTACCACAATATGCTCACGGATTGCACGCAAAACTAATCTAAAAAGAGGAATGACCTCGCACAAATTATCTAGCTAGTGCAATACTGGAGCGGTACTACACCGTGTCAGATTCCCATACTATAAATCATAAATCATTGTGTAAGAAATATAGTCAAACACATTGGCCGACTAAGGAGCTAATGAAATAGAGGAGATGCTTCGTACTAAGTATATAACACAGCGTCAAAGTGTTTCCCAAATAAGCACACACACACACACTAAACAACTGTCAGCATTCAAATGGAGCGCCTGATGCGCATTTCGCCACCTCCGTGGCTTTCTCCGTGGCTGTTATGCCATGCCTCCTAGTTTGTAGGAGGCATGGCATAACAGCACAATACATACAGTATGTGTGTGTTTGTGTGTATGTGTATATATATATATGCTGTATTAGGCTACAATGTGTGATTTTTTTAAAATTTTGGGATGGTGGTGTGCCACAGGATTTTTTAATGTACAAAAGTGTGCCACGGCAAAAAAAAGGTTAAAAATCACTGCCCTAGACAGTGTAAGACAAAAGTAAATAAGGTGGTGTGCAAGTGGGAGAAAAAAAATCAAAAAGAAGCAGTGTGCAGATTTATTTTGTACGGACAGGAGCATGAGAAGCTGGGTGCTGAATTGAAGATGTCTGCTAGAGTGTCAGTTTTGCTTGAGCTGTTTAACTGCTACTGCTTGATTGAATTAAAGAAGTCATATATATAATATATAATATATAATATATATATATATATATATATACTATGTGTGTGTATGTAAGTGTGTGTGTGTGTATATATATATATATATATATATATACTGTATGCGTGTGTATGTAAGTGTGTGTGTATGCATATATATATTTATATATATATATATATATGCAGTATATATATATATATATATATATATATATATATATATATATATATACTGTGTGTGTATGTATGTGTATATATATATATATATATATATATATATATACACACACACACACACACACGGCCAAAAATATTGGTACCCCTGCATTTCTGTCAGATAATATACCACTTTGTCCAGTAAATTGTTGTAATTACAGATGTTTAGGCATTCACATGTATATTTCTTTTGTTTGTATTGGTATAACACACAAAAGTGGAGAGAGAAAAAAGCCAAATCTGACACATTCCATGCAAAACTCCAAAGATGGACTGGACAAAATTATTGGCACCCACAATTTAATATTTGGTAGCATACCTCTTGGAAAAAAAATAACTGAAATCAATCGCTTCCTGTAACCATCAATGAGTTTCTTACACCTCTCTACTTAAATTTTGGACCACTCTTCTTTCGCCAACTGCTCCAGGTCTCTCAGATTGGAAGGGTTACTTTTCCCAACTGCTGTTTTAAAATCTCTCCACAGGTGTTGTATGAGATTAAGATCTGGACTCATTGCTGGCCAGTTCAGTACCCTCCAGTGTTTTGTCTTAAACCGTTTCTGGGTGCTTTTTGACGTGTGCTTTGGGACATTGTCCTGCTGTAAGACCCATGACCTCGGACGGAGACCCAACTTTCTGACACTATCTTTACCAAAAATCGGTAATTTCTTTCCTAAAATATGGTGAGTCCACGGACTCGTCAATTGCTAGTGGGAATATCACTCCTGGCAAGCATTAGGAGGCAAAGAGCACCACAGCAAAGCTGTTATATATGTCACTTACCTTACCCATAATCCCCAGTTATTCTCTTTGCCTGCGGTACACGGAGGTGGTGAAGTTTTGGTGTCTAATCTACAATCAAGATTTTGTTATTTTTAAAAGCAGAGTAGGTTTGATCTGATCTAAAGGGTCTAGCCTTAGCCCATGTCAGTCTCTTAAGTAGGGCAGTGGTGGCTTTCTTTTACAAGATATGACGAGTCCACGGATTTTATCCTTACTTATGGGATTACGCCTCCTGGTCAGCAGGAGGAGGCAAAGAGCACCACAGCAGAGCTGTATATATATAGCTCCTTCCCTCCCGCTCCAGTAATTCTCTTTGCCTGTGTTAGTGATAGGAAGAGGTAAAGTGAGGTGGTAGTTTAGATTCTTTAATCAAGAGTTTATTATTTTAATATAGTGCCAGGGAGTGCTACTGATGGTCTTAGCAGATATTATCTAAGGCCCTGTTTGTCCCCACAGATCTGCAGGAGGTAATGAAAGACTCTTCTTCGTGAGGGACAGGTGCAGCCTGCACCAGCATTGAGGTATGTACAGTTGTTGTTTCTGGGGAATCGAATACAAGCTCAGAACAGACTGGCCATTATTTTCCTCAACAAGGAGGGGTAATCTACTTGCGAGCGTGTGATGTGCATGGATGTTTCCCCCCTGATAATTTAACGGGCTGACATGTTAGGATAACCTAGGAATTCAGCTGTGAGTGATACCGGGCTTTTTGAATTCTAGTCCGGTCGCATGGAGGGTGGGCTTGACGCTGGGGATATGTGTTCCTTTAATCCGGTGCTTATACATGAATATGGAAGGGGGCACATTCTTTATTCAAATGGAATTTTGAATGAGAGCGGTTCAGTTTTATTTTGGCGTTTGTATTGCAACTTGTGTAGGCCATGCGATGCTCCTTATCGGAGTTAGATTACGCCCACGAAGGGCGGGGCTTAACGTTGCTCTATCGCGCAGTTGGTTTCAAGGTTCCGGCAGTGTAACTCGAGGCTCCGGTGTTTTCCTAAGTCCGCTTGTTTTATTAAACAAAGATTCACAAGCGGTCTTAGGCACGCAGTCCACAAAGTATTATTGACTGGATCGTGGGGGCAGGTAGGCGCCACAGCAGAGCTGTGGCGTGGTGCAAGTGTTTTACTTTGATAAGTTTGTAGAGTGTACACTTATAGGGGTGAGACAGTAGTGACCCCTGTTTTTAGACTGTTTTCTCTTGCAAGGTGTATCCAGTCCACGGATTCATCCATTACTTGTGGGATATTCTCATTCCCTACAGGAAGTCGCAAAGAGAGCACACAGCAGAGCTGTCCATATAGCTCCCCCTCTAGCTCCACCCCCCAGTCATTCTCTTTGCTGGCTCTAAGCACTAGGGTCTCTCTACGGGAGGGTAAAGTGAATGTGGTGTTAGAATTGTAGTTTTATTATCTTCAATCAAAAGTTTGTTATTTTTAAATGGTACCGGTTTGTACTATTTACTCTCTGGCAGAAAATAGATGAAGAATTCTGCTGAGAGGAAGATGATTTTAGCATGTTGTAACTAAAATCCATTGCTGTTCCCACACAGGACTGAGGAGTACCAAAAAACTTCAGTTGGGGGGAACAGTTTGCAGGCTTGACTGCAATGAGGTATGTTCAGTCATTTATTTCTAGACAAGACTGAGATAATGCTAGAAGACTGACAATATCCCCATGTGGGGAGGGTAAGCTATGTTCTGAGACTTAGTAAAGAATTGAATGCTTACATAACAGGGCTAATTATGCTGGTTGACATTTATTCAGGGCAATCGATTATTTGGTTTATGAAATACTCGTTGGAGACACTTTTAAAGCACTTTGGAGTGTTTTTCTGGGGTTATTAACCACATGGCTAAAATTTATTCACTTAGATGTGATTTTTGTAGGCCTCACAACTCTGGAGTGGAGTGGGAGGGGCCTAATTTTGCGCCTCAGATGCGCAGTTAGAATTGAAAGACACGTTCATTCTGCTTCACATGGAGGGTCCTGCTACTGTTCGAGGGCCTAAAAGAAGCTTTGTTCCCCCAAATCTGATCCCTAAGGGCAGGTAGGGCCACAGCTGTGCTGTGGCAAGGTGCTGTAGTCAATTAACCGGTTGTTGGCTTTAGGCTGCTCCGGTTTGGGCATTAAGGGGTTAATCGTTCTGTAACTTGTGGTGCAATCTTATTACGGCTTTGGGTACATACTGTGAAAATTTCAAAAGGATTGCTGCATTTTTTCACTGTTTTGTAAAATTGTGTGCTCTTTTTATCTCTTAAAGGCACAGTAACGTTTTTTCACATTTTCGTTCCTTTCGTAATTTCAGGAGCGGTCCCGCTTCAGCCTCTACGGCTGCAAAGCAAGAGGGTAACGCTTCACAGCCCAAGGCAACCTGGAAGCCTTACCAGGGCTGGAATAAGGGTAAACAGGCCAAAAAGCCTGCAGCTGCTACCAAGACAGCATGAAGGGGTAGCCCCCGATCCGGGACCGGATCTAGTAGGGGGCAGACTCTCTCTCTTCGCTCAGGCTTGGGCAAGAGATGTTCACGATCCCTGGGCATTAGAGATTGTTTCCCAGGGATATCTTCTAGAATTCAAGGACTCCCCTCCAAGGGGAAGGTTCCACATTTCTCGTCTGTCTACAGACCAAACAAAGAATGAGGCGTTTTTATGCTGTGTAGAAGATCTACATACGATGGGATTGATATACCCAGTTCCAATTGCAGAGCAAAGACTGGGTTTTTACTCAAACCTGTTTGTGGTTCACAAAGAAGGAACTTTCAGACCAATCCTGGATCTAAAAATTCTATACAGATTTCTCAGAGTCCCATCATTCAAGATGGAGACCATTCGGACAATCTTAACTATGATTCAGGAAGGTCAATATATGACTACCGTGGATCTAAAGGATGCGTACCTGCACATTCCTATCCACAAGGAGCATCATCAATTTCTCAGGTTCGCTTTTCTTGACAAGCATTACCAGTTCGTGGCTTTTCCATTCGGGTTAGCCACTGCTCCCAGAATTTTTCACAAAGGTGCTAGGATCCCTCCTGGTGGTTCTAAGACCGCGGGGCATAGCAGTGGCGCCTTATTCAGACGACATCTTAATTCAGGCGCCGTCTTTCCAAAGAACCAAGTCTCACACGGAGATTGTATTGACCTTTCTGAGGCCTCACGGGGGGAAGGTGAACATCAAAAAGAGTTCTCTATCCCCACTCACAAGCGTTCCCTTCCTAGGAGCTCTGATAGATTCGGTAGAAATGAGAATATTTCTGACGGAGGTCAGAAAGTTAAACTTTTAACTACTTGCCGAGTTCTTCATTCCATTCCTCGGCCAGCTGTAGCTCAGTGCATGGAGGCAATCGGATTAATGGTAGCGGCAATGGACATAGTCCCTTTTGCTCGGATACATCTCAGACCACTGCAACTATGCATGCTCAGACAGTGGAATGGGGATTATGCAGATTTGTCTCCTCAAATACAGTTGGACTAGGGGACCAGAGATTCTCTTCTCTGGTGGTTGTCTCAGGACCACTTGTCTCAGGGAATATGTTTCCGCAGACCAGAGTGGATCATTGTAACGACCGACGCCAGTCTGTTAGGCTGGGGTGCAGTCTGGGACTTCCTGAAAGCTCAAGGCTTATGGTCTCAGGAAGAAGCTCTTCTTCCGATAGACATTCTGGAACTGAGGGCGATATTCAACGCACTTCAGGCATGGCTTCAACTAGATGCGGCCAAATTTATCAGATTTCAGTCGGACAACATCACGACTGTAGCTTACATCAATCATCAAGGGGGAACAAGGAGTTCCCTAGCGATGAAGGAAATAACCAAAATAATCAGGTGGGCGGAGGATCACTCCTGCCACCTCTCAGCAATTCACATCCCAGGAGTAGACAACTGGGAGGCGGATTTTCTGAGTCTTCAGACTTTTCACCCGGGGGAGTGGGAACTCCACCCGGAGGTGTTTGCCCAGCTCACTCAGCGATGGGGCATTTCAGACTTGGATCTGATGGCGTCCCGTCAGAACTCCAAATTCCTCTCTACGGGTCCAGGTCCCGGGATCCCAAGGCTGTATTGATAGATGCTCTTGCAGCGCCTTGGTCCTTCAATCTAGCTTATGTCTTTCCACAGTTTCCCCTTCTCCCTCGTCTGGTCGCCAGAAGCAAACAGGAGAAGGCTGCAGTGATTCTGATAGCACCTGCGTGGCCACGCAGGACTTGGTGACTGCTTGGAGATTGAACGCTTAATTCTACCAAAGCGGGGCTTCTCTGAGTCAGTTATAGATACCCTGATTCAGGCTAGGAAGCCTGTCACCAGGAAAATCTACCATGAGATATGACGCAAATATCTCTGTTGGTGTGAATCCAGGGGTTACTCATGGAGTAAGATTAGGATTCCCAGAATTTTGTCCTTCCTCCAAGAAGGATTGGAGTAAGGGTTATCAGCTAGTTCCTTAAAAGGGCAGATATCTGCTCTGTCTATTTTTTTATTTAAGCGTCTGGCAGAACCAGACGTCCAAGCGTTTACTCAGGCTCTAATCAGAATCAAGCCTGTCTATAAACCTATGGCTACGCCATGGATTCTAAATCTATTTTTTTCAAGTTATTCAAGGGGTTCTGTTTGAACCCTTACATTCCATAGATATTAAGTTGTTATCTTGGGAAGGTTTGTTTTTGGTAACTATCTCCTCTGCTCGAAGAGTCTCAGAATTTTCTTGTGTGATTCGCCTTACCTGGTGTTCCATGCAGATAAGGTAGTTTTGCGTACCAAACCTGGTTTTCTTCCTAAGGTTGTTTTTAACAAGAAACATCAACCAGGAAATTGTTATTCCTTCTTTAAGGAAGGAATGTTTGTTACACAATATTGATGAAGTTCGTACTTTAAGTTTTTACTTACAAGCTACTAAGGATTCAGACAAACATCTTCCTTGTTTGTTGTCTATTCTGGTAAGAGGAGAGGTCAGAAAGCGACTGCTACCTCTCTTTCCTTTTGGCTGAAAAGCTTCATCCGTTTGGCCTATGAGACTGCTAGTCAGCAGCCTCCTTACACAATTACTGCTCATTTTACCAGAGCAGTGGCTTCCACGTTGGCTTTTAAAAATGAGGTTTCTGTGGAACAGATTCGTAAGGCAGCGACTTGGTCCTCACTGCATACTTTTCCAAATTTTACAAATTCGATACTTTTGCTTCTTCGGAGGCTATTTTTTGGGAGAAAGGTTTTACAAGCAGTGGTGCCTTCCGTTGTAAACGGTACCTGTCTTGTTCCCTCCCTTCATCCGTGTCCTAAAGCTTTGGTATTGGTATCCCACAAGTAATGGAGGAATCCGTGGACTGGATACACCTTGCAAGAGAAAACAGAATTTATGCTTACCTGATAAATTACTTTCTCTTGTGGTGTATCCAGTCCACGGCCCGCCCTGGCAATTAAGTCAGGTAAATATTTCTCTTGTTAAGTGTATCCAGTCCACGGATCATCCATTACTTATGGAATATATTCTCCTTCCCAACAGGAAGCTGCAAGAGTCCACCCACAGCAAAGCTGCTATATAGCTCCTCCCCTAACTGCCATATCCAGTCATTCTCTTGCAAGCCTCAACATAGATAGGAGGTCGTGAGAGTCTGTGGTGCTTTCTACTTAGTTTATTCTTCAATCAAAAGTTTGTTATTTTTAAATGGCACCGGAGTGTGCTGTTTATCTCAGGCAGTATTTGGAAGAAGAATCTGCCTGCGTTTTTCTATGATCTTAGCAGACGTAACTAAGATCCATTTGCTGTTCTCACACATTCTGAGGAGTGAGGTACTTCAGAGGGGGAATGGCGTGCAGGTTTTCCTGCAGATAAGGTATGTGCAGTAAAATATTTTTCTAGGAATGGAATTGACTAAGAAAATACTGCTGATACCGAAGTAATGTAAGTAAAGCCTTAAATGCAGCGATAGCGACTGGTATCAGGCTTATTAATAGAGATACATACTCATATAAAAATGTGTTTTAAAACGTTTGCTGGCATGTTTAATCGTTTTTTAACATATGTTTGGTGATAAAACTTATTGGGGCCTAAGTTTTTTCCACATGGCTGGCTTAAATTTTGCATAGAAACAGTTAACTGAAGCTTCCCACTGTTGGCTGTGGCAGTTTGTTGTGTCTGTTTTTAAAAACGTCTGTCATTTTTTTTTTTTATCTGTTTTTTGCATTAAGGGGTTAATCATCCATTTGCAAGTGGGTGCAATGCTCTGTTACCTTATTACATGTACTGTAAAAATTTTGTTTGTTTTACTGCCTTTTTTTCACTGTTTTTCAAATTTTGACAAAATTTGTTTCTCTTAAGGGCACAGTAACGTTTTATATATTTGCTTGTTAACTTGATTTAAAGTGTTTTCCAAGCTTACTAGTCTCATTATTAGTCTGTTCTAACATGTCTAACATAGAGGAAGCTCTGTGTTCATTATGTTTTAAAGCCATGGTGGAACCCCATCTTAGAATGTGTACCAGATGTACTGATTTCATGTTAAACAATAAAGATCATTTTTTGTCTTTAAAAACATTATCACCAGAGGATTCTGTCGTGGGGGTAGTTATGCCGACTAACTCTCCCCACGTGTCAGACCTTTTGACTCCCGCTTTAGGGACTCACGCTCAAATGGCGCCAAGTACATCAAGGGCACCCATAGCGTTTCTTTTACCAGGGGATTCTGTCGAGGGGAAAGTTATGCCGACTAACTCTCCCCACGTGTCAGACCCTTCGACTCCCGCTTCAGGGACTCACGCTCAAATGGCGCCAAGTACATCAAGGGCGCCCATAGCGTTTATTTTACAAGACATGGCAAAGGTGGTGAATAATATTCTGGCAGCAGTATTAGTCAGACTACCTGAAATTAAAGGAAAGCAGTTAGCTCTGGGGGTAGATACAGAGCATACAGACGCTTTAAGAACCATGTATGATACTACCTCACAATATGCTTAGTCTGTGGGTGATTTTTTTTGACTCAGGGAAGATGATTTAACCTGATTCTGATATTTCTACATTTAAAATTTATGCTTGAGAACCTCCACTTGTTGCTCAGGGAGGCTTTGGCTGCTCTGAATGAATGTGTACAATCGCAGGGCCAGAGAAATTGTGTATACTGGATAAATAATATGCAGTGCCGGTGTGTACTGATGTTTTTCCAATACCTAAAGAGGTTTACTAAATTTTTTTTTTTTTTAATAAGGAATGGGATAGACCAGGTGTGCCGTTCTCTTCCCCTCCTATTTTTTAGAAGAATGTTTTCTAATAGTTACCACCACACGGGACTTCTGGCAGACAGTTCCTAAGGTGGAGAGAAGAGTTTCTACTCTAGCTAAGCGTACCACTACCTCTGACGAGGACAGTTGTGCTTTTTAGATCCAATGGATAAAAAATGTTTATTCAACAGGGTTTTATCCTGCAGCCCCTTGCATACATTGCTTCTGTCACTGCTGCTGCGGCGTTCTGAGTTGAGTCTCTTGATGAGGCTTTACAGTTAAGCGACTCCATTGGATGAATATATTTGACAAGCTTATGCTAGCCAATTCCTTTGTTTTCTGATGCCTTGTTCATTTGACTAGACTAACGGCTAAGAATTCTGTTTTTTACTATACTGGCGCGCAGAGCGCTATGGCTTATATCATGGTCAGCTGTCGTGACTTTAATAAATAAGCTACTTAACTTCCCTTCAAGGGGCAGACCCTATTCGGGCCTGGTTTGAAGGAGATTATTGCTTATATCACTGGAGGAAAAGGTCATGCCCTTCCTCAGGATAGGTCCAAATCAAGGGCAAAAAAAAAAAAAAAAAAAAAAAAAGGTCTAATTTTCGTGCCTTTTAAAAACTTCAGGGCAGGTGTGGCATCCTCTTCCTCTAAGGCAAAACAAGAGGGAATTTTTGCTCAGTCCAAGGCGGTCTGGAGACAATCGGACCTGGAACAAAGATAAGCAGGCCAAGGAGCCTGCTGCTGCCTCTAAGGCAGCATGAAGGAACGGACCCCTATCCGGTAACGGATCCTATAGGGGGCAGACTTTCATTCTTCGCCCAGGCATGGGCAAGAGATGCCCAGGATCCCTAGGCATTGGAATTTATATCCCAGAGATATCTTCTGGATTTCAAAGATTCCCCCCCAAAAAAAGGGGAGATTTCGCCTTTCACAATTATCTGCAAACCAGATAAAGAAGGAGGCATTCTTACATTGTGTACGAGATCCATCCAGTTCCAAGAGAGGAACAGGGACAGAGTTTTTACTCAAATCTGTTTGTGGTTCCCAAGGAGAGGGAACCTTCAGACCTATTTTGGATCTAAAGATCTTAAACAAATTCCTCAGAATTCCGTCATTTAAGATAGAAACTATTCGTACCATCTTAACTATGATCCAGGAGAGTCAATAGAGGACTACAATGGATTTGAAGGATGCTTATCCTCACATTGTGATGCATAAAGATCACCATCGTTTTTCAGGTTTGCCTTTCTAGACAGGCATTACCAGTTTGTAGCTCTTTCCTTTGGGATATCTACAGCCCCAAGAATCTTTATGGAGGTTCTGGGGTCGCTTTGGCGGTCCTTAGACCGCGGGGCATAGAAGTGGCCCCTTATTTAGACGACATCCTGATACAGGCGTCAAACATCCAAATTGCCCAGTCTCATGCGGACGTAGTACTGGCATTTCTGAGATCACATGGGTGGAAAGTGAACAAGGAAAGAGTTCTCTATCCCCAATCTCAAGGGTTTCCCTCCTAGGGACTCTGATAGATTCTGTAGAAATGAAAATTTACCTGACTGAGTCCAGGTTGTCAAAGTTTCTAAATTTCTGCCGTGTTTTTTCATCCCATCCGCGCCCTTCGGTGGCTCAGTACATGAATGAAATCGGCTTAATGGTAGCGGCAAGGGACATAGTACCGTTTGCACGTCTACATTTCAGACCGCTGCAACTATGCATGCTCAGTCAGAGGAACGGGGATTACACAGATTTGTCCCCCTGTTAAACCTGGACCAAGAGACCAGAGATTCTCTTCTCTGGTGACTATGTCGGGTCCATCTGTCCAAGGGTATGACCTTCCGCAGGTCAGATGGGACAATTGTTACAATAGATGCCAGCCTTTTAGGTTGGGATGCAGTCTGGAACTCCCTGAAGGCTCAGGGATAGTGGACTTAGGAGGAGACCCTCCTTCTAATAAATATTCTGGAACTGGGAGTGATATTCCATGCTCTTCAGACTTGGCCTCAGTTAGCAACTCTGAGGTACATCATACTCAGTCGGACAATATACACGACTGTGGCTTACATCAGCCATCAAGGGGGAACAGAAGTTCCCTAGCGATGTTAGAAGTCTTACAATAATTCACTGGACAGAGACTCACTCTTGTCTATCAGCTATCCATATCCCAGGTGTTGAGAACTGGGAGGTGGATTTTCTAAGTCGTCAGACTTTTCTTCCGGGGGAGTGGGATTTCCTCCGGAGGTCAAGACCAAGCAGGAGAGGGCTTTGGTGTTTTTGACAGCGCCTGCGTAGCCACGCAGGACCTGGTATGCAGATCTGGTGGACATGTCATCCTTTCCATCACGGTCTCTGCTTCTGAGACAGGTCCCTCTACCTCAGGGTCCTTTCAACCATCTAAATAGAATCAATCTGAGATGGACTGCCTGGAGACTGAACGCTTGATGTTATCAAAGCATGGCTTCTCCGAGTCAGTCATTGATACCTTAATACAGACATGAAAGCCTGTCTCTAGGAAAATTGAACATAGATATGGTGTAAATATCTGATTGTTATGAATCCAAGGGTTACTCATGGAGTAAAGCCTGGATTCCCAGGATATTATCTTTTCTCCAAGATGTTTTTGAGAAAAGGGTTGTCAGCTAATTCCTTAAAAGGGGACAGATTTTTACTCTGTCTATTTTTTTGCACAAGCGTCTGGCAGGTATTCTAGACGTTCAGGCATTTGGTCAGGCTTTGGTTAGATCCAAGCCTGTGTTTAAAACTGTTGCTCCGCCATGGAGCTTAAACCTGATTCTTAAGGTTCTTCAAGAAGTTCCGTTTGAACCTTTTTTGTTCCATAGATATCAATCTTTATCTTGGAAAGTTCCTTTTGGGTAGCTAATTCCTCGTAGAGTCTCCAAGTTATCTGTGTTACAATGTGATTCTCCTTATCTGGTCCTTCGTACGGATAAGGTAGTCCTGCGTACCAACCTGGGTTTTTTCCTAAGGTGGTATCTAACAAGTACATCACTCAAGAGATAGTTGTTCCATGCTTGTATCCTAATCCTTCCTCAAAGAAGGAACGTCTATTACACAATATTGGACGTGGTTTGTGCTTTAAAGTTTTACTTACAAGCTACTACAGTTTTCATCAAACGTTCACCTTGTTTGTTGTCTATTCTGGACAGAGGAGAGGTCAAAAGACTTCAGCAGCCTCTCTGTCTTTTTGGTTAAAAAGCATAATTCATTTAGCTTATGAGACTGCTGGACAGCAGCCTCCTGAAGGGATTACAGCTCATTCTACTAGAGCTGTGGTTTTCACTTGGGCCTTTTTTAAATGTGGCTTCTGTTGAACAGATTTACAAGACGGAGTCTTGGTCTGCGCTTCATACTTTTCAAATTTAACAAATTTGATACCTTGCTTCTTCGGAGGCTATTTTTGGGAGAAAGGGTTTTTTACAGGCAGTGGTAACTTCCGTTTAAGTACCTGCCTTGTCCCTCCCATCATCCGTGTACTTTAGCTTTGGTATTGGTATTCCATAAGTAATGGATGATCCGTGGACTGGATACACTTAACAAGAGAAAACATAATTTATGCTTACCTGATAAATTTATTTCTCTTGTAGTGTATCCAGTCCACGGCCCGCCCTGTCACTTTAAGGCAGGTAATTTTTTCATTTGAACTACAGTCACCACTGCACCCTATGGTTTTTCCTTTCTCTGCATGTTTTCGGTCGAATGACTGAATATGGCAGTTAGGGGAGGAGCTATATAGCAGCTTTGCTGTGGGTGGACTCTTGCAGCTTCCTGTTGGGAAGGAGAATATATTCCATAAGTAATGGATGATCCGTGGACTGGATACACTACAAGAGAAATAAATTTATCAGGTAAGCATAAATTATGTTTTTTTTGTTTAAACTACAGTCACCACTGCACCCTATGGTTTCTCCTTTTTCTTCCTAACCTTTGGTCGAATGACTGGGGGGTGGAGCTAGAGGGGGAGCTATATGGACAGCTCTGCTGTGTGCTCTCTTTGCCACTTCCTGTAGGGAATGAAAATATCCCACAAGTAATGGATGAATCCGTGGACTGGATACACCGCAAGAGAAAGTAATTTATCAGGTAAGCATATATTCTGTTTTTACATTACGGCCATTAAAAACTAAAGAGTTTTATTTTTAAAGTCGCAGTACACTCGTTTTGCAAATATTATTTTTACTAGTGTTATTGTTATTTTTAAATTGTACCACGACCAATATTGCTTGCTTTTTTGTCATGGCTGAGCTTCAGGAACACACTTGTTCTATGTGTTTAGATGCCAATGTGGAACCCCCTATTACTTTTTGTCCCTCATGCACCAAGAGGGCTTTACAATTTAAAGAACAAATTTTCTTTAATGCAAGTGTATCTAAGAATGTTTCTCAGCCTGATGAGATTCAAGGTATGCCACAACTTTCTCCCCAAGCGTCACAACCTTTAACGCCCGCCCAAGCGACGCCATGTTCTTCAACGGCGTCCACTTCATTCACTCTGCAAGATATGGCTGCAGTTATGTCATCCACTCTTACAGAAGTTTTATCTAAGTTGCCAGTTTTACAGGGCAAATGCAGCAGGACAGAGACTTACGTAGTCCCTGCGACTTCGGATGCTTTGAGGGCTATCTCCAATATACCTTCCCAGGGCTCTGAATTGGGGGGTAGGGAGGCTCTGTCTGAGGGGGAACTGTCTGACTCAGGAACTGTATTACCCCCGGCAGAGTCGGACGTCATGTCCTTCAGATTTAAACTTGAACACCTCCGCCTTTGTGACTCTATTGTGGTCCCATCGGAGAAATTAAGTAAAATGGACAAATGGTCCCTTCTTATTCAGATGTTTTTCCGGTTCCCAAGAGAGTTTCGGAAATTATTACACGGGAATGGGAAAGACTGGGTATCCCGTTCTCCCCTTCCCCTATTTTTAAGAAGATGTACCCTATAGCTGACACTGTTCTGGACTCTTGGCAAACGATCCCTAAGGTGGAGGGAGTATCTCTACCCTGGCTAAGCGTACGACTATCCCTATTAAGGACAGTTGTGCTTTCAAAGACCCTATTGATAAAAAGTTGGAGGGTCTTCTAAAAAAGCTATATGTTCATCAAGGGTTTCTATTACAACCAACGGCCTGCATTGTAACAGTCACAACTGCTGCTGCCTTTTGGTTTGACGCCCTAGAAGAGTCTCTGAAGACTGAGACTCCTTTAGAAGAAATAATGGATAGAATTAAGGGCCTTAAGCTGGCTAATTCTTTTATTACGGATGCCGCCTTTCAGATCGCAAAATTGGCGGCTAAGAATTAAGGATTTTCCATTTTAGTGCGCAGAGCCTTATGGTTAAAATCTTTGTCTGCGGATGTGTCCTCTAAATCAAAGCTTTTGACTATTCCCTTCAAGGGAAAGACATTATTCGGGCCTAATTTGAGAGAAATTATTTCTGATATTACGGGAGGTAAGGGTCACCTCCTCCCTCAAGACAAAACTTCTAAGCAAAGGGGACGACAGAGTCATTTTCGTTCCTTTCGTAATTTCAAAGGAGTCCCCCCTTCCTCTGCCGCTAAACAGGAAGGGAACTTTTCTCAAGCCATCTGGAGACCCAACCAGGCTTGGATCAAGGGTAAACAACCCATGAAGCCCGCTACTGCTCCCAAGACAGCATGAAGGGGCGGCCCCCGATCCGGGACCTGATCTAGTAGGGGGCAGACTTTCTCTCTTCGTCCAGGCTTGGATAAGAGACGTTCAGGATCCCTGGACACTGGATATCGTGTCTCAAGGGTATCAGCTGGAGTTCAAAAATTCCTTCCCAAGGGGAAGGTTTCTTCTTTCACGATTGTTTGTAGACCAGATAAAAGGAGAGGCGTTCTTACGTTGTGTAAAAGACCTCTCCACTATGGGAGTAATTTGTCCCGTTCCAATACAGGAACAGGGGCAGGGGTTTTACTCAAATCTTTTTGTGGTTCCCAAAAAAGAGGGAACGTTCCGACCCATTTTAGATCTCAAGAGTCTAAACAAGTTTCTCAGAGTTCCATCCTTCAAGATGGAGACTATTCGGACAATCCTTCCATTGATCCAGGAGGGTCAATATATGACTATCGTGGACTTAAAGGATGCATATCTTCATATTCCTATCCACAGAGATCATCACCAGTTCCTGAGGTTTGCCTTTCTGGACAAACATTTTCTGTTTGGGGCCCTTCCTTTCGGGTTGGCCACGGCACCCAGGATCTTCACGAAGGTTCTAGGGTCTCTGCTGGCAGTTCTCACGCCGCGGGGCATTGCAGTGGCGCCTTATCTGGACGATATTCTGATCCAGGCGTCCTCTTATCAGCTGACAAAGTCTCATACCGACATTGTTCTATCCTTTCTAAGGTCTCACGGGTGGAAGGTGAACCTAGAAAAGAGTTCATTAATTCCACAGACAAGGGTTCCTTTCCTGGGAACTTAAATAGACTCAGTATCCATGAAAATCTTTTTGACGGAAGTCAGAAAGTTAAAGATTCTGAATACATGCCGAACACTTCAGTCCAATCCTCGGCCGTCAGTGGCTCAGTGCATGGAAGTAATTGGATTGATGGTGGCGGCTATGGACATCATTCAGTTTGCTCGTTTTCATCTCAGACCTCTACAACTGAGCATCCTCAGGCATTGGAATGGAGATTATGCAAATTTGTCTCCTCAGATAGATCTGGATCAGGAGACGAGAGACTCTCTTCTTCGGTGGTTGTCGCCAGATCATCTGTCCCAAGGGACGTGCTTCCACAGACCCTCCTGGGTGATAGTGACAACGGACGCCAGTCTACTAGGTTGGGGTGCAGTCTGGAATTGCCTGAAGGCTCAGGGTGTGTGGACTCGGTCGGAATCTCTACTTCCAATCAATATTCTGGAATTGAGAGCTCGGATCAAACAGGAGAGGGCTTCGGTGATTCTCATCGCTCCTGCGTGGCCTCGCAGGACTTGGTATGCCGATCTGGTGGACATGTCCTCTCTGCCACCGTGGATGCTTCCATTGAGGCAGGACCTTCTCATTCAGGGACCCTTCCATCATCCGAATCTAGTTTCTCTGCAGCTGACTGCTTGGAGATTGAACGCTTGATTTTATCTAAGCGAGGGTTCTCTGATTCGGTCATTGATACTTTGATTCAGGCACGTAAGCCAGTTACTAGAAAGATTTACCATAAGATATGGCGTAAATATCTTTATTGGTGCGAATCCAAGGGCTACTCATGGAGTAGGGTTAGGATTCCCAGGATTTTATCTTTTCTCCAAGAAGGATTGGAGAAAAGGTTGTCAGCAAGTTCCTTAAAGGGACAGATTTCTGCTTTTTTACTACACAAACGTCTGGCAGATGTTCCAGATGTTCAATCTTTTTGTCAGGCTCTGACTAGAATCAGACCTGTGTTTAGACCAATTGCTCCTCCTTGGAGTTTGAATTTAGTTCTTAATGTTCTTCAAGGGGTTCCGTTTGAACCTATGCATTCCATAGATATTAAGCTGTTATCTTGGAAAGTTTTATTTCTGGTTGCTATTTCTTCTGCTCGTAGAGTTTCTGAGCTTTCAGCTTTACAATGTGATTCTCCTTATCTTATTTTCCATTCTGATAAGGTGGTGTTACGTACTAAACCTGGTTTCCTTCCTAAGGTTGTTTCTAATAAGAATATTAATCAGGAAATTGTTGTCCCTTCCTTGTGTCCTAATCCTTCTTCTAAGAAGGAGCGCCTGTTACATAACTTGGACGTGGTCCGTGCCCTGAAGTTTTTACTAAATATTTTTGTCAATCATCTTCATTATTTGTTGTTTTTTCTGGAAAACGTAGGGGTCAGAAATGCTACGGCTACCTCTCTTTCTTTTTGGCTGAAGAGTGTCATCCGTTTTGCATATGAGACTGCTGGACAGCAGCCTCCTGAAAGAATTACGGCTCATTCTACTAGGGCTGTGGCTTCCTCATGGGCATTTAAAAATGATGCTTCTGTTGAACAGATTTGCAAGGCTGCAACTTGGTCGTCTCTTCACACTTTTTCCAAATTTTACAAATTTGATACTTTTGCCTCATCCGAGGCTGTTTTTGGGAGAAAGGTTCTTCAAGCAGTGGTGCCTTCCGTTTAGGTTCCTGTCTTGTCCCTCCCTTTCATCCGTGTCCTATAGCTTTGGTATTGTATCCCATAAGTAAGGATGAGATCCGTGGACTTGTCATATCTTGTAAAAGAAAAGGAAATTTATGCTTACCTGATAAATTTGTTTTCTTTACGATATGACGAGTCCACTGCCCACCCTGTCATTTCTAAGACAGGTATTTATTTTTGTTAAACTTCTGTCACCTCTGCACCTTTGGCTTTTCCTTTCTCTTTGCCTCCTCCTGCTGACCAGGAGGCGTAATCCCATAAGTAAGGATGAAATCCGTGGACTCGTCATATCGTAAAAGAAACAAATTTATCAGGTAAGCATAAATTTCCTTTTTAAGCAATTGGGAACTTGTGGGGTATAATCCTCACTGCGTTTTCCCAAAACATTTTGCTGCCCTATTTAGATAGCCTGAGTAAGTTTACTCAGTCTTTCTGTATTTCCACAGGTCCATGTGAGGGAACGCATCCTCACAAAACAGGTGAGCTGTCCTGCTGCCGGACAGTTAAATATTAATACAAGGGCCTTTTTTATTTTTCTATTTAGCAGGGGAAAATTTGGCACTTATTCAGCTGTAACGCTGCAGGGAGAAATTTTGTATTATTCCTGTCAGGGTGCAGGTTTTTATGCCAGTTTTTGCAGGCACTGTTAGTGTGTGGAGTTTTTAATTTTTATTGATGGCTCAATGTGGTTCCGTTTTTTAACGGATTATGTACTTTTTATAAGGGGTTTTTAAGCTTGTTTTAAAAAAACAACAACAAAAAATTGGCTTTTTTGTCAGCTAAAGGACTGCCCCTTTTGGGGAGGTTCAGTTTCTTGATGACAGAGTACTTTTTGGTGCTTTTTTCACTTTCTGTGCAATGAGGTGTGCATTTTTTCAGATGTCTCTGCTGCTTTGATTGCTTTTTGCCTTTTTAGCTTCTCTGGAATCCGGATTGTAAATGGGATAGTTTTTTCCTCAGTTTGCTGCGGGTTGCAGGACAAGTAGGGCACCTCAGTAATTCTGCTGAGATGTAGAGTATTGCCTGGGGTATGTTATATCCTTTGTTAAAAGATTTTTTTAAAAAGGTAAAAATAAAAAAAATGTTTGATTCTTTTGTATTATGGATCAGGAGGCTGTGCAGAATGTTAACTGTAGCTTATGTTTTGATGCCCAGGTGGAACCCCCAGTACCTTTTTGTTCTAAATGTATTGAAAGAACTTTAGCTTATAGAAATAGACTTTTTGACCCTGAGCCATCATTCGCTAAGGCGGATGCTGTTCAGGAGCCTCCTGTTTCAGATGTGCCGCAGCTTTCTCCTCAAGCGTCCCAATCCTATTCATGTGCACATGCAGTGCCCTGCGTTTCCTCTCATGCTCTGTCTGGAGTCACTTTGCAAGATATTGCTGCCCATGTATCTGAGGCACTGTCTGGTTTCCCCATACTGCAGGCAAAATGCAAAAGGAAATTTAAAGAAACAGTAAGTAAGGTTTCTGATTCTGAGTTGACTAATCATAGTATTTCCTCTCAGAAGTCTGAGGATGAAAATTCTTCAGGTGCATCTGAGGGTGAAATTTTGGACTCAGGCAGTATAATTCCTTCTGCTGATGCTGAAGTTTTGTCCTTCAGATGTAAGCTGGAACACCTCCGCTTGTTACTTAAGGAGGTTTTGGCTACCTTAGATGACTCCGATACTACTATTGTTGTTAACCCTAAGAAGTCTAGTAAGCTGAACGAGTATTTTGATGTTCCCTCTGCGGTGGAGGTATTTCCTGTTCCAGATTGTGCTTCTGAGATTATTGCACGAGAATGGGAGAGACGTGGTATTCCTTTTTCTCCATCTCCTATTTTTAAGAAGATGTTTCCTATAGCTCACTCTATTAAGGAATCGGGGCAAACGGTTCCTAAGGTGGAAGGAGCTATTTCCATTTTGGCTAAGAGGACCACTATTCCCATAGAGGATAGTTGTTCTTTTAAGAATCCAATGGATAAGAAATCGGAGGCGTTATTAAAGTATGTTCACCAAGGTCTTTAGTGGCAGCCTGCAGTGTGTATTGCTACTTTTACCAGTGCTGCAGCTTACTGGTTTAATGCCTTGTCTGATTCTATTCAGACAGATACTCCTCTTGAGGAAATCCAGGACAGGGATTAAGGCTCTTAAATTAGCCAATTCTTTTATTACAATCATTTGGTCAGGCCTTGGTCAGGTTTAGGCCTGTGTTCAAACCAGTTACTCTTCCATGGAGTCTAAATTTAGTTTCTTTCATGTAATTAGCAAGAGTCCATGAGCTAGTGACGTATGGGATATACATTCCTACCAGGAGGGGCAAAGTTTCCCAAACCTCAAAATGCCTATAAATACACCCCTCACCACACCCACAATTCAGTTTTACAAACTTTGCCTCCTATGGAGGTGGTGAAGTAAGTTTGTGCTAGATTCTACGTTGATATGCGCTCCGCAGCAGGTTGGAGCCCGGTTTTCCTCTCAGCGTGCAGTGAATGTCAGAGGGATGTGAGGAGAGTATTGCCTGTTTGAATTCAATGATCTCCTTCTACGGGGTCTATTTCATAGGTTCTCTGTTTTCGGTCGTAGAGATTCATCTCTTACCTCCCTTTTCAGATCGACGATATACTCTTATATATATATACCATTACCTCTGCTGATTTTCGTTTCAGTACTGGTTTGGCTTTCTACAAACATGTAGATGAGTGTCCTGGGGTAAGTAAATCTTATTTTCTGTGACACTCTAAGCTATGGTTGGGTACTTTTTTGATAAAGTTCTAAATATATGTATTCAAACATTTATTTGCCTTGACTCAGGATGTTCAACATTCCTTATTTTCAGACAGTCAGTTTCATATTTGGGATAATGCATTTGAATCAATCATTTTTCTTACCTTAAAAAATTTGACTTTTTTCCCTGTGGGCTGTTAGGCTCGCGGGGGCTGAAAATGCTTCATTTTATTGCGTCATTCTTGGCGCGGACTTTTTTGGCGCAAAAAATCTTTTCTGTTTCCGGCGTCATACGTGTCACCGGAAGTTGCGTCATTTTTTGACGTTCTTTTGCGCCAAAGATGTCGGCGTTCCGGATGTGGCGTCATTTTTGGCGCCAAAAGCATTTAGGCGCCAAATAATGTGGGCGTCTTATTTGGCGCTAAAAAAATATGGGCGTCGCTTTTGTCTCCACATTATTTAAGTCTCATTTTTCATTGCTTCTGGTTGCTAGAAGCTTGTTCCTTGGCATTTTTCCCATTCCTGAAACTGTCATTTAAGGAATTTGATCAATTTTGCTTTATATGTTGTTTTTTCTCTTACATATTGCAAGATGTCTCACGTTGCATCTGAGTCAGAAGATACTTCAGGAAAATCGCTGTCTGGTGCTGGAACTACCAAAGCTAAGTGTATCTGCTGTAAACTTTTGGTAGCTGTTCCTCCAGCTGTTGTTTGTATTAATTGTCATGACAAACTTGTTAATGCAGATAATATTTCCTTTAGTAAAGTACCATTACCTGTTGCAGTTCCATCAACATCTAATGTTCAGAGTGTTCCTGATAACATAAGAGATTTTGTTTCTGAATCCATCAAGAAGGCTATGTCTGTTATTCCTCCTTCTAGTAAACATAAAAAATATTTTAAAACTTCTCTTTATACAGATGAATTTTTAAATGAACATCATCATTCTGATTCTAATGACTCTTCTGGTTCAGAGGATTCTGTCTCAGAGATTGATGCTGATAAATCTTCATATTTATTTAAAATGGAATTTATTCATTCTTTACTTAAAGAAGTACTAATTGCTTTAGAAATTGAGGATTCTGGTCCTCTTGATACTAAATCTAAACGTTTAGATAAGGTCTTTAAATCTCCTGTGGTTATTCCAGAAGTTTTTCCTGTTCCTGGTGCTATTTCTGAAGTAATTTCCAGAGAGTGGGTAATTCATTTACTCCTTCTAAACGTTTTAAGCAATTATATCCTGTGCCGTCTGACAGATTAGAATTTTGGGACAAAATCCCTAAAGTTGATGGGGCTATTTCTACCCTTGCTAAACGTACTACTATTCCTACGGCAGATGGTTCTTCGTTTAAGGATCCTTTAGATAGGAAAATTGAATCCTTTCTAAGAAAAGCTTATCTGTGTTCAGGTAATCTTCTTAGACCTGCTATATCATTGGCTGATGTTGCTGCAGCTTCAACTTTTTGTTTGGAAACTTTAGCGCAACAAGTAACAGATCATGATTCTCATAATATTATTCTTCTTCTTAAACATGCTAATAATTTTATCTGTGATGCCATTTTTGATATTATCAGAGTTGATGTCAGGTTTATGTCTCTAGCTATTTTAGCTAGAAGAGCTTTATGGCTTAAAACTTGGAATGCTGATATGTCTTCTAAATCAACTCTACTTTCCCTTTCTTTCCAGGGTAACAAATTATTTGGTTCTCAGTTGGATTCTTTTATCTCAACTGTTACTGGTGGGAAAGGAACTTTTTTACCACAGGATAAAAAATCGAAGGGTAAAAACAGGGCTAATAATCGTTTTCCTTCCTTTCGTTTCAACAAAGAACAAAAGCCTGATCCTTCATCCTCAGGAGCAGTTTCAGTTTGGAAACCATCTCCAGTCTGGAATAAATCCAAGCCTTCTAGAAAAGCAAAGCCAGCTTCTAAGTCCACATGAAGGTGCGGCCCTCATTCCAGCTCAGCTGGTAGGGGGCAGGTTACGTTTTTTCAAAGAAATTTGGATCAATTCTGTTCACAATCTTTGGATTCAGAACATCGTTTCAGAAGGGTACAGAATTGGTTTCAAGATAAGACCTCCTGCAAAGAGATTTTTTCTTTCCCGTGTCCCAGTAAATCCAGTGAAAGCTCAAGCATTTCTGAAATGTGTTTCAGATCTAGAGTTGGCTGGAGTAATTATGCCAGTTCCAGTTCTGGAACAGGGGCTGGGGTTTTATTCGAATCTCTTCATTGTACCAAAGAAGGAGAATTCCTTCAGACCAGTTCTGGATCTAAAAATATTGAATCGTTATGTAAGGATACCAACATTCAAAATGGTAACTGTAAGGACTATCTTGCCTTTTGTTCAGCAAGGGCATTATATGTCCACAATAGATTTACAGGATGCATATCTGCATATTCCGATTCATCCAGATCACTATCAGTTCCTGAGATTCTCTTTCCTGGACAAGCATTACCAGTTTGTGGCTCTGCCGTTTGGCCTAGCTACAGCTCCAAGAATTTTTACAAAGGTTCTCGTTGCCCTTCTGTGTGTAATCAGAGAACAGGGTATTGTGGTATTTCCTTATTTGGACGATATCTTGGTACTTGCTCAGTCTTTACATTTAGCAGAATCTCATACGAATCGACTTGTGTTGTTTCTTCAAGATCATGGTTGGAGGATCAATTTACTAAAAAGTTCATTGATTCCTCAGACAAGGGTAACCTTTCTGGGTTTCCAGATAGATTCAGTGTCCATGACTCTGTCTTTGACAGACAAGAGACGTCTAAAATTGATTTCAGCTTGTCGAAACCTTCAGTCACAATCATTCCCTTCGGTAGCCTTATGCATGGAAATTCTAGGTCTTATGACTGCTGCATCGGACGCGATCCCCTTTGCTCGTTTTCACATGCGACCTCTTCAGCTCTGTATGCTGAATCAATGGTGCAGGGATTACACAAAGATATCTCAATTAATATCTTTAAAACCGATTGTACGACACTCTCTGACGTGGTGGACAGATCACCATCGTTTAATTCAGGGGGCTTCTTTTGTTCTTCCGACCTGGACTGTAATTTCAACAGATGCAAGTCTTACAGGTTGGGGAGCTGTGTGGGGATCTCTGACGGCACAAGGAGTTTGGGAATCTCAGGAGGTGAGATTACCGATCAATATTTTGGAACTCCGTGCAATTTTCAGAGCTCTTCAGTCTTGGCCTCTTCTGAAGAGAGAATCGTTCATTTGTTTTCAGACAGACAATGTCACAACTGTGGCATACATCAATCATCAAGGAGGGACTCACAGTCCTCTGGCTATGAAAGAAGTATCTCGAATTCTGGTTTGGGCGGAATCCAGCTCCTGTCTAATCTCTGCGGTTCATATCCCAGGTATAGACAATTGGGAAGCGGATTATCTCAGTCGCCAAACGTTGCATCCGGGCGAATGGTCTCTTCACCCAGAGGTATTTCTTCAGATTGTTCAAATGTGGGAACTTCCAGAAATAGATCTGATGGCGTCTCATCTAAACAAGAAACTTCCGAGGTATCTGTCCAGATCCCGGGATCCTCAGGCGGAGGCAGTGGATGCATTATCACTTCCTTGGAAGTATCATCCTGCCTATATCTTTCCGCCTCTAGTTCTTCTTCCAAGGGTAATCTCCAAGATTCTGAAGGAATGCTCGTTTGTTCTGCTGGTAGCTCCGGCATGGCCTCACAGGTTTTGATATGCGGATCTTGTCCGGATGGCCTCTTGCCAACCGTGGACTCTTCCGTTAAGACCAGACCTTCTGTCGCAAGGTCCTTTTTTCCATCAGGATCTCAAATCCTTAAATTTAAAGGTATGGAGATTGAACGCTTGATTCTTGGTCAAAGAGGTTTCTCTGACTCTGTGATTAATACTATGTTACAGGCTCGTAAATCTGTATCTAGAGAGATATATTATAGAGTCTGGAAGACTTATATTTCTTGGTGTCTTTCTCATCATTTTTCTTGGCATTCTTTTAGAATACCGAGAATTTTACAGTTTCTTCAGGATGGTTTAGATAAAGGTTTGTCCGCAAGTTCCTTGAAAGGACAAATCTCTGCTCTTTCTGTTTTTTTTCACAGAAAGATTGCTAATCTTCCTGATATTCATTGTTTTGTACAAGCTTTGGTTAGTATAAAACCTGTCATTAAGTCAATTTCTCCTCCTTGGAGTTTGAATTTGGTTCTGGGGGCTCTTCAAGCTCCTCCTTTTGAACCCATGCATTCATTGGACATTAAATTACTTTCTTGGAAAGTTTTGTTCCTTTTGGCGATCTCTTCTGCCAGAAGAGTCTCTGAATTATCTGCTCTTTCTTGTGAGTCTCCTTTTCTGATTTTTCATCAGGATAAGGCGGTGTTGCGAACTTCTTTTCAATTTTTACCTAAGGTTGTGAATTCCAACAACATTAGTAGAGAAATTGTGGTTCCTTCATTATGTCCTAATCCTAAGAATTCTAAGGAGAAATCGTTGCATTCTTTGGATGTTGTTAGAGCTTTGAAATATTATGTTGAAGCTACTAAGTCTTTCCGACAGACTTCTAGTCTATTTGTTATCTTTTCCGGTTCTAGAAAAGGCCAGAAAGCTTCTGCCATTTCTTTGGCATCTTGGTTGAAATCTTTAATTCATCATGCCTATGTCGAGTCGGGTAAAACTCCACCTCAAAGGATTACAGCTCATTCTACTAGGTCAGTTTCTACTTCCTGGGCGTTTAGGAATGAAGCTTCGGTTGATCAGATTTGCAAAGCAGCAACTTGGTCTTCTTTGCATACTTTTACTAAATTCTACCATTTTGATGTGTTTTTTTCTTCTGAAGCAGTTTTTGGTAGAAAAGTACTTCAGGCAGCGGTTTCAGTTTGAATCTTCTGCTTATGTTTTCATTAAACTTTATTTTGGGTGTGGATTATTTTCAGCAGGAATTGGCTGTCTTTATTTTATCCCTCCCTCTCTAGTGACTCTTTCGTGGAAAGATCCACATCTTGGGTAGTCATTATCCCATACGTCACTAGCTCATGGACTCTTGCTAATTACATGAAAGAAAACATAATTTATGTAAGAACTTACCTGATAAATTCATTTCTTTCATATTAGCAAGAGTCCATGAGGCCCACGCTTTTTGTGGTGGTTATGATTTTTTTGTATAAAGCACAATTATTCCAATTCCTTATTTTATATGCTTTCGCACTTTTTTCTTATCACCCCACTTCTTGGCTATTCGTTAAACTGATTTGTGGGTGTGGTGAGGGGTGTATTTATAGGCATTTTGAGGTTTGGGAAACTTTGCCCCTCCTGGTAGGAATGTATATCCCATACGTCACTAGCTCATGGACTCTTGCTAATATGAAAGAAATGAATTTATCAGGTAAGTTCTTACTTAAATTATGTTTTTCTGAGTCCTTCGAGGAACTCCGTTTGAGCCTATGCATTCCTTAGATATTGTGTTGTGATCTTGGAAAGTTTTATTTCTTGTTGCTATTTCTTCTGCTCAGAGTGTCAGAACTTTTGACATTGCAGTAAGAGTTTCCTTATCTTATTTCCCATTCAGATAAGGTAGCTTTTCGTACTACATTAGGATTTCTTACTACAGTTGTTTCCGATTGGAACATTAATCAGGAGCTTGTTGTTCCTTCCTTGTGTCCTAATCCTTCTTCCAGAAGGATGGAATTCTGCACATTTTGGACGTGGTCTGTGCGTTAAAGCTTTATCTGCAGGCGACTAAGAACTTTTGTCAGTTTTTTCTTTCTTTGTGGTTTTCTCAGGAAGGCGTAAGGGTCAGAAAACTATGGCTACTTCTCTCTCTTTTTGGTTGTAGAATATCCTATATTTTGCATATGAGTCTACAGGACAGCAGCTTTCAGAGAGAGTTACGACTCATTCCACGAGGGCTGTTTCTTCCTCATGGGTATTCTAAAGTGAAGCTTCTGTGGAACAACTTTGCAAGGCTGCATCTGGTTCTCTCTTCACTCTTTTTTCACTGTTCTTCAAATTTGTCTCAGCTGCGGCCGCCTTTGGGAGAAGGGTTCCTCAAGCAGTGGTGTCTTCCGTTTAAGTTCCCTGTCTTGTTCCTCCTGTATCATCTGTGTACTCTAGCTTGGGTATTGAATCCCATTAGTAATTAAGATGATCCGTGGACTCATCGTGTCTTAAAAAAGAAAATTTATGCTTACCTGATAAATGTATTTCTTTTTTTACACGATGAGTCCACGGCCCGCCCTGTTCTTTTAAGACAGGTTGTTAATTATTGTAAACTTCAGACACCTCTACACCTTGGCTTTTCCTTTCTCTTCCTAACTTCGATCGAATGACTGGAGAGGGAGGGAGGGGAGGAGCTATTTAACAGCTCTGCTGTGGTGCTCTTTGCCTCCTCCTGCTGACCAGGAGGTGAATATCCCATTAGTAATTAAGATGATCCGTGGACTCATTGTGTCAAAAAATAAATTAATTTATCAGGTAAGCATACATTTTCTTTTTCCACTTTATATTTCAGGATTCCTTCTGGGGCTGCCACCTTTTGGCAATTCCTTATCTGAACTGATTTCAGTGGAATCCCCTTTGGAGGATATCTTAAATCATATTCAGGCCCTAAAAATGGCTAATTCCTTCATTTGTGACAACATCATACAAATTCTCCATCTCAGTGCCTAGAACTCTTGGTTCGCTGTGCTAGCCAGGAGAGCTGCCTGGCTAAAGTCCTGGTCGGCGGACATGGTGTCCAAGTCTAGGTTACTATCTTTGGCCTTTAAGGGAAAAACCTTATTTGGTCAAGCTTGGCTTACATAATTTCTACTGTCACTGTAGGTATGGGTGCTTTTCTTGAAAAAGAAAGAGTCAGGAGTCCCGGTGTCTTGTAAATCAAATCCAAAGGCTTTTATTCGTTTAAAACAAATAGCGACAGCTCTTGGGTTACAGATTCTCTAGGCTGCAGCTCAGGGTAATGGTCACTGCTTCTGACGCGTTTCGGCTTTGTCCGCCGTAGTCATAGCATGTTAAGTGACCATTACTCTGGGTTTAAAAAGGCAAAGGTTGTCTCCTATAGGGTAAAACAAACACACCCCTTTTTTGCTGCAATTACATTGTTCCTTATGCATTCAATACAATCAATATAAACATAAACTCAAGCTAGTGTATGCCTGACTTATTAAAGAACAAAATAATGATGATATTAAATCATAATAAAAATTAATATAAATGATTTTGAAAATAAGAAATTTTCTCTCCTCATCATGAATAACCTATCTATGAAGAGGTGAGTCATTATTATTGACGTTGGTGTTTTTACCCCATAGCGCGTTGGTAGATAATTCACTCTGGGGTACTGCATAGTGAATTCATTCATTTAATTAATTAATTTATTTATTTTATTTGAAGCTTTCTAATTATTCCCTGTTGAATTAGTACATTTAAATGAAACTATTTACTTTCTTTCTAGGAAAATTAAATCATAATTTGGATTAAGATTTAAATTCAAATCTAAATTTGAAATATAAAATTTAGAATTTAAAAGGGTATATTTTAAAGTGGTAAAAAGAAGAAAAAAACATAATTTATGTAAGAACTTACCTGATAAATTCATTTCTTTCATATTAACAAGAGTCCATGAGCTAGTGACGTATGGGATATACATTCCTACCAGGAGGGGCAAAGTTTCCCAAACCTTAAAATGCCTATAAATACACCCCTCACCACACCCACAAATCAGTTTAACGAATAGCCAAGAAGTGGGGTGATAAGAAAAAAAGTGCGAAGCATATAAAATAAGGAATTGGAATAATTGTGCTTTATACAAAAAAATCATAACCACCACAAAAAAGGGTGGGCCTCATGGACTCTTGTTAATATGAAAGAAATGAATTTATCAGGTAAGTTCTTACATAAATTATGTTTTCTTTCATGTAATTAACAAGAGTCCATGAGCTAGTGACGTATGGGATAATGACTACCCAAGATGTGGATCTTTCCACACAAGAGTCACTAGAGAGGGAGGGATAAAATAAAGACAGCCAATTCCTGCTGAAAATAATCCACACCCAAATAAAAGTTTAACAAAAAACATAAGCAGAAGATTCAAACTGAAACCGCTGCCTGAAGAACTTTTCTACCAAAAACTGCTTCAGAAGAAGAAAATACATCAAAATGGTAGAATTTAGTAAAAGTATGCAAAGAGGACCAAGTTGCTGCTTTGCAGATCTGGTCAACCGAAGCTTCATTCCTAAACGCCCAGGAAGTAGAAACTGACCTAGTAGAATGAGCTGTAATTCTTTGAGGCGGAATTTTACCCGACTCAACATAGGCAAGATGAATTAAAGATTTCAACCAAGATGCCAAAGAAATGGCAGAAGATTTCTGGCCTTTCCTAGAACCGGAAAAGATAACAAATAGACTAGAAGTCTTACGGAAAGATTTCGTAGCTTCAACATAATATTTCAAAGCTCTAACAACATCCAAAGAATGCAATGATTTCTCCTTAGAATTCTTAGGATTAGGACATAATGAAGGAACCACAATTTCTCTACTAATGTTGTTGGAATTCACAACTTTAGGTAAAAATTCAAAAGAAGTTCGCAACACCGCCTTATCCTGATGAAAAATCAGAAAAGGAGACTCACACGAAAGAGCAGATAATTCAGAAACTCTTCTAGCAGAAGAGATGGCCAAAAGGAACAAAACTTTCCAAGAAAGTAATTTAATGTCCAATGAATGCATAGGTTCAAACGGAGGAGCTTGAAGAGCTCCCAAAACCAAATTCAAACTCCATGGAGGAGAAATTGACTTAATGACAGGTTTTATACGAACCAAAGCTTGTACAAAACAATGAATATCAGGAAGAATAGCAATCTTTCTGTGAAAAAGAACAGAAAGAGCAGAGATTTGTCCTTTCAAAGAACTTGCGGACAAACCCTTATCCAAACCATCCTGAAGAAATTGTAAAATTCTCGGTATTCTAAAAGAATGCCAAGAAAAATGATGAGAAAGACACTATGAAATATAAGTCTTCCAGACTCTATAATATATCTCTCTAGATACAGATTTACGAGCCTGTAACATAGTATTAATCACGGAGTCAGAGAAACCTCTATGACCAAGAATCAAGCGTTCAATCTCCATACCTTTAAATTTAAGGATTTCAGATCCGGATGGAAAAAAGGACCTTGTGACAGAAGGTCTGGTCTTAACGGAAGAGTCCATGGCTGGCAAGATGCCATCCGGACAAGATCCGCATACCAAAACCTGTGAGGCCATGCCGGAGCTATTAGCAGAACAAACGAGCATTCCCTCAGAATCTTGGAGATTACTCTTGGAAGAAGAACTAGAGGCGGAAAGATATAGGCAGGATGATACTTCCAAGGAAGTGATAATGCATCCACTGCCTCCGCCTGAGGATCCCGGGATCTGGACAGATACCTGGGAAGTTTCTTGTTTAGATGAGAGGCCATCAGATCTATCTCTGGGAGCCCCCACATTTGAACAATCTGAAGAAATACCTCTGGGTGAAGAGACCATTCGCCCGGATGCAACGTTTGGCGACTGAGATAATCCGCTTCCCAATTGTCTACACCTGGGATATGAACCGCAGAGATTAGACAGGAGCTGGATTCCGCCCAAACCAAAATTCGAGATACTTCTTTCATAGCCAGAGGACTGTGAGTCCCTCCTTGATGATTGATGTATGCCACAGTTGTGACATTGTCTGTCTGAAAACAAATGAACGATTCTCTCTTCAGAAGAGGCCAAAACTGAAGAGCTCTGAAAACTGCACGGAGTTCCAAGATATTGATCGGTAATCTCACCTCCTGAGATTCCCAAACTCCTTGTGCCGTCAGAGATCCCCACACAGCTCCCCAACCTGTGAGACTTGCATCTGTTGAAATTATAGTCCAGGTCGGAAGAACAAAAGAAGCCCCCTGAATTAAACGATGGTGATCTGTCCACCACGTTAGAGAGTGCCGAACAATCGGTTTTAAAGATATTAATTGATATATCTTCGTGTAATCCCTGCACCATTGGTTCAGCATACAGAGCTGAAGAGGTCGCATGTGAAAACGAGCAAAGGGGATCGCGTCCGATGCAGCAGTCATAAGACCTAGAATTTCCATGCATAAGGCTACCGAAGGGAATGATTGAGACTGAAGGTTTCGACAGGCTGTAATCAATTTTAGACGTCTCTTGTCTGTTAAAGACAAAGTCATGGACACTGAATCTATCTGGAAACCCAGAAAGGTTACCCTTGTTTGAGGAATCAAAGAACTTTTTGGTAAATTGATCCTCCAACCATGATCTTGAAGAAACAACACAAGTCGATTCGTATGAGACTCTGCTAAATGTAAAGACGGAGCAAGTACCAAGATATCGTCCAAATAAGGAAATACCACAATACCCTGTTCTCTGATTACAGACAGAAGGGCACCGAGAATCTTTGTGAAAATTCTTGGAGCTGTAGCAAGGCCAAACGGTAGAGCCACAAATTGGTAATGCTTGTCTAGAAAAGAGAATCTCAGGAACTGATAATGATCTGGATGAATCGGAATATGCAGATATGCATCCTGTAAATCTATTGTGGACATATAATTCCCTTGCTGAACAAAAGGCAATATAGTCCTTACAGTTACCATCTTGAACGTTGGTATCCTTACATAACGATTCAATAATTTTAGATCCAGAACTGGTCTGAAGGAATTCTCCTTCTTTGGTACAATGAAGAGATTTGAATAAAACCCCATCCCCTGTTCCGGAACTGGAACTGGCATAATTACTCCAGCCAACTCTAGATCTGAAACACAATTCAGAAATGCTTGAGCTTTCACTGGATTTACTGGGACATGGGAAAGAAAAAATCTCTTTGCAGGAGGTCTCATCTTGAAACCAATTCTGTACCCTTCTGAAACAATGTTCTGAATCCAAAGATTGTGAACAGAACTGATCCAAATTTCTTTGAAAAAACGTAACCTGCCCCCTACCAGCTGAACTGGAATGAGGGCCGTACCTTCATGTGAACTTAGAAGCAGGCTTTGCCTTTCTAGCAGGCTTGGATTTATTCCAGACTGGAGATGGTTTCCAAACTGAAACTGCTCCTGAGGACGAAGGATCAGGCTTTTGTTCTTTGTTGAAACGAAAGGAACGAAAACGATTGTTAGCCCTGTTTTTACCTTTAGACTTTTTATCCTGTGGTAAAAAAGTTCCTTTCCCACCAGTAACAGTTGAAATAATAGAATCCAACTGAGCACCAAATAATTTGTTTCCCTGGAAAGAAATGGAAAGTAGAGTTGATTTAGAAGCCATATCAGCATTCCAAGTCTTAAGCCATAAAGCTCTTCTGGCTAAGATAGCCAGAGACATAAATCTAACATCAACTCTAATAATATCAAAAATGGCATCACAGATGAAATTATTAGCATGCTGGAGAAGAATAATAATATCATGAGAATCACGATTTGTTACTTGTTGCGCTAGAGTTTCCAACCAAAAAGTTGAAGCTGCAGCAACATCAGCCAATGATATAGCAGGTCTAAGAAGATTACCTGAACATAGATAAGCTTTTCTTAGAAAAGATTCAATTTTTCTATCTAAAGGATCCTTAAACGAGGTACCATCTGATGTAGGAATGGTAGTACGTTTAGCAAGGGTAGAAATAGCCCCATCAACTTTAGGGATTTTGTCCCAAAATTCTAATCTGTCAGGCGGAACAGGATATAATTGCTTAAAACGTTTAGAAGGAGTAACCCAATCTATCCCATTCCTTAGCAATTACTGCAGAAATAGTATTAGGAACAGGAAAGACTTCTGGAATAACCGCAGGAGCTTTAAAAACCTTATCCAAACGTATAGAATTAGTATCAAGAGGACTAGAATCCTCTATTTCTAAAGCAATTAGTACTTCTTTAAGTAGAGAGCGAATAAATTCCATCTTAAATAAATATGAAGATTTATCAGCATCAATCTCTGAGACAGAATCCTCTGAACCAGAAGAGTCCAAAGAATCAGAATGATGGTGTTCATTTAAAAATTCATCTGTAGAGAGAGAAGATTTAAAAGACTTTTTACGTTTACTAGAAGGAGAAATAACAGACAAAGCCTTCTTTATGGATTCAGAAACAAAATCTCTTATGTTATCAGGAACATTCTGCACCTTAGATGTTGAGGGAACTGCAACAGGCAATGGTACATCACTAAAGGAAATATTATCTGCATTAACAAGTTTGTCATGACATTTAATACAAACAACAGCTGGAGGAATAGCTACCAAAAGTTTACAGCAGATACACTTAGCTTTGGTAGATCCAGCAGGCAGAGGTTTTCCTGTAGTATCTTCTGGCTCAGATGCAACGTGAGACATCTTGCAATATGTAAGAGAAAAAACAACATATAAAGCAAAATAGATCAAATTCCTTATAAGACAGTTTCAGGAATGGGAAAAAATGCCAAACATCAAGCTTCTAGCAACCAGAAGCAAATGAAAAATGATTCTGAAATAATGTGGAGACAAAAGCGACGCCCATATTTTTTTGGCGCCAAATAAGACGCCCACATTATTTGGCGCCTAAATGCTTTTGGCGCCAAAAATGACGCCACATCCGGAACGCCGACATTTTTGGCGCAAAATAACGTCAAAAAAATGACGCAACTTCCGGCGACACGTATGACGCCGGAAACGGAAATGAATTTTTGCGCCAAAAAAATCCGCGCCAAGAATGACGCAATAAAATGAAGCATTTTCAGCCCCCGCGAGCCTAACAGCCCACAGGGAAAAAGTCAAATTTTTGAGGTAAGAAAAATATGATAATTAAAGCATAATCCCAAATATGAAACTGACTGTCTGGAAATAAGGAAAGTTGAACATTCTGAGTCAAGGCAAATAAATGTTTGAATACATATATTTAGAACTTTATAAATAAAGTGCCCAACCATAGCTTAGAGTGTCACAGAAAATAAGACTTACTTACCCCAGGACACTCATCTACATGTTTGTAGAAAGCCAAACCAGTACTGAAACGAGAATCAGTAGAGGAAATGGTAAATATAAGAGTATATCGTCGATCTGAAAAGGGAGGTAAGAGATGAATCTCTACGACCGATAACAGAGAACCTTATGAAATAGACCCCGTAGAAGGAGATCACTGCATTCAATAGGCAATACTCTCCTCACATCCCTCTGACATTCACTGCACGCTGAGAGGAAAACCGGGCTCCAACTTGCTGCGGAGCGCATATCAACGTAGAATCTAGCACAAACTTACTTCACCACCTCCCTTGGAGGCAAAGTTTGTAAAACTGATTTGTGGGTGTGGTGAGGGGTGTATTTATAGGCATTTTAAGGTTTGGGAAACTTTGCCCCTCCTGGTAGGAATGTATATCCCATACGTCACTAGCTCATGGACTCTTGTTAATTACATGAAAGAAAGAACAAGGTTTAATATTAATGATAGAGGGTACTAATTGACCCTTATAGATTTTTCTTTGCACCAGCAAATTATAGCTGTATGACTTTAGTCTGTGGCTCTGCCTGAATAATGCATACTTATAAAATGAATACATGCTCATTTGAGAATTTATTTAATTTGTTTAATTAACCTCAAACAAAACCACAGTCTAAGTGTCAGGATGTGTCAAAACTAGATTCTGGTTGTATCAAAAATGTATATTAGTTAGTGTTTCTATCATTATGAATTATGGGGATCCCTGATATGAATGTAAAAAATAAATAATGATAATGATGGTATTGATATTGATATTAGCTCAGGGGACTTTATTTCCAAAAATTGATTAGGTCAAATTCACTGTTAAGTCCAGAGGGCCATCTTATGCCTAACTTCAAGATACAATATACTTCTTCTCTTGCCAAAAGGGACGACCTGTCTCCTCCCCTGATTGGGGGTAAGATGTGTTTTGCATTAGTCCATTTGAGGGTTTTTGGATTTTTATTGTGCAGTTGGCAGAAGTGTGTTATTAGTGGCGTGGTGAGTGTGCCCTGTTTTATGTTATTGACGTGCTCCCGTATTCTTGATCTGACCTCTCGTGTAGTCATACCTACATATTGTAGGTTGCAGTCAGAGCACGTCAATACATAAACCACATAGGTGGCTCTGCAATTGTAACATCTGTCATGCACAAAATGTTCACCTGTTGTAGTACTGGTAAACTCACTGCCTTGAGAAAGATGTTTGCAGGCAATACAATCATAGTAGTGGCATTTAAAAACTCCCCTTGTAGTTCTGTGTTCTTGTGTTTGTATTGCGTAGTTGTGTGGGAGCTATCTTATTGCCAATGGTAGTGCCCCTTTAGAATGCAAACCGGCAGTCCTTACTGTGTCAACAAGGCCCTCACCCGCCATTAATAAAGGAAAGTGTTTGGAAATAATATCACAAATTTCCCCAAACTGATCACTGTATTGTGTCAAGAAAGTGGTCTTCTGTATCTGCCCTTTCTGTTTGGTTTTATTACCTTGTATTAGCATAGTGTCTCTATCTCTTTTGCTCACCTCCTTTTTTATGGCAGTAACCATAGATTTAGGATAATCTCAAGAGACTAATCTGCTGACCAGTTCGTTAGCTTGAACTTCATAAGAGGTTTTAGTGGAGCAATTCCTTAAGGTCCTCACAAACTGACCTTTGGCTATTGCTTTAAAAACCCTATTTGGGTGATTGCTTCTTGCGTGTAAGATAGTATTTTTTGCCAATGGTTTCCTGAAAACGCTAGTTTTTATGCTTCCTTTCCCTTTGTTTGCTACACCCACCAATGTTACGTCTAGGTAATTGATGTTCTTAGTATTGAACTCAAACGTAAAACCTAGTCCTAAGGTGTTGTTGTTTAATTCTTCAACAAACTGATTGATTCCAGTTGTATCACCTTGCCAAATCACCAAAAGATCATCGATGAATCTTTTGTAGAAGGTGATATAAGGTCTGTGTTGGTTTCTATCTCCATAGATGTGGGACTGCTCCCACCAACCCATGTAAAGGTTGGCGTAGGAGGGGGCAAACTTGGCCCCCATAGCAGTCCCACATCTCTGGAGGTAGAATACAACGTCAAAGGTGAAATAATTATGGGTTAATAGATAACTCGTGACCCATAGTATAAAACTAATTTGTTCGTCTTCAAATTGGCCTGATCTTACCAAGAAATATCTGATAGCTTTTATCCCTTCTTTGTGTGGTATGGAAGAGTAGAGTGATTTTACATCTATGGTTAACCATGCATTATTCTCATTCCAACCTTCATCTTTCAGAAGGCTGAGCAAATGTTTTGTGTCTGCTAGGTGGCTCTGTAGATTTTCCACAAAAGGTTGGAGTATTGCGTCCAGCCATTGTGAGAGCCTTTCTGTGAGTGAGCCTATCCCACTAATGATTGGTCTGCCTTGGATCTCAGCTCCAGGTTTGTGAATCTTGGGCAAATGATTAAATGTGGGCCTAATGGGGAATTTGACCTGTAGGTAATTAAAGGTATCATCGTCAAATAATCCTATTTCTCTGCCTTCGTCTAATAGGTGTTCCAATTCAAATCTGAATTCATCTGTGGGGTCTTTCCTTAGTTGGATGTATTGTTTCTCATCTAACAGCTGTCTTTTGGCCTCATTGATGAACTGGCTTTTGTCCATCACTACAATTGAGCTGCCCTTATCTGCGGCTGTTATGACTAAATTTTCATTATTCTGTAACCCTGTCAGGGCCTCTTTTTCTTTCAATGATAGATTTGCTTTTTTCTTGTTTTGAGAACCATTTTTAGCAGCAAGTGCTGTGAGGTCATTTTCAACCCTTTTTTGGAAAATTTCTAATATGTGACCCCTGCTCTGTATGGGGTAAAATGTGGAATTGCCCTTGAATTTGGGTAAAGAAAGGGTATCAGATTGCCCCACAGCCCCTTGAGCATATAGCTCATCCAGAGCTGCTATATCACAATCTTCACTGAAAGTGAGAATAGATTTAATTAGTGGATTCCCATTTTCACTTATTATGTCCTGTGTGTCTTGTTTGAAATGTTTTTTTAGTGTTAATGTCCTAATCAGTTTATTAACATCAAGTAGTGTTGAGAATAGGTTAAAGTCAGCTGTGGGGACAAAATTCAGACCTTTATTCAAAACTTTTAATTCAACCTCTGTGAGTGTATAGTTAGATAGATTAATGACATTTTCATTTACTGATACTTTGTGTGATAACCCCTTTTTTGATTCCTCTGAGGATATCTGTTGGATCTGGTTGGGTTTGATGTTCCCTGATTCAGTGTTGGTATTTGGGTGTCCTGTTTGTTTAATGTGCTTGCCCCCCCCTCTCCTGACCAACTGGGCCCAAGCAAAAAACCTTCTCAATATCACTGCTGGTTTTGTTCCTTGTATCTTTAGCTTCATTAGATGGTATATATTTACTGTCATGTTTCATTTCTCCTGTTAAGTGTGGTCAGTCCACGGGTCATCATTACTTGTGGGATATTTGCTCCTCCCCAACAGGAAGTGCAAGAGGATCACCCAAGCAGAGCTGCTATATAGCTCCTCCCCTCTACATCACACCCAGTCATTCTCTTGCACCCAACTAATAGATAGGATGTGTGAGAGGACTGTGGTGATTATACTTAGTTTTTATAACTTCAATCAAAAGTTTGTTATTTTAAAACAGCACCGGAGTGTGTTGTTCCTTCTCAGGGAGAATTTGAAGAAGAATCTACCTGAGTTTCTGTATGATTTTAACCGGAGTAGTTAAGATCATGTTGCTGTTCTCGGCCATCTGAGGAGTGAGGTAAACTTCAGATCAGGGGACAGCGGGCAGGTTCACCTGCAAAGAGGTATGTAGCAGCATATTATTTTCTGAGGAATGGAATTGACTAGAAAATACTGCCAATACCTATATAATGTAAGTTCAGCCTTAAATGCAGTAGTAGCAACTGGTATCAGGCTGTCATGTATGTATATTTTCACTTCAGTATTCTGGGGAATGGCACTTCACTGGAATAATACTGTATGCATAAAACTTTAGCCTATCTTGCAGTGAGAACGACTAGCAGCAGGCTTTCTATGACAATTCATTTATTTGATGTTAAACGTTTTGCTGGCATGTTAAATCGTTTAATTTTCTGAGGTACTGGGTGAAAAATTGTTTTGGGCACTATTTTTATCCACTTGGCGGGCATTTTATTTAATTTAAGACAGTTTACTGATCTCCCTCACTGTTGTGTGTGAGGGGGAGGGGCTTAATTTGGCGCTTTTACTACGCATCAGAAATTCAGTCACAAGTCTGTTTTTCTTCCCTGCATGATCCGGTTCGTCTCTACAGAGCTCAAGGGTCTTCAAAAGTTATTTTGAAGGAGGTAATCACTCACAGCAGACCTGTCAGATTGTGCTTTGACTGTGATAAAAAACGTTATATTCTGTACATTTTTTTCTGCTACTGAAGGGTTAGTTATCCATTACTAATGGGGGCAATCCTTTGCTAAAATTGTATTTTTACCGGAAAGAATTTGATTTTATAGTTTATCCGTTTTATTGTTACTCAACTGTCATAACTTTCTGTGCTTCTTAAAGGCACAGTACGTTTTTTTCATACTATTTGTAAATTGAATTGAAAAGTATTTCCAAGTTTGCTGGTTTAATTGCTAGTGTGTTAAACATGTCTGACTCAGAGGAATATCTCTGTGCTATATGTGCTAAAGCCAAAGTGGAGCCCAATAGAAATTTATGTACTAATTGCATTGATGCTACTTTAAATAAAAGTCAATCTGTACAAATTGAACATCATTCACCAGACAACGAGAGGAAAGTTATGCCGACTAACTCCCCTCACGTGTCAGTACCTGCATCTCCCGCTCGGGAAGTGCGTGATATTGTAACGCCGGGTACTTCAGGGCGGCCATTACAAATCACATTGCAGGACATGGCTAATGTTATGACTGAAGTTTTGTCTAAATTACCAGAACTTAGAGGGAAGCGTGACCACTCTGGGGTGAGAACAGAGTGCGCTGATAATAATAGGGCCATGTCAGATACTGCGTCACAGTATGCGGAACATGAGGACGGAGAGCTTCTATCTGCAGGTGACGGTTCTGATCCCAATAGAGTGGATTCAGACATTTCTAATTTTAAGTTTAAGCTTGAAAACCTCCGCGTACTGCTAGGGGAGGTATTAGCGGCTCTGAATGATTGTAACACCGTTGCAATCCCAGAGAAATTATGTAGGCTGGATAGATACTATGCGGTACCGGCGAGTACTGACGTATTTCCTATACCTAAGAGGCTTACAGAGATAATTACTAAGGAGTGGGATAGGCCCGGTGTACCCTTTTCCCCCCCTCCTGTATTTAGAAAAATGTTTCCAATAGACGCCACCACACGGGACTTATGGCAGACGATCCCTATGGTGGAGGGAGCGGTTTCTACTCTGGCTAAGCGTACCACTATCCCGGTGGAGGATGGCTGTGCCTTTTCAGATCCAATGGATAAAAAATTAGAGGGTTACCTTAAGAAAATGTTTGTTCAACAAGGTTTTATATTGCAACCCCTTGCATGTATTGCGTCTGTCACGGCCGCGGCCGCTTTTTGGTCCGAGTCCCTGGAAGAGACTCTTGACTCAATAACTATAGAGGAGATTTCAAACAGGCTTAAAACACTTAAGCTAGCTAATTCATTTGTTTCAGATGCCGTAGTACATTTAACTAAACTTACGGCTAAGAATTCCTGATTCGCCATTCAGGCACGCAGAGCACTGTGGCTAAAATCCTGGTCAGCTGACGTTACTTCTAAATCTAAGTTACTTAACATACCTTTCAAAGGGCAGACCTTATTCGGGCCCGGTTTGAAAGAAATTATCGCTGACATTACAGGAGGTAAAGGCCATGCCCTGCCTCAAGACAGAGCCAAACCTAGGGCTAGACAGTCTAATTTTCGTTCCTTTCGTAATTTCAAGGCAGGAGCAGCATCAACTTCCTCTGCACCAAAGCAGGAAGGAGCTGTTGCTCGCTACAGACAAGGCTGGAGACCTAACCAGTCCTGGAACAAGGGCAAGCAGGCCAGAAAACCTGCTGCTGCCCCTAAGACAGCATGAATTGAGGGCCCCAGATCCGGGAACGGATCTAGTGGGGGGCAGACTTTCTCTCTTCGCCCAGGCTTGGGCAAGAGATGTCCAGGATCCCTGGGCGTTAGAGATCATATCTCAGGGATATCTTCTGGACTTCAAATCCTCTCCCCCAAAAGGGAGATTCCATCTGTCAAGGTTGTCAACAAACCAAATAAAGAGGCGTTTCTACGCTGTGTACAAGATCTGTTACTAATGGGAGTGATCCATCCGGTTCCGCGGTCGGAACACGGACAGGGGTTTTACTCAAATCTGTTTGTGGTTCCCAAGAAAGAAGGAACCTTCAGACCAATCTTGGATTTAAAGATCCTAAACAAATTCCTAAGAGTTCCATCGTTCAAAATGGAAACTATTCGGACAATTCTACCCATGATCCAAAAGGGTCAGTACATGACCACAGTGGATTTAAAGGATGCTTACCTTCACATACCGATTCACAGAGATCATTACCGGTATCTAAGGTTTGCCTTCCTAGACAGGCATTACCAGTTTGTAGCTCTTCCATTCGGGTTGGCTACGGCTCCAAGAATCTTCACAAAGGTTCTGGGTGCTCTTCTGGCGGTGCTAAGACCGCGAGGAATTTCGGTAGCTCCGTACCTAGACGACATTCTGATACAAGCTTCAAGCTTTCAAACTGCCAAGTCTTATACAGAGTTAGTACTGGCATTTCTAAGATCGCATGGGTGGAAGGAAAACGAAAAGAAGAGTTCTCTCTTTCCACTCACAAGAGTTCCCTTCTTGGGGACTCTTATAGATTCTGTAGAAATGAAGATCTACCTGACAGAAGACAGGTTAACAAAGCTTCAAAATGCTTGCCGTGTCCTTCATTCCATTCAACACCCGTCAGTGGCTCAATGCATGGAGGTGATCGGCTTAATGGTAGCGGCAATGGACATAGTACCCTTTGCACGCCTACATCTCAGACCGCTGCAATTGTGCATGCTAAGTCAGTGGAATGGGGATTACTCAGATTTGTCCCCTACTCTGAATCTGGATCAAGAGACCAGAAATTCTCTTCTATGGTGGCTTTCTCGGCCACATCTGTCCAGGGGGATGCCATTCAGCAGGCCAGATTGGACAATTGTAACAACAGACGCCAGCCTGCTAGGTTGGGGCGCTGTCTGGAATTCTCTGAAGGCTCAGGGATCATGGACTCAGGAGGAGAGTCTCCTGCCAATAAACATTCTGGAATTAAGAGCAGTTCTCAATGCCCTTCTGGCTTGGCCCCAGTTAACAACTCGGGGGTTCATCAGGTTTCAGTCGGACAACATCACGACTGTAGCTTACATCAACCATCAAGGAGGGACAAGAAGCTCCCTAGCGATGATGGAAGTATCAAAGATAATTCACTGGGCAGAGTCTCACTCTTGCCACCTATCAGCAATCCACATCCCGGGAGTGGAGAACTGGGAGGCGGATTTCCTAAGTCGTCAGACTTTTCATCCGGGGGAGTGGGAACTTCATCCGGAGGTCTTTGCCCAAATACTTCGACGTTGGGGCAAACCAGAAATAGATCTCATGGCGTCTCGACAGAACGCCAAGCTTCCTTGTTACGGGTCCAGATCCAGGGATCCGGGAGCGGCCCTGGTAGATGCTTTGACAGCACCTTGGACCTTCGGGAGGGCTTATGTGTTTCCACCCTTCCCGATGCTTCCTCGATTGATTGCCAGGATCAAACAGGAGAGAGCATCTGTGATTCTAATAGCGCCTGCGTGGCCACGCAGGGCCTGGTATGCAGATCTAGTGGACATGTCATCCTGTCCACCTTGGTCTCTGCCTCTGAGACAGGACCTTGTGATTCAGGGTCCCTTCAAACATCAAAATCTAATTTCTCTGAAGCTGACTGCCTGGAAATTGAACGCTTGATTTTATCAAAACGTGGATTTTCTGAGTCAGTGATTGATACCTTAATACAGGCTAGGAAGCCTGTTACCAGAAAGTTTTACCATAAAATATGGCGTAAATACCTATATTGGTGCGAATCCAAAGGTTACTCTTGGAGTAAGGTTAGGATTCCTAGGATATTGTCTTTTCTACAAGAAGGTTTAGAAAAGGGTTTATCCGCTAGTTCCTTAAAGGGACAGATCTCAGCTCTGTCCATTCTGTTACACAAACGTCTGTCAGAAGTTCCAGACGTTCAGGCTTTTTGTCAGGCTTTGGCCAGGATTAAGCCTGTGTTTAAAACTGTTGCTCCGCCATGGAGTTTAAACCTAGTTCTTAACGTTTTACAGGGTGTTCCGTTTGAACCCCTTCATTCCATTGATATAAAATTGTTATCTTGGAAAGTTCTGTTTTTAATGGCTATTTCCTCGGCTCGAAGAGTCTCTGAGTTATCAGCCTTACATTGTGATTCTCCTTATCTGATTTTTCACTCAGACAAGGTAGTTCTGCGTACTAAACCTGGGTTCTTACCTAAGGTAGTCACTAACAGGAATATCAATCAAGAGATTGTTGTTCCATCCTTGTGTCCAAATCCTTCTTCAAAGAAGGAACGACTTCTACACAATCTGGATGTAGTTCGTGCCCTGAAATTTTATTTACAGGCAACTAAAGATTTTCGACAAACGTCTTCCCTGTTTGTCGTTTATTCTGGTCAGAGGAGAGGTCAAAAAGCTTCTGCTACCTCTCTCTCTTTTTGGCTTCGTAGCATAATACGTTTAGCTTATGAGACTGCTGGACAGCAGCCTCCTGAAAGAATTACAGCTCATTCCACTAGAGCTGTGGCTTCCACTTGGGCCTTTAAGAATGAGGCCTCTGTTGAACAGATTTGCAAGGCTGCAACTTGGTCTTCGCTTCATACTTTTTCCAAATTTGACACTTTTGCTTCTTCGGAGGCTGTTTTTGGGAGAAAGGTTCTTCAGGCAGTGGTTCCTTCCGTATAAAGATCCTGCCTGTCCCTCCCGTCATCCGTGTACTTTAGCTTTGGTATTGGTATCCCACAAGTAATGATGACCCGTGGACTGACCACACTTAACAGGAGAAAACATAATTTATGCTTACCTGATAAATTCCTTTCTCCTGTAGTGTGGTCAGTCCACGGCCCGCCCTGTTTTTTATGGCAGGTCAAAATTTTTAAATTATACTCCAGTCACCACTGCACCCTTTAGCTTCTCCTTTCTCGTTGGTTCTCGGTCGAATGACTGGGTGTGACGTAGAGGGGAGGAGCTATATAGCAGCTCTGCTTGGGTGATCCTCTTGCACTTCCTGTTGGGGAGGAGCAAATATCCCACAAGTAATGATGACCCGTGGACTGACCACACTACAGGAGAAAGGAATTTATCAGGTAAGCATAAATTATGTTTTTCTCTGACTCTTGGTGCAGGGGTGGTGTTTGTACCAAGATTGATTTTATTTTGGGTTTAACAACTGTATCCACCTGTGCACTAGTTGTAAGAGAAGGGGTGGGGGTAGGGGTAAGATTCTGTGTATAGTGGGATCCTTTGACGTGGGTGGATTCATAATCACCTTCAGAGCTAGAGTAGCCATCTGTGGATTCTGCCTCACTGTCACTGAACCTCACTCTTCTATTTTCTGATTGATAACTACCTCTGCCCCTTCTACCTCTACCTCTCCTACCTCTAGAACCTCTATTATAAAACTGAAAGTTTCTTGTAGAGGATTTATCCCTCTTATGCCAAATGTACACTCTGTTTAGATCATAGTCTGTTTGATCTCTAATATATTTCCTATGCTTGATTTCTAGTAACAATTTTTTTGCTTCCATAATACTATTTGACAAAATATTGTCAAATTTCAAGAAATCTTCATAATCATTCCTCTTGTTAAGCTCAGTCTGGGTTAGCCCTATCTGAACCACTATCTCTTTTAGCAAAACAGACTTAAATTCAACAATAAGTAAAATAAACTTAAATGAACAATCAGATAATGTCTCATTCCACCGACTTATGAACTCCTTGTCTTCGGTAATGAATGTTGGGAATTTGTTCACCCTAAGCCCTCTTGGGACTATGGTGATACCTCATTAGTATCTGTATGTCACACTTAGTTTTCATTTCTTTTTTAAGTAAGATTTCCATATCATCAAATAAGGAGCTCATAGTCAGTTGTGACTTGTCGGTTGTAAAAACCTTGTCCAGTTCTATATCTGTCCCTCTCCCTTCAAGGGAGGTTTTTAGTGAGAAAATTTCATTAATATCCTCCATGTCAGTCATAACACTGCGTGCTGTAACCTCAACAAAAAAAAACGTTCTGGTTATATATATCACTGTTGTATATGTTCAAATAACCCCAACAGTGAAATCAAAAGCGGTTACTTGCATCTGCTGTTAAGTATCAATCACAATGAAAAGCAGAGTTCCGCCAATTCAAACAAGTTACACTCACCGAGGTTGGAGTTCTTCGTCTCCTGTTCCACCTCTTAACAGCTGCTGCACATGCCAAGGAGAGATTTTGTAACCAGGCCCCAAACAAAATATAAGTAAGCAATGTTAGTTTTCTCCTATCCGCATGTGTTACCTCTGTGTACTATTCACTATTGAGCCGCCATCGGTAAATCACAGTTCACACAGAAGCTAGTAACAGGCACACAGCAAACAAAATTCAAACTGCAATGGGTTTTACTCACTTTCCACAGCTCTTCAGTGCTCGGTCCTGGGGGAGACTTTTCAACCGCTTGCTGCAGGAATCCGGCCGTGCCGCTTTCTCCCCTCCTCGAGTCACTCACTGACTGTGGTTCCGTTCGTTTGCATGTGCCTGCGTGGAGTGTGTGACATCACCTTCCTGTCACTGCTCCGTGATCCCTCCGTGGTGGCCCCGGGTGTACAGGTGAGAGCTTACATCGGAGGCTCCTTGCTGGTTTGGGATACTTGAAAAAGAAAGAGTCAGGAGTCCCGGTGTCTTGTAAATCAAATCTAAAGGCTTTTATTCATTTAAAACAAATAGCGACAGCTCTTGGGTTACAGATTCTCTAGGCTGCAGCTCAGGGTAATGGTCACTGCTGCTGACACGTTTCGGCTTTGTCCGCCGTAGTCATAGCATGTTAAGTGACCATTACTCTGGGTTTAAAAAGGCAAAGGTTGTCTCCTATAGGGTAAAACAAACACACCCCTTTTTTGCTGCAATTACATTGTTCCTTATGCATTCAATACAATCAATATAAACATAAACTTAGCTCAAGCTAGTGTATGCCTGACTTATTAAAGAACAAAATAATGATGATATTAAATCATAATAAAAATTAATATAAATGATTTTGAAAATAAGAAAATTTCTCTCCTCATCATGAATAACCTATCTATGAAGAGGTGAGTCATTATTATTGACGTTGGTGTTTTTACCCCATAGCGCGTTGGTAGATAATTCACTCTGGGGTACTGCATAGTGAATTCATTCATTTAATTTATTTATTTTATTTGAAGCTTTCTAATTATTCCCTGTTGAATTAGTACATTTAAATGAAACTATTTGGGTGCTTTTCTGCCTCAGGACAAGAAATCTAGAACTAAGGGGCGCCCTATGGTGTGTTTTCTCTCCTTTCGTCAGAATAATACACAGAGGAGTGCTTCATCAAACAAATCTGAAACGCCCAGGAGTACCTAGAAGCCCAAACCGGTGTGGAATAAGAACAAACAGCCCAAGATGTTGACCCCAGATAACAAGTCAGCATGAAGGGTCGGACCTGGGCTCAGGTCAAGTGAGAGGCAGATTGTCTCTGTTTCCGGAGGTTTGGGCTTAATCTGTTCTGGACTCTTGGGTTCTGAACATTATATCTCAGGGTTATAAAATAGGTTTCCGATTTCATCCTTCCTCCAAGGGGCAGGTTCCTCCTTTCCAGGATCTCGGGGGAAACAAACAAAAAAAAAAGAACCGCTTTCCTATGCTGTGTAGACGATCTGGTATCAATGGGGGTTATTTTCCCTGTACCTCTAGCGGAGAGGGGAGAAGGGTTTTATTCATCGTTCCCAAAAAGGAGGGAACCTTTCGTCCCATCTTAGATCTGAAGTGCCTCAACAAATTGAGTACCTTCCTTCAAAATGTAGATCCATTCTTCCTCTTGTGGGGGAGGGTCAATTCATGACTACCATAGTTCTGATGGATGCATACCTTCACATTCCAATCCACTGAGATCATCACCAGTACCTAGGTTTTGCTGTCCTGGACAAGCATTACCAGTTTATAGCTCTTCCATTTGGTTTAGCTACGGCCCCCATGATCTTTACAAAAGTTCTAGGGTCCTGCTTGCTGTAGTCAGACTACAGGGGATTGCTATGGCACCATACTTAAGACATCTTGGTGCAAGCCGCCATCTTTACATTTAGTGACATCTCACACAGAAGTTGCTCTGGTATCTTTGAACACATGGTTGGAAATTAAATCGGGGGAAAAGTTCTCTCATCCCCCAAAACGAGAGTGAACTTTCTGGGGCTCATTAAAGATTCTATCAGCGTGCATATCTATCTCACAGATCAACACAGAGAGAAGCTTCAAGCTGCCTGTCATCTACTTCTATCCAGTCCTCGGCCTTCTGTGGCTCAATGCATTGATTATGGTTGCTGCTTCAGATGCTATTCCTTTCGCTCGCTTTATCTAAGACCTCTACAGTTATGTATGCTGAGGCAATGGAATGGAAATCATTTAGACCTGTCTCAGGTAATAGCTTTGGATCCAGAGACAAGAGAGTCTTTTCCTGGTGGCTGTCTCAGGAACCCGTTCTCCAGGGCATGTGCTTCCTGCGCCCATCCTGGGAGATCTTAACAACAGATACAAGTTTGATAGGCTGGGGTGTGGTGTGAGGTTCTCTGAGGGCTCAGAGAACCTGGTGTCCAGAGGAAGTGATCCTTCCAATCAACGTTCTGGAACTGAGGGCCATCTTCAACACCTTTTAGTAGTGGCCCCAGTTGCGTTTTGTCCATTTGATTCCATTTCAATCGGACCTCACCACAGTGGCTTATGTCAATCACTATGGTGGAACTCGCAGTTCTCTGGCGATGCGGGCAATGTCTTGTATCCTTCAATGCGCAGAGACATACCAATGCCAAATATCAGCCATCCACATTCCTGACGTGGACAATTGGGAAGCGGATTTTCTGACCAGACAGACTCTACACTCTGGGGAATGGTCTCTAAACCAGGAGGTGTTTTGCGAGATCACCCGCAGGTGGAGATAGATTTGATGGCTTCCTATCTCAATGCCAACCTACCGAGGTACGAATCCAGAAATCCTTAGGTGGAGTTCCTTGTCATTTCAATCTAGTGTATTTTCTTCCTAATGGGAAAGAGTCCACAGCCACATTCATTACTTTTGAGAAAATAAGAGCCTGGCCACCAGGAGGAGGCAAAGACACCCCAGCCAAAGGCTTAAATACTCCTCCCACTTCCCTCATCCCCCAGTCATTCTATGCCTTTTGTCCCAGGAGGTTGGCAGAGAAGTGTCAAAATTTATTTTGTCTCTTATGGAGGGTACTACTCTTCGCAATGGGACAGGAGTTATAAGTAGACCTAAAAGCTTCTCACTGAGGGCCTAGGTGAAAGTTAGAGTCCGGAGATGCAGGTAGAGCTCTCCTCTGCGACACCATCCCGACTCATATTAACAGCTCCTACAGCAATCGGCATTGACGAGTTTCGCAGACTGCTTTTTTCTCTCAAGTCCATGTCAGGAGTGATGCTATGACCTGTCGCACTTGAAGGGCCGGGTTCCTGTTCCACAGCGTAGATTCTGGTAAGATTGTTTCATTTTTTATTATATAATGTTAACACAGAAGACAGGGTCACAGTGTGGCACCTCTTATCTTTATAGAATCAAGGGTTAATATCTCCTTAGGGGGATTATTGAACAGGGGGGAATAATAATCTTATGTGTTTATTTGATTTTATGCTACTTTATGTGTGAGATGTTATGGGCTTTTAGGCTGTTATGGAATATACAGGTTTCACTTTCACTTTGAGAGCCATGCAGCTTACAAGCTTGGCGTGCTTTCTCTCATAGCAGGGACGGTCCTGCATTGTGCACTATGTGATTCATTCCCTCTTTCGTGACTATCAGAGAGGAGTCATACATCTCTGTACTGTCTAGGTCATAGGAGGTGGTCAGTGCCCCAGCCATTGGGGTATAGGGGTGCCGTTATTTTATAAAAAAAAATCTTTCTAGCTCTCAGGTTATTGCACTAGTGATGGAGAATTCGGTTTCTTTAGAGGGCACTCCCTCTATTCCTAAAGAGCAACTCCTGTTTATATGGGGAGGAGGCCCTAGTTTCCCCTCTCAGTTATGTTCCATTTGCCTTGATAATCAAGTGATAATATCAAACATGTTTGATATCACGGAGCCGTCCACCTCTGAGGAGCTGTCGTTCAGTGAGGTGCGTACCCTACATTGTTATCTCTATACACATTTAGTTTTCCCGTAGCATTGCTGATCCTCTATTTGGAGGGGGCCTTTTTTTTCTCCAGACATTACTGCGCAGTTCAGACGGAGGTGTCTGCGGCCTTAATGCTTTACCTTGCCCTGCTAAGCGCAAGCGAAAGGTTACATATTGCACTCCTTCCCAGAGTACATCAAATAATTTTTGGAGTTAACTGATAGGGTTATCCGAGGATGAAGTTCTTTCTGAGACTATGAACTTTCTGGGTCAGAGTCTGCTGCCTCTCAACCTCCAGCTGCGGAGGAACCAGACTTTAGTTTTAGGAATTTGCTCTTATTCTAAAGGAAGTTTTTGGCGAGTTCAGGGGTTCCAGAGGTCATATTGCCTGATGAACCTTTATTTCCAAAAAATAATAGAGTTTGAGGACAGGGTGGTGCCTTCCCTTCCCTGCTCCTGTTGTCCCGGGTATTCCACCTTGGACTGTGCAGTTCCCTGTGGGTGCGACTGTCCCTGAGTGTTGTGCCTTTCGTTACAGAATTGCGCGCCTTCGCGGTTTGCTCTTCGAATGGCACACCTCATTAGACATGTGGGGATGATGTAATCTCCTGATTGTCCATGTATTGAGATCTTTTCCATTTTTTTTTGGAAGATCAGGGCTCCGTTTGGCTGGTCCTGTGGTAGGCCTGTTTCTTTTTGGGCGTTAACCTACGGGTTGCCTTGTATTTTATTTTCATCCGATAGGATGTCCTGTCCGTTTTCCTTCTTCCCCTCTGAGGGAGGATTTATGCGGCTTGACAGTTAGGACCCAGATTGCAGGCTGGTCCTGTTTGGGTTCAGTTCTGTCTGGTAGCTGTTCGGACACGTGGCGCCGCTCTGCTTGACTGGTCCGGTAGAGGCGCCGAGTGCTCATGTTATTCTCTGTGTTCAACTAAGCATTCTAGAGGACCGGGGGGTCCGTGAGGCAGGAGGGATTGTTTCAGTCCTTATCGCCTTCAATTTGGATGACTGGGTCAGTGGAGTTCCGCTGCGTCTCTCTCTCTCTTGTGTCTGGGGTTGTCAGACCCTAGAGCTCTTTCCCATGTAGTGGAGGGTTGGTGGGCTTGTGCCCTCTTGCCGCCGAGTTGGGCAGTTTGGCCTTTTTTCTTTTGAGGCCCTGGGAATTGTCCTTCTGGACTTAGTTCTCAGCAGCTAGTAGTTTGAGTAGTTCAGCTGCCTTGCAGCGGATGGATTGCAGAATGTGACCAGCTGCAGCTATTGCACATTGACTGTGTACTGTCTAGCTTTTTTCTATGAGACCTTTTGGTCTTCTTCTGGTGTCTCCATGTGAGTTAGGTCTCCTTTTAGGGACCTGGGTTCCCCTCCGGGACATGGTCGTTCCCTGTTAGGGGCACTGGGCGTGGTCTCTTTGGGCACTGCTCCGAGCTGGGGATGCTGTGCGTCCTTTTCTCTCTATGATCCTCTGATTCTATGGAGGTGATACGGAGACCAGCCTTTGCTCTAGTGATTTTGGCCTCAGGGTATCCCCTTGCTTGTTGTCCTGCGGCTGTTTCAGAGTCTATGGGCTCTAGTGTCTGTCGTTGTACGACTTTTAACGCCTTAGCTCCTTTGGAGCATTGGACTTTGCCAAGGGGTGGTCTCTTCCTTGGGTCGGGACTTGCGAGTTATCTCATTATCCGGGTTGATCTGGATATTGCATTGATATCTCCATGTAGTCTGGTTTTTTATATCAGACAGGGTGTTATGTTCTCGGATATTGTTTGTTTAAACAATTGGGGGCTCGGATCTGTTTTCTCCCTTGTGCTTCCGGTTGCTGAGGCTTCGATCAGTGTTTTCCTTTGTGGAATTGTTGCCGGACTTTTTTGGCTCTAGGGCTGGTTTGGTGTTCCCCAGTTCCTGGGAACTTGGGCTATGTCGTTTTACTTGGACTAATTGACCTGGTCACGGTTGGCCAGGTTGTCTGAGCGCTGATGCTCATTGGGCTGGACTTATGCCTTTATGGTCGATTTCCCATGGTCAGCTTGCTGTGGTAACCTTATGGATTCACTGCTCTGCAGGTGAATGGGTTTGCAGTGTGTCTGCTGCAGCTATTGCACATTGGATGTGTGTTAACAAGTTAATTCCTTAGGGGGATTCCTTCCAAGTTCATCTGCGTTGGAGATTGATCTCTCCTTTAGCCTGTGGCTTTGTGTCTTGTGGGCAGGTGCTCTGCCTTTTTGGCCCCATCCCTTTTCTTAGGGTGGGGGGCTTATTCTCCTCCTTATGAAGGTGTGGTCCTTTTCCTAGGGATTCTCTTCGATTCAGGAGGTTGAAACTGAGAGTTAAACTTTCAGAGAGGGGTGTTTTTCTCTGGGTTGTTATGTTCCATCTAGAGTCTTGCTGGCTCTGTGTCGAGACTATGGTGGGCCTTTTGTTAGATTCCTTTGGATCTACGGCCTTGTCGTCTGTTTCTAAGGAGTCGGGTTGGCACCGGTGCTCTGTTGGGATGGATGTGGCCATTCTTCCGCTCGTTTTTGAGCTGGTGTTGAGGTTCTTCTGTTCCCCTGTTTCAGACCTGCCGATGCTTGGGCTGGCCCAGCTGGGAGTGGGTTCTGAGATGCGTTATCATCTTCAGGATCTAGGTTGGCATAGTAGCTAGCTCCCTGGGCTTGCAAGCAGAAGGTCCAAGGTTACCATACACCTTCGGGTTCTGGGTGTAACCTCTCTCTCTTGGGGGTGAAGTGGCCCTCATTGAGGTTATGTGCTTCCCCTTTTGGAGCCATGTGTATAGGTCTGGCGGCTTTGATTGCCTAGAGTGTGCCCTCTGTCTGGGAGTTTTCTTTTGCAATCTGTTCTCTTGCTGGCCGCTTTTTACTTCTCAGCAAGTATTCTTCTGTGCCATCCTGATAATGGCTGCATGTTCTTGACTGGGGGGTTTTCGTCCGGGTCTGTTACACATTCTTTTTTGTCTGAATACTTTATATTCTTAGTTCTGACGATGTGAGGACTCCGTCTTCAGTTGTCTTTCGGTGCTTTGCACAATGTTGAGAGAAGGGTTTCTCTGTTTAGATGCCCGGTCCTAAACCTCTGGTTTCTGCTTGGTCTGAGCGTAGCCTCCCCTTGTCTGTCAGGATCCATTTGGATCTTTGTGAGCTGGGCTCGCTATTGGGGATTTTCCTTTTATAGATTTTGTGGTGACCTTTCGGTTTTCCTTCGGTTCTTCCTTGCCCTATCCCTTGTGGAGTTTAGGCTGGTGTTCCCCTCTTTAGTGAGGGGTGAGGGACCGACTGTTGGGCGACAGTGTATCTTGGAGGACTGTTGGCTCAGTTGAGTCTGATTTTGCGGTCTCTAACTAGGCTTCTGGACTGTCTGCTGGTCAGTGTCCTTGGGGCCTTTCCTTTTTCTCAGCTTCGGACGAAGCAGGGTTTTTGTTGGGTCGTGGTTTCAGGCTTGGTGCTCTCAGAATGGGACACCTATTGTACCCTCCAGTTTTGGCATTGTTTCCTCTTTAGCTTGGGTATGGTTTTCCCAAAAGTAATGAATGCGGCTGTGGACTCTTTCCCATTAGGAAGAAAAACATAAATTATGCTTACCTGATGATTTCATTTTCTTCTGTGGGAAAGAGTCCACTGCACCCCGCTCGTTTTTTTATGTGGGGCGTCTTAGTTGTATTCTTCTGGCACCTTTTCACCCTGATATTTCTTCTACTGTTCCTTGTTCCTCTGCAGAATGACTGAGGGATGAGCGAAGTGGGAGGAGTATTTAAGCCTTTGGCTGGGGTGTCTTTGCCTCCTCCTGGTGACCAGGTTCTTATTTTCCTAAAAGTAATGAATGCGGCTGTGGACTCTTTCCCACAAAAGAAAATGAAATTATCAGGTAAGCATAATTAGTTGTTCTGCTGCCTCGAGTAATGAATACGGCTGTGGACTCTTTCCCATGGAAGAAAATGAAATGATCAGGTAAGCATAATTAGTTGTTCTGCTGCCTCGAGTAATAACTTGAATCAAACAGGAGGGAACTTTGTTTAGGACTTTGTATGCAGACCTTGTGAGAATGTAGTCTGCTCCTCTGTGGAGGCTACCTCAGAGGCAAGACTTTTCGGGCACAAGGTCCATTCTTCTATGAAAATATAGATTCTCTGAGGCTGACATGGAGATTGAATGCATAGTTTTGTCCCGGAGAGGATTCTCTGAGGCGGTGAATGATACTCTGGTTCAGGCGAGAAAACCCGTTACCAGAAGTATTTACTATAAGGTGTTGAGGACTTATCAGTCTTGGTGTGCAGGACATGGTTTCCCTTGGCATAAAGTAAAGACTCCACGTATCCTTAAGTTTCTACAGGATGGTTTAGAGAAGGGTCTGTCTAGTTCTCTTAAAGGTCACATTTCTGCTCTTTCTGTTTTGTTGCATAAGAGGTTGGCTCGTTTGCCACATGTTCAGTCGTTAGGTCTAATTCTAGCAAGAGCTTGAACTGTTTTCAAACTTATTGCTCCTCCATGGAACATTAAAGGGACATTAAACACTAAATAAATGCTAGATTAAATGATGCATTCAAAGAAAAGATTAGTCTGAGAATAACATGTAGATGTATTTATTAAAGTTTCATTAGATGTTTAAATATTGACAAAATAAGTGTAAAGTTTTAGTGCCTCTAAAACATTGGGAGCTGCCATGTTGTAACTTAGGTTACCTTCTCTGCTGTGGCCAATTTGGAACAGTTATAAATAGCTCACTAGAGTGTGCAGCCAATTGCTGTGTGGAATATAACAGTGTTCAGCACTTCTATTTTTAACAGGAACTGAAATACTCACAATTTCAGAATAAAATTACAGGAAAGGGGGACAAAATAAATAATGAACTTATATTGCATTTTGTTTTCTATATACGATTTATCTTTTTGTATCACTATGTCAAAGTGTTTAATGTCCCTTTAATCTTGTTCTTAGATTTCTTCAACAGGCTTCGTTTGAGTCTATGCATTCTATTTAATAATTTACTAACTTGGAAAGTATTGTTTCTGTTAGCTATTTCCTCTGCTGGTAGAGTGTCAGAATTGTCTGCCTTCCAGTTTGAGCCACCCTATCTAGTGTTCCACTCGTATAAGGCTGTACTTTAGACAAAGATGGAGTTTTTACCTTAGGTTGTCTCAACTCATAATATCAATCAAGAAATTGGTTGGTTTCTCATGTGGGTCTGCCAAAGCTATATTGCCACAACTTGGTTTATTTTCATGCAGCATGCTGATCAAACTGCCTTAGTTTGTATTACAATTTGCATATACATTCGTCATATAGGATTTTTTTATATATATTTCAGCTGCTTAAATTTACATACAAAATATATACATATAATATTACATGTATGTCCTTGCTGCTAAAGCATGATCAATTATGAGAGACTGTTTTAATAATCTGTAGTACAGATTTTACAAGACCTCTCTGCAGTGGCTCAACTTATTCCTTCAAGCATGAATATTTACTATGTTGCAGTTGCATAACTTTTCACAGGATGATGTACACATTTCTGTTACATGCATGTTTATCTTGCAACAATGTATCATGAAACACAGCACTCACTGCACAGCCAGGAACAGGTTTACCAAACCCAGTATAGATACATAGAAACAGAAATCGTTCCAGCTGGTGCAACAAAAGACTTTATTGTGCAAACAGGGATAAAAAGCGACGTTTCAGGCCCACACTTGGCCTTTTCTCAAGCTTAACCAAACATTAGTGATCAAACATTTAAATAGCCCTAATGGCGCCAAACATTGTGATTAGAAAGTGATAAAATGTTGCCCTCTAGTGGAGAACCATCGTACAATATACAAATATACAAATATATATCAAAGTGCTTATTGATGGCCTAAATTCTGCCACCTAGTGAAACAGCATCATATTGTTAAACAATTATATCTCTCATATCATATGTGAAAAAATCTTAAAAAATTAGTCAACATTTCAAAATTACATGTTAATAAAAAATGATAAAATACATTGAGAATTTCATTGATGTTTTAATAATCACAATATATTGAATTAAAAAATATATATATATATTAAGTGTATCCTAGATGAATCAATCATATTTGATATAGTTTTTCAATCGGTTAACTTCATCTTTATTTAGATTTTCAATCCATAATTATATGGATACACTCATATAGTTGGTCAATATTGGCTATTCAACATAGCGTATCTATTTAAATTTATAGGGACATTAAATCTCATATTAATATCATATTACATTAGAATGCACATTCATTTATATAGTATAATACAGTCCTATGCTTAACCCATTCTATTAAACTTTATTGTATTCCACTTAGAATGAATTTTATTTAAAATGAATTTATTTAGTCACCAAAAGGCAGTCCAATTACATTCTCTATTTAAACCTCTTGGCCATAAAGTGCCTAGTTCATTGATCCAAAATGTTTCTCTCCTAGTTAGTATATTCTCCTTATCACCCCCTCTTCTAGGTGTACTAACCCTTTCAATGATTTGAAAACGCAATTGACTTATTCTATGGCCAGCCTTTATGAAGTGTCCAGCTACTGGAGCCTCCTTTTTACCACAACGAATATTTGACTTGTGCTCCGAAATTCTTTCTCGTGCTTCCCTGGTCGATTGACCAATATACATCAAGGAACACGGACATTTAATTGCATAAATAATGTATTCTGACCTGCAAGTCAAATATTCATTTATGGAATATTTTCTGCCTGTATATGGGTGACAAAAAGTATCACCCTTAATCATAGAGTTGCAATTAATGCAAGATAGACACGGAAAACATCCTTTTCGTTTTTGACCAGTTATTGTACCTTGAATCTGTTTTCTCTTAGCCCCAATGTCTGCTTTCACCAATTTATCTTTAGTGTTAGGGCCACGTTTATAGGCTAACATAGGTGGTATTGAAAAGGCCCCTATATCTGGGTGGCATTTAGATAGAATGTACCAATATTTACGAATGATCTTATTAATCTGGTGACTTCTTGTATTATACTGAGATATAAATTTAATCCTCTATGAATTTTCAGAACAATTCGTGTTCTTTCCTTTCCTTACTGTTTTGGATCTGTTACTATTTAGGCTCACATCTTGTTTTATGTTTTCAATCAATGCCTTTGGATAACCTCTTGAGATAAATTTATCTGCCATTTCCTTTAAACGAACCTCCTTAATGGTAGGATCTGACACGATCCTATCAACCCTAAGGAGTTGACTTTTAGGGACAGCCTTAAAGGTACTGGGTGGATGGAAACTCTCAAACCATAATGTGTTATTTTTATCAGTGGGTTTGGAATAAATATCAATTTTCAAACCATCTACACCTTTATATACTCTAGTATCCAAAAATTGGATCGAGCATTCATCGTATGTTAAAGTAAATTTTATGCCATTAACTGCACCATTCAAATCATCAACAAATGCCAATAGGGATCCAATGTCGCCATACCATATGCCAAACACGTCATCTATGAAACGCCACCAGGTGGCGCCATATTGTTTAAATAGATGGTGTTCATAGACAAACAATTCTTCAAAATTAATCATAAATATGTTGGCATATGTCGGGGCGACATTGGACCCCATGGCTGTCCCCTTCTTTTGGAAATAGAAAGTGTCCTTAAATAAGAAATAATTGGCATACAAGATAACTTCTAATAAATTCACAAAAAATTGTATTTGAGCTAAACTGTATTTTTGGTCACTAGATAACATCTTCATTACAGCAGCTATTCCACTTGTATGTTTTATTGATGTGTACAAACTAGATACATCTAGAGTAAACAGGATGACTTTCTGATATGGTAAATCAAGATTTTCTAGTTTTTTCAAAAAATCATAAGTGTCCCTGATATATGAGGATGATTTTATAACATAGGGCTGTAAAATTTTATCTAAAAAATAGCAATATTAGAGAATATGGAGCCTGTACCAGCTACAATAGGTCTACCCGGCGGTAGATCTTTGTGTTTATGGATCTTAGGTAAACAATATATTACAGGTCTTATTGGATGTTTAATTTGTAAATATTCACTTAGATCCTTAGAAATTAAATCACTCTTTACTGCATTAGATAAAATATTCAAAATTTCACCTTGTATTTTATATGTTGGATCAAAACCAACCTCCACATATACTGAATCATCATTTAGTTGTTGCGTAATTTCATCAACATAATGCTCCTGTTTCATTAAGACAAGGGCGCCACCCTTATCTGCACCCTTAATAGTTAACCCTTTCTTTTCACGAATTGCTCTTAGTGCAGTTAAATCAGTTTGAAATTTAACTTTATTTTTATCAAAAATATAATCCGGTTTTGAAAATAACTTTTCAACCTCAACAAGAACAAGTTCAAAGAAAGTATTAACACTGTTATCAGTGACACTGGGATTAAAACCACTGGTTTTTCTCAAACCAACAGATTTGCAGGTTAATAAACCTTTATCCTCAGTGTGAACAACAGTGTCACCAATATCAGTATTCTTGTCAAAAAATACTTTTAATTTTATAGATCTAAAGAATCTATGTAGCTCCTGTTTTATTTGAAACAGATTACCTTTATTCACAGGGCAATATGATAAACCTTTATTTAGAAAAGACAACTCTTTATCAGAAAGATCTATTCCTGAAATGTTATGTACAATATCATCATTTTTAACACTAACAATTCCTTCAGGTAAATTGTCAGAAATTTTCCCAATTGGTTGTTCATCCTGAACATAAATGTCCACATTTTTCAAATTGTCGACATTGTCATAGTGAGCGTTCAACTGCATTCCCTTAGTGTCCCCACTATAAATCAATTTTCTCTCTTTCACTCGCTTCACACTGGAGCCGACCGGCTCACTCACCGGATCTTGTGCAGTTCTTATTGCCTCTGTTGGCCCTTTCCGCGGCTGTTCCAGCGGGTCTGCTTGGCTTTTTTCACGCTCTGTGCTGGGGGTAGATTGCTTGCGGTGTTTCCTACCGCCCCTCCGGCGTCGCCATCCGACTCCTCTGTTAAAAAACATGCCGATGTTTCTGACTCACACTGAGTATCATCCGGTGTGCGCCGCTTGTCGCGCCTCTGTCGTGGAAAGCGGATCCTTGGGACTCCACCCATTTCCATCCGCTGTGCCCACCTGTAGACATTGCCTTGTAAGTAGTCTTGCTCATCACGCAAGAATTTTGTACGCTTTTTCTCCTCTAGTGATTTTTTATAGTCACTAACAGATTTAGTTATTTTCTCCACCATGGACTTATATTCTTCTAGTGGTAAACTTTGTTGAAGTGCTGCTTTTGATTTTTCAAAACAACATTTTATCACTTTCTAATCACAATGTTTGGCGCCATTAGGGCTATTTAAATGTTTGATCACTAATGTTTGGTTAAGCTTGAGAAAAGGCCAAGTGTGGGCCTGAAACGTCGCTTTTTATCCCTGTTTGCACAATAAAGTCTTTTGTTGCACCAGCTGGAACGATTTCTGTTTACATGCATGTTTATAACCATATGTATGGCAAGTTTATTTTTTCATGCTCATACCATATTTACATTCCTGCATATCTTTTTCATTTACAGTATCTCACAAAAGTGAGTACACCCCCTTACATTTTTGTAAATATTTTATTATATCTTTTCATGTGACAACACTGAAGAAATGACACTTTGCTACAATGTAAAGTAGTGAGTGTACAGCCTGTATAACACTGTAAATTTGCTGTCCCCTCAAAATAACTCAACACACAACCATTAATGTCTAAACCATTGGCAACAAAAGTGAGTACACCCCTAAGTGGATATGTCCAAATTGGGCCCAAAGTGTCAATATTTTGTGTGGCCACCATTATTTTCTAGCACTGCCTTAACCCTCTTGGACATGGAGTTCAACAGAGCTTCACAGGTTGCTACTGGAGTCCTCTTCCATTCCTCCATGACAACATCACAGAGCTGGTGGATGTTAGAGACCTTGCGCTCCCCCACCTTCCATTTGAGGATGCCCCACGGATGCTGAATAGGGTTTAGGTCTGGAGACATGCTTGGCCAGTTCATCACCTTTACTCTCAGCTACAGTGGTCGTCTTGGAGGTGTGTTTGGGATCGTTATCATGTTGCAATAATGCCCTGCGGTCCAGTCTTCGAAGGAAGGGGATCATGCTCTGCTTCAGTATGTCACAGTACATGTTGGCATTCATGGTTCCTTCAATGAACTGTAGCTCCCCAGTGCAAGCAGCACTCATGCAGGCCCAGACCATGATACTTCCACCACCATGCTTGACTGTAGGCAAGACACACTTGTCTTTGTACTCCTCACCTGGTTGCAGCCACACACGCTTGACACCATCTGATCCAAATAAGTTTATCTTGGTCTCATTGGACCACAGGACATGGTTCCAGTAATCCATGTCCTTAGTCTTCTTGTCTTCAGCAAACTGTTTGCGTGGTTTCTTGTGCACCATCTTTAGAAGAGGCTTCCTTCTGGGACGACAGCCATGCAGACCAATTTGATGCAGTGTGCGGCGTATGGTCTGAGCACTGATAGGCTGACCCCCAACCCTTCAGCAATGACCTCTGCAACAATGCTGGCAGCACTCATACGTCTATTTCCCAAAGACAACCTCTGGATATGACGCTGAGCACATGCACTCAACTTCTTTGGTCGACCATGGCGAGGACTGTTCTGAGTGGAACCTGTCCTGTGAAACTGTATGGTCTTGCCCACCGTGCTGCAGCTCAGTTTCAGGGTCTTGGCAATCTTCTTATAGCCTAGGCCATCTTTATGTAAAGCAGCAATTCTTTTTTTCAGATCCTCAGAGAGTTCTTTGGCATGAGGTGCCATGTTGAACTTCCAGTGACCAGTATGAGAGAGTGTGAGAGCGATAACACAAAATTTAACACACTAGCTCCCCATTCACACCTGAGACCTTGCAACACTAACGAGTCACAACGAGTTTTGCCTATGCAATTCTGTGCTGCATGCTTATCTAGAACTCTTCAAAAAAAAGTTAAGTTGTTGCCCACTGAGCCCAATGTCTCTCAGGAAGATACTGTTCAGGCAATGCCACAACTTTCTCCTCTAACGTCCCAAGCCTCAATGGCGTCACATGCTGTGCCCTGCAGTTCATCTCAGCCTCCTGGAGGAGTTTATTTGCCTGCAGATTTTGCTGCACATGTATCTTCTGAGGTATCTGCAGCATTATCTGCTTTTCGTATGCTGGGAAAACGCAAGAGGAAAATTAAACATTCAGAAAGTAAGATTTCTGTTCCACCTACTGCTACGCAGGTTGCCCTCCCTCATAAGTCTTATAAAGAGGATATGTCGGTAGCCTCTGAGGGTGAAATCTCATATTCGGACAGTATAGTTCCTTTATCTGATACTGAAGAAGTAAACTTCAGATTTAAGCTGGAACACCTTTGTGTACTGTTAAAGGAGGTATTGGCTACTTTGGACTACTACGATACTTCTGTTGCTGTCAACCCTAAGAAGTCTGGTAAACTTAATAAATACTATGATGTTCCTTCCTCTTTGGAAGTGTTTCCTGTTCCAGACCGTGTGACGGAGATTATTTCACAGGAATGGGAGAAGCCATAGATACCTTTCTCCTCGTCTCCTGTCTTTAAAAAGATGTTTCCTGTTGCTGACTCCATTAAAGATTCATGTTGCACGGTGCCTAAAGTAGAAGGGGCTATTTCTACTCTGGTTAAGAGAACTACGTTCCCTATAGAGGATAGCTGCTCTTTTAAAGATCCCATGGACAAGAAGCTGGGGGCTTATTTGAAAAAGATGTTCATCAGGGTCTTCAATGGCAATCTGCAGTTTGCATTGCCACAGTAGCAAGTGCTGCATCTTATTGGTGTGATGCCTTGTCTGAATCAATTTTAGTAGATACTCTGTTGGAGGAGATACAAGATAGGATTATGGCTCTCAAACTAGCCAATTCCTTTATTTCTGATGCTAACATGCAAATTAGACTGTGAGCCAAGATGTCTGCCTTCACTGTCCTAGCCCGCAGGGCTTTGTGGCTAAAATCTTGGTCAGATGAGGTTACCTCTAAGTCCAAGCTTTTGGCGCTTGCTTACAAGGGTAACACCTTGTTTGGACCTGGTCTGGCAGAAAAAAGTTCTGATATTACGGGTGGAAAAGGGTCTTTTCTACCACAAGACAAGAAGAACAGACTCAAAGGACGTCAAAGTAATTTTCATTCCTTTCGTACAAAGGTCAGAAGTCTTTCTCTTCCAAGCAGGAGCAGTCCAAGTCTTCTTGGAAGCCCAATCAGTCTTGGAATAAGGGGAAGCAATCAAAGAAACCCGCAGCCGAGTCTAAGTCAGCATGAAGGATTGGCCCCCGGTCCGGGATCGGTGGGGGGCAGACTTTCCCTGTTTTGTCAAGCATGGATACGAGATGTCCCAGATCCTTGAACTGTGGACATAGTATCTCAGGGTTACAAAATAGAATTCAAAACTTTTCCTCCCAGGGGCAGATTACACATTTCAAGATTTTCTGCAGACCAGGTAAAAAGAGAGCCATTCTTGAATTGTGTTCAGGACCTTTCCTCCCTGGGAGCAATTGTTCCAGTTCCAGTAAGGGAACAAGGTCTAGGATTCTATTCAAATCTGTTTGTGGTTCCCGAAAAAGAGGGAACTTTTCGACCCATTTTAGACCTAAAGTGCCTCAACAAGTTTCTCAAGGTACCGTCCTTCAAAATGGAAACCATTTGTTCCATTCTTCCCTTGGTCCAAGAGGGTCAGTTCATGACGACCATAGACCTGAAGGATGCATATCTTCATGTTCCCATTCACAGGGATCATCACAAGTTCCTGAGATTCGCCTTTCTAGACAAACACTCTGTGGCTCTTCCGTTTGGCCTTGTACAGCTCCCAGAATTTTCTCAAAGGTTCTGGGGGCTCTTTTGGCAGATCAGGTCTCAGGGAATTGCAGTGCCACCATACCTGGACGAGATATTGGTTCAGACGCCATCTTTTCAACAAGCAAACTCTCATACAGAGATCTTGTTGTCTTTTCTACGTTCCCACGAATGGAAAGTGAATCTGGAAAAGGGTTCCCTTGTTACAGCTACAAGGGTGGTTTTCTTAGGGACCATAATAGATTCCCTATCTATGAAGATTTTTCTGACAGAGGTCAGAAAATCCAAAATCCTCTCCTCTTGCCTCTCTCTACAGTCTACTGTTCGGCCATCAGTGGCTCAATGTATGGAGGTAATTGGTCTGATGGTCGCTTCCATGGACATCATTCCCTTTGCTTGATTCCATTTGAGAGCTCTGCAATTATGCATGCTCAGACAATGGAATAGAGACCATTCAGATCTGTCTGAGGATAGATCTAGACCAGTCGTCAAGAGACTCTCTCCCTTGGTGGCTTTCTCAGGACCATCTGTCTCAGGGCACATTCTTCCGGAGACCTTCCTGGGTGATTGTGACCACGGACTGCAGCCTGCTAGGCTGGGGAGCAGTCTGGGACTCGTTAAAGGCGCAAGGGACTATGGACTCGGGAGGATCTGCTCTCCCCATAAACATCTTGAAATTGAGAGCAATTTACAATGCTATGATGGCTTGGCCTCAATTGTCCTTAGCTCAGTTTATCAGGTTCCAGTCGGACAACATCACCTCAGTGGCTTATATCAACCACCAGGGAGGAACTCGGAGTTCCTTAGCCATGAAGGAGGTGGCACGGATTATTCAGTGGGCGGAAACTCACATTTGTTGTCTATCTGCTATCCACATTCCAGGAGTGGACAACTGGGAATCGGATTTTCTGAGCAGACAGACTTTTCATCCTGGGGAGTGGGCTCTCTATCCGGCGGTGTTGGATCTGATGGCATCTCGGCAGGTACAGTTCAAGGTCAAGAGATCCTCAGGCCGCTCCTGATAGATGCTCTGGCCGTTCCTTGGGTTTTCGGTCTAGCATACCTGTTTCCTCCATGTGCGCTCCTTGCAGGAGTTATTGCTCGTATTAAATAGAGAGCATCAGTAATTTTAATAGCTCCTGCATGGCCTCGTAGGATCTGGTATGCAGACCTAGTGAAAATGTCATCTCGGCCACATTGGAGGTTGCAAGCCTGTTACTTGAAAATTTACGAAAAGCTATGGCGTAAATACCTTTTATTGGTGTGAATCAAAGGGCTACTCTTGGAGTAGGGTCAGGATTCCAAGAATTTTGTCTTTTCTCCAGGAAGTCTGTCAGTCAGTTCTCTGAAAGGTCAGTTTTCTGCTTTATCTATTCTTTTACATAAGCGTCTGGTGGATGTGCCAAATGTTCAATCTTTTTGTCAGGCCCTGGTCAGAATCAGGACTGTGTTTAAACCAGTTGCTTCTCTTTGGAGCCTTAACCTTGTTCTTAAGGTTTTGCAGCAGGCTCCGTTTGAGCCTATGCATTCCATAGATATTAAGTTGTTATCTTGGAAGGTTTTGTTTCTTTTTGCTATCTCTTCTGCTCGGAGTTTCGGAAATCTCGGGTTTGCAGTGTTATTCCCCCTACCTTATCTTTCATGCGGATAAGGCGGTTCTTCGTACTAAATTGAGGTTTCTCCCTAAAGTGGTTTCGGATAGAAATATTAATCGGGAAATTGTTGTTCCTTCTCTCTGTCCTAATCCTTCTCATAAGGAATGTCTGTTGCATAACTTGGATGTTGTGCATGCTCTAAAGTTCTACCTATTGGCGACTAAGGATTTTCGCTAGTCTTCTGCCCTGTTTGTTTGTTTCTCAGGAAAGCATAAAGGTCAGAAGGCTACTGCTACTTCTCTTTCCCGCTGGTTGAGAAGTATAATACGTTTTGCTTATGAGACTGCTAGTCAGCAGCCTCCTGAGAGAATTACAGCTCATTCCACTAGGACTGTCTCCTCTTCTTGGGCTTTCAAAAATGAAGCTTCTGTGGAACAGATTTGCAAGGCTGCAACTTGGTCCTCTCTGCATACTTTCTCCTACATTGGTGTGTCCGGTCCACGGCTTCATCCTTACTTGTGGGATATTCTCTTCCCCTACAGGAAATGGCAAAGAGAGCACACAGCAAAAGCTGTCCATATAGCCCCCCCTCTGGCTCCGCCCCCCAGACATTCTCTTTGCCGCTCTGAACAAGTAGCATCTCCACGGGGATGGTAAAGAGTATGTGGTGTTAGTTGTAGTTTTATTTCTTCTATCAAGAGTTTATTTTAAAATAGTGCCGGCTTGTACTATTTACTCTACAACAGAAAGTGATGAAGATTTCTGTTAAAAGAGGAGTATGATTTTAGCACCAGTAACTAAAATCCATTGCTGTTCCCACGCAGGACTGTTGAAACCAGAGAACTTCAGTTGGGGGGAACAGTTTGCAGACTTATCTGCTTCAGGTATGACCAGTCTCTTTTCTAACAAGACCCAGTATTGCTAGAAGACTGTCAGTTTTCCCTTATGGGACCGGTAAGCCATTTTCTTAGACTCGGTAACAGAATTAAGGCTTATAAATTGGGCTCTATGCTGGTTGACACTATTGTGGGCTAAATCGATTTGTTTTTATCATATTTATTTGACAATTGGAGTGTTTTGTGAACTTTGAAACACTTTTGGGAACGTTTATTTGCGCCTGGCAGTTGTTTAGACGCCTAATCTAGTCAGAAAGGCCCCTTCACTCTGGTATGCAGAGGGAGGAGGCCTCATTTTCGCGCCTCAGTTGCGCAGTTACTTTCCATAGGCAGTGCATGCAGCTTCATGTGAGAGGGTCCTGTGGCTGAGAAAAGGACTCAGGAAGGCTTATTTCTGTGGTGAATAACCCCTAAGGAAGGTAAAAGCCGCAGCAAAGTCTGTGGCAGGGACGGTAAATTGAACTATTAGCTCCGGTTTGCTCATTTAAGGGTTTAGAGCCTTGACATTTGGTGTGCAATACTTTCAAAGCATTAAGACAATGGGGTGTAAATTTTATAAAGATCGGATATTTCCTTGATAGTTTTTCGAACATTCAGAAATAAAGTGTGCTCTTTTTATTATTTAAAGAGACAGTAACGGTTTTGTTTAAAATCGTTTTTTTATTGCATTAATAGCCTGCCTAAATCTGTCTAACATGTCTGTACCTTCAGATAGCATATGTTCTGTGTGTATGGAAGCCAAGGTGGGTTCCCCCTTTAAATATATGTGCAAATTGTGCCATGGCGTCCAAACAAAGTAAGGACAGTACTGTCACATTTAATAAGGTTGCCCAAGATGATTCTTCAAATGAAGGTAGTGGGGATAGCTCATCATCCTCTCCTTCTGTGTCAACACCAGTTTTGCCCGTGCAGGCGATACCTAGTACATCTAGCGCGCCAATGCTTGTTACTATGCAGCAATTAACAGCAGTAATGGATAATTCTATAGCAAATCTTTTATCCAAACTGCCAGCATTTCCCAGAAAGCGTGATTGCTCAGTTTTAAATACAGAGGATGAGCAAGTTGGCGCTGACGATAATTTATCTGTTATACCCTCACATCAATCTGAGTTGGCAGTGAGGGAGGGTCTGTCTGAGGGAGAAATTTCTGATTCAAGAAAAATTTCTCAGCAGGCAGAACCTGATATTGTGGCATTTAAATTTAAGCTAGAACATCTCCGCGTCCTGCTTAAGGAGGTGCTAGCTACTCTTGATGATTGTGATTCTTTGGTGATCCCAGAGAAGTTGTGCAAAATGGACAGATTCTTAGAGGTCCCAGTGCACGCTGATGCTTTTCCGATACCCAAGAGGGTGGCGGACATAGTGACTAAGGAGTGGGAGAAGCCAGGTGTACCTTTTGTTCCCCCTCCTATATTTAAGAAAATGTTCCCCATTGTCGACCCCAGAAGGGATGCATGGCAAACGGTCCCTAAGGTAGAGGGGGCAGTTTCTACGTTAGCTAAGCGCACAACTATTCCTATAGAGGACAGTTGCTCTTTCAAAGATCCTATGGATAAAAAATTGGAAGGATTGCTTAAAAAGATTTTTGTTCAGCAAGGTTTCCTTCTTCAACCAATTTCGTGCATTATTCCTGTCACCACGGCGGCGTCTTTTTGGTTCGAGGAACTAGAAAATTCGCTCCAAAAGGAGACTCCATATGATGAAGTCATGGACAGAATTCACGCACTAAAGTTGGCTAATTCCTTTATTTTGGATGCCGCTTTTCAATTGGCAAAATTAGCGGCGAAAAACTCAGGTTTTGCAATAGTGGCGCGCAGGGCGCTTTGGCTAAAATCTTGGTCGGCGGATGTGTCGTCCAAAACAAAATTGCTTAATATTCCTTTCAAGGTAAGACCCTTTTCGGGCCAGAATTGAAGGAGATTATTTCAGATATCACTGGGGGAAAGGGCCATGCCCTCCCACAGGATAGGCCTTTCAAGGCTAAGAACAAATCTAATTTTCGTTCCTTTCGCAATTTCAGGAACGGACCGGCTTCTAACTCTGCAGCCTCTAGACAAGAGGATAACGCTTCCCAGCCTAAACCAGCATGGAAACCATTGCAAGGCTGGAACAAGGGTAAACAGGCCAAGAAGCCTGCTGCTGCTACCAAGACAGCATGAAGGGGTAGCCCCCGATCCGGGACCGGATCTAGTAGGGGGCAGACTTTCTCTCTTTGCTCAGGCTTGGGCAAGAGATGTTCCGGATCCCTGGGCACTAGAAATAGTCTGTCAGGGGTATCTTCTAGAGTTCAAGGAACTTCCTCCAAGGGGAAGGTTCCACATGTCTCACTTATCTTCAGACCAGATAAAGAGACAGGCATTCTTACATTGCGTAAGAGACCTATTAAAGATGGGAGTGATATTCCCAGTTCCATCAGCTGAACAAGGTCTGGATTTTTACTCAAATCTGTTTGTAGTTCCCAAAAAAGAGGGAACTTTCAGACCAATTCTGGATTTAAAAATTCTAAACAAATTCCTCAGAGTTCCATCATTCAAAATGGAAACCATTCGGACGATTTTACCAACAATCCAGGAGGGTCAATATATGACTACCGTGGACTTAAAGGATGCGTACCTGCATATTCCTATCCACAAAGATCATCATCAGTTCCTGAGGTTCGCCTTTCTGGACAAACATTACCAGTTCGTGGCTCTTCCATTCGGTTTAGCCACTGCTCCCAGAATTTTCACAAAGGTGCTAGGGTCCCTTCTAGCGGTCCTAAGGCCGAGGGGCATCGCTGTAGCACCATACCTAGACGACATTCTAATTCTAGCGTCGTCCCTTTCCAAAGCAAGGGCTCATACAGATATTGTTTTAGCCTTTCTCAGGTCTCACGGGTGGAAGGTGAACATAGAAAAGAGTTCCCTGTCCCCGTCCACAAGGGTTCCTTTTCTGGGAACAATAATAGATTCTGTGGAAATGAAGATTTCTCTTGTTAAGTGTATCCAGTCCACGGATCATCCATTACTTATGGGATATTAACTCCTCCCCAACAGGAAGTGCAAGAGGATTCACCCAGCAGAGCTGCTATATAGCTCCTCCCCTAACTGCCATTACCAGTCATTCTCTTGCACCCAACGAATAGATAGGATGTGTGAGAGGACTGTGGTGATTATACTTAGTTTCATACCTTCAATCAAAAGTTTGTTATTTTATAATAGCACCGGAGTGTGTTATTCCTTCTCTGGTAGAATTTGAAGAAGAATCTACCTGAGTTTTTCTATGATTTTAGCCGGAGTAGTTAAGATCATATTGCTGTTTCTCGGCCATCTGAGGAGAGGTAAACTTCAGATCAGGGGACAGCGGGCAGATTAATCTGCAAAGAGGTATGTAGCAGCTTATTATTTTCTGACAATGGAATTGATGAGAAAATTCTGCCATACCGATATAATGTAAACTCAGCCTTAAATGCAGTAGCAGCAACTGGTATCAGGCTGTCATGTATGTATATTTTACACTTCAGTATTCTGGGGAATGGCACTTCACTGGAATTATACTGTATGCATAAAACTTTAGCCTAATTTGCAGGGACTAGCAACAGGCTTTTTAATAACACTCAATTTATTAATGTTAAACGTTTTTTGCTGGCATGTAAAATCATTTAATTTTCTGAGGTACTGGGTGAAAAAATGTTTTGGGCACTATTTTTTTCCACTTGGCAGTCGTTTTATTTAATTTATGACAGTTTACTGATCTCTCTCACTGTTAGCTATCAGGGTTAGTTATCCTTTGCTAATGGGAGCAATCCTTTGCTAAAATTGTGTTTTTTACAAAGATTTGATGCTATAACTTTTCAGTTTATTAATTTTCAAATGTCATAACTTTTTCTGTGCTTCTTATAGGCACAGTACGTTTTCATATTATAGTAAATTACTTGAAAAGTATTTCCAAGTTGCTAGTTTATTTGCTAGTGTGTTAAACATGTCTGATTCAGAGGAAGATATCTGTGCTATATGTGCTAAAGCCAAAGTGGAGCCCAATAGAAATTTATGTACTAACTGTATTGATGCTACTTTAAATAAAAGTCAATCTGTACAAATTGAACATATTTCACCAAACAACGAGGGGAGAGTTATGCCGACTAACTCGCCTCACGTGTCAGTACCTGCATCTCCCACTCTGGAGGTGCGTGATATAGTAGCGCCGAGTACATCTGGGCGGCCATTACAAATCACATTACAGGATATGGCTACTGTTATGACTGAAGTTTTGGCTAAATTACCAGAACTAAGAGGTAAGCGTGATCACTCTGGGGTGAGAACAGATTGCGCTGATAATATTAGGTGAAAAAGTTATGGAGATTAGGCGCTTAATCTGCAAAAGGGATAAAGGTGTGTATGGAGGTCGTTAGCTAAATATGTAGAAAAAACTGGACCTTGGACAGAATAAGTGAAAAATTCTTCTACAATTTATTTTCAAAATAAAAACATGATAATACCAAGATAAAATAAATCACAATCCCTAAGTGTTGCAACACTATATCGATCAATTCATAAAATTTCTAAAATTCAGATATACATTTGTTTCATACACAAATAAAAGGATTTATCTGCTCTTTTGTATCCTTTGTTCAAAGATTTTAGATAGAATGTATTCTTTTATTTCAACACAATTAATAATATTTGTCTCTATTTGATATTTTATATCTATATTTCATCAACTTTAAAATTACAAATATGTAGCAAAAACTAACAATTAGTTAAAACAATTTAAATGCAAGATTATAAATGGTGTCCCCACAATGGCTGTTTACTTATATTGGTTGTAATTTTGTGTATCTAAAAAGTTCATCAAAGCATTTGTAAGTAATTGGAGATAAATTACTGAGGGCTGTGTTCTTTATCCTTATATTTATGTTGTGATATATTACGGTTTCACAGTTACCTCTTTGTATCCTCAGTGAGCTTAATTTGTAGAAAAGGAATGTTCCAAACAGTGTTTAGGGGTGATTTTCTTACCCTCTCTTGTGAGCTGTTACTACTCACGGCTTCCCAGCGGTTCCTATGTGTCCTCAGTTTGACTCTCAGACAAGGGGTTCCGGTAGGTAATTTTCTTTGTGTTACCTTGTCACTGGTCTTTGTAGAAGTGCTCTGATTACAGCACCAAACTGTAGACAATCCTTTTGTTTCTGTAACTTGCGCAAGTTCATCAAAGCATTTGTAAGTAATTGGAGATAAATTACTGAGGGCTGTGTTCTTTATCCTTATATTTATGTTGTGATATCAACATGTTTCGCCAGCAACCCTGGCTTTATCAAGATTGATAAAGCCAGGGTTGCTGGCGAAACATGTTGATATCTGTGTGAACACCAAGAAAGAAAAAGCCTATTTTTTTCCTGCGTACAGAAGTACTTAAGTGCAGGAGATTGAGGAACTACAAACACAAAAGCTAACTTGCGCAAGTTACAGAAACAAAAGGATTGTCTACAGTTTGGTGCTGTAATCAGAGCACTTCTACAAAGACCAGTGACAAGGTAACACAAAGAAAATTACCTACCGGAACCCCTTGTCTGAGAGTCAAACTGAGGACACATAGGAACCGCTGGGAAGCCGTGAGTAGTAACAGCTCACAAGAGAGGGTAAGAAAATCACCCCTAAACACTGTTTGGAACATTCCTTTTCTACAAATTAAGCTCACTGAGGATACAAAGAGGTAACTGTGAAACCGTAATATATCACAACATAAATATAAGGATAAAGAACACAGCCCTCAGTAATTTATCTCCAATTACTTACAAATGCTTTGATGAACTTTTTAGATACACAAAATTACAACCAATATAAGTAAACAGCCATTGTGGGGACACCATTTATAATCTTGCATTTAAATTGTTTTAACTAATTGTTAGTTTTTGCTACATATTTGTAATTTTAAAGTTGATGAAATATAGATATAAAATATCAAATAGAGACAAATATTATTAATTGTGTTGAAATAAAAGAATACATTCTATCTAAAATCTTTGAACAAAGGATACAAAAGAGCAGATAAATCCTTTTATTTGTGTATGAAACAAATGTATATCTGAATTTTAGAAATTTTATGAATTGATCGATATAGTGTTGCAACACTTAGGGATTGTGATTTATTTTATCTTGGTATTATCATGTTTTTATTTTGAAAATAAATTGTAGAAGACTTTTTCACTTATTCTGTCCAAGGTCCAGTTTTTTCTACATATTTAGCTAACGACCTCCATACACACCTTTATCCCTTTTGCAGATTAAGCGCCTAATCTCCATAACTTTTTCACTTTATACACCTTTCTATCTGGGAAGTAGATAGTAGGAGAATAGGGCAAGGGATATTAACTCTTAAGCGCTAGTTTATTTAACCCCCTTTTTTTGCTGATAATATTAGGGCCATGTCAGAAACTGCATCACAATTTGCAGAACATGAGGACGGAGAGCTTCATTCTGCGGGTGACGGTTCTGATCCAAACAAACTGGATTCAGATATTTCAAATTTTAAATTTAAGCTGGAAAACCTCTGTGTATTACTAGGGGAGGTGTTAGCGGCTCTGAATGATTGTAACACAGTTGCAATACCAGAGAAAATGTGTAGGTTGGATAAATATTTTGCGGTACCGGCGAGTACTGGCGTTTTTCCTATACCTAAGAGACTTACTGAAATTGTTACTAAGGAGTGGGATAGACCCGGTGTGCCGTTCTCACCCCCTCCGATATTTAGAAAGATGTTTCCAATAGACGCCACCACACGGGACTTATGGCAAACGGTCCCTAAGGTGGAGGGAGCAGTTTCTACTTTAGCTAAGCGTACCACTATCCCGGTGGAGGATAGCTGTGCCTTTTCAGATCCAATGGATAAAAAGTTAGAGGGTTACCTTAAGAAAATGTTTGTTCAACAAGGTTTTATATTGCAACCTCTTGCATGCATTGCGCCTGTCACGGCTGCAGCAGCATTTTGGTTTGAGTCTCTGGAAGAGACACTTGAATCAGCTCCATTAGATGAGATTACACACAAGCTTAAAGCCCTTAAGTTAGCTAACTCATTTATTTCAGATGCCGTAGTACATTTAACTAAACATACGGCTAAGAATTCCGGATTCGCCATTCAGGCACGCAGAGCACTGTGGCTAAAATCCTGGTCAGCTGACGTTACTTCTAAATCTAAATTGCTTAATATACCTTTCAAAGGGCAGACCTTATTCGGGCCCGGGTTGAAAGAAATTATCGCTGACATTACAGGAGGTAAAGGCCATGCCCTGCCTCAAGACAGAGCCAAACCTAAGGCTAGACAGTCTAATTTTCGTTCCTTTCGTAATTTCAAAGCAGGAGCAGCATCAACTTCCTCTACACCAAAACAGGAAGGAGCTGTTGCTCGCTACAGACAAGGCTGGAGACCTAACCAGTCCTGGAACAAGGGCAAGCAGGCCAGGAAACCTGCTGCTGCCCCTAAGACAGCATGAATCGAGGGCCCCCGATCCGGGAACGGATCTAGTGGGGGGCAGACTTTCTCTCTTCGCCCACGCTTGGGCAAGAGATGTCCAGGATCCCTGGGCGTTAGAGATCATATCTCAGGGATACCTTCTAGACTTCAAATTCTCTCCCCCAAGAGGGAGATTTCATCTGTCAAGGTTGTCAACAAACCAAATAAAGAAAGAGGCATTTCTACGCTGCTTACAAGATCTTTTATTAATGGGAGTGATCCATCCGGTTCCGCGGTCGGAACAAGGACAAGGTTTTACTCAAATCTGTTTGTGGTTCCCAAAAAAGAGGGAACTTTCAGGCCAATCTTGGATTTAAAGATCCTAAACAAATTCCTAAGAGTTCCATCGTTCAAAATGGAAACTATTCGGACAATTTTACCCATGATCCAAAAGGGTCAGTACATGACCACAGTGGATTTAAAGGATGCTTACCTTCACATACCGATTCACAAAGATCTTTACCGGTATCTAAGGTTTGCCTTTCTAGACAGGCATTACCAGTTTGTAGCTCTTCCATTCGGATTGGCTACGGCTCCGAGAATCTTCACAATGGTTCTGGGTGCTCTTCTGGCGGTACTAAGACCTCGAGGAATTGCGGTAGCTCCGTACCTAGACGACATTCTGATACAAGCTTCAAGCTTTCAAACTGCCAAGTCTCATACAGAGTTAGTACTGGCATTTCTAAGGTCGCATGGATGGAAGGTGAACGAAAAGAAGAGTTCTCTCTTTCCACTCACAAGAGTTCCCTTCTTGGGGACTCTTATAGATTCTGTAGAAATGAAGATTTACCTGACAGAAGACAGGTTAACAAAGCTTCAAAATGCATGCCGTGTCCTTCATTCCATTCAACACCCATCAGTAGCTCAATGCATGGAGGTGATCGGCTTAATGGTAGCAGCAATGGACATAGTACCCTTTGCACGCCTATATCTCAGACCGCTGCAATTGTGCATGCAAGTCAGTGGAATGGGGATTACTCAGACTTGTCCCCTACTCTGAATCTGGATCAAGAGACCAGAAATTCTCTTCTATGGTGGCTTTCTCGGCCACATCTGTCCAGGGGGATGCCATTCAGCAGGCCGGACTGAACAATTGTAACAACAGACGCCAGCCTACTAGGTTGGGGCGCTGTCTGGAATTCTCTGAAGGCTCAGGGACAATGGAATCAGGAGGAGAGTCTCCTACCAATAAACATTCTGGAATTGAGAGCAGTTCTCAATGCCCTTCTGGCTTGGCCCCAGTTAACAACTCGGGGGTTCATCAGGTTTCAGTCGGACAACATCACGACTGTAGCTTACATCAACCATCAGGGAGGGACAAGAAGCTCCCTAGCAATGATGGAAGTATCAAAGATAATTCGCTGGGCAGAGTCTCACTCTTGCCACCTGTCAGCAATCCACATCCCGGGAGTGGAGAACTGGGAGGCGGATTTCTTAAGTCGTCAGACTTTTCATCCGGGGGAGTGGGAACTTCATCCGGAGGTCTTTGCCCAAATACTTCGACGTTGGGGCAAACCAGAGATAGATCTCATGGCGTCTCGACAGAACGCCAAGCTTCCTCGTTACGGGTCCAGATCCAGGGATCCGGGAGCGGTTCTGATAGATGCTTTGACAGCACCTTGGACCTTCGGGATGGCTTATGTGTTTCCACCCTTCCCGATGCTTCCTCGATTGATTGCCAGAATCAAACAGGAGAGAGCATCAGTGATTCTAATAGCGCCTGCATGGCCACGCAGGACTTGGTATGCAGATCTAGTGGACATGTCATCCTGTCCACCTTGGTCGCTACCTCTGAAACAAGACCTTCTGATCCAGGGTCCCTTCAAACATCAAAATCTAATTTCTCTGAAGCTGACTGCTTGGAAATTGAACGCTTGATTTTATCAAAACGTGGTTTTTCTGAGTCAGTTATTGATACCTTAATACAGGCTAGGAAGCCTGTTACCAGAAAGATTTACCATAAGATATGGCGCAAATACTTATATTGGTGCGAATCCAAGAGTTACTCATGGAGTAAGGTTAGGATTCCGAGGATATTGTCTTTTCTACAAGAAGGTTTAGAAAAGGGTTTATCCGCTAGTTCCTTAAAGGGACAGATTTCAGCTCTGTCCATTCTTTTACACAAACGTCTGTCAGAAGTTCCGGACGTTCAAGCTTTTTGTCAGGCTTTAGCTAGGATCAAGCCTGTGTTTAAAACTGTTGCTCCACCATGGAGTTTGAACTTAGTTCTTAATGTTTTACAGGGGGTTCCGTTTGAACCCCTTCATTCCATTGATATCAAGTTGTTATCTTGGAAAGTTCTGTTTTTAATGGCGATTTCCTCGGCTCGAAGAGTCTCTGAGTTATCTGCCTTACATTGTGATTCTCCTTATCTGATTTTTCATTCAGACAAGGTAGTTCTGCGTACTAAACCTGGGTTCCTACCTAAGGTGGTCACTAACAGGAATATCAATCAAGAGATTGTGGTTCCATCTTTGTGTCCTAATCCTTCTTCGAAAAAGGAACGTCTGCTACACAATCTAGATGTAGTCCGTGCCCTGAAATTTTATCTACAGGCAACTAAGGATTTTCGACAAACGTCTTCCCTGTTTGTCGTTTATTCTGGTCAGAGGAGAGGTCAAAAAGCTTCGGCTACCTCTCTCTCCTTTTGGCTTCGTAGCATAATACGGTTAGCCTATGAGACTGCTGGACAGCAGCCTCCTGAAAGAATTACAGCACATTCTACTAGAGCTGTGGCTTCCACTTGGGCCTTTAAGAATGAGGCTTCTGTTGAACAGATTTGCAAGGCTGCAACTTGGTCTTCTCTTCATACTTTTTCCAAATTTTACAAATTTGACACTTTTGCTTCTTCGGAGGCTGTTTTTGGGAGAAAGGTTCTTCAGGCAGTGGTTCCTTCCGTATAAAGAGCCTGCCTGTCCCTCCCGTCATCCGTGTACTTTAGCTTTGGTATTGGTATCCCATAAGTAATGGATGATCCGTGGACTGGATACACTTAACAAGAGAAAACATAATTTATGCTTACCTGATAAATTTATTTCTCTTGTAGTGTATCCAGTCCACGGCCCGCCCTGTCACTTTAAGGCAGGTAATTTTTCCATTAAACTACAGTCACCACTGCACCCTATGGTTTTCCTTTCTCTGCATGTTTTCGGTCGAATGACTGGTAATGGCAGTTAGGGGAGGAGCTATATAGCAGCTCTGCTGGGTGAATCCTCTTGCACTTCCTGTTGGGGAGGAGTTAATATCCCATAAGTAATGGATGATCCGTGGACTGGATACACTACAAGAGAAATAAATTTATCGGGTAAGCATAAATTATGTTTTTTCTGACAGAGGTCAGAAAGTTAAAGCTTCTAAATGCTTGTCGAGTTCTTCAATCTATTCCTCAGCCTTCCATAGCTCAGTGCATGGAGGTAATAGGACTAATGGTTGCAGCAATTGACGTGGTTCCTTTTGCTCGAATTCATTTAAGACCATTGCAACTGTGCATGCTCAAACAGTGGAATGGGGATTATGCAGACTTGTCTCCCCAGATTCAAGTAGACCAGGTAACCAGAGACTCACTCCTCTGGTGGTTGACTCAGGATCACCTGTCTCAGGGAATGAGTTTCCGCAGACCAGAGTGGGTCATTGTCACGACCGACGCCAGTCTCTTAGGCTGGGGCGCGGTCTGGGACTCTCTGAAAGCTCAGGGTCTATGGTCTCGGGAAGAATCTCTTCTCCCGATAAACATTTTGGAACTGAGAGCGATATTCAATGCGCTCCTGGCTTGGCCTCAACTAGCGAAGGCCAGATTCATAAGATTTCAGTCGGACAACATGACGACTGTAGCGTACATCAATCATCAGGGGGGAACAAAGAGTTCCTTGGCGATGAGAGAGGTATCCAAGATCATCAAATGGGCGGAGGATCACTCCTGCCATCTATCTGCAATCCACATCCCAGGAGTAGACAACTGGGAGGCGGATTATTTGAGTCGTAGAATGCGAGCTCAATCTGATTGGCTGATTGGATCAGCCAATCGGATTGAACTTGATTCTGATTGGCTGATTCCATCAGCCAATCAGAATATTCCTACCTTAATTCCGATTGGCTGATAGAATCCTATCAGCCAATCGGAATTCGAGGGACGCCATCTTGGATGACGTCCCTTAAAGGAACCGTCATTCTTCAGTTGGACGTCGCCGGATGAAGATGGGTCCGCGGTGGAGGTCTTCAGGATGGAGCCGGTCCTCATCGGATGAAGATAGAAGATGCCGCTTGGAAGATGATGGTTGCCGGTCCGGATCTACTCTTCTTCCCGGATAGGATGAAGACTTTGGACCCTCTTCTGGACTTCTTCAGTGGATGTCTAGCCCCCGCTTGGGTTGGATGAAGATATCGGAGCCAGGACGGATCGGTGTGATACCCGGTGAGGTGAAGACAAGGTAGGATGATCTTCAGGGGCTTAGTGTTAGGTTTATTTAAGGGGGGTTTGGGTTAGATTAGGGGTATGTGGGTGGTGGGTTGTAATGTTGGGGGGGGGTTATTGTATGCTTTTTTTTTACAGGCAAAAGAGCTGAACTTCTTGGGGCATGCCCCGCAAAGGGCCCTGTTCAAGGCTGGTAAGGTAAAAGAGCTTTGAACTTTAGTAATTTAGAATAGGGTAGGGCATTTTTTATTTTGGGGGGCTTTGTTATTTTATTAGGGGGCTTAGAGTAGGTGTAATTAGTTTAAAATTGTTGTAAGATTTTCCTTATGTTTGTAAATATTTTTTTATTTTTTTGTAACTTAGTTCTTTTTTATTTTTTGTACTTTAGTTAGTTTATTTCATTGTAGTTATTTGTAGATATTGTATTTAATTAATGTATTGATAGTGTAGTGTTAGGTTTAATTGTAGGTAATTGTAGATATTTTATTTAATTAATTTAATGATAGTGTAGTGTTAGGTTTAATTGTAACTTAGGTTAGGATTTATTTTACAGGTAATTTTGTTATTATTTTAACTAGGTAACTATTAAATAGTTATTAACTATTTAATAGCTATTGTACCTGGTTAAAATAATTACAAAGTTACCTGTAAAATAAATATTAATCCTAAAATAGCTATAATATAATTATAATTTATAGTGTAGCTATATTAGGATTTATTTTACAGGTAAGTATTTAGCTTTAAATAGGAATAATTTATTTAATAAGAGATAATTAATTTCGTTAGATGTAAATTATATTTAACTTAGGGGGGTGTTAGTGTTAGGCTTTAGGGGTTAATACATTTATTAGAATAGCGGTGAGCTCCAGTTGGCAGATTAGGGGTTAATAATTGAAGTTAGGTGTCGGCGATGTTAGGGAGGGCAGATTAGGGGTTAATACTATTTATTATAGGGTTAGTGAGGCGGATTAGGGGTTAATAACTTTATTATAGTAGCGCTCAGGTCCGGTCGGCAGATTAGGGTTTAATAAGTGTAGGCAGGTGAAGGCGACGTTGTGGGGGGCAGATTAGGGGTTAATAAATATAATATAGGGGTCGGCGATGTTAGGGCAGCAGATTAGGGGTACATAGGGATAATGTAAGTAGCGGCGGTTTACGGAGCGGCAGAATAGGGGTTAATAATAATATGCAGGGGGCGGCAGATTAGGGGTTAATAAGTGTAAGGTTAGGGGTGTTTAGACTCGGGGTACATGTTAGAGTGTTAGGTGCAGACGTAGGAAGTGTTTCCGCATAGCAAACAATGGGGCTGCGTTAGGAGCTGAACGCGGCTTTTTTTGCAGGTCAAACAGCCCCATTGTTTCCTATGGGAGAATCGTGCACGAGCACGTTTTTGAGGCTGGCCGCTTGCGTAAGCAACTCTGGTATCGAGAGTTGAAGCTGCGTTAAATATGCTCTACGCTCCTTTTTTGGAGCCTAACGCAGCCTTTATGTGGACTCTCAATACCAGAGTTATTTTTATGGTGCGGCCAGAAAAAAGCCGGCGTTAGCTTTTCGGGTCGTTACCGACAAAACTCTAAATCTAGCCGTTATTGTTTTAAAAGATAGATTATGTCCCTTTAAATATGTAATATAGTTAATTTGATTGGTAGTTTAATGTAATTTTAGTATAATAGTTAGGGTAGGTTAATTAATAGTTTAATATAGTTTAATTTAATTCTACAGTTAAGTTAAAATCATTATAAGATAGGGATGTTGTAATTTTAATGTAAAGTTAGCGGGTTGTTAGGTTAAGGAGTTAATAGCTTAATTTAGTTTATGGCGCTGTGGGGGCTGGCGGTTTAGGGGTTAATAGGTTTAGTAAGTGGTAGTGATGTGGTAGGCCAGGCGTTTAGGGGTTAATACATTTATTTAGTTGCGGTGGGGTCCAGGAGCGGCGGGATAGGGGTTAAACATTTTAGTATAGTGGCTGTGTTTAGTGACAGGGTATAAATAAAGTTGGTAAAAAGCCGAATAGCAGCGAGACTGATGACTGCTAGTTTACAACAGTCCGCTGCTCATCACCCCATACTTGGTGCGCAGCTTTTTAAAAAAATATGGAGATCATATTCAGGTCTGCAGCCGCGATGTTAGGTGAGCGTATTGGTACCGTCGAATGCAAGAAAGTTGACGGCTTGATAGATTGGCCTCTATGTGGTTGTCTTGGAAAGTGTGAAAGTAGTTTTTTGCCTAAGATGGATTCTACGAATAATATAAACAAGGAAATTATTGTTCCGTTCCTTTGTCCTTATACAATTTCTTCCAAAGAGAGGTTGTTGCACAATTTGGATGAGGTTAGAGCATTAAAGTTTAATCTTCATGCTACCAAAGATTTTTGTCAGTCATCTTACCTGATTGTTCTGTTTTCTGGCAATCACAAGGGTCTAAAGGCCACTGCTGTTTCTTGGTCTTTCTGGATGGGAATACTTAATCGTATGGCATACTTAGAAATGGGCCAGTAGCCCCGGCCAGTATTACTGCCTATTCTACACATGCAGTTTCTACATCTTGGGCCTTCAAAGATAAGGCTTCAGTGGAGCAGATCTGCAAGGCTGCTACCTGGTCTTCTTTACATACTTTCACAAACCTTTAATGTTTTTGCCAGAGCTGAGGCATCTTTTGGGAGATAGGTTCTTCAAGCGGTGGTGCCTAGCATCTAGGGACTGTTTTACGTTTCAGCCCACCCTCTATTCTTTGGGGACTCCACAGCTTGGGTATGTTTCCCATTTCTAAGAATAGGAATTTGTTGACTCTCATTACAAAGAAAGAAAATAATTTATCAGGTAAGAATAAATTATATTTTTTGTTTTTAATGTTTGTTCTTTTTTTATCTTTATATAATTAGTGTTAAACATTACATCTTTTTTACCATACATTATTCTATTATAATTTATTTGATTATTTTTTCTTTTTGCATACTCTAGCGTTCTATAGTGCCAACAACAATTGTATTCTTTAGTAGCAAGGAAGGAAGCAAGTTTTCTGTGAAGGAAGCAAGTTTTGTGAGCAAGTTTTCTTAGGTGGTTATGTGTGTTTATATACTGTTTCTATATATTTGTAATCAGATTCGTGTTTTACTCTGTTTAGCAGCATCTAAGTAATAGACAGAAAAAGATTGAAGAGGAGGAAGATGATGCCACTGATGAGGAGGAAAATTCAACAGATGATGATCAATAATATAATGTGCAGAGGTTTCAACACCTGTGGACTGTTGTTATCTAACTCTAAAGTTGGTAACTTTCTTGTATTGTGGACCTCAGTATTGATTGACAACAAAACATCATTCATTTGTGCCTGCGATTAGCTCAAGAAAATGTATTGGTTTTTTTAAAAAATCTTTTGAGAGTGAATTACAGGTAAATGTAATCAACAATAAAAAGATTTGCTTCAAATGTATGTCTGTTACTGCATTATACTTAAAACGTTATTTAAATGGACATGCTACACGTGCTAAATCACTGGAAAGTGATGCATTAAATCTCTAAAAAGGAGACTTGAAAATAACAAGCATTCTGTAAAAGAAGAAGATATGTGACTCAAAATTTCTTCAGCTCACCATAGTAAGGGCACTGTGAGCAGTTTTACTTCAGTCTGCATGGTGGGGGGAAAACAGCCAATCAGCATCATCAGTGCCAAGTTCATACTTTACTAAGATCTCATGGGATTTCACCATAACCTCATGAAATATCATAGTACACTTCCTTAAACTAAAAAGGGACTATGCCTGCACAGAAGTCCAGTGACAAGCATCATCATTGGATGCCTAAAGTTCCTTAACAATTATATACGGATGCTAAGGAAATTTTGTGCTAAAATATCTATTGTTTTACATAGAGGTTCAGGTGATATTTTCCAGTCAGCCTTTTACAGATATACTGCATAACTTTTAAGTGATCTGACATATGGGTAACATGTCACTAAAGGGATATGAAACAAAATGTTTATTTCATGAATCAGCATACAGTTTAAAACTATGGTTTACTTCTATTATCTAATTTCCTTCATTCTCTTGGTATCCTTTCTTTAAAAGCATACCTAGGTAGACTCAGGAGCAACAATGCACTTCTAGGAGCTAGCTGCTTATTAGTGGCTGCACATTTATGCCTATTTTATTGGCTCAACTTACTCCATGTATTGCATTGCTGCTCCTTTTATAATAATAATAATTTGTGATTTATATAGCGCTTTTCTCCCTGTGAGACTCAAAGCACTTTACAAATATACCAACATAAAGACATAAAAGTTAGGAGTTTCTGAAGGTCAGATAAGCGGACTGAATGCCTGATGAAAGGTGGGTCTTTAGCTTTTTTTTTAAAAGTCTGAAAAGACGGTGCCTCTCTGATTACGAACGGTAAAGAGTTCCAGAAAGTAGGGGCAGCGTGGCCAAATGCTCTGGAGCCTGAGTTGTCCTTATTCTTGGCACTGAGAGGAGGGATGTGTTGGCTGACCTAAGTGAGTGGGATGGAATGTAGGGTGTCAGGAGCTCTTTCAGGTACTGTGGGCCTTGGTTGTTTAAGGCTTTGAAGGTCAGCAGGCCAATTTTAAAATATATTTAGGGCTGAAACAACTAATCGATAAAATCGATAAAAAACGATAATGAAGATCGTTGTCAACGATTTTCATTATCGATTAGTTATGTTGAACCTCATACACTGGCGCTTCGGCGCCATCTTACTCCTCCCCTCTCCCATGGCATACAGACTGCTTTGCGCAACGGCGCCACCTTACTCCTCCCCTCTCCCACGGCATACAGACTGCTTTGCGCAACTGCACCACCTTACTCCTCCCCTCTCCCACGGCATACAGATTGCTTTGCGCAACGGCGCCACCTTATACTACTGCCTTCTCACAGCCTATACTGGTCTGCACTCTGCAGTGGGGGCATCATCTTACTGATAGGGGGCTTGAGCGGGGGGTTGCTGTAGAGTAGATGTAGCTGTGCAGGACCGGGTACTAGGCACTGTTAGGCAGGACAAAGTAACACCAGACCAGTCAAAAAGTTTACTTTAATTACCTAGTCAGTCCTGCCTAATAGTGCCTAGTACACAGCACAGCTACATCAGGAAAATCAACACTGAACTGCAAATATTTGCCTCAGACCTCATATATACTGTAAGCACATCTATCCCACTCTCCTGTGCTTTAGGAAGCAGGAATTGCACGTTCCTGCTGCCTCCACTCAGTCTGTTTCAGCTTCAAAGGGGTGAGTGAAGGCAGATCAAATGTCAATAAAATAATAAGTAAACACTGGGGAGTGTGTTGGAGGGCTGGTTTTTAATTAAAATTATTTCTGTTGCCTTATGGGAGCCTTTTACATACACTAAATTAATCTGTATTATTGGAACTGGGATTTAGTATAAGACTACAGCCTCTAAGTCTGCATATGCACTTCAGCCTCTCTTTTGGGGACAGCAGAAAAATAAAAAAAATTAAACTATAGGAAGAGTGGACAAAATAAATAACACGGTAGAAAACTCATATTTCCTTCTGATTCAGAGACCTGGGATATATGATTTTTGCATTTATTTCCCTGTTATGAGAGTTTTTAATCACTATAAACATTTAGCAGTTAGGGGTACTTAGGAATTTTGATTTGTCACACAAATGTAAGAAAATTGATATTTTGAAATATACAATTTTATTGCAAAATCTGTTTTGGACTTGAACATAGATGTTCACACTAATGCAGAAGTCCAGTCTGTGAACAGAACTTATTCAGCCTTAGCCCAGATAATTACTGGGATAGTGTACTATGCCAGCAAGTTTTATTCAGTTTAGGGGGGATTTGAAACTATTTTATGTTTTACAATTTCTTAACTTTAGCTAAGTAGTCTCAGTGTTGGTTATGCAAAACAGGGGAATGGGTAATAAAGGGATTATCTTTTTAAACAATAAATATTGGTGTAGACCATCCCTTAAGTAATCTTAATTTTCTCTTGCAAGGTGTATCCAGTCCACGGATTCATCCATTACTTGTGGGATATTCTCATTCCCTACAGGAAGTGGCAAAGAGAGCACACAGCAGAGCTGTCCATATAGCTCCCCCTCTAGCTCCACCCCCCAGTCATTCTCTTTGCCGGCTCTAAGCACTAGGGTCTCTCTACGGGAGGGTAAAGTGAATGTGGTGTTAGAATTGTATTTTTATATCTTCAATCAAAAGTTTGTTATTTTTAAATGGTACCGGTTTGTACTATTTACTCTCTGGCAGAAAAAAGATGAAGAATTCTGCTGAGAGGAAGATGATTTTAGCATGTTGTAACTAAAATCCATTGCTGTTCCCACACAGGACTGAGGAGTACCAGAAAACTTCAGTTGGGGGGAACAGTTTGCAGGCTTGACTGCAATAAGGTATGTTCAGTCATTTATTTCTAGACAAGACTGAGATAATGCTATAAGACTGACAATATCCCCATGTGGGGAGGGTAAGCTATGTTCTGAGACTTAGTAAAGAATTGAATGCTTACATAACAGGGCTAATTATGCTGGTTGACATTTATTCAGGGCAATCGATTATTTGGTTTAAGAAATACTCGTTGGAGACACTTTTAAAGCACTTTGGAGTGTTTTTCTGGGGTTATTAACCACATGGCTAAAATTTATTCACTTAGATGTGATTTTTGTAGGCCTCACAACTCTGGAGTGGGAGGGGCCTAATTTCGCGCCTCAGATGCGGTTAGAATTGAAAGACAAGTTCCTGCTGCTTCACATGGAGGGTCCTGCTGCTGTTTGAGGACCTAAAAGAAGCTTTATTCCCCCATATCTGATCCCTAAGGGCAGGTAGGGCCACAGCTGTGCTGTGGCAAGGTGCTGTAGTCAATTAACCGGTTGTTGGATTTAGGCTGCTCCGGTTTGGGCATTAAGGGGTTAATCGTTCTGTAACTTGTGGTGCAATCTTATTAAGGCTTTAGGTACATACTGTGAAAATTTCAAAAGGATTGCTGCATTTTTCACTGTTTTGTAAAATTGTGTGCTCTTTTTATCTCTTAAAGGCACAGTAACGTTTTTTCAAATTGTGTTTTTTATTTGATTAAAGTGATTTCCAACCCTGCTTGTGTATATTACTAGTCTATTAAACATGTCTGACACTAAGGAAAATCGTTACTAGGGAGTGGGATAGACCAGGTGTCCCTTTTGTCCCCCCCCCCTATTTTTAAGAAAATGTTCCCCATAACTGACCCCATGCAGGACTCATGGCAAACGGTCCCTAAGGTAGGCTGTTTCTTCACTTGCTAAACGCACAACCATACCAATTGAAGACAGTTGTGCTTTTAAAGACCCTATGGATAAAAAGTTAGAGGGTTTACTTAAGAAAATTTTTGTTCAACAAGGTTTTCTTCTCCAACCTATTGCCTGCATTATTCCTGTAACTACTGCAGCTGCTTTCTGGTTTGAGGCGCTGGAGGACTCGCTCCAGACGGAGACCTCATACAATGAAATTATGGATAGAATTAAGGCTCTAAAACGGGCTAATTCTTTTATCACAGATGCTGCTTTGCAATTAGCTAAGTTGGCGGCAAAAAAATCAGGTTTCGCCATTATGGCGCGCAGAGCGCTTTGGCTCAAGTCCTGGTCGGCCGATGTGTCGTCAAAATCCAAATTATTAAATATCCCTTTCAAAGGAAAGACCCTCTTCCGGCCAGAATTGAAAGAGATTATTTCAGAAATCACCGGGAAATCACCGGGGGAAAGGGCCATGCTCTCCCTCAACGGGGGAAAGGGCCATGCTCTCCCTCAGGACAAGCCCTTTAAGGCTAAAAACAAAGCTAATTTTCGTTCCTTTCGTAATTTCAGGAACGGTCCCGCTTCAGCCTCTTCGGCTGCAAAGCAGGAGGGTAACGCTTCACAGCCCAAGGCAACCAGGAAGCCTTACCAGGGCTGGAACAAGGGTAAACAGGCAAAAAAGCCTGCAGCTGCTACCAAGACAGCATGAAGGGGTAGCCCCCGATCCGGGACCGGATCTAGTAGGGGGCAGACTCTCTCTCTTCGCTCAGGCTTGGGCAAGAGATGTTCACGATCCCTGGGCATTAGAGATTGTTTCCCAGGGATATCTTCTAGAATTCAAGGACTCCCCTCCAAGGGGAAGGTTCCACATTTCTCGTCTGTCTACAGACCAAACAAAGAAAGAGGCGTTCTTACGCTGTGTAGAAGATCTACATACGATGGGATTGATATACCCAGTTCCAATTGCAGAGCAAAGACTGGGTTTTTACTCAAACCTATTTGTGGTTCCCAAAGAAGGAACTTTCAGACCAATCCTGGATCTAAAAATTCTATACAGATTTCTCAGAGTCCCATCATTCAAGATGGAGACCATTCGGACAATCTTACCTATGATCCAGGAAGGTCAATATATGACTACCGTGGATCTAAAGGATGTGTACCTGCACATTCCTATCCACAAGGAGCATCATCAATTTCTCAGGTTCGCTTTTCTTGACAAGCATTACCAGTTTGTGGCTTTTCCATTCGGGTTAGCCACTGCTCCCAGAATTTTTCACAAAGGTGCTAGGATCCCTCCTGGCGGTTCTAAGTCCGCGGGGCATAGCAGTGGCGCCTTATTCAGACGACATCTTACTTCAGGTGCCGTCTTTCCAAAGAACCAAGTCTCACACGGAGATTGTATTGCCCTTTCTGAGGCCTCACGGGGTGAAGGTGAACATCAAAAAGAGTTCTCTATCCCCACTCACAAGCGTTCCCTTCCTAGGAGCTCTGATAGATTCAGTAGAAATGAGAATATTTCTGACGGAGGTCAGAAAGGTAAACTTTTAACTACTTGCCGAGTTCTTCATTCCATTCCTTGGCCATCTGTAGCTCAGTGCATGGAGGCAATCGGATTAATGGTAGCGGCAATGGACATAGTCCTTTTGCTCGGATACATCTCAGATCACTGCAACTATGCATGCTCAGACAGTGGAATGGGGATTATGCAGATTTGTCTCCTCAAATACAGTTGGACCAAGGGGACCAGAGATTCTCTTCTCTGGTGGTTGTCTCAGGACCACTTGTCTCAGGGAATATGTTTCCGCAGACCAGAGTGGATCATTGTAACGACCGACGCCAGTCTGTTAGGCTGGGGTGCAGTCTGGGACTTCCTGAAAGCTCAAAGCTTATGGTCTCGGGGAGAAGCTCTTCTTCCAATAGACATTCGGGACCTGAGGGCAATATTCAATGCACATCAGGCATGGCCTTAACTAGATGCAGCCAAATTTATCAGATTTCAGTCGGACAACATCACGACTGTAGCTTACATCAATCATCAAGGGGGAACAAAGAGTTCCCTAGCGATGAAGGAAATAACCATAATAATCAGGTGGGCGGAGGATCACTCCTGCCACCTCTCAGCAATTCACATCCCAGGAATAGAAAACTGGGAGGCGGATTTTCTGAGTCGTCAGACTTTTCACCTGGGGAGTGGGAACTCCACCCGGAGGTGTTTGCCCAGCTGACTCAGCGATGGGGCATTTCAGACTTGGATCTGATGGCGTCCCGTCAGAACTCCAAATTCCTCTCTACGGGTCCAGGTCCCAGGATCCCAAGGCGGTATTGATAGATGCTTTTGCAGCGCCTTGGTCCTTCAATCTGGCTTATGTCTTTCCACCGTTTCCCCTTCTTCCTCGTCTGGTCGCCAGAAGCAAACAGGAGAAGGCTGCGGTGATTCTGATAACACCTGCGTGGCCACGCAGGACTTGGTGACTGTTTGGAGATTGAACGCTTAATTCTATCAAAGCGGGGCTTCTCTGAGTCAGTTATAGATACCCTGATTCAGGCTAGGAAGCCTGTCACCAGGAAAATCTACCATGAGATATGACGCAAATATCTCTGTTGGTGTGAATCCAGGGGTTACTCATGGAGTAAGATTAGGATTCCCAGAATTTTGTCCTTCCTCCAAGAAGGATTGGAGTAAGGGTTATCAGCTAGTTCCTTAAAAGGGCAGATATCTGCTCTGTCTATTTTTTTTATTTAAGCGTCTGGCAGAACCAGACGTCCAAGCGTTTACTCAGGCTCTAATCAGAATCAAGCCTGTCTATAAATCTATGGCTCCGCCATGGAGTCTAAATCTAGTTCTTTCAAGTTATTTAAGGGGTTCCGTTTGAACCCTTACATTCCATAGATATTAAGTGGTTATCTTGGGAAGGTTTGTTTTTGGTAACTATCTCTTCTGCTCGAAGAGTCTCTGAGTTTTCTGCCTTACAGTGTGATTCGCCTTACCTGGTGTTCCATGCAGATAAGGTAGTTTTGCGTACCAAACCTGGTTTTCTTCCTAAGGTTGTTTTTAACAAGAAACATTAACCAGGAAATTGTTGTTCCTTCTTTAAGGAAGGAACGTTTGTTACATAATATTGATGAAGTTCGTACTTTAAGTTTTTACTTACAAGCTACTAAGGATTCAGACAAACATCTTCCTTGTTTGTTGTCTATTCTGGTAAGAGGAGAGGTCAGAAAGCGACTGCTACCTCTCTTTCCTTTTGGCTGAAAAGCATCATCCGTTTGGCCTATGCTGGCCAGCAGCCTCCTTACACAATTACTGCTCATTTTACCAGAGCAGTGGCTTCCACGTTGGCTTTTAAAAATGAGGTTTCTGTGGAACAGATTCGTAAGGCAGCGACTTGGTCCTCAATGCATACTTTTCCAAATTTTACAAATTTGATACTTTTGCTTCTTCGGAGGCTATTTTTGGGAGAAAGGTTTTACAAGCAGTGGTGCCTTCCGTTTTAAACGGTACCTGTCTTGTTCCCTCCCTTCATCCGTGTCCTAAAGCTTTGGTATTGGTATCCCACAAGTAATGGATGAATCCGTGGACTAGATACACCTTGCAAGAGAAAACAGAATTTATGCTTACCTCATAAATTACTTTCTCTTGCAGTGTATCCAGTCCACGGCCCGCCCTGGCAATTAAGTCAGGTAAATATTTTTTTGTTTAAACTACAGTCACCACTGCATCCTATGGTTTCTCCTTTTTCTTCCTAACCTTTGGTCGAATAACTGGGGGGTGGAGCTAGAGGGGGAACTATATGGACAGCTCTGCTGTGTACTCTCTTTGCCATTTCCTGTAGGGAATGAGAATATCCCACAAGTAATGGATGAATCCGTGGACTGGATACAGCGCAAGAGAAATTAATTTATCAGGTAAGCATAAATTCTGGTTTTTTTTAATCCGATTAATCGAAAAAATAATCGGTCAACTAATCGTTTATGAAAATAATCGTTAGTTGCAGCCCTATGTTCGCCATTTAATTGGAAGCCATTGCAGGGAGTGGAGAACAGCTGTTGTGATAGGAGCAAGTTTGATTGGTCAATAGTCTGGCTGCTGCGTTTTGTACCGTCTGAAGGCGATGGAGTTCTTTTTTTGGGAGGCCCAAGTAAAGTGCATTGCAGTAATCTAGCCTAGAGGATACAAATGCATGGATTAATGTTGGCATATCATCCGGTGGAATATCCTTTTACAAAGGATACCAAATAGAATGAAGTAAATGTAATACTATAAGTAAATAGGAAAGTAGTTTGAAATTGTATGTCCTATTTGAAAGAAGAAATAAAACATTTTTGTTTCATATATCTTTTTTTAAAGGATATTCTAGTATCATATTTTTTTATGGAGTGTATAATCGCATTCCGGCAGTGCTGATCTGGGCAGATGCAAGAAATTTACTGATGAGACTGTACTCTTAGTGGTCATGTTTTGAGCCATTTAACCTATCGGCATCTTGCATTTGCACAGATCATTAAATGAGGTGCAAAATACAACACTTTTCTCTTGTAAGGTGTATCCAGTCCACGGATCATCCATTACTTGTGGGATATTCTCATTCCCAACAGGAAGTTGCAAGAGGACACCCACAGCAGAGCTGTAATATAGCTCCTCCCCTAACTGTCATAGCCAGTCATTCTCTTGCAAGTCTCAACAAGCTAGGATGTTGTAGGAGAGAGTGGTTAAATATAGTTAGTTTATTTTCTTCAATCAAAAGTTTGTTATTTTTAAATAGTACCGGAGTTGTGCTATTTTATCTCAGGCAGTAAATAGAAGAAGAATCTGCCTGAGGTTTCTATGATCTTAGCAGGTTGTAACTAAGATCCATTGCTATTCTCACATATGTCTGAGGGGATTACACAGATAAGGTAACTTCAGCGAGAGAATGGCGTGCAGTTTATTCTGCTATCAGGTATGTGCGGTTATAATTTTTTCTAGAGATGGAAAACACTAGAAAATGCTGCTGATACCGGATTAATGTAAGTTAAGCCTGAATACAGTGATTTAATAACGACTGGTATCATGCTTACTCCCAGGGGTTATATCCTTATGATATTGCAATATAAACGTTTGCTGGCATGTTTAATCGTTTTTATATATGCATTGGTGATAAAACTTTATTGGGGCCTAGTTTTTTCCACATGGCTGGCTTAAATTTTGACTAGAAACCGTTTTACTGAGGCTTTCCACTGTTATAGTATAAAAGTTACAGTTGGTGCAGTTAAAATTACAAACTGTGACATCCAGCTTCCCTCAGGAGTCCCCTGTATGCTATAGGACATCTCTAAAGGGCTCAAAGGCTTTCCAAAGTCGTTTATTGGGGAAGATAGGACCACAGCTTGCTGTGGCAGTTGGTTGTGACTGTTAAAAAAAAAAAAAGTCTATTTCGTTTTTTTGATCCGTTTTTTGAACTAAGGGGTTAATCATCCATTTGCAAGTGGATGCAATGCTCTGCTAGCCTATTACATACACTGTAAAATTTTTGTTTGATTTACTGCATTTTTTCACTGTTTTTCAAATTCTGACAAAATTTGTTTCTCTTAAAGGCACAGTACCGTTTTTTATATTTGCTTGTTAACTTGATTTAAAGTGTTTTCCAAGCTTGCTAGTCTCATTGCTAGTCTGTATAAACATGTCTGACATAGAAGAAACTCCTTGTTCATTATGTTTAAAAGCCATGGTGGAACCCCCTCTTAGAATGTGTACCAAATGTACTGATTTCATTTTATGCAATAAAGATCAAATTCTGTTTTAAAAAAAATTATCACCAGAGGAATCTGACGAGGGGAAAGTTATGCCGACTAACTCTCCCCACGTGTCAGACCCTTTGACTCCCGCCCAAGGGACTCACGCTCAAATGGCGCCAAGTACATCTAGGGCGCCCATAGCGTTTACTTTACAAGACATGGCGGCAGTCATGGATAATACACTGTCAGCGGTATTAGCCAGACTACCTGAACTTAGAGGTTAGCGAGATAGCTCTGGGGTGAGACAAAATGCAGAGCATACTGACGCTTTAAGAACCATATCTGATACTGCCTCACAATATGCAGAAGCTGAGGAAGGAGAGCTTCAGTCAGTGGGTGATGTTAATTACTCAGGAAAGATACCTGATTCTAATATTTCTACATTTAAATTTAAGCTTGAACACCTCCGCGTGTTACTTAGGGAGGTTTTAGCTGCTCTGAATGACTGTGATACCATTGCAGTGCCAGAGAAATTTTGTAGACTGGATAAATGCTTTGCAGTGCCGGTGTGTACTGATGTTTTTCCAATACCTAAAAGGTTTACAGAAATTATTAATAAGGAATGGGATAGACCAGGTGTGCCGTTCTCTTCCCCTCCTATTTTTAGAAAAATGTTTTCCAATAGACGCCACCACACGGGACTTATGGCAGACAGTCCCTAAGGTGGAGGGAGCAGTTTCTACTCTAGCAAAGCGTACTACTATCCCTGTCGAGGACAGTTGTGCTTTTTTAGAGCCAATGGATAAAAAATTAGAAGGTTACCTTAAGAAAATATTTATTCAACAAGGTTTTATCCTACAGCCCATTGCATGCATTGCCCCTGTCACTGCTGCTGCGGCGTACTGGTTTGAGTCTCTGGAAGAGGCTTTACAGGTAGAGACTCCATTGGATGACATACTTTGCAAACTTAGAGCACTTAAGCTAGCCAATTATTTTATTTCTGATGCCATTGTTCATTTGAATAAACTAACGGCTAAGAATTCTGGTTTTGCTATACAGGCGCGCAGAGCGCTATGGCTTAAATCATGGTCAGCTGACGTGACTTTAAAATCTAAGCTACTTAACATTCCCTTCAAGGGGCAGACCCTATTCGGGCCTGGTTTGAAGGAGATTATTGCTGATATCACGGGAGGAAAAGGTTGTGCCCTTCCTCAGGACAGGTCCAAATCTAGGGCCAAACAGTCTAATTTTCGTGCCTTTCGAAACTTCAAGGCAGGTGCGGCATCAACTTCCTCTAATAATAAACAAGAGGGAACTTTTGCTCAATCCAAGACAGTCTGGAGACCAAACCAGACCTGGAAAAAAGGTAAGCAGGTCAAAAAGCCTGCTGCTGCCTCTAAGACAACATGAAGGAACGACCCCCTATCCGGTAACGGATCTAGTAGGGGGCAGACTTTCACTCTTCGCCCAGGCGTGGGCAAGAGATGTTCAGGATCCCTGGGCGTTGGAAATTATATCCCAGGGATATCTTCTGGACTTCAAAGCTTCCCCCCCCCAAAAGGGAGATTTCACCTTTCACAATTATCTGCAAACCAGATAGAGTGAGGCATTCTTACACTGTGTACGAGACCTCCTAGTTATGGGAGTTATCCATCCAGTTCCAAAGGAGGAACAGGAACAGGGTTTTGTACTCAAATCTGTTTGTGGTTCCCAAAAAAGAGGGAACCTTCAGACCGATTTTGGATCTAAAGATCTTAAACAAATTCCTCAAAGTTCCATCGTTCAAGATGGAAACTATTCGTACCATCCTACCACTGATCCAGGAGGATCAATATATGACTACAGTGGATCTAAAGGATGCTTATCTTCACATTCCGATACACAAAGATCATCATCGGTTTCTCAGGTTTGCCTTTCAAGACAGGCATTACCAGTTGTAGCTCTTCCCTTTGGATTAGCTACAGCCCCAAGAATCTTTACAAAGGTTCTAGGGTCGCTTTTGGCGGTCCTAAGGCCGCGGGGCATAGCAGTAGCCCCTTATTTAGACGACATCCTGATACAGGCGTCAAACTTCCAAATTGCCAAGTCTCATACGGACGTAGTACTGGCATTTCTGAGGTCGCATGGGTGGAAAGTGAATGAGGAAAAGTGTTCTCTATCCCCACTCACAAGAGTTTCCTTTCTAGGGACTCTGATAGATTCTGTAGAAATGAAAATTTACCTTGACGGAGTCCAGGTTATCAAAGCTTCTAACTTCCTGTCGGGATCTTCATTCCATTCCGCGCCCTTTGGTGGCTCAGTGTATGGAAGTAATCGGCTTAATGGTAGTGGCAATGGACATAGTGCCGTTTGCACGCTTACATCTCAGACCGCTGCAACTATGCAGGCTCAGTCAGTGGAGCGGGGATTACACAGATTTGGCCCCTCAACTGAATCTGGACCAAGAGACCAGGGATCCTCTTCCCTGGTGGCTATCTCGGGTCCATCTGTCCAAAGGTATGACCTTCGCAAGCCAGATTGGACTATTGTAACAACAAATGCCAGCCTTCTAGGTTGGGGTGCAGTCTGGAACTACCTGAAGGCTCAGGGATCGTGGACTCAGGAGGAGTCTCTCCTTCCAATAAATATTCTGGAACTAAGAGCGATATTCAAGGCTCTTCAGGTTTGGCCTCAGTTAGCAACTCTGAGGTACATCAGATTTCAGTCGGTCAACATCACGACTGTAGCTTACATCAACCATCGAGGGGGAACAAGAAGTTCCCTAGAGATGTTAGAAGTTTCAAAAATAATTCACTGGGCAGAGATTCACTCTTGCCACCTATCAGCTATCCATATCCCAGGTGTAGAGCACTGGGAGGCGGATTTTCTAAGTCGTCAGACTTTTCATCCGGGAGAGTGGGATCTCCATCCGGAGGTATTTGCACAACTGATTCTCCGTTGGGGCAAACCAGAACTGGATCTCATGGCGTCTCGCCAGAACGCCAAGCTTCCGTGTTACGGATCCAGGTCCAGGGATCCCAAGGCGACACTGATAGATACTCTAGCAGGGCCCTGGTCTTTCAACCTGGCTTATGTGTTTCCACCGTTTCCTCTGCTCCCTCGACTGATTGCCAAGATCAAGCAGGAGAGAGCATCGGTGATTCTGATAGCAGGACCTGGTATGCAGATCTAGTGGACATGTCATCCTTTCCACCATGGTCTCTGCCTCTGAGACAGGACCTTCTACTTCAGGGTCCTTTCAACCATCCAAATCTAATTTCTCTGAGGCTGACTGCCTGGAGATTTTATCAAAGTGTGGCTTCTCTGAGTCAGTTATTGATACCTTAATACAGGCACGAAAGCCTGTCACCAGGAAAATTTACCATAAGGTATGGCGTAGATATCTTTATTGGTGTGAATCCAAGGGTTACTCATGGAGTAAGGTCAGGATTCCTAGGATTTTATCTTTTCTCCAAGAAGGTTTGGAAAAAGGATTGTCAGCTAGTTTCTTAAAGGGACAGATTTTTGCTCTGTCTATTCTTTTGCACTAGCGTCTGGCAGATGTTCCAGACGTTCAGGCATTTTGTCAGGCTTTAGTTTGAATCAAGCCTGTGTTTAAACCTGTTGCTCCACCATGGAGCTTAAACTTGGTTCTTAAGGTTCTTCAAGGAGTTCCGTTTGAACCTCTTCATTCCATAGATATCAAACTTTTATCTTGGAAAGTTCTTTTTTTTTTTTTTTTTTTTTTTTTTTGGTAGCTATTTCCTCGGCTCGTAGAGTCTCTGAGCTATCTGCCTTACAATGTGATTCTCCTTATCTGATTTTTCATACGGATAAGGTAGTCCTGCGTACCAAACCTGGGTTCTTACCTAAGGTGGTATCTAACAAGAATATCAATCAAGAGATTGTGGTTCCATCCTTGTGTTACACAATCTGGACGTGGTCTGTGCTTTAAAGTTTTACTTACAAGCTACTAAAGATTTTCGTCAAACATCTGCTTTGTTTGTTGTCTACTCTGGACAAAGGAGAGGTCAAAAGGCTTTGGCAACCTCTTTTTCTTTTTGGCTAAGAAGCTTAATCCGCTTAGCCTATGAGACTGCTGGACAGCAGCCTCCTGAAAGGATTACAGCTCATTCCACTAGAGCTGTGGCTTCCACTTGGGCCTTTAAAAATGAGGCTTCTGTTGAACAGATTTGCAAGGCGGCGACTTGGTCTTCGCTTCATACTTTTTCAAAATTTTACAAATTTGATACTTTTGCTTCTTCGGAGGCTATATTTGGAAGAAAGGTTTTACAGGCAGTGGTTCTTCCATTTAAGTTCCTGCCTTGTCCCTCCCTTCATCCGTGTACTTTAGCTTTGGTATTGGTATCCCACAAGTAATGGATGATCCGTGGACTGGATACACCTTACAAGAGAAAACACAATTTATGCTTACCTGATAAATTTATTTCTCTTGTGGTGTATCCAGTCCACGGCCCGCCCTGTCATTTTAAGGCAGGTAATTTTTAAATTTAAACTACAGTAACCACTACACCCTATGGTTCCTCCTTTCTCGGCTTGTTTTCGATCGAATGACTGGCTATGACAGTTAGGGGAGGAGCTATATTACAGCTCTGCTGTGGGTGTCCTCTTGCAACTTCCTGTTGGGAATGAGAATATCCCACAAGTAATGGATGATCCGTGGACTGGATACACCACAAGAGAAATACATTTATCAGGTTAGCATAAATTGTGGGGGGGGTTTTTGTATTTATATCAAACTCTTGTCACTGACTTCTAAAAATGATATGTGGTTTCACATGAATTTCTAAAACGTATGTTAAGAGTTTCCATAAGCAGTATAAGGTTGTCAACAACCTCTTCTGTAAATTGATATATTCCTGTAACATTATATTTCAGTATGTACCTCCTTTTTTTTTCTTCTAAGTATTACATTGGTACATAGACAAAAAAGTATGTTTAAATCAAATACTGACCATTCAACTGCATATTTTTAGTATGTACCTTTTTTTCTAAGTATTACATTTGAACATAGGAAAAAAAACAAAATTTATGCTTACCTGATAAATTTATTTCTCTTGTGGTGTATCCAGTCCACGGGTTCATCCATTACTTGTGGGATATTCTCCTTCCCAACAGGAAGCTGCAAGAGGACACCCACAGCAGAGCTGTCTATATAGCTCCTCCCCTAACTGCCACCCCCAGTCATTCGACCGAAGACAAGCAAGAAAAAAAGGAGAAACTATAGGGTGCAGTGGTGACTGTAGTTTAAAAATAAAAAACACCTGCCTTAAAATGACAGGGCGGGCCGTGGACTGGATACACCACAAGAGAAATAAATTTATCAGGTAAGCTTAAATTTTGTCTTCTCTTGTAAAGGTGTATCCAGTCCACGGGTTCATCCATTACTTGTGGGATACCAATACCAAAGCTTTAGGACACGGATGAAGGGAGGGACAAGGCAGGAACTTAAACGGAAGACACCACTGCTTGTAAGACCTTTCTCCCAAAAATAGCCTCCGAAGAAGCAAAAGTATCCAAATTTATAGAATTTAGAAAAGGTATGAATCAAAGACCAAGTCGCCGCCTTACAAATCTGTTCAACAGAGGCCTCATGTTTAAAAGCCCATGAGGAAGCTACTGCTCTAGTAGAATGAGCTGTAATTCTTTCAGGAGGCTGCTGGCCAGCAGTCTCATAAGCTAAGCGTATTATACTTCATAGCCAAAAAGAAAGAGAAGTTGCCGAAGCCTTTTGGCCTCTCCTCTGTCCAGAGTAGACAACAAACAAAGCAGATGTTTGACGAAAATCCTTCGTAGCTTGTAAATAAAACTTTAAAGCACGAACCACATCAAGATTGTGTAATAGACGTTCCTTCTTTGAAGAAGGATTAGGACATAGAGAAGGAACAACAATCTCCTGATTGATATTCTTATTAGATACCACCTTAGGAAGAAACCCAGGTTTGGTACGTAACACTACCTTATCTGCATGGAAAATCAGATAAGGGGAATCACATTGTAACGCAGATAACTCCGAAACTCTTCGAGCCGAGGAAATAGCTACTAAAAACAGAACTTTCCAAGATAAAAGCTAATATCTATGGAATGCAAAGGTTCAAACGGAACCCCTTGAAGAACTTTAAGAACTAAATTTAAACTCCATGGCGGAGCAACAGGTTTAAACACAGGCTTGATCCTAACTAAAGCCTGACAAAACGCCTGAAAGTCTGGAACCTCAGCCAGACTTTTGTGCAAAAGAATAGACAGAGCAGAAATCTGTCCCTTTAAGGAACTAGCTGACAAACCCTTCTCCAATCCTTCTTGGAGAAAAGATAATATCCTAGGAATCCTGAACTTACTCCATGAGTAACCCTTGGATTCACACCAATGAGGATTTTTACACCATATCTTATGATAGATTTTCCTGGTGACAGGCTTTCGAGCCTGAATTAAGGTATCAATGACCGATTCGGAAAAACCACGCTTTGATAGAAGCAAGCGTACAATCTCCAAGCAGTCAGAGAAATTAGATTTGGATGTTTGAAGGGACCTTGAAGTAGAAGGTCCTGCCTTAGCGGCAGAGTCCATGGTGGAAAGGATGACATGTCCACCAGATCTGCATACCAAGTCCTGCGTGGCCACGCAGGGACTATTAAGATCACCGAAGCTCTCTCCTGCTTGATCTTGTCAATCAGACGAGGGAGCAGAGGAAACGGTGGAAACACATAAGCCAGGCTGAAGGACCAGGGCTCTGCTAGAGCATCTATCAGCGCTGCCATCCCTGGACCCGTAACAAGGAAGCTTGGCATTCTGACGAGACGCCATGAGATCCAGTTCTGGTTTGCCCCAAAGTTGGATCAACTGGGCAAATGCCTCCGAATGGAGCTCCCACTCCCCCAGATGAAAAGTCTGCCGCCTTAGAAAATCCACCTCCCAGTTCTCTACTCCTGGGATATGGATAGCTGAGAGATGGCAAGAGTGAACCTCTGCCCATAGAATTATCTTTGAAACCTCCAACATTGCCAGGGGGCTCCTTGTTCCCCCCTGATGGTTGATATAGGCTACAGTCGTGATGTTGTCCGACTGAAATCTGATGAACCTGACCGCAGCTAGCTGAGGCCAAGCCTGAAGAGCATTGAATATCACTTTTAGTTCCAGAATGTTTATCGGAAGGAGGGCCTCCTCCTGAGTCCACGAACCCTGAGCCTTCAGAAGTTCCAGACTGCACCCCAGCCCAGAAGGCTGGCATCTGTTGTTACTATAGTCCATTCTGGCCTGCGGAAACAAATTCCCTTGGACAGATGGACCCGAGATAGCCACTAGAGAAGAGAATCCCTGGTCTCTTGATCCAGATTTAGTAGAGGGGACAAATCTGTGTAATCCCCATTCCACTGATTGAGCATGTCAAAGTTGCAGTGGTCTGAGATGTAGGCGGGCAAACGGAACTATGTCCATTGCCGCTACCATTAATCCGATTACCTCCATACACTGAGCCACTGACGGACGAGAAATGGAATAAAGAGCACGGCGGGAAGTTATTAGTTTTGACAACCTGACCTCTGTCAAATCTTCATTTCTACTGAATCTATCAGAGTTCCTAGGAAGGAAACTCTTGTGAGAGGTGAGAGAGAACTCTTTCCTCCATTCACCTTCCACCCGTGAGACCTTAGGAATGCCAGAACAATGTCCGTATGGGACCTGGCGATTTGAAAAGTTGACGCCTGTATCAGGATGTCGTCTAGGTAAGGGGCTACTGCTATACCCCGTGGTCTTAGAACAGCCAGAAGGGACCCTAGAACCTTCGTAAAGATTCTTGGTGCCGTGGCTAACCCGAAGGGAAGAGCCACAAACTGGTAATGCCTGTCTAGGAAGGCGAACCTGAGAAACTGATGATGATCCCTGTATATCGGAATATGTAGATAAGCATCCTTTAAATCCACGGTAGTCATATATTGACCCTCCTGGATCATAGGTAGGATGGTTCGAATAGTCTCCATCTTGAAGGATGGGACCCTGGGAAATTTGTTTAGGATCTTGAGATCCAAGATTGGTCTGAAAGTTCCCTCTTTCTTGAGAACTATAAACAGATTTGAATAGAAGCCCTGCCCCTGTTCCTCCTTTGGAACTGGGTGGATCACTCCCATAACTAGTAGGTCTTGAACGCAATGTAAGAATGCCTCTCTCTTTATCTGGTTTGCAGATAATTGTGAGAGAAGAAATCTCCCCTTAGGAGATGAAGCTTTGAAATCCAGAAGATATCCCTGGGAAACAATCTCCAGAGCCCAGGGATCCTGGACGTCTCTTGCCCAAGCCTGGGCGAAGAGAGAAAGTCTGCCCCCCACTAGATCCGGTCCCGGATCGGGGGCTATTCCTTCATGCTGTCTTAGAGGCAGCAGCAGGCTTTTTGGCCTGTTTCCCCTTATTCCAAGCCTGGTTAGGTCTCCAGACTGGCTTGGACTGGGCAAAATTTCCCTCTTGTTTTGTAGAAGAGGAAGATGAAGCTGCGCCACTCTTGAAGTTTCGAAAGGAACGAAAATTAGTCTGTTTGGTCCTTAACTTGTTGGACCTATCCTGGGGAAGGGCGTGGCCTTTTCCTCCAGTAATATCAGAAATTATCTCCTTCAGTCCAGGCCCGAATAGGGTCTGCCCTTTGAAGGGGATGTTGAGAAGCTTAGACTTTGAAGTAACGTCAGCTGACCAGGATTTAAGCCATAGCGCCCTACGCGCCTGAATGTCAAAACCTGAATTTTTAGCCGTTAGCTTGGGTAAATGAAAAACGGCGTCAGAAATAAATGAATTGGCTAACTTAAGAGCTTTAAGCCTGTCAAGGATATGATCCAACGGGGTCTCTACCTGTAAAGCCTCCTCCAGAGACTCGAACCAGAAAGCCGCTGCAGCAGTGACTGGGGCAATGCATGCAAGAGGCTGGAGAATAAAACCTTGTTGTATAAAGATTTTCTTAAGGAAACCCTCTAATTTCTTATCCATAGGATCTAGGAAAGCACAACTGTCCTCAACAGGAATAGTTGTACGCTTAGCTAGGGTAGAGACTGCTCCCTCCACCTTAGGGACCGTCTGCCACAAGTCCTGTGTAGCGGCATCTATAGGAAACATTTTCTTAAAAGCAGGAGGGGGAGAGAACGGCACACCTGGTCTATCTCATTCCTTAGTAATAATTTCTGAAAACCTCTTAGGGATTGTCAGGGCACAGGTAAATACATATTTATATATGTATGTCAATAGGACAGGGAAATATGTTTATGTATGAAACCATATTTGTATCAGATATTACTGGAATAAGGTTTCAATTCTGATGTCAGACAGAAACCTTCACAAATTGAATATACATCTCCAGGCTGAGCTACAGACAACAGGTCCCAAGAAACAAAGGAAAACATTTGCTTCTTAATTAGGAAGTGCAAATTTCATAGCACTCTGTACCCCATGTGGTGAGCAAAAGACGAAGAGCCTGGATACACACTCATATATGAACTTCCTGCCAACAAAAGGAGCTGAAAATTGACAGCTGCCTGTTAAGTGACTCAGGCTGTGTGGCTGATAACACCAGAATACACGTGACACAGACATTGTGTCTGGGGTTAGGATAACATAGAGAAAGCACATGACTTACATTATGATTTCAAAATAACTGTATTTAGATTTCAAATAAAATATAATTCCAGGAAAATATATATATTTTAATGGATATGAGATGTATATTTATGTGATATCAAATATTAACATCTAAATATATATATATATGGAAAGTAAAAGATTGAATGATATATATATATATATATATATATGTATATTTTGAAGGCATGAATATCTTAGCCTCTGTGTATTTAAGAACATGAATAGATGTTTATGGACCTGAAGAGAAGTGATTATTAACATTTATTTTTATTTCAGATCTACATAGACAGGATTCATGTATTAAGGAAGAAATACACAGAAAAAGAGTTTCTCTTGTTAAGTGTATCCAGTCCACGGATCATCCATTACTTATGGGATATTAACTCCTCCCCAACAGGAAATGCAAGAGGATTCACCCAGCAGAGCTGCTATATAGCTCCTCCCCTAACTGCCATTACCAGTCATTCTCTTGCACCCAACGAATAGATAGGATGTGTGAGAGGACTGTGGTGATTATACTTAGTTTCATACCTTCAATCAAAAGTTTGTTATTTTATAATAGCACCGGAGTGTGTTATTCCTTCTCTGGTAGAATTTGAAGAAGAATCTACCTGAGTTTTTCTATGATTTTAGCCGGAGTAGTTAAGATCATATTGCTGTTTCTCGGCCATCTGAGGAGAGGTAAACTTCAGATCAGGGGACAGCGGGCAGATTAATCTGCAAAGAGGTATGTAGCAGCTTATTATTTTCTGACAATGGAATTGATGAGAAAATTCTGCCATACCGATATAATGTAAACTCAGCCTTAAATGCAGTAGCAGCAACTGGTATCAGGCTGTCATGTATGTATATTTTACACTTCAGTATTCTGGGGAATGGCACTTCACTGGAATTATACTGTATGCATAAAACTTTAGCCTAATTTGCAGGGACTAGCAACAGGCTTTTTAATAACACTCAATTTATTAATGTTAAACGTTTTTTGCTGGCATGTAAAATCGTTTAATTTTCTGAGGTACTGGGTGAAAAAATGTTTTGGGCACTATTTTTTTCCACTTGGCAGTCGTTTTATTTAATTTATGACAGTTTACTGATCTCTCTCACTGTTATGTGTGAGGGGGAGGGGCCTTTTTTGGTGCTTTTGCTACGCATCAAAAAATTCAGTCAGAAGCTTATTGTCTTCCCTGCATGATCCGGTTCATCTCTACAGAACTCAGGGGTCTTCAAAACTTGTTTTGAGGGAGGTAATCACTCACAGCAGAGCTGTGAGATTGTAGTTGACTGTGATAAAAAAACGTTTATTTCTGTATTTTTTTTTTTCTGCTATCAGGGTTAGTTATCCTTTGCTAATGGGAGCAATCCTTTGCTAAAATTGTGTTTTTTACAAAGATTTGATGCTATAACTTTTCAGTTTATTAATTTTCAACTGTCATAACTTTTTCTGTGCTTCTTATAGGCACAGTACGTTTTCATATTATAGTAAATTACTTGAAAAGTATTTCCAAGTTGCTAGTTTATTTGCTAGTGTGTTAAACATCTCTGATTCAGAGGAAGATATCTGTGCTATATGTGCTAAAGCCAAAGTGGAGCCCAATAGAAATTTATGTACTAACTGTATTGATGCTACTTTAAATAAAAGTCAATCTGTACAAATTGAACATATTTCACCAAACAACGAGGGGAGAGTTATGCCGACTAACTCGCCTCACGTGTCAGTACCTGCATCTCCCGCTCGGGAGGTGCGTGATATTGTAGCGCCGAGTACATCTGGGCGGCCATTACAAATCACATTACAGGATATGGCTACTGTTATGACTGAAGTTTTGGCTAAATTACCAGAACTAAGAGGTAAGCGTGATCACTCTGGGGTGAGAACAGAGTGCGCTGATATTAGGGCCATGTCAGACACTGCGTCACAATTTGCAGAACATGAGGACGGAGAGCTTCATTCTGCGGGTGACGGTTCTGATCCAAACAAACTGGATTCAGATATTTCAAATTTTAAATTTAAGCTGGAAAACCTCCGTGTATTACTAGGGGAGGTGTTAGCGGCTCTGAATGATTGTAACACAGTTGCAATACCAGAGAAAATGTGTAGGTTGGATAAATATTTTGCGGTCCCGGCGAGTACTGACGTTTTTCCTATACCTAAGAGACTTACTGAAATTGTTACTAAGGAGTGGGATAGACCCGGTGTGCCGTTCTCACCCCCTCCGATATTTAGAAAGATGTTTCCAATAGACGCCACCACACGGGACTTATGGCAAACGGTCCCTAAGGTGGAGGGAGCAGTTTCTACTTTAGCTAAGCGTACCACTATCCCGGTGGAGGATAGCTGTGCCTTTTCAGATCCAATGGATAAAAAGTTAGAGGGTTACCTTAAGAAAATGTTTGTTCAACAAGGTTTTATATTGCAATCTCTTGCATGCATTGTGCCTGTCACGGCTGCAGCAGCATTTTGGTTTGAGTCTCTGGAAGAGACACTTGAATCAGCTCCATTAGATGAGATTACACACAAGCTTAAAGCCCTTAAGTTAGCTAACTCATTTATTTCAGATGCCGTAGTACATTTAACTAAACTTACGGCTAAGAATTCCGGATTCGCCATTCAGGCACGCAGAGCACTGTGGCTAAAATCCTGGTCAGCTGACGTTACTTCTAAATCTAAATTGCTTAATATACCTTTCAAAGGGCAGACCTTATTCGGGCCCGGGTTGAAAGAAATTATCGCTGACATTACAGGAGGTAAAGGCCATGCCCTGCCTCAAGACAGAGCCAAACCTAAGGCTAGACAGTCTAATTTTCGTTCCTTTCGTAATTTCAAAGCAGGAGCAGCATCAACTTCCTCTGCACCAAAACAGGAAGGAGCTGTTGCTCGCTACAGACAAGGCTGGAGACCTAACCAGTCCTGGAACAAGGGCAAGCAGGCCAGGAAACCTGCTGCTGCCCCTAAGACAGCATGAATCGAGGGCCCCCGATCCGGGAACGGATCTAGTGGGGGGCAGACTTTCTCTCTTCGCCCAGGCTTGGGCAAGAGATGTCCAGGATCCCTGGGCGTTAGAGATCATATCTCAGGGATACCTTCTAGACTTCAAATTCTCTCCCCCAAGAGGGAGATTTCATCTGTCAAGGTTGTCAACAAACCAAATAAAGAAAGAGGCGTTTCTACGCTGCGTACAAGATCTTTTATTAATGGGAGTGATCCATCCAGTTCCGCGGTCGGAACAAGGACAAGGGTTTTACTCAAATCTGTTTGTGGTTCCCAAAAAAGAGGGAACTTTCAGGCCAATCTTGGATTTAAAGATCCTAAACAAATTCCTAAGAGTTCCATCGTTCAAAATGGAAACTATTCGGACAATTTTACCCATGATCCAAAAGGGTCAGTACATGACCACAGTGGATTTAAAGGATGCTTACCTTCACATACCGATTCACAAAGATCATTACCGGTATCTAAGGTTTGCCTTTCTAGACAGGCATTACCAGTTTGTAGCTCTTCCATTCGGATTGGCTACGGCTCCGAGAATCTTCACAAAGGTTCTGGGTGCTCTTCTGGCAGTACTAAGACCGCGAGGAATTGCGGTAGCTCCGTACCTTCTTGGGGACTCTTATAGATTCTGTAGAAATGAAGATTTACCTGACAGAAGACAGGTTAACAAAGCTTCAAAATGCATGCCGTGTCCTTCATTCCATTCAACACCCGTCAGTAGCTCAATGCATGGAGGTGATCGGCTTAATGGTAGCAGCAATGGACATAGTACCCTTTGCACGTCTACATCTCAGACCGCTGCAATTGTGCATGCTAAGTCAGTGGAATGGGGATTACTCAGACTTGTCCCCTACTCTGAATCTGGATCAAGAGACCAGAAATTCTCTTCTATGGTGGCTTTCTCGGCCACATCTGTCCAGGGGGATGCCATTCAGCAGGCCGGACTGGACAATTGTAACAACAGACGCCAGCCTACTAGGTTGGGGCGCTGTCTGGAATTCTCTGAAGGCTCAGGGACAATGGAATCAGGAGGAGAGTCTCCTACCAATAAACATTCTGGAATTGAGAGCAGTTCTCAATGCCCTTCTGGCTTGGCCCCAGTTAACAACTCGGGGGTTCATCAGGTTTCAGTCGGACAACATCACGACTGTAGCTTACATCAACCATCAGGGAGGGACAAGAAGCTCCCTAGCAATGATGGAAGTATCAAAGATAATTCGCTGGGCAGAGTCTCACTCTTGCCACCTGTCAGCAATCCACATCCCGGGAGTGGAAAACTGGGAGGCGGATTTCTTAAGTCGTCAGACTTTTCATCCGGGGGAGTGGGAACTTCATCCGGAGGTCTTTGCCCAAATACTTCGACGTTGGGGCAAACCAGAGATAGATCTCATGGTGTCTCGACAGAACGCCAAGCTTCCTCGTTACGGGTCCAGATCCAGGGATCCGGGAGCGGTTCTGATAGATGCTTTGACAGCACCTTGGACCTTCGGGATGGCTTATGTGTTTCCACCCTTCCCGATCCGGGAGCGGTTCTGATAGATGCTTTGACAGCACCTTGGACCTTCGGGATGGCTTATGTGTTTCCACCCTTCCCGATGCTTCCTCGATTGATTGCCAGAATCAAACAGGAGAGAGCATCAGTGATTCTAATAGCGCCTGCATGGCCACGCAGGACTTGATATGCAGATCTAGTGGACATGTCATCCTGTCCACCTTGGTCGCTACCTCTGAAACAGGACCTTCTGATCCAGGGTCCCTTCAAACATCAAAATCTAATTTCTCTGAAGCTGACTGCTTGGAAATTGAACGCTTGATTTTATCAAAACGTGGTTTTTCTGAGTCAGTTATTGATACCTTAATACAGGCTAGGAAGCCTGTTACCAGAAAGATTTACCATAAGATATGGCGCAAATACTTATATTGGTGCGAATCCAAGAGTTACTCATGGAGTAAGGTTAGGATTCCGAGGATATTGTCTTTTCTACAAGAAGGTTTAGAAAAGGGTTTATCCGCTAGTTCCTTAAAGGGACAGATTTCAGCTCTGTCCATTCTTTTACACAAACGTCTGTCAGAAGTTCCGGACGTTCAAGCTTTTTGTCAGGCTTTAGCTAGGATCAAGCCTGTGTTTAAAACTGTTGCTCCACCATGGAGTTTGAACTTAGTTCTTAATGTTTTACAGGGGGTTCCGTTTGAACCCCTTCATTCCATTGATATCAAGTTGTTATCTTGGAAAGTTCTGTTTTTAATGGCGATTTCCTCGGCTCGAAGAGTCTCTGAGTTATCTGCCTTACATTGTGATTCTCCTTATCTGATTTTTCATTCAGACAAGGTAGTTCTGCGTACTAAACCTGGGTTCCTACCTAAGGTGGTCACTAACAGGAATATCAATCAAGAGATTGTGGTTACATCTTTGTGTCCTAATCCTTCTTCGAAAAAGGAACGTCTGCTACACAATCTAGATGTAGTCCGTGCCCTGAAATTTTATCTACAGGCAACTAAGGATTTTCGACAAACGTCTTCCCTGTTTGTCGTTTATTCTGGTCAGAGGAGAGGTCAAAAAGCTTCGGCTACCTCTCTCTCCTTTTGGCTTCGTAGCATAATACGGTTAGCCTATGAGACTGCTGGACAGCAGCCTCCTGAAAGAATTACAGCACATTCTACTAGAGCTGTGGCTTCCACTTGGGCCTTTAAGAATGAGGCTTCTGTTGAACAGATTTGCAAGGCTGCAACTTGGTCTTCTCTTCATACTTTTTCCAAATTTTACAAATTTGACACTTTTGCTTCTTCGGAGGCTGTTTTTGGGAGAAAGGTTCTTCAGGCAGTGGTTCCTTCCGTATAAAGAGCCTGCCTGTCCCTCCCGTCATCCGTGTACTTTAGCTTTGGTATTGGTATCCCATAAGTAATGGATGATCCCTGGACTGGATACACTTAACAAGAGAAAACATAATTTATGCTTACCTGATAAATTTATTTCTCTTGTAGTGTATCCAGTCCACGGCCCGCCCTGTCACTTTAAGGCAGGTAATTTTTCCATTAAACTACAGTCACCACTGTACCCTATAGTTTTCCTTTCTCTGCATGTTTTCGGTCGAATGACTGGTAATGGCAGTTAGGGGAGGAGCTATATAGCAGCTCTGCTGGGTGAATCCTCTTGCACTTCCTGTTGGGGAGGAGTTAATATCCCATAAGTAATGGATGATCCGTGGACTGGATACACTACAAGAGAAATAAATTTATCAGGTAAGCATAAATTATGTTTTTAAATACTACCAATCTGGAAATATAAAAATAGGCTGTTATTTCTATAGAAATGCCAGGATACTGATAAAATTATAATGCATTTTAAGCTAGTAATTAGCAGTATTAAATTGCCTTAATATAATAAAATGTTAATAATATAAAACATGATGTCTCATATCAAAACGATCAGGAAATTGATCTGATGCCGCTTCATCTATAATTAATATTGGGAGATATTAATACAAGAAATTATGGCAGTTATTACATAGTTTAAAGAAATATTTCACTGACTAAAAATGTTGGTTAAATTAATTTGTATGTATTGTCATGCTGCATTGTTTTTGTGCTGTCTGTTTGTAATGCTGCCACCTGGTGTTATGTTGCGAGAACTACAGCCAGAAAGCCTTTTTGGCTGTTAAATATAAGATATTCCAATGACAAGGGACAAGGCCGTGGGCGTTTCCAACATTCACCAATGACTGATAAAAATCAAAAACGGGGAGGGGTGAGATCAGATTATTTAAACCCCAGCATAGAGACTAAAAAGAGTTGTTGTGTTGGCTGATCCTGAAGGGAATAACTGCCGTGGTTATTATTAAAGCACACACCTACTATTGGACTCCATATGCATTATCCCCGAATTTTGAAATTTCTGAGGTGAAATTGGATCTGTTGCGAAACATTGGAAACTGGATTGCTGTTTGGTGATGTATACAAAAGTTTTATTGTAAGATAAGTCATATGCATAGCCTTTACAGTTAATAGATTTAAAGAGCAGATTATACTTTTAAACTGTATGCCATTGTTTCAGATAGCTCTTAGCCTGCCTATTTGTATACAAGCATTTAAAGTAAGCATTTACTATTACTGTATGTAGCAGAGTTAAAGAAATAGTTTGGATTTTAATTTAACATTTCCCAGCCTATATATATTGTTTAAATCTGTATCTGATTTGTTAAGTAATTCATCTGTGCAAGTTCTGATACTGTAAATTTTGTATTAGGATAAATTGCAGTTAAGAGCACAGTTTAAAATTGTAATGCTTGGATGTTAAAAGATTTGTAAATAAGGCTGGTTTTTAAGATAAGCGTGTATGAATTTTGCATAGCATATTTAAATAGTTTTCAAGCGCATATAATATTATTTCATTTCCTTTTATTGCAAATATATTTCAATATGTTCATGGATATTAACTAAATAAAAGAATTCAGATATTTATATTAATTGTATGGTCTAGTAAGTGCATGTTGATTAAGGATTTCTTTTTTTAAGGAAAATTATTATTTGTATTGTGATTATAACCCTGCCATACGCTGATATATTATTTGGATAGCACTACTAAGATTTTCATAAATATACTGACAGGATTGGAAAAACATCTGTGTAAACAGGCACTGCAAAGTATTTGTCCATTTTACACAATTTCTCTGGGACTACTATAGTGTCACAGTCATCCAGAGTCGCTAAAACCTCCCTGAGCAACACGCGGAGGTGTTCAAGCTTAAATTTAAATGCTGTCATTTCAGAGTCAGACTGAAGTAACGCCTTCCCTGAATCAGAAATGTCACCCACAGATAGAAGCTCTCCTGCTTCGGCTTCTGTACATTGTGAGGGTACATCAGACATAGCTACTAAAGCGTCAGAAAGCTCTGTATTTGTTCTAGCCCCAGAGCTGTCTCGCTTTCCTTGTAACCCTGGCAGTTTGGACAATACCTCTGTGAGGGTATGATTCATAACTGCCGCCATGTCTTGTAAAGTAAACGCATTGGACGCGCTAGATGTACTTGGCATCCCTTGAGCGGGAGTTATAGGTTCTGACACATTGGGGAGAGCTAGATGGCATAACCTCCCTTTTGTCAGTCTCCGAAACCTCAGGTGATAAATCTTTTAACTTATAGAAAGGTCAGTGCATTTGGTTCACATTCTAAGAGGGGGTTCCACAATGGCTTCTAAACATAATGAACAAGGAGTTTCCTCTATGTCAGACATGTTTAACAGACTAGTAATGAGACCAGCAAGCTTGGAAAACACTTTAATAAATGTGAAAAAAGCAATAATAAAAAACGGTACTGTGCCTTTAAGAGAAAAAAACTACCACATAAACTGCAAAACAGTGAAAAAAAGTAGTAAACTCTACGAAATTTTTACAGTGTGTATAGGGACTAAAACAGTATTGCACCCACTTGCAAATGGATGATTAACCCCTCAGGCCCAAAAACGAATTAGAAAAACATTAAACCTGTTAACAAACAGTCAAACACACTGACACAGCTCTGCTGTGGCTCCTACCTGCCCTTAAAAACGATTTTTGCAGGAACAAAACCCTCTATAGAGGTCCTATAAGCCAGAGGACTCCTTCAGGGAAGCTGGATGTCTCAGACTGAAAACGAAAATAGGCCCCTCCCACCATGCACTCAAAGTCAGAGGGCCTTAAAAAAGTACTCCTAGGAGTAATCTAACAAGCCATGTGGAAACTAGGCCCCAAATAAAGATTTATCACCCTCAGAGAAAAAAACATAATTTATGTAAGAACTTACCTGATAAATTCATTTCTTTCATATTAGCAAGAGTCCATGAGCTAGTGACGTATGGGATATACATTCCTACCAGGAGGGGCAAAGTTTCCCAAACCTCAAAATGCCTATAAATACACCCCTCACCACACCCACAATTCAGTTTAACGAATAGCCAAGAAGTGGGGTGATAAGAAAAAAGTGCGAAAGCATATAAAATAAGGAATTGGAATAATTGTGCTTTATACAAAAAAATCATAACCACCACAAAAAAGGGCGGGCCTCATGGACTCTTGCTAATATGAAAGAAATGAATTTATCAGGTAAGTTCTTACATAAATTATGTTTTCTTTCATGTAATTAGCAAGAGTCCATGAGCTAGTGACGTATGGGATAATGATTACTCAAGATGTGGATCTTTCCACGCAAGAGTCACTAGAGAGGGAGGGATAAAATAAAGACAGCCAATTCCTGCTGAAAATAATCCACACCCAAAATAAAGTTTAATGAAAAACATAAGCAGAAGATTCAAACTGAAACCGCTGCCTGAAGTACTTTTCTACTAAAAACTGCTTCAGAAGAAGAAAATACATCAAAATGGTAGAATTTAGTAAAAGTATGCAAAGAGGACCAAGTTGCTGCTTTGCAAATCTGATCAACCGAAGCCTCATTCCTAAACGCCCAGGAAGTAGAAACTGACCTAGTAGAATGAGCTGTAATCCTTTGAGGCGGAGTTTTACCCGACTCAACATAGGCAAGGTGAATTAAAGATTTCAACCAAGATGCCAAAGAAATGGCAGAAGCTTTCTGGCCTTTTCTAGAACCGGAAAAGATAACAAATAAACTAGAAGTCTTTCGGAAAGACTTAGTAGCTTCAACATAATATTTTAAAGCTCTAACAACATCCAAAGAATGCAACGATTTCTCCTTAGAATTCTTAGGATTAGGACATAATGAAGGAACCACAATTTCTCTACTAATGTTGTTGGAATTCACAACTTTAGGTAAAAATTCAAAAGAAGTTCGCAACACCGCCTTATCCTGATGAAAAATCAGAAAAGGAGACTCACAAGAAAGAGCAGATAGTTCAGAGACTCTTCTGGCCGAAGAGATCGCCAAAAGGAACAAAACTTTCCAAGAAAGTAATTTAATGTCCAAAGAATGCATAGGTTCAAACGGAGGAGCTTGAAGAGCCCCCAGAACCAAATTCAAACTCCAAGGAGGAGAAATTGACTTAATGACAGGTTTTATACGAACCAAAGCTTGTACAAAACAATGAATATCAGGAAGATTAGCAATCTTTCTGTGAAAAAGAACAGAAAGAGCAGAGATTTGTCCTTTCAAAGAACTTGCGGATAAACCTTTATCTAAACCATCCTGAAGAAACTGTAAAATTCTCGGAATTCTAAAAGAATGCCAAGAAAAATGATGAGAAAGACACCAAGAAATATAAGTCTTCCAGACTCTATAATATATCTCTCTGGATACAGATTTACGAGCCTGTAACATAGTATTAATCACAGAGTCAGAGAAACCTCTTTGACCAAGAATCAAGCGTTCAATCTCCATACCTTTAAATTTAAGGATTTGAGATCCTGATGGAAAAAAGGACCTTGCGACAGAAGGTCTGGTCGTAGCGGAAGAGTCCACGGATGGCAAGAGGCCATCCGGACAAGATCCGCATACCAAAACCTGTGAGGCCATGCCGGAGCTACCAGCAGAACAAACGAGCATTCCTTCAGAATCTTGGAGATTACTCTTGGAAGAAGAACTAGAGGCGGAAAGATATAGGCAGGATGATACTTCCAAGGAAGTGATAATGCATCCACTGCTTCCGCCTGAGGATCCCGGGATCTGGACAGATACCTGGGAAGTTTCTTGTTTAGATGAGACGCCATCAGATCTATCTCTGGAAGCTCCCACATTTGAACAATCTGAAGAAATACCTCTGGGTGAAGAGACCATTTGCCCGGATGCAACGTTTGGCGACTGAGATAATCCGCTTCCCTATTGTCTATACCTGGGATATGAACCGCAGAGATTAGACAGGAGCTGGATTCCGCCCAAACCAAAATTCGAGATACTTCTTTCATAGCCAGAGGACTGTGAGTCCCTCCTTGATGATTGATGTATGCCACAGTTGTGACATTGTCTGTCTGAAAACAAATGAACGATTCTCTCTTTAGAAGAGGCCAAGACTGAAGAGCTCTGAAAATTGCACGGAGTTCCAAAAATAGCCCCATCAACCTTGGGGATCTTGTCCCAAAATTCTAATCTATCAGACGGCACAGGATATAATTGCTTAAAACGTTTAGAAGGAGTAAATGAATTACCCAATTTATCCCATTCTCTGGAAATTACTTCAGAGATAGCATTAGGAACAGGAAAAACTTCTGGAATAACCACAGGAGATTTAAAGACCTTATCTAAACGTTTAGAATTAGTATCAAGAGGACCAGAATCCTCTATTTCTAAAGCAATTAGTACTTCTTTAAGTAAAGAACGAATAAATTCCATTTTAAATAAATATGAAGATTTATCAGCATCAATCTCTGAGACAGAATCCTCTGAACCAGAAGAGTCATCAGAATGATGATGTTCATTTAAAAATTCATCTGTAGAGAGAGAAGTTTTAAAAGATTTTTTATGTTTACTAGAAGGAGAAATAACAGACATAGCCTTCTTGATGGATTCAGAAACAAAATCTCTTATGTTATCAGGAACATTCTGCACCTTAGATGTTGAAGGAACTGCAACAGGCAATGGCACATTACTAAAGGAAATATTATCTGCATTAACAAGTTTGTCATGACAATTAATACAAACAACAGCCGGAGGAATAGCTACCAAAAGTTTACAGCAGATACACTTAGCTTTGGTAGTTCCAGCACTAGACAGCGATTTTCCTGAAGTATCTTCTGACTCGGATGCAACGTGAGACATCTTGCAATATGTAAGAGAAAAAACAACATATAAAGCAAAATTGATCAAATTCCTTAAATGACAGTTTCAGGAATGGGAAAAAATGCCAATAAACAAGCTTCTAGCAACCAGAAGCAAAGAAAAAATGAGACTGAAATAATGTGGAGACAAAAGCGACGCCCATATTTTTTAGCGCCAAATAAGACGCCCACATTATTTGGCGCCTAAAAGCTTTTTGGCGCCAAAAATGACGCCACATCCGGAACGCCGACATTTTTGGCGCAAAAAGACGTCAAAAAATGACGCAACTTCCGGCGACACGTATGACGCCGGAAACGGAAAAGATTTTTTGCGCCAAAAAAGTCCGCGCCAAGAATGACGCAATAAAATGAAGCATTTTCAGCCCCCGCGAGCCTAACAGCCCACAGGGAAAAAAGAGTCAAATTTTTTAAAGGTAAGAAAAAATGATTGATTCAAATGCATTATCCCAAATATGAAACTGACTGTCTGAAAATAAGGAATGTTGAACATCCTGAGTCAAGGCAAATAAATGTTTGAATACATATATTTAGAACTTTATAAACAAAGTGCCCAACCATAGCTTAGAGTGTCACAGAAAATAAAATTTACTTACCCCAGGACACTCATCTACATGTTTGTAGAAAGCCAAACCAGTACTGAAACGAAAATCAGCAGAGGTAATGGTATATAAATAAGAGTATATCGTCGATCTGAAAAGGGAGGTAAGAGATTAATCTCTACGACCGATAACAGAGAACCTATGAAATAGACCCCGTAGAAGGAGATCACTGTGTTCAAAATAGGCAATACTCTCCTCACATCCCTCTGACATTCACTGCACGCTGAGAGGAAAACCGGGCTCCAACTTGCTGCGGAGCGCATATCAACGTAGAATCTAGCACAAACTTACTTCACCACCTCCATAGGAGGCAAAGTTTGTAAAACTGAATTGTGGGTGTGGTGAGGGGTGTATTTATAGGCATTTTGAGGTTTGGGAAACTTTGCCCCTCCTGGTAGGAATGTATATCCCATACGTCACTAGCTCATGGACTCTTGCTAATTACATGAAAGAAACGTTTTTATTGTTATAAATCATGCAAACGTTTTTACACTAAGTAATATAAGAATGAATATGAATATTATCCCTTTATGCAAGAATGATCCCAGTTGTTGTTAAATCAGGCTTACCTTAAATATAGCAGGCACTGTCAGCATTTTCTAGACCTTATCTCTCTAGAAAAAAATATACTGAACATACCTCAAAGCAGGCAATCTGCAGACCGTCCCCCCAACTGAAGTTTTCTTTCCATACTCTTCAGTTATGTGTGAGAACAGCAATGGACCTTAGTTACAAACCGCTAAGATCATCAAACCTCCAGGCAGATTCTTCTAATTTCTGCCTGAGAGTAAAACAGTACAACGCCGGTACCGTTTAAAAATAACAAACTTTTGATTGAAGTTAAAAACTACACTAAGTCACCACATCTCTCTTGATACTTCCTTTCTTGTCGAGAGCTGCAAGAGAATGACTGGGGGTGGCAGTTAGGGGAGGAGCTATATAGACAGCTCTGCTGTGGGTGTCCTCTTGCAGCTTCCTGTTGGGAAGGAGAATATCCCACAAGTAATGGATGAACCCATGGACTGGATACACCTTTACAAGAGAAAGTATGTTTAAATGAAATAAAACTTACCTTTCGTCTGTCCCTTACATTTTTAAATTTAAATTTTGCTGCTGCATAAGCAGTTTTCCATCAATTATATGTTTATTGTCAAATCTGTTAATGAATTAAATGTCAAAGCATGTCCAGAAGCAAAGATCCAACAATTCTGCCAAATAATCTTTAAAAAAATATAGAAACCATTTTCAGATCTTTTTAATGCAAAAAAAGAATCAACATCAAAACAATAAATAGTATCATATACATCTCAAAATAAGTTACAACCAATATGTGTAATTGTAAGACAGATAAGCAATGGTATAGCTTAACATATTTACTTTCTATTTATAACCCTCTTTTCAAGGAACATTTTAGCAAACCAGTAAATAAATCAAAACAGGTTATTGACACACATCCACTTGCAAATAAACAAAACATTGTTAAATGCTGCAAAAATTACCTGCAAAAACACCCATGCATTTATATTAAAATGGGAATCTAAGTCACACAATATGGCCATATTCTGCTTAGCCAGTCACCAACATACGTGTCCCAATAGTCATTGGTCCCAACACTACAATACTATGCCTTTATGGGCTGAATAATTTCTGCTTTATTTCTAATGGTGGTGAGAGTCCATGACCTTAAAGGGACACTGTACCCAAATTTTTTCTTTTGTAATTCAGAAAGAGCATGCAATTTTATACAACTTTCTAATTTACTCCTATTATCAATTTTTCTTCGTTCTCTTGCTATCATTATTTGAAAAAGAAGGCATCTAAGCTTTTTTTGGTTTCAGTACTCTGGACAGCACTTTTTTATTGGTGGATGAATTTATCCACCAATCAGCAAGGACAACCCAGGTTGTTCACCAAAAATGGGCCGGTATCTAAACTTACATTTTTGCATTTCAAATAAAGATACCAAGAGAATGAAGAAAATTTGATAATAGGAGTAAATTAGAAAATTGCTTAAAATGTCATGCTCAATCTGAATCACAAAAGAAAAATTTTGGGTACAGTGTCCCTTTAATCTTGGGATTACATTACCTGGTCACCAGGAGTAGTCAAAGACACCCCACACCAGAGCTTTTAAATATCCCTCATACTTCCCTCTCTCCCCCAGTAGTTGTTTGCCTCATCAAGGAGAGGGCAAGGATAGAGGTGCTAAGAACACTTGAAGATTTGATAACAAATTTTCCTATAAGGACAGTTCCAAGAAGAGAGGGATTTAGGGTGTCGCTGGACAATTCCTAAGCCTCCTCTTGTTGGCCAGGTAAATGTACCCCCGGCACAGTCCTGTGTGTTAGTTACACAAAGGGATTGTATATCTTCAGTGGTTTTATTTTTCAGATGTTCACTGCTCTGAGGGTTGCAGGCTACTATGGGACTTAGTTAGTACCCTGAGCCACTGGACACTCATTCTCCGGTTGAGCCACTAAGTAGTTCAGTGGCCCATTGTATTTTATTATACTGAACAGCAGTTTGTGCACAGGGAGGTTTGTGCTCACAAGTGTCAGCTAAGGTGACGAAGGGTAGCTAGTCCATCATTCATAGGCTCCTTGGATATGGCAGGAGGCTTGATGTCACCTACACTTCATTTGGGCTCACATTTCCTTTACACCTTTTTTAGGTTTACAGCCCCTTTAAGGTTTGCCAAAGCTGCGTGTTTCATTTCCATCTAAAGGGGAGGAGAGTCCACGGCTTCATTCATTACTTTTGGGAATAAAGAACATGGCCACCAGGAGGAGGCAAAGACACTCCAGCCAAAGGCTTAAATACCTCCCCCACTCCCCTCATCCCCCAGTCATTCTTTGCCTTTTGTCACAGGAGGATGGAAGAGAAGTGCCAAGATTCGGAGTAGTGTCTTATGGAGGGTAGTACTCTTTGGAATGGGACTGGAGTTTTAAGTAGTCCTGTCAGCCTCCCAGTGAGAGCCTGGATGAAAGTTAGAGTCCGGAGATGCAGGGAGAGTCTTTCTGCGAAACCATCCCGACTCATATTAACAGCTCTACAAGCAATCAGCGTTGACGAGTTTTGCTGATTGCTTTCTGCACTCAAGTCCATGTCAGGAGCGATGCTTCTACCTGTCACACTTGAAGGTCCGTGTTCCTGTTCCATGGCATTGATTCTGGTAAGATCGTTTAATTTCTTCTACAAGAGTCGAAGTCCACGGATTTCATCCTTGTGGGATATTAACCTTCTGCTAACAGGAAGTGGCAAAGAGCACTACAACAGAGCTGTATATATAGCCCCTCCCTTCCCTCCACCCCCAGTCATTCTCTTTGCCTGTGTTAGTAATAGGAAGAGGTAAATTGAGGTGTTAGTTTAGATTCTTCAATCAAGAAGTTTTTTTATTTTTAAGAGTGCTATTTCTCTTGTAAGGTGTATCCAGTCCACGGATCATCCATTACTTGTGGGATATTCTCATTCCCAACAGGAAGTTGCAAGAGGACACCCACAGCAGAGCTGTAATATAGCTCCTCCCCTAACTGTCATAGCCAGTCATTCTCTTGCAACTCTCAACTAGAAAGGACGTTGTAGGAGAGAGTGGTTAAATATATTGGGAGAAAGATTTTACAGGCAGTGGTTCCTTCCATTTAAGTACCTGCCTTGTCCCTCCCTTCATCCGTGTACTTTAGCTTTGGTATTGGTATCCCACAAGTAATGGATGATCCGTGGACTGGATACACCTTACAAGAGAAAACACAATTTATGCTTACCTGATAAATTTATTTCTCTTGTGGTGTATCCAGTCCACGGCCCGCCCTGTCATTTTAAGGCAGGTAATTTTTAAATTTAAACTACAGTAACCACTGCACCCTATGGTTCCTCCTTTCTCGGCTTGTTTTCGGTCGAATGACTGGCTATGACAGTTAGGGGAGGAGCTCTATTACAGCTCTGCTGTGGGTGTCCTCTTGCAACTTCCTGTTGGGAATGAGAATATCCCACAAGTAATGGATGATCCGTGGACTGGATACACCACTAGAGAAATAAATTTATCAGGTAAGCATAAATTGTGTTTTTTCTCAGGGGGAAATTGTCAGTCTATTGCTTCACAAGGAAGAGTGGAGACATATTATTTTCTGCCCTGATGTTAATGATCTTAGCAAACATTATCTAAGATCCATAATGGTTCCCACAACGTAGCTGAAGGTATGTGTGAGAAAATCTTCAGTGTGGAGACCGGTGTCTTGCTACAAGCAACTTTGAGGTATGTGCAGTCTTTTATTTTCTGGGGAGACTTGATATACCAGAACAGGCTGACATTGTCCCCTATATGGGGAAGGGTAAGCAGTATGCACTAAGAAAAATATTTGTGTACCTGAAATCCCTTTATTAATTTATTTCATGGCCAGAAGTTTTATACACATTGGTGGCTTATGTTTGGGCTTGACGCTGGGAGACTAAAGGGGTTTATGGTATGAATGCAGGGGTTTGATCTGCATTAGGACGCATGTTTTTTACTTTTATTTTCATGTCAAACATGTTTGTTTGGACCCATGCGGGTCCTAGTCAAAATTCAGTACGCCCACGGTGGGCGGGGCCTATTTTCGTGCGCTCCGTCGCGCAGTCTTCATTGACATTGCATAGCTGGTAGAGGCTGGAGGCTTAAGTTGTCTATACTAGATAAGTCCTTTCTATATATCCGGACATCTGGTTCATTCCGGGGGCAGGTAGGCGCCACAGCAGAGCTGTGGCGTGGTGCAGGGGCCAATAAATTGTATAAATAATAACATTTATATTTTGAGTGTTAATATTGTGTTTGGGCTTAGCTTGCAAATGGATGCAATATTAAGGAGCGTTTTTAGACACAATTTTTTCAAGCTAAAAAGCGTTTTTGCAGGTTTCAGTAAAATAGTTGCGCTTTTAAAATTTAAAGGCACAGTACAATATTTTTGGTATTCATTTTTCTCTTGTAAGGTGTATCCAGTCCACGGGATCATCCATTACTTGTGGGATATTCTCCTTCCCAACAGGAAGTTGCAAGAGGATCACCCACAGCAGAGCTGCTATATAGCTCCTCCCCTAACTGCCATATCCAGTCATTCTCTTGCAACTCTCAACATAGCTGGAGGTAGTAAGAGGAAAGTGGTGTAATATAGTTAGTTTTTTCTTCAATCAAAAGTTTATTGTTTTTAAATGGTACCGGAGTTGTACTATTTTATCTCAGGCAGCATTTAGAAGAAGAATCTGCCTGCGTTTTCTATGATCTTAGCAGAAGTAACTAAGATCCACTGCTGTTCTCACATATGTCTGAGGAGTGAGGTAACTTCAGAGGGAGAATGGCGGGCAGGTTATCCTGCAATAAGGTATGTGCAGTTGTAAGTTTTTCTAGGGATGGAATTGCTAGAAAATGCTGCTGATACCGGATTAATGTAAGTTAAGCCTAAATACAGTGATTTAATAGCGACTAGTATCAGGCTTACTATCAGAGGTGTATATACTCTTATGAATGTACTATATAAAACGTTTGCTGGCATGTTTAATCGTTTTTATATATGTTTTGGTAATAAAACTTATTGGGGCCTAGTTTTTCCACATGGCTGGCTTGATTTTTGCATAGAATCTGTTTCCTGAGGCTTTCCACTGTTATAATATGAGTGGGAGGGGCCTATTTTAGCGCTTTTTTTGCACAGTTAAAATTGCAGACAGAGACATTCAGCTTCCCTCAGCAGTCCCCTGCATGCTACAGGACATCTCTGAAGGGCTCTAAAGGCTTCAAAAGTCGTATTTTGAGGAAGGTAAAGCCACAGTGGAGCTGTGGCAGTTGTTGTGACTATTTAAAAACGTTTTATTAAACCGTTTTTTTGCATTAAAGGGTTAATCATCCATTTGCAAGTGGGTGCAATGCTCTGCTAACTTGTTACTTACACTGTAAAAATTTTGTTTGTTTAACTGCCTTTTTTCACTGTTTTTCAAATTTTCACAAAATTTGTTTCTCTTAAAGGCTCAGTAACGTTTTTTCTATTTGCTTGTTAACTTGATTTAAAGTGTTTTCCAAGCTTGCTAGTCTCATTGCTAGTCTGTATAAACATGTCTGACATAGAGGAAACTCCTTGTTCATTATGTTTAAAAGCCATGGTGGAACCCCATAGAAGAATGTGTACTAAATGTATTAATTTCACTTTAGACCATAAAGATCAGATTTTATCTTTAAAAGATTTATCACCAGAGGATTCTGACGAGGGGGAAGTTATGCCGACTAACTCTCCCCACGTGTCAGACCCTTTGACTCCCGCTCAAGGGACTCACGCTAAAATGGCGCCAAGTACATCAAGGACGCCCATAGCGATTACTTTACAAGACTGGCGGAGGTCATGGATAATACACTGTCAACGGTATTAGCCAGACTGCCTGAATTCAGAGGAAAGCAAGATAGCTCTGGGGTTAGACGTAATACAGAGCACGCAGATGCTTTAAGGCCCATGTCTGATACTGCGTCACAATATGCAGAAGCTGAGGAAGGAGAGCTTCAGTCTGTGGGTGACATCTCTGACTCGGGGAAACCTGATTCAGATATTTCTACTTTTAAATTTAAGCTTGAGAACCTCCGTGTATTGCTTAAGGAGGTTTTAGCTGCTCTGAATGACTGTGACACAATTGCAGTGCCAGAGAAATTGTGTAGACTGGATAAATACTATGCAGTGCCGGTGTGTACTGATGTTTTTCCAATACCTAAAAGGTTTACAGAAATTATTAATAAGGAATGGGATAGACCCGGTGTGCCATTTCCCCCCCCCCCTCCTATTTTTAGAAAAATGTTTCCAATAGACGCCACCACACGGGACTTATGGCAGACGGTCCCTACGGTGGAGGGAGCAGTTTCTACTTTGGCAAAGCGTACTACTATAGCGGTTGAGGACAGTTGTGCTTTTTCAGATCCAATGGATAAGAAATTAGAAGGTTACCTTAAGAAAATGTTTATTCAACAAGGTTTTATCCTGCAGCCCCTTGCATGCATTGCTCCTGTCACTGCTGCTGCAGCGTTCTGGTTTGAGTCTCTGGAAGAGGCTTTACAGACAACCGTTCCATTGACTGAAGTACTTGACAAGCTTAGAGCACTTAAGCTAGCTAATTCTTTTGTTTCTGATGCCATTGTTCATTTGACTAAACTAACGGCTAAGAATTCTGGATTCGCCATCCAGGCGCGTAGGGCGCTATGGCTTAAATCTTGGTCAGCTGACATGACTTCAAAGTCTAAATTACTTAACATTCCCTTCAAGGGGCAGACCCTATTCGGGCCTAGTTTGAAGGAAATTATTGCTGACATTACTGGAGGTAAGGGTCATGCCCTTCCTCAGGACAGGTCCAAATCAAGGGCTAATCAGTCTAATTTTCATGCCTTTCGAAACTTCAAGGCAGGTGCGGCATCAACTTCCTCTGCTACAAAACAAGAGGGAACTTTTGCTCAGTCCAAGCCGGCCTGGAAACCTAACCAGTCCTGGAACAAAGGCAAGCAGGCCAAAAAGCCTGCTGCTGCCTCTAAGACAGCATGAAGGAACGGCCCCCTATCCGGTAACGGATCTAGTAGGGGGCAGACCTTCTCTCTTCGCCCAGGCTTGGGCAAGAGATGTTCAGGATCCCTGGGCGTTGGAGATTATATCTCAGGGATATCTTCTGGACTTCAAAGCTTCCCCCCCACAAGGGAGATTTCACCTTTCAAGATTATCTGTAAACCAGATAAAGAAAGAGGCATTCTCACGCTGTGTGCAAGACCTCCTAGTAATGGGAGTGATCCATCCAGTTCCACAGAAGGGACAGGGATTTTATTCAAATCTGTTTGTGGTTCCCAAAAAAGAGGGAACCTTCAGACCAATTTTGGATCTAAAGCTCTTAAACAAATTCCTCAGAGTTCCATCTTTCAAAATGGAAACTATTCGGACCATCCTACCTATGATCCAGGAGGGTCAGTACATGACCACAGTGGATTTAAAGGATGCTTACTTTCACATTCCGATTCACAAAGATCATCATCGGTTCTTAAGGTTTGCCTTTCTAGACAGGCATTACCAATTTGTGGCTCTTCCCTTCGGGTTAGCTACAGCCCCAAGAATTTTTACAAAGGTTCTGGGGTCGCTTCTGGCGGTCCTAAGACCGCGAGGTATAGCAGTGACCCCTTATCTGGACGACATCCTGATACAGGCGTCAAACTTTCAGATTGCCAAGTCCCATACGGACATAGTTCTGGCATTTCTCAGGTCACATGGGTGGAAGGTGAACGAGGAGAAGAGTTCTCTATCCCCACTCACAAGAGTCTCCTTCCTAGGGACTCTGATAGATTCTGTAGAAATGAAGATTTACCTGACAGAATCCAGGTTATCAAAGCTTCTAAAATCTTACCGTGTTCTTCATTCTATTCCGCGCCCTTCGGTGGCTCAGTGCATGGAAGTAATCGGCTTAATGGTAGCGGCGATGGACATAGTGCCATTTGCGCGACCACATCTCAGACCGCTGCAACTATGCATGCTCAGTCAGTGGAATGGGGATTACACAGATTTGTCCTCTCTGCTAAATCTGGATCAAGAGACCAGAGATTCTCTTCTCTGGTGGCTATCTCGGGTCCATCTGTCCAAAGGTATGACCTTTCGCAGGCCAGATTGGACAATTGTAACGACAGACGCCAGCCTTCTAGGTTGGGGTGTAGTCTGGAACTCCCTGAGGGCTCAGGGATCGTGGACTCAGGAGGAGAAACTCCTGCCAATAAATATTCTGGAATTAAGAGCAATATTCAATGCTCTTCTAGCTTGGCCTCAGCTAGCAACCCTGAGGTTCATCAGATTTCAGTCGGACAACATCACGACTGTGGCTTACATCAACCATCAAGGGGGAACTAGAAGTTCCCTAGTGATGTTAGAAGTCTCCAAGATAATTCGCTGGGCAGAGACTCACTCTTACCACCTATCAACGATCCATATCCCAGGTGTAGATAACTGGGAGGCGGATTTTCTAAGTCGTCAGACTTTTCATCCGGGGGAGTGGGAACTCCATCCGGAGGTGTTTGCTCAACTGATTGCCAAAATCAAACAGGAGAGAGCATCGGTGATCTTGATAGCGCCTGCGTGGCCACGCAGGACCTGGTATGCAGACCTAGTGGACATGTCATCCTTTCCACCATGGACTCTGCCACTGAGACAAGACCTTCTACTACAAGGTCCTTTCAATCATCCAAATCTAATTTCTCTGAGACTGACTTTCTGGATATTGAACGCTTGATTTTATCAAAGCGTGGCTTCTCCGAGTCAGTCATTGATACCTTAATACAGGCACGAAAAGCCTGTCACCAGGAAAATCTACCATAAGGTATGGCGTAAATATCTCTATTGGTGTGAATCCAAGAATTACTCATGGAGTAAGGTTAGGATTCCTAGGATATTGTCCTTTCTCCAAGAGGGTTTGGAAAAAGGGTTATCAGCTAGTTCTTTAAAGGGACAGATTTCTGCTCTGTCTATTCTTTTGCACAAGCATCTGGCAGAAGTTCCAGACGTTCAGGCTTTTTGTCAGGCTTTGGTTAGAATTAAGCCTGTGTTTAAACCTGTTGCTCCCCCATGGAGCTTAAACTTGGTTCTTAAAGTTCTTCAAGGGGTTCCGTTTGAACCTCTTCATTCCATAGATATCAAACTTTTATCTTGGAAAGTTCTATTTTTGATGGCTATTTCCTCGGCTCGCAGAGTATCCGAGTTATCTGCTTTACAATATGATTCTCCTTATCTGATTTTCCATACAGATAAAGTAGTTCTGCGTACAAAACCTGGGTTTTTACCTAAGGTGGTATCTAATAAGAATATCAATCAAGAGATTGTTGTTCCATCATTGTGTCCTAATCCTTCTTCAAAGAAGGAACGTCTTTTACATAATCTGGACGTGGTCCGTGCTTTAAAGTTTTACTTACAAGCTACTAAAGATTTTCGTCAAACATCTACTTTGTTTGTTGTTTACTCTGGACAGAGGAGAGCTCAAAAGGCTTCGGCAACCTCTCTTTCTTTTTGGCTAAGAAGCGCTTAGCCTATGAGACTGCTGGACAGCAGCGCCCTGAAAGGATTACAGCTCATTCTACTAGAGCTGTGGCTTCCACCTGGGCCTTTAAAAATGAGGCTTCTGTTGAACAGATTTGCAAGGCGGCGACTTAGTCTTCACTTCATACCTTTTCAAAATTCTACAAATTTGATACTTTTGCTTCTTCGGAGGCTATTTTTGGGAGAAAGGTTCTACAGGCAGTGGTTCCTTCCGTTTAAGTTCCTGCCTTGTCCCTCCCTTCATCCGTGTACTTTAGCTTTGGTATTGGTATCCCACAAGTAATGGATGATCCGTGGACTGGATACACCTTACAAGAGAAAACACAATTTATGCTTACCTGATAAATTTATTTCTCTTGTGGTGTATCCAGTCCACGGCCCGCCCTGTCCTTTTAAGGCAGGTCTAAATTTTAATTTAAACTACAGTCACCACTGCACCCTATGGTTTCTCCTTTCTCGGCTTGTTTCGGTCGAATGACTGTATATGGCAGTTAGGGGAGGAGATATATAGCAGCTCTGCTGTGGGTGATCCTCTTGCAACTTCCTGTTGGGAAGGAGAATATCCCACAAGTAATGGATGATCCGTGGACTGGATACACCACAAGAGAAATAAATTTATCAGGTAAGCATAAATTGTGTTTTTTCGTATAATCAAAACTCAATATTTAGCAAGGTACGACTATTATCAGTACTACTAGTCTGTTTAACATGTCGGACAGTGAGGAGGAAACTCCTTGTTCTATGTGTTTAGATGCCACTGTGGAACCCCCTCTGACTTTTTGTCCCTCGTGTACTGAGAGGGCCTTACAATGCAAAGCACAAATTTTATGTAAAGAAAATGTGTGTAAAGATGATCCTCAGGCTGAAGGGAATCGGGGTGTACCGCCAGTTTCTCCCCAAGTGTCACAACCTCTAACGCCCACCCAAGCGACGCCTGGTTCTTCAACTGGGTCTAACTCATTTGCTCTGCAGGATATGTCAACTACCCTTACAGAGGTGTTATCTAAGTTGCCAGTGTTACAGGGTAAACGCTGTAGGACAGAGGACAATGTGAATGCTGATCACTCTGGTGCGTTGTTGGCTATTTCCGATGTACCCTCTCAGGGATCTGAATTGGGGGTTAGAGATCTTCTATCTGAGGGGGAACTTTCCGAATCGGCAAGTGCGTTACCTCAGACAGACTCGGACGTCATGTCCTTTAAATTTAAGCTTGAACACCTCCGTCTTTTACTTAGGGAGGTTTTAGCGACTCTGGATGACTGTGACCCTATTGTGGTACCACCAGAGAAGTTGTGTAAGATGGACAAATACTTAGAGGTACCTGCTTACACTGACATTTTTCCGGTTCCTAAGAGAATTGCGGAAATTATTAAGAGGGAATGGGACAGATCGGGTATCCCGTTCGCTCCCTCTCCTAATTTAATTTTTTTTTATCCTATTTCTGACACTGTACGGGACTCCTGGCAAACAGTCCCTAAGGTGGAAGGAGCTATATCTACCCTGGCTAAGCGTACCACTATTCCTATTGAGGACAGCTACGCTTTCAAAGACCCTATGGATAAGAAATTGGAGGGTCTCCTAAAGAAAATGTTTATTCAGGGTTTCCTCTTGCAACCTACGGCATGCATTGTACCAGTTACAACTGCGGTGGCATTTTGGTTTGAGGCCCTAGAAGAGTCTCTTAAGACTGAGACTCCTTTAGAAGATACCTTAGATAGAATTAAGGCTCTCAAGCTGGCTAGTTCTTTTATCACACATGCTGACTTTCAAATTGCTAAATTGGCGGCTAAGAATGCTGGATTTTCCATTTTGGTGCGTAGAACGCTATGGTTAAAGTCTTGGTCTGCTGATGTATCATCTAAATCAAAGCTTTTGGCTATTCCTTTCAAGGGTAAGACCCTATTCGGGCCTGACTTGAAGGAAATCATTTCTGATATCACTGGAGGTAAGGGTCATCTCCTACCTCAGGATAAGGCTGTTAAATTGAGGGGTAAACAGAATAATTTTCGTTCCTTTTGGAATTTTAAAGGAGTACCCTCTTCTTCCTCTTCCTCCACAAAGCAGGAAGGGAATTTTGCTCAGGCCAAGTCCGTCTGGAGACTCAACCAAGCTTGGAACAAGGGTAAACAAAACAAGAAGCCCATTGCTACTACCAAGTCGGCATGAAGGGGCGGCCCCTGATCCGGAACCGGATCTAGTAGGGGGCAGACTTTCTCTCTTTTCCCAGGCTTGGGAAAGAGATGTTCAGGACCCCTGGGCACTAGAAATCGTGACCCACGGGTATCAACTGGAATTCAAAAGTTTTCTCCCAAGAGGGAGGTTTCTTCTTTCACGATTGTCTGTAAACCAGATATAAAGAGAGGCGTTCTTACGTTGTGTAAAAGACCTCTCTACTATGGGGGTAATTTGTCCTGTCCAAGACTAGAGCAGGGACGGGGGTTTTACTCAAATCTTTTCGTGGTTCCCAAAAAAGAGGGAATGTTCAGACCCATTTTAGATCTCAAGAGTCTAAACAAGTTTCTCAGTGTTCCATGACCATTCGCTCAATTTTACCAATGATTCAGGAGGGTCAATATATGACTACCTTGGACTTGAAGGATGCATACCTGCATATTCTTATCCACAAGGATCATCATCAGTACCTAAGGTTTGCTTTTCTGGACAAACATTTTCAGTTCGTGGCTCTTCCCTTCGGGTTGGCCACAGCACCCAGAATCTTCATGAAGGTTCTAGGGTCCCTTCTGGCGGTTCTCAGACCGTGGGGAATAGCAGTGGCACCTTATCTGGACGATATTTTGATTCAGGCGTCGATTTATCATCTAACAAAGTCTCATACGGACACAGTGTTGTCCTTTCTGAGATCTCACCGATGGAAGGTGAATCTAGAAAAGAGTTCACTAATTCCACAGACAAGGGTTCCCTTCCTGGGAACTCTAATAGATTCTATAGACATGAAGATTTTTCTGACGGAGGTCAGAAAGTCAAAGATTCTAAATACATGCCGAGATCTTCAGTCCAATCCTCGGCCATCAGTGGCTCAGTGTATGGAGGCAATTGGATTGATGGTGACGGCAATGGACATCATTCCATTTGCTCGATTTCATCTCAGACCACTGCAACTGTGCATGCTCGGACAGTGGAATGGGGATTATGCAAATGTATCTCCTCAGATAAATCTGGACCAGGAGACCAGAGACTCTCTTCTTTGGTGGTTGTCCCGGATCATCTGTCCCAAGGGACGTGTTTCCGCAGACCCTCGTGGGTGATAGTGACGACGGACGCCAGTCTACTAGGCTGGGGTGCAGTCTGGAATTCCCTGAAGGCTCAGGGTGTATGGACTCAGGTGGAGTCTCTACTTCCAATCAATATTCTGGAACTGAGAGCAATATTCAATGCGCTTCATGCATGGCCTCAACTGGCTTCGGCCAAATTCATCAGATTCCAGTCGGACAACATTACGACTGTGGCTTACATCAATCATCAGGGGGGAACGAGGAGTTCCTTAGCGATGACAGAAGTATCCAAGATAATTCAGTGGGCGGAGGCCCACTCTTGTTTTCTGTCAGCAATCTACATCCCAGGAGTGGACAACTGGGAAGCGGATTTTCTAAGCCGAAAGGCTTTTTATCCGGGGGAGTGGGAACTCCATCCGGAGGTATTTGCCTCACTGATTCTCAGATGGGGCAGACCGGAGTTGGATCCAATGGCGTCTCGACAGAATGCCAAGCTCCCAAGATACGGATCCAGGTCGAGGGATACTCAGGCCGAACTGATAGATGCCTTGGTCGTTCAACCTAGCTTATGTGTTTCCACTGTTTTCTCTCCTTCCCCGGGTGATTGCTCAGATCAAACATGAGAGGGCTTCAGTAATTCTAATCGTGCCTGCGTGGCCACGCAGGATTTGGTATGCAGATCTAGTGGACATGTCCTCTCTGCCTCTGTGGAAACTTCCAGTGAGACAGGACCTTCTCATTCAAGGTCCTTTCCAACATCCAACATTGATTTTATCTAAGCGGGGATTCTCTGATTCGGTCATAGATACTTTTATTCAGGCATGTAAGCCTGTCACTAGAAAGATCTATCATAAGCTATGGCGTAAATATCTTTTTTGGTGTGAATCCAAGAGCTACTCATGGAGTAAAGTTAGGATTCCCAGGATTCTGTCTTTTCTCCAAGAAGGATTGGAGAAGGGGTTATCAGCGAGTTCCTTAAAGGGACAAGTTTCTGCTTTATCAATTTTGCTACATAAACGTTTGGCAGATGTTCCAGACGTTCAGTCTTTTTGTCAGGCTCTTACCAGAATTTGTCAGGCTCTTACCAGAATTAAGCCTGTGTTTAGACCAATTGCTCCACCCTCGAGTTTGAATTTAGTCCTTAGTGTTCTTCAAGGGGTTCCGTTTGAACCCATGCATTCCATAGATACTAAGTTATTATCTTGGAAAGTTTTGTTTTTGGTTGCTATTTCTTCTGCTCGTAGAGTTTCTGAGCTTTCAGCGTTACAATGTGATTCGCCTTATCTTATCTTCCATTATGATAAGGTGGTTTTACGTACCAAACCTGGTTTCCTTCCTAAGGTTGTTTCTAATAAGAATATTAATCAGGAAATCTTTGTTCCTTCATTATGTCCTAACCCTTCTTCTAAGAAGGAGCGTATGTTACATAACCTGGACGTGGTCCGTGCCCTGAAGTTTTATTTGCAGGCGACTGAGGATTTCCGTCAATCATCTTCATTATTCATTGTTTTTTCTGGAAAGCGTAGGGGTCAGAAAGCTACGGCTACCTCTTTCTTTTTGGCTGAAGAGTATCATCCATCTGGCGTATGAGACTGCTGGACAGCAGCCTCCTGAAAGAATTACGGCTCATTCCACTAGGGCTGTGGCTTCCTCATGGGCATTTAAAAACGATGCTTCTGTTGAACAGATTTGCAAGGCTGCAACTTGGTCGTCTCTTCACACTTTTTGCAAATTTTACAAATTTGATACTTTTGCTTCTTCTGAGGCTGGTTTTGGGAGAAAGGTTCTTCAAGCAGTGGTGCCTTCCGTTTAGGTTCCTGTCTTGTCCCTCCCTTTCATCCGTGTCCTGTAGCTTTGGTATTGTATCCCACAAGTAAGGATGAAATCCGTGGACTCGTCATATCTTGTAGAAGAAAAGTACATTTATGCTTACCTGATAAATTAATTTCTTCTACAATATGACGAGTCCACGGCCCACCCTGTCATTTTTAAGACATACTTAGATTATATTTTTTATAAACTTCAGTCACCTCTGCACCTTTGACTTTTCCTTTCTCTTCCTAACTTCGGTGAATGACTGGAGGTGGAGGGAAGGGAGGGGCTATATATACAGCTCTGCTATGGTGCTCTTTGCCACTTCCTGTTAGCAGGAGGTTAATATCCCACAAGTAAGGATGAAATCCGTGGACTCATATCGTAGAAGAAATTAATTTATCAGGTAAGCATACATTTACTTTTTTTATACATAATGATAACACATGACAGGGTCACAGTGTGCTGCCTTTTATCTTATGGAATCAGGGGTTAATATTCCTAGTAAGAGGATTATTGAACAGGGGGGGTTATACATAATATTGTTTATTGTGTTATTGCTGTGTTATGTGCGAGATGTGGCTCTGGCAATGGTGGAACTACAGGTTGACTTCCGGGAGTATTTGGCAAGCTGGTTTTGGTGCGTTTTCTCCTTAGTGCAGGGGCGGTCCTGCAAGGCATCCCAGGTGAAAGGGTGTGACGGTCTCCACTTCCTCTGTTGATCAACAGCATAGGAGACTAAGCGGTTTCCGTAGTCCGGTTCATAGGCAGTGGTGAGTGCCCCAGCCTTTGGAGATATAAAGGTGCCTGTTTATTAAGCTAGTCTAGTCCATAATAAAAGTGCAAGCTATGGAGAACTCTGACGCATTATTGTGAGGAGGTTCTTGTAGATCAGCCTGCTCAACTATGTTCCACATGCCTTGATAAAGTTGCGACATCTAAAACTAAAGGGATATCTAGTACTACTAAGCCTTCCACCTCTGAGGGCTCTTCGTCCCGTGAGGTGCATTCCCTGCTTTCATCTCCGAGTGCACATGCAGCGCCCCAGGGTCCAACCATTACTCCTACGGGAGAGATTTGTTGGCTGTCAGATTTTGCGGATCAACTACAAACGGCGGTATCGAAAGTGATCCATGCCTTACCACATTTTGCTAAGTGCAAGCTTAGGGCATATCATGGCGGCCTGGCCCAAGAGTTGTCTACGCCTATGGAAATATCAGAGGGGTTATACGATAACGAGGCCCACTCCAACTCTTCGGAGGAGGCTCCTTCTGGGTCGGAGTCCTTGTCATCTCATCCTCCGGCTGTGGAGGAGCCTGACTTTAGGTTTAGGATGGAGAATTTGCGCTTTTTGCAGAAGCAAGTGCTTGCTACTCTGGAGGTTCCATAACCAAAGCTTCCGGAGCAACCTTCGATTCCTAAGCTTGATAAGGTATACGAGGACAGGGTGGTGCCTCAGACCTTCCCGGTTCCTGTTAAGATGGCTAATATTATTAAGAATGAATGGGAGCGATTATGTTCTTCCTTTTCCCCTTCTTCCTTTAAGAAACTGTTCCCCATTCTGGACTCTCAGCTCGAGCTGTGGGGGACTGTCCCTAAGGTGGATGGTGCTATCTCTACGCTTGCGAAGTGGACGACTATTCCTCTTGTGAATAGTTTGTCGTTTAAAGAGCCCATGGATAAAAAGTTGGAAAAAATGTTAAGGGAAATGTTTCAGCACACAGAGTTTGTTTCTTTTACAAGATATGACAAGTCCACGAATTTCATCCTTACTTGTGGGATATCGCTTCCTGGTCAGCAGGAAGTGGCGCAGAGCTGTATATATAGCCCCTCCCTTCCCTCCCCCTCCAGTCATTCTCTCTGCCTGCGTTAGTGATAGGAAGAGGTAAAATGAGGTGTTAGTTTAGATTCTGCAATCAAGAGGTTTTTTTATTTTCAAACGGTACCGACGGTGCTGTTTTTTTTTCTTACAGAGCAGCTTCTGAGTAGTCGTCTACACTATGGGAACTGGGGGATTTTTAGATCCACTGCGCCTCCCATATTCTGCTGCATTATCTGTACATGGTCTTATGAGAATGTAACCAAGACTCTGCTTTTTCACAGGGCCTCAGGAGGAAGACTCTTGATACTGTGGAATAATTATGCTGTATCCTCAGCACAGAGGTTAGTGCAGTTTTCATTCTGGGTGTCTCAGATTAACTGTACTTCCCTGTTTTATGTATATTTGATTATCCATACTCAGACATTAGGGTATCTCCTAAAAGCACTGGGTATATGTAAGTAGCCGATTTGGGAACAAACCGGATCTATTTTGCTATATGGGCCAGTCAGTCTAGCATGGAGGATAAGCGCTAGAGGCACTGGGGATTGTGTGTGTACAGAGAGTGACTGTGCATTGGGCTGACGCTGGGGATGTTTATTGTAAGGCTCCGGTGTGAGGGTTAACAGGTGGATGCAACTGTTTAATTCACTATTAATGGCCCTGCGTAAGGTGGTTGTATATGGCGGTTTTGCGGTAAAGACTCGTTTTTTAATCACGCCCACGAAGGGCGGGGCTTATTTCCGCGCACTCTGACAGCGCATCTTCCCTTCTCTGATGGCCGCATCGATGCTTTTACTGTGCGCACTTGTGGGGATCATTCAAGTACATTAGCCTGACAGTGTGGTGGTCCAGGAAGGTAGGAGCCGCAGCAGAGCAGAGAGACGTTTTTTAAAGTGAAACTGCTCTATTTGTTTTCTGCTGTAGTGCGCAGGGGTTATTAACCCCTTTGCTTTATTGGCTATTTTCGTTGCAATAAGAATTAAAGTAATCCATATCAACTATAGTTACGTTTTTAAAGATACAGTACATACTATAAAAAAAAAAGAGTTTTTTATTATCAGATTTGATCAAGTTTGGTTTTTGCTCAGGTTATCATGGATGACCTTGAACAAAATACGTGTCTTACGTGTTTGGATGCTAATGTGGAACCACCTGTCACACTATGTGAAAATTGTGTTGATAGAGACTTATAATGTAAAGAGAATTTTTTTTTCAATAAAGATATGTCTCAAGATGATTCTCAAGCCAATGTGAGTCAGGGTTTGCCGCAATCATCTCCCCAAACGTCACAGCCCTTAACGCCCGCACAAGCTACGCCATGCTCTGTTACGGCGTCTACTTCCTTCACTTTGCAGGATATGGCTGCAGTTATGTCATCTACCCTCACGGAGGTGTTGTCTAAGTTACCAGTGTTACTAGGCAAACGTGGCAGGGCAGAAACGCAGGGGGTCCCTGTAGCTTCTGATGCTTTGATGGCTATCTCTGATGTACCCTCCCAGTCCTCTGAATTGGAGGGTAAGGAGACTCTGTCTGAGGGGGAGCTGTCTGACTCAGGTAGTGCATTTCCCCAGACAGATTCGGATGTCATGTCCTTTAGATTTAAGCTGGAACACCTCCGCCTGTTACTTCGGGAGGTTTTAGGGACTCTGGACGATTGTGACTCTATTGTGGTTCCTCCAGAGAAACTGTGTAAGATGGACAGATATCTGGAAGTTCCTGCTTACTCAGATACCTTTCCGGTTCCTAAAAGAATTTCGGAGATTGTTACTAAGGAATGGGAAAGACCGGGTATCCCGTTTTCCCCTTCCCCTATATTCAAGAAAATGTACCCTTTAGCTGACACCGTACGGGATTCTTGGCAAACAGTCCCTAAGGTGGAGGAAGCTATTTCTACTTTAGCTAAGCGTACAACTATTCCTATTGAGGTCAGTTGTGCTTTCAAAGACCCTATGGATAAAAGTTGGAGGGTCTACTAAAGAAGCTATTCGTCCATCAAGGTTTCCTTTTACAGCCGACGGCCTGTATTGTACCAGTTACAACTGCGGCTGCCTTTTGGTTTGATGCTTTGGAAGAATCTCTGAAGACTGAGACTTCCTTAGAGGAAATAATGGATAGGATTAAAGCCTTAAAATTGGGTAACTCTTTTGTCACTGACCCTGCTTTTCAGATCGCTAAGTTAGCGGCTAAGAATGCAGGTTTTGCTATTTTAGCGCACAGAGCTTTATGGTTGAAGTCTTGGTCTGCGGATGTCTCCTCTAAATCCAAGCTTTTGACTATTCCTTTCAAAGAAAAGACTCTATTCGGGCCTGACTTGAAAGAGATTATTTCTGACATTACGGGAGGTAAGGGTCATCTCTTACCTCAGGATAAAACATCTAAGCAGAGGAGTAGGCAGAGTAATTTTCGTTCCTTTCGAAATTTTCAAGGGAGTCTCCTCTGCCGCTAAACAGGAAGGGAACTTTACACAAGCCAAATCCGTCTGAAGACCCAACCAGGCTTGGAACAAGGGTAAGCAACCCAAGAAGCCCGCTGCTGCTACCAAGACAGCATGAAGGGGCGGCCCCCGATCCGGGACCGGATCTAGTTGGGGGCAGACTTTCTCTCTTCGTCCAGGCTTGGATAAGAGACGCCCAGGATCCCTGGTCATTAGAAATAGTGTCCCAGGGATATCAACTGGAGTTCAAAAACTCCCTTCCAAGGGGAAGGTTTCTTCTTTCACGATTGTCTGTAGACCAGATAAAAAGAGAGGCGTTCTTACGTTGTGTAAAAGACCTATCCACTTTGGGAGTAATTTGTCCCGTTCCAATACAGGAACAGGGGCAGGGGTTTTACTCAAATATTTTCGTGGTTCCCAAAAAAGAGGGAACGTTCCGACCCATTTTAGACCTCAAGAGTCTAAACAAGTTTCTCAGAGTCCCATGCCTTCACATTCCTATCCACAAGGATCATCAGCAATTCCTAAGATTTGCCTTTCTGGACAAACATTTTCAGTTTGTGGCTCTACCTTTCGGGCTGGCCACGGCACCCAGGATCTTCACGAAGGTTCTAGGGTCTCTGTTGGCGGTTCTCAGACCACGGGGCATTGCAGTGGCGCCTTATCTGGACGATATTCTAATCCAGGCTTCGTCTTACCAACTGACAAAGTCACATACCGACATGGTTATGTCTTTTCTAAGGACTCACGGGTGGAAGGTAAATGTAAAAAACATAATTTATGCTTACCTGATAAATTCCTTTCTTCTGTTGTGTGATCAGTCCACGGGTCATCATTACTTCTGGGATATAACTCCTCCCCAACAGGAAATGCAAGAGGATTCACCCAGCAGAGCTGCATATAGCTCCTCCCCTCCACGTCAGTCCCAGTCATTCGACCAAGAATCAACGAGAAAGGAGTAACCAAGGGTGAAGTGGTGACTGGAGTATAATTTAAAAGATATTTACCTGCCTTAAAACAGGGCGGGCCGTGGACTGATCACACAACAGAAGAAAGGAATTTATCAGGTAAGCATAAATTATGTTTTCTTCTGTTATGTGTGATCAGTCCACGGGTCATCATTACTTCTGGGATACCAATACCAAAGCAAAAGTACACGGATGACGGGAGGGATAGGCAGGCTCATTATATAGAAGGAACCACTGCCTGAAGAACCTTTCTCCCAAAAATAGCCTCCGAAGAAGCAAAAGTGTCAAATTTGTAAAATTTGGAAAAAGTATGAAGCGAAGACCAAGTTGCAGCCTTGCAAATCTGTTCAACAGAGGCCTCATTCTTAAAGGCCCAAGTGGAAGCCACAGCTCTAGTGGAGTGAGCTGTAATTCTTTCAGGAGGCTGCTGACCAGCAGTCTCATAGGCTAAACGTATTATGCTACGAAGCCAAAAAGAGAGAGAGGTAGCAGAAGCTTTTTGACCTCTCCTCTGTCCAGAATAAACGACAAACAGGGAAGAAGTTTGGCGAAAATCTTTAGTTGCCTGCAAGTAGAACTTGAGGGCACGAACTACATCCAGATTGTGTAGAAGACGTTCCTTCTTTGAAGAAGGATTTGGACACAAGGATGGAACAACAATCTCTTGATTGATATTCCTGTTAGTGACCACCCTAGGTAAGAACCCAGGTTTAGTACGCAGAACTACCTTGTCTGAGTGAAAAATCAGATAAGGAGAATCACAATGTAAGGCTGATAACTCAGAGACTCTTCGAGCCGAGGAAATAGCCATTAAAAACAGAACTTTCCAAGATAACAATTTTATATCAATGGAATGAAGGGGTTCAAATGGAACACCCTGTAAAACGTTAAGAACTAAGTTTAAACTCCATGGCGGAGCAACAGCTTTAAACACAGGCTTGATCCTAGCTAAAGCCTGACAAAAAGCCTGGACGTCTGGATTTTCTGACAGACGCCTGTGTAACAAGATGGACAGAGCTGAAATCTGTCCCTTTAATGAACTAGCTGATAAACCCTTTTCTAACCCTTCTTGTAGAAAAGACAATATCCTAGAGATCCTAACCTTACTCCAGGAGTAATGTTTGGATTCGCACCAGTATAGGTATTTACGCCATATTTTATGGTAAATCTTTCTGGTAACAGGCTTCCTAGCCTGTATCAGGGTATCAATAACCGACTCAGAAAAACCACGTTTTGATAAAATCAAACGTTCAATTTCCAAGCAGTCAGCTTCAGAGAAGTTAGATTTTGATGTTTGAATGGACCCTGTATCAGAAGGTCCTGTCTTAGAGGTAGAGACCAAGGCGGACAGGATGACATGTCCACTAGATCTGCATACCAAGTCCTGCGTGGCCATGCAGGCGCTATTAGAATCACTGATGCTCTCTCCTGTTTGATTTTGGCAATCAATCGAGGAAGCAGCGGAAAGGGTGGAAACACATAAGCCATCCCGAAGTTCCAAGGTGCTGTCAAAGCATCTATCAGAACCGCTCCCGGATCCCTGGATCTGGACCCGTAGCGAGGAAGTTTGGCGTTCTGGCGAGACGCCATGAGATCTATCTCTGGTTTGCCCCAACGTCGAAGTATTTGGGCAAAGACCTCCGGATGAAGTTCCCACTCCCCCGGATGAAAAGTCTGGCGACTCAAGAAATCCGCCTCCCAGTTCTCCACTCCCGGGATGTGGATTGCTGACAGGTGGCAAGAGTGAGACTCTGCCCAGCGAATTATCTTTGATACTTCCACCATTGCTAGGGAGCTTCTTGTCCCTCCCTGATGGTTGATGTAAGCTACAGTCGTGATGTTGTCCGACTGAAACCTGATGAACCCCCGAGTTGTTAATTGGGGCCAAGCTAGAAGGGCATTGAGAACTGCTCTCAATTCCAGAATGTTTATTGGAAGGAGACTCTCCTCCTGATTCCATAGTCCCTGAGCCTTCAGAGAATTCCAGACAGCGCCCCAACCTAGTAGGCTGGCGTCTGTTGTTACAATTGTCCAGTCTGGCCTGCTGAATGGCATCCCCCTGGACAGGTGTGGCCGATGAAGCCACCATAGAAGAGAATTTCTGGTCTCTTGATTCAGATTCAGAGTAGGGGACAAATCTGAGTAATCCCCATTCCACTGACTTAGCATGCATAATTGCAGAGGTCTGAGGTGTAGGCGTGCAAAAGGTACTATGTCCATTGCCGCTACCATTAAGCCGATCACCTCCATGCATTGAGCTACTGACGGGTGTTGAATGGAATGAAGGACACGGCATGCATTTTGAAGCTTTGTTAACCTGTCCTCTGTCAGGTAAATCTTCATTTCTACAGAATCTATAAGAGTCCCCAAGAATGGAACTCTTGTGAGAGGAAAAAGAGAACTCTTCTTTTCGTTCACTTTCCATCCATGCGACCTTAGAAATGCCAGAACTAACTCTGTATGAGACTTGGCAGTTTGAAAGCTTGAAGCTTGTATTAGAATGTCGTCTAGGTATGGAGCTACCGAAATCCCTCGCGGTCTTAGTACCGCCAGAAGGGTACCCAGAACCTTTGTGAAGATTCTTGGAGCCGTAGCCAATCCGAATGGAAGAGCTACAAACTGGTAGTGCCTGTCTAAGAAGGCAAACCTTAGATACCGGTGATGATCTTTGTGGATCGGTATGTGAAGGTAAGCATCCTTTAAATCCACTGTGGTCATGTACTGACCCTCTTGGATCATGGGTAAGATTGTCCGAATAGTTTCCATTTTGAACGATGGAACTCTTAGGAATTTGTTTAGAATCTTTAAATCTAAGATTGGCCTGAAAGTTCCCTCTTTTTTGGGAACCACAAACAGGTTTGAGTAGAACCCTTGTCCTCGTTCCGACCGCGGAACCGGATGGATCACTCCCATTATTAACAGATCTTGTACGCAGCGTAGAAACGCTTCTTTCTTTATCTGGTTTGTTGACAACCTTGACAGATGAAATCTCCCTCTTGGGGGAGATAATTTGAAGTCTAGAAGGTATCCCTGAGATATGATCTCTAGTGCCCAGGGATCCTGAACATCTCTTGCCCAGGCCTGGGCGAAGAGAGAGAGTCTGCCCCCCACTAGATCCGGTCCCGGATCGGGGGCTCTCGGTTCATGCTGTCTTTGGGGCAGCAGCAGGTTTCCTGGCCTGCTTGCTCTTGTTCCAGGACTGGTTAGGCTTCCAGCCTTGCCTGTAACGAGCAACAGCTCCTTCCTGTTTTGGTGCAGTGGAGGTTGATGCTGCTCCTGTTTTGAAGTTCCGAAAGGGACGAAAATTAGACTGTCTAGCCTTAGCTTTGGCTTTGTCTTGAGGTAGGGCGTGGCCCTTACCTCCTGTAATGTCAGCGATAATCTCTTTCAAACCGGGCCCAAATAAAGACTGCCCCTTGAAAGGTATATTAAGTAATTTGGACTTAGAAGTAACATCAGCTGACCAGGATTTTAGCCACAGCGCCCTACGTGCCTGTATGGCGAATCCTGAGTTCTTAGCCGTAAGTTTGGTTAAATGTACTACGGCCTCCGAAATGAAGGAATTAGCTAGTTTAAGGACTCTAAGCCTGTCCGTAATGTCGTCTAGCGTAGATGAACTAAGGTTCTCTTCAAGCGACTCAATCCAAAATGCTGCCGCAGCCGTAATCGGCGCGATACATGCAAGGGGTTGTAATATAAAACCTTGTTGAACAAACATTTTCTTAAGGTAACCCTCTAATTTTTTATCCATTGGATCTGAGAAAGCACAGCTATCCTCCACCGGGATAGTGGTACGCTTAGCTAAAGTAGAAACTGCTCCCTCCACCTTGGGGACCGTTTGCCATAAGTCCCGAGTGGTGGCGTCTATTGGAAACATCTTTCTAAATATTGGAGGGGGTGAGAACGGCACACCGGGTCTATCCCACTCCTTAGTAACAATTTCAGTTAGTCTCTTAGGTATAGGAAAAACGTCAGTACTCGCCGGTACCGCAAAGTATTTATCCAACCTACACAGTTTCTCTGGTATTGCAACGGTGTTACAATCGTTGAGAGCTGCTAAGACCTCCCCTAGTAATACACGGAGGTTCTCCAATTTAAATTTAAAATTTGAAATATCTGAGTCCAATCTGTTTGGATCAGAACCGTCACCCACAGAATGAAGCTCTCCGTCCTCATGCTCTGCGAGCTGTGACGCAGTATCAGACATGGCCCTAGCATTGTCAGCGCACTCTGTTCTCACCCCAGAGTGATCACGCTTGCCTCTTAGTTCTGGTAATTTAGACAAAACTTCAGTCATAACAGTAGCCATATCTTGTAATGTTATCTGTAATGGCCGCCCAGATGTACTAGGCGCCAAAATATCACGCACCTCCCGGGCGGGAGATGCAGGTACTGCCGCGTGAGGCGAGTTAGTCGGCATAACTCTCCCCTCGCTGTTTGGTGAAATTTGTTCACATTGTACAGATTGACTTTTATTTAAAGTAGCATCAATACAGTTAGTACATAAATTTCTATTGGGCTCCACCTTGGCATTGGAACAAATGACACAGATATCTTCCTCTGAGTCAGACATGTTTAACACACTAGCAAAAAACTTACAACTTGGTTATAATCTTTTTTAGCAAAAAACGTACTGTGCCTCAAAGAGGTACTAACGATTAAATGACAGTTGAAATAATGAACTGAAAAACAGTTATAGCATCAAACTTTAAAACAACAAAACTTTTAGCAAAGGTTTGTTCCCATTAGTAAAATAACAATAATTAAATTTGACATAAAAAATACAAAGCAACGTTTTTATTCACAGTCACTATAAGAATTCTCACAGCTCTGCTGAGAGAATTTACCTCCCTTCAAAGAAGTTTGAAGACCCCTGAGATCTATCAGAGATGAACCGGATCATGCAGGAAATATAAAAGTAACTGACTGGTATTTTTTGATGCGTAGCAAAGAGCGCCAAAAACGGCCCCTCCCTCTCCCACACAGCAGTGAAGAGAAACGAAACTGTCACAATTAAAGCAAAAAAAACTGCCAAGTGGAAAATAATGCCCAAATATTTATTCACACAGTACCTCAGCAATGTAAACGATTCTACATTCCAGCAAAAACGTTTAACATGATAAATAGTTATTAAAAAGGATTAGTGACCTTTAACAGAGTAGTTCCGGTGAAATACCATCCCCAGAATACTGAAGTGTATACATACATGTCATTTTAACGGTATGGCAGGATTTTCTCATCAATTCCATTCAGAAAATAAAAACTGCTACATACCTCAATGCAGATTCATCTGCCCGCTGTCCCCTGATCTGAAGCCTTTACCTCCCTCAGATGGCCGAGAACAGCAATATGATCTTAACTACTCCGGTTAAAATCATAGTAAAAAACTCTGACAGATTCTTCCTCAAACTCTGCCAGAGAAGTAATAACACGCTCCGGTGCTATTTTAAAATAACAAACTTTTGATTGAAGTCATAAAAACTAAGTATAATCACCATAGTCCTCTCACACATCCTATCTAGTCGTTGGGTGCAAGAGAATGACTGGGACTGACGTGGAGGGGAGGAGCTATATGCAGCTCTGCTGGGTGAATCCTCTTGCATTTCCTGTTGGGGAGGAGTTATATCCCAGAAGTAATGATGACCCGTGGACTGATCACACATAACAGAAGAAAAGAGTTCACTAATTCCAAAGACAAGGGTTCCTTTCCTGGGAACTCTAATAGATTCTGTATCTATGAAAATCTTCTTGACGGAGGTCATGAAGTTAAAGATTCTGAATACAGGCCGGGCCCTTCAGTCCAATCCTCGGCCTTCAGTGGCCCAGTGCATGGAGGTAATTGGATTGATGGTGGCGGCAATGGACATAATTTTGCTCGTTTTAATGTCAGACCTCTACAACTGAGCATGCTCAGACAGAGAAATGGAGATTATGCAAATTTGTCTCCTCAGATAGATCTGGATCAGGAGACAAGAGACTCTCTTCTTTGGTGGTTGTCGCAGGATCATCTGTCCCAAGGGACGTGCTTTTGCAGACCCTCATGGGTGATAGTGACAACGGATGCCAGTCTACTAGGTTGGGGTGCAGTCTGGAATTCCCTGAAGGCCCCAGGGTGTGTAGACTAGGTCGGAGTCTCTACTTCCAATCAATATTCTGGAGTTAAGAGCGATATTCAATGCGCTTCAGACCTGGACAACATCACAACTGTGGCTTACATCAATCATCAGGGAGGAACAAGGAGTTCCTTAGCAATGACAGAAGTATCCAAGATAATTCGGTGGGCGGAGGCTCACTCTTGTTATCTATCAGCAATTTACATCCCAGGAGTGGACAACTGGGAAGCGGACTTTCTGAGCAGACAGTCATTTCATCCAGGGGAATGGGAACTTCATCCGGAGGTCTTTGCCGCTCTGATTCTCAGGTGGGGCAGACCGGAATTGGATCTGATGGCATCTCATCAGAATGCCAAGCTCCCGAGATACGGATCCAGATCAAGAGATCCTCAGGCCGAACTGATAGATGCCTTGGCAGTGCCCTGGGTGTTCAGCCTAGCTTATGTGTTTCCACCGTTTGCTCTCCTTCCCCGGGTAATTGCTCGAATCAAGCAGGAGAGGGCTTCAGTAATTCTAATCACCCCTGCGTGGCCACGCAGGACTTGGTATGCGGATCTGGTGGACATGTCCTCTCTGCCACTGTGGAAGCTTCCATTGAGGCAGGACCTTCTCATTCAGGGACCCTTCCATCACCCGAATCTAGTTTCTCTGCAGCTAACTGCTTGGAGATTGAACGCTTGATTTTATCCAAGCGAGGGTTCTCTGATTCGGTAATTGATACTTTGATTCAGGCACGAAAGCCTGTTACTAGAAAGATTTACCATAAGATATGGCGTAAATATCTTTATTGGTGCGAATCCAAGGGCTACTCATGGAGTAGGGTTAGGATTCCCAGGATTTTAGCTTTTCTCCAAGAAGGATTGGAGAATGGGTTGTCAGCAAGTTCCTTAAAGGGACAGATTTCTGCTTTGTCTATTCTGTTACACAAACGTCTGTCAGATGTTCCAGATGTTCAATCCTTTTGTCAGGCTCTAACGAGAATCAGGCCTGTGTTTAGACCAATTGCTCCTCCTTGGAGTTTGAATTTAGTTCTTGAGTTCTTCAAGGGGTTCCGTTTGAACCCATGCATTCCATAGATATTAAGTTGTTATCTTGGAAAGTTTAATTTTGGTTGCTATTTCTTCTGCTCGCAGAGTTTCTGAGCTTTCGGCTTTACAATGTGATACACCTTACCTTATTTTCCATGCTGATTAGGTGGTGTTATGTACCAAACGTGGTTTCCTTCCTAAGGTTCTTTCTAACAAGAATATTAATCAGGAAATTGTTGTTCCTTCATTATGTCCTAACCCTTCTTCTAAGAAGGAGCATTTGTTGCAAAACTTAGATGTAGTTCGTGCCTTAAAGTTTTACCTTCAGGCGACTAAGGATTTTCGTCAAACATCTTCATTGTTTGTGGTTTTTGCTGGGAAACGTAGAGGTCAGAAGGCTACGGCTACCTCTCTTTCTTTTTGGCTGAAGTGTATCATCCGTTTGGCATATGAGACTGCTGGACAGCAGCCTCCTGAAAGAATTACGGCTCATTCCACTAGGGCTGTGGCTTCCTCATGGGCATTTAAAAACGATGCTTCTGTTGAACAGACTTGCAAGGCTGCAACTTGGTCTTCTCTTCATACTTTTTCAAAATTTTACAAATTTGATACTTTTGCTTCTTCTGAGGCTGTTTTTGGGAGAAAGGTTCTTCAAGCAGTGGTGCCTTCTGTTTAGGTCCCTGTCTTGTCCCTCCTTTTCATCCGTGTCCTATAGCTTTGGTATTGTATCCCACAAGTAAGGATGAAATCCGTGGACTCGTCATATCTTGTAAAAGAAAAACATAATTTATGTAAGAACTTACCTGATAAATTCATTTCTTTCTAGACATGTGCACGGCTAAAAAATTCGGTTCGTTTTCGGTTCGGATCGATTCGGACTTTTCGAATTTCGTTTCGGATCGAATCGGATTCGGCAAAATTTGAATAAATTCGTTTCGGATTTATTCGGATCCGAATAAATTCGTTTCGGATTTATTCGGATTCGGCTGAATTCGGTTCTATTCCGTTCCGAAATTCGGTATGTTTTTAGTACACTAACACCCATTTAGTACACTAAGTCACTAACACCCATAAACTACCTATGAACCACTAAACCGAGGCCCCCCCCACATCGCAAACCCTATAATAACATTATTTAACCCCTAATCTGCCGATCGGATATCGCCGCAACCTACATTATAGCTATTAACCCCTAATCTGCTGTCCCTAACACTGCCGACCCCTACATTATAGTTATTAACCCCTAATCTGCCCCCCCCAACGTCGCCGCAATCTAACTACAAGTATTAACCCCTAATCTGCCGACCCGATATCGCCGCCGCCTACATTATAGCTATTAACCCCTAATCTGCTGTCCCTAACACCGCCGACCCCTACATTATAGTTATTAACCCCTAATCTGCCCCCCCCCAACGTCGCCGCAATCTAACTACAAGTATTAACCCCTAATCTGCCGACCCGATATCGCCGCCTACATTATAGCTATTAACCCCTAATCTGCTGTCCCTAACACCGCCGACCCCTACATTATAGTTATTAACCCCTAATCTGCCCCCCCAACGTTGCCGCAATCTAACTACAAGTATTAACCCCTAATCTGCCGACCCGATATCGCCGCCTACATTATAGCTATTAACCCCTAATCTTCTGTCTCTAACACCGCCGACCCCTACATTATAGTTATTAACCCCTAATCTGCCTCCCCCCAACGTCGCCACAATCTAACTACAAGTATTAACCCCTAATCTGCCAACCGCAAATCGCCGCCACTATAATAAATGTATTAACCCCTAAACCGCCGCACTCCCGCCTCGCAAACACTATAATACATTTTATTAACCCCTAATCTGCCCTCCCTAACATCGCCGCCACCTACCTACAATTATTAACCCCTAATCTTCCGCCCCCAACGTCGCCGCTACTATAATAAGGTTATTAACCCCTAAACCTAAGTCTAACCCTAACACTAACACCCCCTAACTTAAATATAATTTAAATAAAACGAAATAAGTTTACTATAGTTAAATAAATGAATCCTATTTAAAACTAAAGACTTACCTGTAAAATAAACCCTAAGATAGCTGCAATATAACTAATAGTTACATTGTAGCTATTTTAGGATTTATTTTTATTTTACAGGCAACTTTGTATTTATTTTAACTAGGTACAATAGTTATTAAATAGTTAATAACTATTTAATAACTACCTAGCTAAAATAAATACAAATTTACCTGTAAAATAAATCCTAACCTAAGTTACAATTACACCTAACACTACACTATCATTAAATTAACTAAATAAATGAATCATATTTAAAACAAAATACTTACCTGTAAAATAAACCCTAAGATAGCTGCAATATAACTAATAGTTACATTGTAGCTATTTTAGCATTTATATTTATTTTACAGGCAACTTTGTATTTATTTTAACTAGGTACAAAAGCTATTAAATAGTTATTGACTAATTAATAGCTACCTAGTTAAAATAATTACAAAATTACCTGTAAAATAAATCCTAACCTAAGTTACAATTAAACCTAACACTACACTGTCATTAAATAAATTAACTACAAGTACCTACAATTATCTACAATTAAATAAACTAAAGTACAAAAACCCCCCACTAAATTACAAAAAAAACAAACACTAAATTACAAAAAATAAAAAAATATTACAAGAATTTTAAACTAATTACACCTAATCTAAGCCCCCTAATAAAATAACAAAGCCCCCCCAAATAAAAAAAAATGCCCTACCCTATACTAAATTACAAAAGTTAACAGCTCTATTACCTTACCAGCCCTGAACAGGGCCCTTTGCGGGGCATGCCCCAAAGAAAACAGCTCTTTTGCCTGTAAAAAAAAAACACAATCCCCCCCCCCACATTACAACCCACCACCCACATACCCCTACTCTAACCCAAACCCCCCTTAAATAAACCTAACACTACCCCCCTGAAGATCTCCCTACCTTGAGTCGTGTTCACCCAGCCGGGCCGAAGTCTTCATCCGATGGGGCAGAAGAGGACATCCAGACCGGCAGAAGTCTTCATCCAAGCGGGGCAAGAAGAGGTCTTCCATCCATCAGAAAAGTACAAAAAAACAAACAAACACTAAATTAGCAAGAATAATAAAATATTACAATAATTTTAAACTAATTACACCTAATCTAAGCCCCCTACTAGCTATTAATATAGCTACAATATAACTAATAGTTACATTGTAGCTATTTTAAGATTTATATTTATTTTACAGGCAACTTTGTATTTATTTTAACTAGGTACAATAGCTATTAAATAGTTAATAACTATTTAATAACTACCTAGCTAAAATAAATACAAATTTACCTGTAAAATAAACCCTAACCTAAGTTACAATTACACCTAACACTACACTGTCATTAAATTAACTAAATAAATTAATCCTATATAAAACTAAATACTTACCTGTAAAATAAACCCTAATATAGCTACAATATAACTAATAGTTACATTGTAGCTATTTTAGCATTTATATTTATTTTACAGGCAACTTTGTATTTATTTTAACTAGGTACAATAGCTATTAAATAGATATTTACTGTTTAATAGCTACCTAGTTAAAATAATTACAAAATTACCTGTAAAATAAATCCTAACCTAAGTTACTATTAAACCTAACACTACACTATCATTAAATAAATTAACTACAAGTACCTACAATTAAATACAATGAAATAAACTAAACTAAAGTACAAAAAATAAAAAAAATTACAAGAATTTTAAACTAATTACACCTAATCTAAGCCCCCTAATAAAATAACAAAGCCCCCCAAAATAAAAAAATGCCCTACCCTATACTAAATTACAAAAGTAATCAGCTCTATTACCTTACCAGCCCTTAAAAGGGCCTTTTGCGGGGGCATGCCCCAAAGAAAACAGCTCTTTTGCCTGTAAAAAAAAACACAATACCCCCCCCCACATTACAACCCACCACCCACATACCCCTACTCTAACCCAAACCCCCCTTAAATAAACCTAACACTACCCCCCTGAAGATCTCTCTACCGTGTCTTCACCCAGCGGGCCGAAGTCTTCATCCGATCGGGCAGAAGAGGACATCCAGACCGGCAGAAGTCTTCATCCAAGCGGGGCAAGAAGAGGTCTTCCATCCATCAGAAGTCTTGATCCAGGCGGCATCTTCTCTGTTCATCCATCCGGAGCGGCAGCATCCTGAAGACATCCCACGCAGAGCATCCTCTTCTTTCTTGATCCGACGACTAGGTGACTGTACCTTTAAGTGACGTCATCCAAGATGGCGTCCCTTGAATTCCGATTGGCTGATAGGATTCTATCAGCCAATCGGAATTAAGGTAGGAAAAATCTGATTGGCTGATTCAATCAGCCAATCAGATTCAAGTTCAATCCGATTGGCTGATGGAATTTAAGGGACGCCATCTTGGATGACGTCACTTAAAGGTACAGTCACCTAGTCGTCGGATCAAGAAAGAAGAGGATGCTCTGCGTGGGATGTCTTCAGGATGCTGCCGCTCCGCTCCGGATGGATGAACAAAGAAGATGCCGCCTGGATCAAGACTTCTGATGGATGGAAGACCTCTTCTTGCCCCGCTTGGATGAAGACTTCTGCCGGTCTGGATGTCCTCTTCTGCCCGATCGGGTGAAGACACGGTAGAGAGATCTTCAGGGGGGTAGTGTTAGGTTTATTTAAGGGGGGTTTGGGTTAGAGTAGGGGTATGTGGGTGGTGGGTTGTAATGTGGGGGGGGTATTGTGTTTTTTTTTTACAGGCAAAAGAGCTGTTTTCTTTGGGGCATGCCCCCGCAAAAGGCCCTTTTAAGGGCTGGTAAGGTAATAGAGCTGATTACTTTTGTAATTTAGTATAGGGTAGGGCATTTTTTTATTTTGGGGGGCTTTGTTATTTTATTAGGGGGCTTAGATTAGGTGTAATTAGTTTAAAATTCTTGTAATTTTTTTTATTTTTTGTAATTTAGTGTTTGTTTTTTTTGTACTTTAGTTTAGTTTATTTCATTGTATTTAATTGTAGGTACTTGTAGTTAATTTATTTAATGATAGTGTAGTGTTAGGTTTAATAGTAACTTAGGTTAGGATTTATTTTACAGGTAATTTTGTAATTATTTTAACTAGGTAGCTATTAAACAGTAAATATCTATTTAATAGCTATTGTACCTAGTTAAAATAAATACAAAGTTGCCTGTAAAATAAATATAAATGCTAAAATAGCTACAATGTAACTATTAGTTATATTGTAGCTATATTAGGGTTTATTTTACAGGTAAGTATTTAGTTTTATATAGGATTAATTTATTTAGTTAATTTAATGACAGTGTAGTGTTAGGTGTAATTGTAACTTAGGTTAGGGTTTATTTTACAGGTAAATTTGTATTTATTTTAGCTAGGTAGTTATTAAATAGTTATTAACTATTTAATAGCTATTGTACCTAGTTAAAATAAATACAAAGTTGCCTGTAAAATAAATATAAATCCTAAAATAGCTACAATGTAACTATTAGTTATATTGTAGCTATATTAATAGCTAGTAGGGGGCTTAGATTAGGTGTAATTAGTTTAAAATTATTGTAATATTTTATTATTCTTGCTAATTTAGTGTTTGTTTGTTTTTTTGTACTTTTCTGATGGATGGAAGACCTCTTCTTGCCCCGCTTGGATGAAGACTTCTGCCGGTCTGGATGTCCTCTTCTGCCCCATCGGATGAAGACTTCGGCCCGGCTGGGTGAACACGACTCAAGGTAGGGAGATCTTCAAGGGGGTAGTGTTAGGTTTATTTAAGGGGGGTTTGGGTTAGAGTAGGGGTATGTGGGTGGTGGGTTGTAATGTGGGGGGGGGATTGTGTTTTTTTTTTACAGGCAAAAGAGCTGTTTTCTTTGGGGCATGCCCCGCAAAGGGCCCTGTTCAGGGCTGGTAAGGTAATAGAGCTGTTAACTTTTGTAATTTAGTATAGGTTAGGGCATTTTTTTTATTTTGGGGGGCTTTGTTATTTTATTAGGGGGCTTAGATTAGGTGTAATTAGTTTAAAATTCTTGTAATATTTTTTTATTTTTTGTAATTTAGTGGGGGGGGGTTGTACTTTAGTTTAGTTTTTTTAATTGTATTTAATTGTAGGTACTTGTAGTTAATTTATTTAATGATAGTGTAGTGTTAGGTTTAATTGTAACTTAGGTTAGGATTTATTTTACAGGTAATTTTGTAATTATTTTAACTAGGTAGCTATTAAATAGTCAATATCTATTTAATAGCTATTGAACCTAGTTAAAATGAATACAAAGTTGCCTGTACAATAAATATAAATGCTAAAATAGCTACAATGTAACTATTAGTTATATTGCAGCTATATTAGGGTTTATTTTACAGGTAAGTCTTTAGTTTTATATAGGATTCATTTATTTAGTTAATTTAATGATAGTGTAGTGTTAGGTGTAATTGTAACTTAGGTTATGATTTATTTTACAGGTAAATTTGTATTTATTTTAGCTAGGTAGTTATTAAATAGTTATTAACTATTTAATAACTATTGTACCTAGTTAAAATAAATACAAAGTTGCCTGTAAAATACATATAAATCCTAAAATAGCTACAATGTAACTATTAGTTATATTGAAGCTATATTAATAGCTAGTAGGGGGCTTAGATTAGGTGTAATTAGTTTAAAATTATTGTAATATTTTATTATTTTTGGTAATTTAGTGTTTGTTTGTATTTTGGTACTTGTATGATGGATGGAAGACCTCTTCTTGCCCCGCTTGGATGAAGACTTCTGCCGGTCTGGATGTCCTCTTCTGCCCCATCGGATGAAGACTTCGGCCCGGCTGGGTGAACACGACTCAAGGTAGGGAGATCTTCAGGGGGGTAGTGTTAGGTTTATTTAAGGGGGGTTTGGGTTAGAGTAGGGGTATGTGGGTGGTGGGTTGTAATGTGGGGGGGGGGCTTGTGTTTTTTTTTTACAGGCAAAAGAGCTGTTTTCTTTGGGGCATGCCCCGCAAAGGGCCCTGTTCAGGGCTGGTAAGGTAATAGAGCTGTTAACTTTTGTAATTTAGTATAGGGTAGGGCATTTTTTTTTATTTTGGGGGGCTTTGTTATTTTATTAGGGGGCTTAGATTAGGTGTAATTAGTTTAAAATTCTTGTAATATTTTTTTATTTTTTGTAATTTAGTGGTTTTTTATTTTTTGTAATTTAGTGGGGGGTTTTTGTACTTTAGTTTATTTAATTGTAGATAATTGTAGGTACTTGTAGTTAATTTATTTAATGATAGTGTAGTGTTAGGTTTTATTGTAACTTAGGTTAGGATTTATTTTACAGGTAATTTTGTAATTATTTTAACTAGGTAGCTATTAATTAGTCAATAACTATTTAATAGCTATTGTACCTAGTTAAAATAAATACAAAGTTGCCTGTAAAATAAATATAAATGCTAAAATAGCTACAATGTAACTATTAGTTATATTGCAGCTATATTAGGGTTTATTTTACAGGTAAGTATTTAGTTTTAAATATGAGTCATTTATTTAATTAATTAAATGATAGTGTAGTGTTAGGTGTAATTGTAACTTAGGTTAGGATTTATTTTACAGGTAAATTTGTATTTATTTTAGCTAGGTAGTTATTAAATAGTTATTAACTATTTAATAACTATTGTACCTAGTTAAAATAAATACAAAGTTGCCTGTAAAATAAAAATAAATCCTAAAATAGCTACAATGTAATTATTAATTATATTGTAGCTATCTTAGGGTTTATTTTACAGGTAAGTCTTTAGTTTTAAATAGGATTCATTTATTTAACTATAGTAAATTTATTTCGTTTTATTTAAATTATATTTAAGTTAGGGGGTGTTAGTGTTAGGGTTAGACTTAGGTTTAGGGGTTAATAACCTTATTATAGTAGCGGCGACGTTGGGGGCGGGAGATTAGGGGTTAATAATTGTAGGTAGGTGGCGGCGATGTTAGGGAGGGCAGATTAGGGGTTAATAAAATGTATTATAGTGTTTGCGAGGCGGGAGTGCGGCGGTTTAGGGGTTAATACATTTATTATAGTTGCGGCGATTTGCGGTCGGCAGATTAGGGGTTAATACTTGTAGTTAGATTGTGGCGACGTTGGGGGGGGCAGATTAGGGGTTAATAACTATAATGTAGGGGTCGGCGGTGTTAGGGACAGCAGATTAGGGGTTAATAGCTATAATGTAGGCGGCGGCGATATCGGGTCGGCAGATTAGGGGTTAATACTTGTAGTTAGATTGCGGCGACGTTGGGGGGGGCAGATTAGGGGTTAATAACTATAATGTAGGGGTCGGCGGTGTTAGGGACAGCAGATTAGGGGTTAATAGTTATAATGTAGGTGGCGGCGATATTCGGTCGGCAGATTAGGGGTTAATAAGATAATGCAGGTGTCAGCGATAGCGGGGGCGGCAGATTAGGGGTTAATAAGTGTCAGATTAGGGGTGTTTAGAGACTCGGGGTACATGTTAGGGTGTTAGGTGCAGACTTAGTGTTTCCCCATAGGAAACAATGGGGCTGCGGTGTTAGTTTTTTTTTCAGCCGAAACTCCCATTGTTTCCTATGGGGAAATGCCGAATTTTACCGAGCTAATTCGGATTTATTCGGAGATACGGCAGCTATTTCGGATTCATTCGGTAGATTCGGAAGTATTTTAATTCGGAAATCCGAATCGATACGAATCTCCGAATTTACAGAATTTACTGAATTTCCGAATTAATCCGAAACGAACCGCACATGTCTATTTCTTTCATATTAGCAAGAGCCCATGAGCTAGTGACGTATGGGATATACATTCTTACCAGGAGGGGCAAAGTTTCCCAAACCTCAAAATGACTATAAATACACCCCTCACCACACCCACAATTCAGTTTAACGAATAGCCAAGAAGTGGGGTGATAAGAAAGGAGCGAAAGCATCAAAGGAATTGGAATAATTGTGCTTTATACAAAAAAATCATAACCACCATAAAAAGGGTGGGCCTCATGGACTCTTGCTAATATGAAAGAAATGAATTTATCAGGTAAGTTCTTACATAAATTATGTTTTCTTTCATGTAATTAGCAAGAGTCCATGAGCTAGTGACGTATGGGATAGCAGATACCCAAGATGTGGAACTTCCACGCAAGAGTCACTAGAGAGGGAGGGATAAAATAAAGACAGCCAATTCCGCTGAAAAAATAATCCACAACCCAAATCAAAAGTTTTAATCTTATAATGAAAAAACAGAATTTATGTTTACCTGATAAATTTCTTTCTCCAACGGTGTGTCCGGTCCACGGGTTCATCCTTACTTGTGGGATATTCTCCTCCCCTACAGGAAATGGCAAGGAGAGCACACAGCAAGAGCTGTCCATATAGTCCCCCCTCTGGCTCCGCCCCCCAGTCATTCGACCGACGGTTAGGAGAAAAAGGAGAAACTATAGGGTGCCGTGGTGACTGCAGTGTATAAAGAAAGAAACTTTTCAAACCTGATTAAAAAACCAGGGCGAGCCGTGGACCGGACACACCGTTGGAGAAAGAAATTTATCAGGTAAACATAAATTCTGTTTTCTCCAACATTGGTGTGTCCGGTCCACGGGTTCATCCTTACTTGTGGGAACCAATACCAAAGCTTTAGGACACGGATGAAGGGAGGGAGCAAACCAGGTTACCTAAACGGAAGGCACCACGGCTTGCAAAACCTTTCTCCCAAAAATAGCCTCCGAAGAAGCATAAGTATGAAATTTGTAAAATTTGGCAAAAGTATGTAGAGAAGACCAAGTCGCTGCCTTACAGATCTGATCCACAGAAGCCTCGTTCTTGAAAGCCCATGTGGAAGCCACAGCTCTAGTAGAATGAGCTGTAATTCGTTCAGGAGGCTGCCGTCCGGCAGTCTCATAAGCCAATCGGATGATGCTTTTCAGCCAAAAAGAAAGAGAGGTAGCAGTAGCTTTCTGTCCTCTCCTCTTACCGGAATACACAACAAACAAGGATGATGTTTGTCTGAAATCCTTTGTTGCTTCCAAATAGAATTTTAAAGCACGGACCACATCTAGATTGTGTAACAAACGTTCCTTTTTTGAAACTGGGTTCGGACACAGAGAAGGAACAACAATTTCCTGGTTAATATTCCTGTTGGAAACGACCTTTGGAAGAAAACCAGGCTTGGTACGCAAAACTACCTTATCTGAATGGAATACCAGATAGGGAGGAGTACACTGCAAAGCAGATAATTCAGAAACTCTTCTAGCAGAAGAAATAGCAACCAAAAACAGAACTTTCCAAGATAGTAACTTAATATCTATGGAATGCATGGGTTCAAACGGAACCCCCTGAAGAACTGAAAGAACTAAATTTAGACTCCAAGGAGGAGTCATGGGTCTGTAAACAGGCTTGATTCTAACTAACGCCTGTACAAACGCCTGTACATCTGGCACTGCTGCCAGACGTTTGTGTAACAAAACAGACAGAGCAGATATCTGTCCTTTTAAGGAACTAGCTGACAAACCTTTATCCAGTCCTTCTTGGAGAAAGGAAAGTATCCTAGGAATCTTAATCTTACTCCAAGGGAATCTCTTGGCGTCACACCAACAGATATATTTTTGCCATATCTTATGGTAAATCTTCCTAGTAACAGGTTTTCTGGCTTGAACCAGAGTATCTATGACTGTATCTGAAAACCCACGCTTAGATAGAATCAAGCGTTCAATTTCCAAGCAGTCAGTTGGAGAGAAACTAGATTTGGATGTTCGAACGGACCTTGTACTAGAAGATCCTGTCTCAAGGGTAGCTTCCATGGTGGAGCCGATGACATATTCACCAGGTCTGCATACCAAGTCCTGCGTGGCCACGCAGGGGCTATGAGAATCACTGAGGCCTGCTCCTGTTTGATCCTGGCTACCAGCCTTGGAAGGAGAGGGAACGGTGGAAATACATAAGCTAGGTTGAACGACCAAGGCGCCACTAAAGCATCCACCAGTGTCGCCTTGGGATCCCTGGATCTGGACCCGTATCGAAGAACCTTTGCGTTCTGGCGGGATGCCATCAGATCCATATCTGGAATGCCCCATAGTTGAGTCAACTGGGCAAAAACCTCTGGGTGGAGTTCCCACTCCCCCGGATGAAAAGTCTGACGACTCAAATAATCCGCCTCCCAGTTGTCCACTCCTGGGATGTGAATTGCAGATAGGTGGCAGGAGTGATCCTCCGCCCATTTGATGATCTTGGATACCTCTCTCATCGCTAAGGAACTCTTTGTTCCCTCCTGATGATTGATATACGCTACAGTCGTCATGTTGTCCGACTGGAATCTTATGAATTTGGCCTTTGCTAGGTGAGGCCACGCCAGGAGCGCATTGAATATCGCTCTCAATTCTAAAATGTTTATTGGGAGAAGAGACTCTTCTCGAGACCATAGACCTTGAGCTTTCAGAGAATCCCAGACCGCACCCCAGCCCAGGAGGCTGGCGTCGGTCGTGACAATGACCCATTCTGGTCTGCGGAAACTCATTCCCTGAGACAGGTGATCGTGAGACAACCACCAGCGGAGAGAATCTCTGGTTACCTGGTCTACTTGAATCTGGGGAGACAAGTCTGCATAGTCCCCATTCCACTGATTGAGCATGCACAGTTGTAATGGTCTTAGATGAATTTGAGCAAAAGGAACTATGTCCATTGCTGCAACCATCAATCCTACTACTTCCATGCACTGAGCTATGGAAGGCTGAAGAATAGAGTGAAGAACTTGACAGGCGTTCAGAAGCTTTGACTTTCTGACCTCTGTCAGGAAGATCTTCATCTCTAAAGAATCTATGATTGTTCCCAAAAAGGGAACTCTTGTTGACGGAGACAGGGAACTCTTTTCTACGTTCACCTTCCACACGTGAGATCTGAGAAAGGCTAGAACAGTGTCTGTATGAGCCCTTGCTTTGGAAAGGGACGACGCTTGTATTAGAATGTCGTCTAGGTAAGGCGCAACAGCAATGCCCCGCGGTCTTAATACCGCTAGAAGGGACCCTAGCACCTTTGTGAAAATTCTGGGAGCAGTGGCTAAACCGAATGGAAAAGCCACGAACTGGTAATGTTTGTCCATGAAGGCGAACCTCAGGAACTGATGGTGATCTTTGTGGATAGGAATATGCAGGTACGCATCCTTTAAGTCCACGGTAGTCATATATTGACCCTCCTGGATTGTTGGTAAAATTGTCCGAATGGTTTCCATTTTGAATGATGGAACTCTGAGGAATTTGTTTAGAATTTTTAGATCCAGAATTGGCCTGAAAGTTCCCTCTTTTTTCGGAACTACAAACAGGTTTGAGTAAAAACCCAGACCCTGTTCCGCTGCTGGAACTGGTTTTATCACTCCCATTTTTAATGGGTCTCCTACGCAACGTAAGAATGCCTGTCTCTTTATCTGGTCTGAAGAGAGACTATTTCTAGTGCCCAGGGATCCTGAACGTCTCTTGCCCAAGCCTGAGCGAAGAGAGAAAGTCTGCCCCCTACTAGACGGATCGGGGGGCTACCCCCTTCATGCTGTCTTGGTAGCAGCAGCAGGCTTCTTGGCCTGTTTACCCTTGTTCCAGCCTTGCAATGGCTTCCAAGCTGGCTTAGGCTGGGAAGAGTTGCCTTCTTGTCTGGAGGCCGCAGAGTTAGGATTCGGTCCGTTCCTGAAATTGCGAAAGGAACTAAAATTAGATTTGTTCTTGGCCTTGAAAGGCCTATCCTGTGGAAGGGTATGCCCCTTTCCACCAGTAATGTCTGAAATAATCTCCTTCAATTCCGGCCCGAAAAGGGTCTTACCCTTGAAAGGAATATTAAGCAATTTATTCTTGGACGACACATCCGCCGACCATGATTTTAGCCAAAGCGCTCTGCGCGCCACTATTGCAAACCCTGAATTTTTTGCCGCTAACTTAGCCAATTGGAAAGCGGCATCCAAAATAAAGGAATTAGCCAACTTTAGTGCATGAATTCTGTCCATGACTTCATCATATGGAGTCTCTTTTTGGAGCGAATTTTCTAGTTCCTCGAACCAAAAATACGCTGCTGAGGTGACAGGAATAATGCACGAGATTGGTTGAAGCAGGAAGCCTTGCTGAACAAATATCTTTTTTAAGCAATCCTTCCAATTTTTTATCCATAGGATCTTTAAAAGCGCAACTGTCCTCAATAAGAATAGTCGTGCGCTTAGCTAACGTTGACACAGCCCCTTCGACCTTAGGAACCGTTTGCCAAGCGTCCCTTCTAGGGTCAACAATGGGGAACATTTTCTTGAATATAGGAGGTGGAACAAAAGGTATACCTGGCTTTTCCCACTCCTTAGTCACTATATCCGCCACCCGCTTGGGTATCGGAAAGGCATCAGCGTGCACCGGGACCTCTAAGAATTTGTCCATCTTGCACAATTTCTCTGGAATTACCAAAGAATCACAGTCATCAAGAGTAGTTGGGACCTCCTTAAGTAGGGCGCGGAGATGTTCTAACTTAAATTTAAATTTTACGACATCAGTGTCTGCTTGCTGAGAAACCTTTCCTGAATCAGAGATTTCCCCTTCATACAGGCCCTCCCTCACAGCCAATTCAGATTGATGTGAGGGTATAACTGATAAATTCTCCTCAGTGCCAACCTGCTCATCTTCTGTATTTAAAACTGAGCTGTCACGCTTTCTAGGGTAGGATGGCAGTTTGGATAACAGATTTGCTATAGAATTTTCTCCAACATTGGTGTGTCCGGTCCACGGCGTCATCCTTACTTGTGGGATATTCTCTTCCCCAACAGGAAATGGCAAAGAGTCCCAGCAAAGCTGGTCACATGATCCCTCCTAGGCTCCGCCCACCCCAGTCATTCTCTTTGCCGTTGCACAGGCAACATCTCCACGGAGATGGTTAAGAGTTTTTTTGGTGTTTAAATGTAGTTTTATTCTTCTATCAAGTGTTTGTTATTTTAAAATAGTGCTGGTATGTACTATTTACTCTGAAACAGAAAAGGATGAAGATTTCTGTTTGTAAGAGGAAGATGATTTTAGCAGACAGTAACTAAAATCGGTTGCTGTTTCCACATAGGACTGTTGAGATGAAGTAACTTCAGTTGGGGGAAACAGTTAGCAGACTTTTCTGCTTAAGGTATGACTAGCCATATTTCTAACAAGACTGTGTAATGCTGGAAGGCTGTCATTTCCCCTCATGGGGACCGGTAAGCCATTTTTTTTAGTCAAAAACAAACAGAATAAAGGGCTTATTATGGGCTAAAAAACTGGTAGACATTTTTATGGGCTAAATCGATTGCTTTATTTGTGCATATTATTCAAATTTAGGCTAACAATTGACATTTATAATCTTGGGGAACGTTTATAAAACGGCAGGCACTGTATTGGACACCTTTTTCAGTCAGGGGGCCTTTCTAGTCATAGACTGAGCCTCATTTTCGAGCCATTAATGCACAGTTGTTTTTTGAGAACAGGGCATGCAGATGCATGTGTGTGGATCTAAGAATCTCTGAAAAAGCTTTTAGAAGGCGTCATTTGGTATCGTATTCCCCTCAGGGCTTGGTTGGGTCTTAGCAAAGACTGTATCTGGGACTGTATAGGGGTTAAATTGAAAAACGGCTCCGGTTCCGTTATTTTAAGGGTTAAAGCTCTGAAATTTGGTGTGCAATACTTTTAAGGCTTTAAGACACTGTGGTGAAAATTTGGTAATTTTTGAACAATTCCTTCATACTTTTTCACATATTCAGTAATAAAGTGTTTTCTGTTTGAAATTTAAAGTGACAGTAACGGTTTTATTTTAAAACGTTTTTTGTGCATTGTTGACAAGTTTAAGCCTGTTTAACATGTCTATACCTTCAGATAAGCTATGTTCTATATGTATGAAAGCCAATGTGTCTCCCCATTTAAATTTATGTGATAATTGTGCCATAGCGTCCAAACAAAGTAAGGACAGTACTGCCACAAATAATGATATTGCCCAAGATGATTCCTCAAATGAGGGGAGTAAACATGATACTACATCATCTCCTACTGTGTCTACACCAGTTTTGCCCATGCAGGAGGCCCCTAGTACATCTAGTGCGCCAATACTTATTACCATGCAACAATTAACGGCTGTAATGGATAACTCCATAGCAAATCTTTTATCCAAAATGCCTACTTATCAGAGAAAGCGCGATTGCTCTGTTTTAAACACTGAAGAGCAAGAGGACGCTGATGATAATTGTTCTGTCATACCCTCACACCAATCTGAAGGGGCCATGAGGGAGGTTTTGTCTGAGGGAGAAATTTCAGATTCAGGAAAAATTTCTCATCAAGCTGAACCTGATGTTGTGACATTTAAATTTAAATTAGAACATCTCCGCGCACTGCTTAAGGAGGTGTTATCTACTCTGGATGATTGTGACAATTTGGTCATTCCAGAGAAATTATGCAAGATGGACAGGTTCCTAGAGGTTCCGGTGCCCCCCGACGCTTTTCCTATACCCAAGCGGGTGGCGGACATAGTAAATAAAGAGTGGGAAAAGCCCGGCATACCTTTTGTTCCTCCCCCTATATTTAAGAAATTATTTCCTATGGTCGACCCCAGAAAGGACTTATGGCAGACAGTCCCCAAGGTCGAGGGGGCAGTTTCTACTCTAAACAAACGCACTACTATTCCTATCGAAGATAGTTGTGCTTTCAAAGATCCTATGGATAAAAAATTGGAAGGTTTGCTTAAAAAGATTTTTGTACAGCAAGGCTACCTTCTACAACCAATTTCATGCATTGTTCCTGTCACTACGGCAGCGTGGTTCTGGTTCGAGGAACTAGAAAAGTCGCTCAGTAGAGAAACTCCATATGAGGAGGTTATGGACATAGTTCACGCACTTAAATTGGCTAACTCTTTTATTTTAGATGCCGCTTTGCAATTAGCAAAATTAGCGGCGAAAAATTCAGGGTTTGCTATTGTGGCGCGCAGAGCGCTTTGGCTAAAGTCTTGGTCAGCGGATGTGTCATCCAAGACAAAATTACTTAACATTCCTTTCAAAGGTAAAACTTTATTTGGACCTGATTTGAAAGAGATTATTTCAGACATCACTGGGGGAAAGGGCCATGCCCTTCCACAGGATAGGTCTTTTAAGGCTAAAAATAAGCCTAATTTTCGTCCCTTTCGCAGAAATGGACCAGCCTCTAATTCTGCATCCTCTAAGCAAGAGGGTAATGCCTCACAACCCAAACCAGCCTTGAAACCAATGCAAGGCTGGAACAAAGGTAAGCAGGCCAAGAAGCCTGCCACTGCTAACAAGACAGCATGAAGGAGTAGCCCCCGATCCGGGACCGGATCTGGTGGGGGGCAGACTCTCTCTCTTTGCTCAGGCTTGGGCAAGAGATGTTCAGGATCCTTGGGCGCTAGAAATAGTTTCTCAAGGTTATCTCCTGGAATTCAAGGAACTACCCCCAAGGGGAAGGTTCCACAAGTCTCACTTATCCTCAAACCAAATAAAGAGACAGGCATTCTTACATTGTGTAGAAGACCTGTTAAAGATGGGAGTGATACACCCAGTTCCAATAAAGGAACAAGGAATGGGATTTTATTCCAATCTGTTCGTAGTTCCCAAAAAAGAGGGAACGTTCAGACCAATTTTGGATTTGAAGATCCTAAACAAATTTCTCAGGGTACCATCGTTCAAAATGGAAACTATTCGAACGATTCTACCCACCATCCAGGAAAGTCAATTTATGACTACCGTGGATCTAAAGGATGCGTACCTACATATCCCTATCCACAAGGAACATCATCAGTTCCTAAGGTTCGCTTTTCTGGACAAACATTACCAGTTTGTGGCTCTTCCATTTGGATTAGCCACTGCTCCAAGGATTTTCACAAAGGTGCTAGGGTCCCTTCTAGCGGTTCTAAGACCAAGGGGCATTGCAGTAGTACCTTACTTGGACGACATTCTAATACAAGCGTCGTCCCTGTCAAAGGCAAAGGCTCATACGGACATCGTTCTAGCCTTTCTCACATCTCACGGATGGAAGGTGAACAAAGAAAAGAGTTCTCTGTCCCCGTCAACAAGAGTTCCCTTCTTGGGAACAATAATAGATTCCTTAGAAATGAGGATTTTTCTGACAGAGGTCAGAAAATCAAAACTTCTAAGCTCTTGTCAAGTGCTTCATTCTGTTCCTCGTCCTTCCATAGCGCAGTGCATGGAAGTAATAGGATTGATGGTTGCAACAATGGACATAGTTCCTTTTGCACGAATTCATCTAAGACCATTACAACTGTGCATGCTCAAACAGTGGAATGGGGATTATACAGACTTGTCTCCAATGATTCAAGTAGATCAAAAGACCAGAGATTCACTCCGTTGGTGGCTGACCCTGGACCATCTGTCCCAGGGAATGAGCTTCCGCAGGCCAGAGTGGGTCATTGTCACGACCGACGCCAGTCTAGTGGGCTGGGGTGCAGTCTGGGAATCCCTGAAAGCTCAGGGTCTATGGTCTCGGGAAGAGTCTCTTCTCCCGATAAACATTCTGGAACTGAGAGCGATATTCAATGCTCTCAGAGCTTGGCCTCAACTAGCAAAGGCCAAATTCATAAGGTTCCAATCAGACAACATGACGACTGTTGCTTATATCAATCATCAAGGGGGAACAAAGAGTTCCCTGGCGATGAAAGAAGTGACCAAAATAATTCAATGGGCGGAGGATCACTCCTGCCACTTGTCTGCGATCCACATCCCAGGAGTGGAAAATTGGGAAGCGGATTTTCTGAGTCGTCAGACATTTCATCCGGGGGAGTGGGAACTCCATCCGGAAATCTTTGCCCAAATAACTCAATTATGGGGCATTCCAGACATGGATCTGATGGCGTCTCGTCAGAACTTCAAGGTTCCTTGCTACGGGTCCAGATCCAGGGATCCCAAGGCGACTCTAGTAGATGCACTAGTAGCACCTTGGACTTTCAACCTAGCTTACGTATTCCCACCGTTTCCTCTCATTCCCAGGCTGGTAGCCAGGATCAATCAGGAGAGGGCCTCGGTGATCTTGATAGCTCCTGCGTGGCCACGCAGGACTTGGTATGCAGACCTGGTGAATATGTCATCGGCTCCACCATGGAAGCTACCTTTGAGACAGGACCTTCTTGTTCAAGGTCCATTCGAACACCCAAATCTGGTCTCCCTCCAACTGACGGCTTGGAGATTGAACGCTTGATTCTATCAAAGCGTGGGTTTTCAGATTCGGTGATAGATACTCTGGTTCAGGCCAGAAAACCTGTAACTAGAAAAATTTACCATAAAATATGGAAAAAATATATCTGTTGGTGTGAATCCAAAGGATTCCCATGGAATAAGATAAAAATTCCTAAGATTCTCTCCTTTCTTCAAGAAGGTTTGGAGAAAGGATTATCTGCAAGTTCCCTAAAGGGACAGATCTCTGCTTTATCTGTCTTACTACACAAAAGACTGGCAGCTGTGCCAGATGTTCAAGCATTTGTTCAGGCTCTGGTTAGGATCAAGCCTGTTTACAGACCTTTGACTCCTCCCTGGAGTCTAAATCTAGTTCTTTCAGTTCTTCAAGGGGTTCCGTTTGAACCCTTACATTCCATAGATATTAAGTTACTATCTTGGAAAGTTTTGTTTTTGGTTGCAATTTCTTCTGCTAGAAGAGTTTCAGAGTTATCTGCTCTGCAGTGTTCTCCTCCTTATCTGGTGTTCCATGCAGATAAGGTGGTTTTGCGTACTAAGCCTGGTTTTCTTCCTAAAGTTGTTTCTAACAAAAATATTAACCAGGAGATAGTTGTACCTTCTTTGTGTCCGAATCCAGTTTCAAAGAAGGAACGTTTGTTACACAATTTGGACGTTGTCCGTGCTCTAAAGTTCTATTTAGAGGCTACTAAATATTTCAGACAAACATCTTCCTTGTTTGTTGTTTATTCTGGTAAAAGGAGAGGTCAAAAAGCGACTTCTACCTCTCTTTCCTTTTGGCTTAAAAGCATCATCCGATTGGCTTATGAGACTGCCGGACGGCAGCCTCCTGAAAGAATCACAGCTCACTCCACTAGGGCTGTGGCTTCCACATGGGCCTTCAAGAACGAGGCTTCTGTTGACCAGATATGTAAGGCAGCGACTTGGTCTTCACTGCACACTTTTGCCAAATTTTACAAATTTGATACTTTTGCTTCTTCGGAGGCTATTTTTGGGAGAAAGGTTTTGCAAGCTGTGGTTCCTTCCGTTTAGGTGACCTGATTTGCTCCCTCCCTTCATCCGTGTCCTAAAGCTTTGGTATTGGTTCCCACAAGTAAGGATGACGCCGTGGACCGGACACACCAATGTTGGAGAAAACAGAATTTATGCTTACCTGATAAATTACTTTCTCCAACGGTGTGTCCGGTCCACGGCCCGCCCTGGTTTTTTAATCAGGTCTGATGAATTATTTTCTCTAACTACAGTCACCACGGTATCATATGGTTTCTCCTATATATATTTCCTCCTGTCCGTCGGTCGAATAACTGGGGTGGGCGGAGCCTAGGAGCGATCATGTGACCAGCTTTGCTGGGACTCTTTGCCATTTCCTGTTGGGGAAGAGAATATCCCACAAGTAAGGATGACGCCGTGGACCGGACACACCGTTGGAGAAAGTAATTTATCAGGTAAGCATAAATTCTGTTATCCATTACTGCTGTTAACTGTTGCATAGTAACAAGCATTGGCGCGCTAGATGAACTAGGTATCGCCTGCGCGGGCAAAACTGGTGTTGACACAGAAGGAGAGGATGACGAACTATCCCCACTGCCTTCATTAGAGGAATCATCTTGGGCAATCTTATTCAATGTGGCAGTACTGTCCATACTTTGTTTGGACGCTATGACACAATTTGCACAAACATTAACTGGGGGAACCACCTTGGCTTTCATACACACAGAACATAGGCCATCTGAAGGTATAGACATGTTAGACAGAAAATGGCAGGCTAATAATGCAATAAAACCGTTTTTAAAGAAAAGCGTTACTGTCCCTTTAAATAATAAACAGACACACTTTATTTCTGATATGTTGAAAAACAGTGAAGGCAATGTCCGATTTTTACAAAAATTTTACCCCAGAGTCCTAATGCCTTGAAAGTATTGCACACCAAGTATCAAGACTTTAACCCTTAAAATGAGCAAACCGGAGCTATTTGATCAATTAGGCAATTTTAATACACTGCAAACACAGCCACAGCCTTGCTGCGGCTTTTACCTTCCCTTAGAGATACTTCAGCAATGAAATAAACCCTCCAGAGTCCGTTTTAGCATGTCACAGGCTCCCTCACATGCGACTGCATCCACTGTCATGGAATTAAACTGCGCAATTGAGGCGCGAAAACGGGACCTCCTTCCTCTGCATACCAGAGTGAAGGGGCCTCCCTGACTGAAATAGCCGTCTAAAACAATGCCAGGCTATAAAGAAACGTTTCCAAAGTGCTTTTAAGTGCCCTAAACACTCTAAATACCATAAAAATATTCAATAAAGCAATTGAATTAGCCCCCAATAGTGTCAACCAGTTTTAAGCCCAGTTGTAAGCCTTCATCTGTTATTGAGTCTAAGAAATGGCTTACTTACCCATTCAGGGAAAAATGACAGTCTTTCTAACATTAACATATCTTGATAGAAAAATGACTAATCATACCTTGAGCAGAAAAGTCTGCAAACTGTTCCCCCCAACTGAAGTTCTCTGGGCTCAACAGTCCTGTGTGGGAACAGCAATTGATTTTAGTTACTGCTGCTAAAATCATACTCCTCTTAAAACAGAACTCTTCATCCTTTTCTGCTTAGAGTAAATAGTACAACCAGCACTATTTTAAAATAACAAACTCTTGATAGAAGAATAAAAAACTACAACTAACACCACATACTCCTTACCATCTCCGTGGAGATGCTACTAGTTCAGAGCGGCAAGGAGAATGACTGGGGGGCGGAGCCAGAGGGGGGACTATATGGACAGCTCTTGCTGTGTGCTCTCCTTGCCATTTCCTGTAGGGGAGGAGAATATCCCACAAGTAAGGATGAACCCGTGGACCGGACACACCAATGTTGGAGAAAAACTGAAATTATAAGCAGAAGAATCAAACTGAAACAGCTGCCTGAAATACTTTTCTACCAAAAACTGCTTCAGAAGAAGAGAAAACATCAAAATGGTAGAATTTAGTAAAAGTATGCAAAGAAGACCAAGTTGCTGCTTTGCAAATCTGATCAACAGAAGCTTCATTCTTAAAAGCCCAGGAAGTAGAAACTGACCTAGTAGAATGAGCCGTAATCCTTTGAGGTGGGGACTTACCCGACTCCACATAAGCATGATGAAACAAAGACTTTAACCAAGACGCCAAAGAAATGGCAGAAGCCTTCTGACCTTTCCTGGAACCAGAAAAGATAACCAATAGACTAGAAGTCTTTCTAAAATCTTTAGTAGCTTCAACATAATATTTCAAAGCTCTTACTACATCCAAAGAATGTAAAGATCTTTCCAGAGAATTCTTAGGATTAGGACACAATGAAGGGACAACAATTTCTCTACTAATGTTGTTAGAATTCACAACCTTAGGTAAAAATTGAAATGAAGTCTGCAACACCGCCTTATCCTGATGAAAAATCAGAAAAGGAGATTCACAAGAAAGAGCAGATAACTCAGAAACTCTTCTAGCAAAAGAGATGGCCAAAAGGAACAAAACTTTCCAAGAAAGTAATTTAATATCCAGAGAATGCATAGGTTCAAACGGAGGAGCCTGTAAAGCCCTCAGAACCAAATTAAGACTCCAAGGAGGAGAGATTGACTTAATGACAGGTTTGATACGAACCAAAGCCTGTACAAAACAATGAATATCAGGAAGATTAGCGATCTTTCTATGAAAAAGAACAGAAAGAGCAGAGATTTGTCCTTTCAAAGAGCTTGCAGACAAACCCTTATCCAAACCATCCTGAAGAAACTGTAAAATTCTAGGAATTCTAAAAGAATGCCAAGAGAATTTTTGAGAAGAACACCAAGAAATGTAAGTCTTCCAGACTCGATAATAAATCTTCCTAGACAGATTTACGAGCCTGTAGCATAGTATTAATCACTGAGTCAGAGAAACCTCTATGACTAAGAATCAAGCGTTCAATTTCCATACCTTCAAATTTAATGATTTGAGATCCTGATGGAAAAATGGGCCTTGAGATAGAATCTCTGGTCTTAACGGAAGTGTCCAAGGTTGGCAACTGGCCATCCGAATGAGATCCGCATACCAAAACCTGTGAGGCCATGCTGGAGCCACCAGCAGTACAAACGAACGCTCCATTAGAATTTTGGAAATCACTTTTGGAAGAAGAACTAGAGGCGGAAAGATATAGGCAGGATGATAATTCCAAGGAAGCGACAACGCGTCCACTGCTTCCGCCTGAGGATCCCTGGATCTGGACAGATACCTGTGAAGTTTCTTGTTTATATGAGAGGCCATCAGATCTATTTCTGGAAGTCCCCAGATTTGAACAATCTGAAGAAATACCTCTGGGTGAAGAGACCATTCGCCCGGATGTAACGTCTGGCGACTGAGATAATCCGCTTCCCAATTGTCTACACCTGGGATGTGAACCGCAGAAATTAGACAGGAGCTGGATTCCGCCCATAAAAGTATCCGAGATACTTCTTTCATAGCTTGAGGACTGTGAGTCCCACCTTGATGATTGACATACGCCACAGTTGTGACATTGTCTGTCTGAAAACAAATAAACGATTCTCTCTTCAGAAGAGGCCAGAACTGAAGAGCTCTGAAAATCTCACAGAGTTCCAAAATGTTGATTGGTAATCTCGCCTCCTGAGATTCCCAAACCCCCTGCGCTGTCAGAGATCCCCATACAGCTCCCCAACCTGAAAGACTCGCATCTGTTGAGATCACAGTCCAGGTTGAACGAACAAAAGAGGCCCCTTGAATTAAACGATGGTGATTCAACCACCAAGTTAGAGAAGATCGAACATTGGGCTTTAAGGATATTAATTGTGATATCTTTGTATAATCCCTGCACCACTGGTTCAGCATACAAAGCTGGAGAGGTCTCATGTGAAAACGAGCCAAAGGGATCGCGTCCGATGCAGCAGTCATGAGACCTAGAATTTCCATGCACAATGCTACCGAAGGGAACAATTGAGACTGAAGGTTTCGACAAGCTGAAACCAATTTCAGACGTCTCTTTTCTGTTAGAGTAATGGATACTGAATCTATTTGGAAACCCAAAAAGGTTACCTTTGTCTGAAGAATCAAGGAACTCTTTGGTAAATTGATCCTCCAACCATGTCTTTGAAGAAACAACACAAGTTGATTCGTATGAGATTCTGCAGAATGTGAAGACTGAGCAAGTACCAAGATATCGTCCAAATAAGGAAATACTGCAATACCCTGTTCTCTGATTACAGAGAGAAGGGCACCGAGAACCTTCGAAAAGATCCTTGGAGCTGTTGCTAGGCCAAACGGAAGAGCAACAAACTGGTAATGCTTGTCTAGAAAAGAGAATCTCAGAAACTGATAGTGATCTGGATGAATCGGAATATGAAGATATGCATCCTGTAAGTCTATTGTAGACATATAATGCCCTTGCTGAACAAAAGGCAGAATAGTCCTTATAGTCACCATTTTGAATGTTGGTATCCTTACATAACAATTCAATATTTTTAGATCCAGAACTGGTCTGAAGGAATTCTCCTTCTTTGGTACAATGAATAGATTTGAGTAAAACCCCAGACCCCGTTCCAGAACTGGAACTGGCATAATTACGCGAGCCGACTCTAGGTCTGAAACACATTTCAGAAACGCCTGAGCCTTCACTGGATTTACTGGAATGCGTGAGAGAAAAAATCTTCTCACAGGCGGCCTTGCCTTGAAACTTATTCTGTACCCTTGTGAAACAATGTTCTGAATCCAAAGATTGTGAATTGAATTGATCCAAACATCTTTGAAAAATCGTAGCCTGCCCCCTACCAGCTGTGCTGCAATGGGGGCCGCACCTTCATGCAGATTTGGGAGCTGGTTTTGACTTTCTAAAAGGCTTGGATTTATTCCAGACTGAAGAAGGTTTCCAAACGGAAACCGTTCCTTTAGAGGAAGGGTCAGGCTTCTGCTCCTTATTCTGACGAAAGGAACGAAAACGATTAACAGCCCTATATTTACCTTTAGATTTTTTTGTCCTGAGGCAAAAAGGCTCCCTTCCACCCAGTAACAATTGAAATTATTGAATCCAACTGAGAACCAAATAATGTATTACCTTGAGAGAGAAAGCAATGTTGACTTAGAAGTCATATCTGCATTCCAAGTTTTAAGCCATAAAGCTCTTCTAGCTAAAATAGCTAAAGACATATACCTGACATCAATTCTAATGATATCAAAAATGGCATCACAAACAAAGTTATTAGCATGTTGAAGAAGTTTAACAATGCTATAAGCATTATGGTCTGATACTTGTTGCGCTAAAGCCTCCAACCAGAAAGTGGAAGCTGCAGCAACATCAGCCAAAGAAATAGCAGGTCTAAGAAGATTACCTGAACATAAATAAGCTCTCCTTAGAAAGGATTCAAGCTTCCTATCTAAAGGATCCTTAAAGGAAGTACTATCTGCCGTAGGAATAGTAGTACGTTTAACAAGAGTAGAGATAGCCCCATCAACTTTGGGGATTTTATCCCAAAACTCTAATCTATCAGATGGCACAGGGTACAATTTCTTAAACCTTGGAGAAGGAGTAAATGAAGTACCCAGACTATTCCATTCCCTAGAAATCACTTCTGAAATAGCATCAGGGACTGGAAAAACTTCTGGAATAACTACATGAGGTTTAAAAACTGAATTTAAACGCTTAGCAGATTTAGTATCAAGAGGACTAGACTCCTCCATATCTAATGCAATCAACACTTCTTTAAGTAAAGAACGAATAAACTCCATCTTAAACAAATATGAAGATTTATCAGTATCAATATCTGAGGCAGAATCTTCTGAACCAGATAGATCCTCATCAGAAACAGATAAGTCAGAATGATGGCGGTCACTTAAAAATTCATCCGAAATATGAGAAGTTTTAAAAGACCTTTTACGTTTACTGGAAGGAGGAATAACAGACAGAGCCTTCCTAATAGAATTAGAAACAAATTCTTTTACATTAACAGGAACATCCTGAACATTAGATGTTGAAGGAACAACAACAGGTAAAGGATTATTACAAATGGAGACACTATCTGCATTGGAAAGTTTATCATGGCAACTAACACAAACTACAGCCGGAGGAACAGTTACCACAAGTTTACAACAAATGCACTTAACTTTGGTAGAACCAGCATCAGACAGCGTCTTTCCAGTAGTAGATTCTGATCCAGGGACAGGTTGTGACATCTTGCAATATGTAATTGATAATTTTGCTTTATATGTTGTTTTTTCTAATTCCTTAAATGACAGTTTCAGGAATGGGAAAAAACATAATTTATGCTTACCTGATAAATTCCTTTCTTCTGTTGTGTGATCAGTCCACGGGTCATCATTACTTCTGGGATATAACTCCTCCCCAACAGGAAATGCAAGAGGATTCACCCAGCAGAGCTGCACATAGCTCCTCCCCTCTACGTCACTCCCAGTCATTCGACCAAGAATCAACGAGAAAGGAGAAACCAAGGGTGAAGTGGTGACTGGAGTATAATTTAAAAGATATTTACCTGCCTTAAAAAACAGGGCGGGCCGTGGACTGATCACACAACAGAAGAAAGGAATTTATCAGGTAAGCATAAATTATGTTTTCTTCTGTTATGTGTGATCAGTCCACGGGTCATCATTACTTCTGGGATACCAATACCAAAGCAAAAGTACACGGATGACGGGAGGGATAGGCAGGCTCATTATACAGAAGGAACCACTGCCTGAAGAACCTTTCTCCCAAAAATAGCCTCCGAAGAAGCAAAAGTGTCAAATTTGTAAAATTTGGAAAAAGTATGAAGCGAAGACCAAGTTGCAGCCTTGCAAATCTGTTCAACAGAGGCCTCATTCTTAAAGGCCCAAGTGGAAGCCACAGCTCTAGTAGAATGAGCTGTAATTCTTTCAGGAGGCTGCTGTCCAGCAGTCTCATAGGCTAAACGAATTATGCTACGAAGCCAGAAGGAGAGAGAGGTAGCCGAAGCCTTATGACCTCTCCTCTGACCAGAGTACACGACAAACAGGGAAGACGTTTGTCGAAAATCCTTAGTTGCCTGCAAGTAGAACTTGAGGGCACGAACTACATCCAGATTGTGTAGAAGACGTTCCTTCTTTGAAGAAGGATTCGGGCACAGGGAAGGCACCACGATCTCTTGATTGATGTTCCTGTTAGTGACTACCTTAGGTAAGAACCCAGGTTTTGTACGCAGAACTACCTTATCTGAATGAAAAATCAAATAAGGAGAATCACAATGTAAAGCTGATAACTCAGAGACTCTCCGAGCCGAAGAAATAGCCATTAAAAATAACACTTTCCAAGATAACAATTTTATATCGATGGAATGAAGGGGTTCAAACGGAACTCCTTGTAGAACGTTAAGAACAAGGTTTAAACTCCATGGCGGAGCAACAGTTTTAAACACAGGCTTGATCCTAGCTAAAGCCTGACAAAAGGCCTGGACGTCTGGATTTTCTGACAGACGCCTGTGTAACAAGATGGACAGAGCTGAGATCTGTCCCTTTAATGAGCTAGCCGATAAACCCTTTTCTAAACCTTCTTGAAGAAAGGACAATATCCTAGGAATCCTAACCTTACTCCAGGAGTAACCTTTGGATTCGCACCAGTATAGGTATTTACGCCATATCTTGTGGTAAATCCTTCTGGTAACAGGCTTCCTAGCCTGTATCAGGGTATCAATAACCGACTCAGAAAAACCACGTTTTGATAAAATCAAGCGTTCAATTTCCAAGCAGTCAGCTTCAGAGAAGTTAGATTTTGATGTTTGAATGGACCCTGTATCAGAAGGTCCTGTCTTAGAGGTAGAGACCAAGGCGGACAGGATGACATGTCCACTAGATCTGCATACCAAGTCCTGCGTGGCCATGCAGGCGCTATTAGAATCACTGATGCTCTCTCCTGTTTGATTTTGGCAATCAATCGAGGAAGCAGCGGGAAGGGTGGAAACACATAAGCCATCCCGAAGTTCCAAGGTGCTGTCAAAGCATCTATCAGAACCGCTCCCGGATCCCTGGATCTGGACCCGTAGCGAGGAAGTTTGGCGTTCTGGCGAGACGCCATGAGATCTATCTCTGGTTTGCCCCAACGTCGAAGTATTTGGGCAAAGACCTCCGGATGAAGTTCCCACTCCCCCGGATGAAAAGTCTGGCGACTCAAGAAATCCGCCTCCCAGTTCTCCACTCCCGGGATGTGGATTGCTGACAGGTGGCAAGAGTGAGACTCTGCCCAGCGAATTATGTTTGATACTTCCATCATTGCTAGGGAGCTTCTTGTCCCTCCTTGATGGTTGATGTAAGCTACAGTCGTGATGTTGTCCGACTGAAACCTGATGAACCCCCGAGTTTTTAACTGGGGCCAAGCCAGAAGGGCATTGAGAACTGCTCTCAATTCCAGAATGTTTATTGGCAGGAGACTTTCCTCCTGATTCCATTGTCCCTGAGCCTTCAGAGAATTCCAGACAGCGCCCCAACCTAATAGGCTGGCGTCTGTTGTTACAATTGTCCAGTCCGGCCTGCTGAATGGCATCCCCCTGGACAGATGTGGCCGAGAAAGCCACCATAGAAGAGAGTTTCTGGTCTCTTGATCCAGATTCAGAGTAGGGGACAAGTCTGAGTAATCCCCATTCCACTGACTCAGCATGCACAATTGCAGCGGTCTGAGATGTAGACGTGCAAAGGGTACTATGTCCATTGCTGCTACCATTAAGCCGATCACCTCCATGCATTGAGCTACTGACGGGAGTTGAATGGAATGAAGGACACGGCATGCATTTAGAAGCTTTGTTAATCTGTCTTCTGTCAGATAAATCTTCATTTCTACAGAATCTATAAGAGTCCCCAAGAATGGAACTCTTGTGAGAGGAAAGAGAGAACTTTTCTTTTCGTTCACTTTCCATCCATGCGACCTTAGAAATGCCAGAACTAACTCTGTATGAGACTTGGCAGTTTGAAAGCTTGAAGCTTGTATCAGAATGTCGTCTAGGTACGGAGCTACCGAAATTCCTCGCGGTCTTAGTACCGCCAGAAGAGCACCCAGAACCTTTGTGAAGATTCTTGGAGCCGTAGCCAATCCGAATGGAAGAGCTACAAACTGGTAATGCCTGTCTAAGAAGGCAAACCTTAGATACCGGTAATGATCTTTGTGAATCGGTATGTGAAGGTAAGCATCCTTTAAATCCACTGTGGTCATGTACTGACCCTTTTGGATCATGGGTAAGATTGTCCGAATAGTTTCCATTTTGAACGATGGAACTCTTAGGAATTTGTTTAGGATCTTTAAATCCAAGATTGGCCTGAAAGTTCCCTCTTTTTTGGGAACCACAAACAGGTTTGAGTAAAACCCTTGTCCTTGTTCCGACCGCGGAACCGGATGGATCACTCCCATTAATAACAGATCTTGTACACAGCGTAGAAACGCTTCTTTCTTTATCTGGTTTGTTGACAACCTTGACAGATGAAATCTCTCTCTTGGGGGAGAGAATTTGAAGTCTAGAAGGTATCCCTGAGATATGATCTCTAGCGCCCAGGGATCCTGAACATCTCTTGCCCAAGCCTGGGCGAAGAGAGAGAGTCTGCCCCCCACTAGATCCGGTCCCGGATCGGGGGCCCTCGGTTCATGCTGTCTTTGGGGCAGCAGCAGGTTTCCTGGCCTGCTTGCCCTTGTTCCAGGACTGGTTAGGTTTCCAGCCTTGTCTGTAACGAGCAACAGCTCCTTCCTGTTTTGGTGCAGTGGAAGTTGGTGCTGCTCCTGCTTTGAAATTCCGAAAGGGACGAAAATTAGACTGTCTAGCCTTAGCTTTGGCTTTGTCTTGAGGCAGGGCGTGGCCCTTACCTCCTGTAATGTCAGCGATAATTTCTTTCAAACCGGGCCCAAATAAAGTTTGCCCCTTGAAAGGTATATTAAGTAATTTGGACTTAGAAGTTACATCAGCTGACCAGGATTTTAGCCACAGCGCCCTACGTGCCTGAATGGCGAATCCTGAGTTCTTAGCCGTAAGTTTGGTTAAATGTACTACGGCCTCCGAAATGAATGAATTAGCTAGTTTAAGGACTCTAAGCCTGTCCGTAATGTCGTCCAGCGTAGCTGAACTAAGGTTCTCTTCCAGAGACTCAATCCAAAATGCTGCCGCAGCCGTAATCGGCGCGATGCATGCAAGGGGTTGCAATATAAAACCTTGTTGAACAAACATTTTCTTAAGGTAACCCTCTAATTTTTTATCCATTGGATCTGAAAAAGCACAGCTATCCTCCACCGGGATAGTGGTACGCTTAGCTAAAGTAGAAACTGCTCCCTCCACCTTAGGGACCGTTTGCCATAAGTCCCGTGTGGTGGCGTCTATTGGAAACATCTTTCTAAATATTGGAGGGGGTGAGAACGGCACACCGGGTCTATCCCACTCCTTAGTAACAATTTCAGTTAGTCTCTTAGGTATAGGAAAAACGTCAGTACTCGCCGGTACCGCAAAGTATTTATCCAACCTACACAATTTCTCTGGTATTGCAACAGTGTTACAATCATTAAGAGCCGCTAAAACCTCCCCTAGTAATACACGGAGGTTCTCCAATTTAAATTTAAAATTTGAAATATCTGAATCCAATCTGTTTGGATCAGAACCGTCACCCACAGAATGAAGCTCTCCGTCCTCATGCTCTGCAAGCTGTGACGCAGTATCAGACATGGCCCTAGTATTATCAGCGCACTCTGTTCTCACCCCAGAGTGATCACGCTTGCCTCTTAGTTCTGGTAATTTAGCCAAAACTTCAGTCATAACAGTAGCCATATCTTGTAATGTTATCTGTAATGGCCGCCCAGATGTACTAGGCGCCACAATATCACGCACCTCCCGGGCGGGAGATGCAGGTACTGACACGTGAGGCGAGTTAGTCGGCATAACTCTCCCCTCGCTGTTTGGTGAAATTTGTTCAATTTGTACAGATTGGCTTTTATTTAAAGTAGCATCAATACAGTTAGTACATAAATTTCTATTGGGCTCCACCTTGGCATTGGAACAAATGACACAGGTATCTTCCTCTGAATCAGACATGTTTAACACACTAGCAATAAACTTGCAACTTGGTTACAATCTTATTTAACAAAAACGTACTGTGCCTCAAAGAAGCACTAAACGATTAAATGACAGTTGAAATAATGAACTGAAAACAGTTATAGCATCAATCCTTAAAAACAACACAACTTTTAGCAAAGGTTTGTTCCCCTTAGTAAAGTAACAATAATTAAATTTGAAACATAAAAATTACACAACGTTTTTTAATCACAGTCAATATATAAGTCTCACAGCTCTGCTGAGAGAATCTACCTCCCTCCAAAGAAGTTTGAAGACCCCTGAGTTCTGTTAGAGATGAACCGGATCATGCAGGAAATACAAGAGTAACTGACTGGAAATTTTTGATGCGTAGCAAAGAGCGCCAAAAACGGCCCCTCCCCCTCACACACAGCAGTGAGAGAGAAACGAAACTGTCACAATTTAAAACAAGCAACTGCCAAGTGGAAAAATAATGCCCAAACATTTATTCACTCAGTACCTCAGAAAATGCAAACGATTCTACATTCCAGCAAAAACGTTTAACATAATAAATACCTATCCAAAGGTTTAATGTACTTTTAACAGAGTAATTCCAGTGAAATACCATCCCCAGAATACTGAAGTGTAGAGTATACATACATGTCATTATAACGGTATGGCAGGATTTTCTCATCAATTCCATTCAGAAAATAAAAACTGCTACATACCTCAATGCAGATTCATCTGCCCGCTGTCCCCTGATCTGAAGCTTTTACCTCCCTCAGATGGCCGAGAAACAGCAATATGATCTTAACTACTCCGGTTAAAATCATAGTAAAAACTCTGGTAGATTCTTCTTCAAACTCTGCCAGAGAGGCAATAACACGCTCCGGTGCTATTGTAAAATAACAAACTTTTGATTGAAGTTATAAAAACTAAGTATAATCACCATAGTCCTCTCACACATCCTATCTAGTCGTTGGGTGCAAGAGAATGACTGGGAGTGACGTAGAGGGGAGGAGCTATGTGCAGCTCTGCTGGGTGAATCCTCTTGCATTTCCTGTTGGGGAGGAGTTATATCCCAGAAGTAATGATGACCCGTGGACTGATCACACATAACAGAAGAAAATGCAAAATAACAAGCCTCTAGCAACCAGAAGCAACAAAAAAGTGAGACTTAAATAATGTGAGAAAAAGTGGAACAAAAAAGACGCCCACATTTTTGGCGCCAAGTATGACGCCCACATTATTGGCGCCAAGTACAACGCCCATATTTTTTGGCGCCAAGTATGACGCCACATCCTCTGACGCCGAAACCGACGCCCACATTTTTTGGCGCAAAAAAAACGTCTGAATACACATGCGTCAAAAAAATGACATAACTACGAACTACGGCGCCGGAAATGACAAAATTTTGCGCCAAAAAAGATTGCGCCAAGAATGACGCAATAAAATGAAGCATTTTCTGCCCCCGCGATCCTAACAGCCCGCAGGGAAAAATAGTCAATTGAAAATTTTCAAGGTAAGAAAAAAATATTTATTTATATGCATTATCCCAAATAATGAAACTGACAGTCTGAATGAAGGAATACTGATTATCCTGAATCATGGCAAATATAAGTTTAAACACATATATTTAGAACTTTACATATAAAGTGCCCAACCATAGCTTAGAGTGTCACAAAAAATACGACTTACTTACCCCAGGACACTCATCTACATATAGTAGATAGCCAAACCAGTACTGAAACGAGAATCAGTAGAGGTAATGGTATATAAGAGTATATCGTCGATCTGAAAAGGGAGGTAGGAGAAGAAATCTCTACGACCGATAACAGAGAACCTATGAAATAGATCCCCTAGAGGAAGACCATTGTATTCAAATAGGCAATACTCTCTTCACATCCCTCTGACATTCACTGCACTCAGAGGAAAACCGGGCTTCAGCCTGCTGCGAAGCGCATAAAAACGTAGAATCTAGCACAAACTTACTTCACCACCTCCATGGGAGGCAAAGTTTGTAAAACTGAATTGTGGGTGTGGTGAGGGGTGTATTTATAGGCATTTTGAGGTTTGGGAAACTTTGCCCCTCCTGGTAGGAATGTATATACCATACGTCACTAGCTCATGGACTCTTGCCAATTACATGAAAGAAAGGAAATTTATGCTTACCTGATAAATTTATTTATTTTACGATATGACGAGTCCACGGCCCACCCTGTTATCTACAGACAGGTTTTTTATTTTTGTTAAACTTCAGTCACCTCTGCTCCTTGGCCTTTCCTTTTTCTTCCTAACTTTGGTCGAATGACTGGAGGGAGAGGGAAGGGAGGGGTTATATATACAGCTCTGCTGTGGAGCTCTTTGCCACTTCCTGCTGACCAGGAGGCGATATCCCACAAGTAAGGATGAAATCCCACACGTAAGGATGAAATCAGTGGACTCGTCATATCGTAAAATAAATAAATTTATCAGGTAAGCATAAATTTCCTTTTTTCAACCGGCAGAGGCTGTAGCCGCGGTTTACAGAGCTGCGACATATTAGTATGAATCCCTGTGTGATATTAGTATGAATCCCTGTGTGATATGGTCGAGAGGGAGACTTCCATCGACGAGATACAGGATAAGATTAAGGCAATGAAGGTCGCCAATTCTTTTATTTGTGACGCCAATATGCAAATTATTCGCTTGAACACAAAGGTTTCAGGATTCTCCGTTTTAGCTTGCAGAGCTCTGTGGCTAAAGAAACAGTGTATATTAGAACAGATAGACACTGATATAGACAACGATTCGGATATAAGACGATTCTTTAACAAGTGGTCAGTATTCATCAAATCATTTTCACCTATTGAGAGAGACTACTTAATATTTCCATTTAGGAACTCAGAGCTAGTATTATTGGGTATATGGTAGTGTGATGAAGCATCGCTTTGATCCTTCCCTTTCTTCCCCCCCTTTTATTTGTGTTTTTGTTTTGATGGGGGTTCCTTTTTTTTTTAAAAAAAAAAAAAGAAAACCAATGAACGAATAGAAAATGAGGTACTAAGATACCTATATTCGTTTTTTGCAATTATATTGGATACTGATCGACCGTAAAATATGACACAGATGATTTACTATGTAATGTTATGTTCTACGAGGCAAGGAAATCTTGCGATGTATTACTGTGCCCTGTGTGGCGAACAAATTTTTATGTTTTCTGTTGTTATTACTATTTTTTTTTTCTTTCTTTTTAAACTTGTACCCTCTATTGGTTATAAATAAAAGATTTAAAAAAAAAAGAGCCCATGGATAAAAAGGTGGAAAAAATGTTAAGGAAAATGTTTCAGCACACAGAGTTTGTTTTTCAACCGGCAGCGGCTTTAGCCGCGGTTTCTGGAGCTGCGACATATTGGTGTGAATCCCTGTGTGATATGGTCGAGAGGGAGACTTCCATCAAAGAGATACAGGATAAGATTAAGGCAATGAAGGTCGCCAATTCTTTCATTTGTGACGCCAATATGCAAATTATTCGCCTGAACACAAAGGTTTCAGGATTCTCTGTTTTAGTTTGCAGGGCTCTGTGGCTAAAGTCTTGGTCTGCGGACATGACCTCTAAGTCGAGGCTGTTGTCCCTGCCTTTTCAAGGAAAGATTCTGTTCGGTCCAGGATTGGATTCGATCATATCCACGGTTACGGGAGGCAAGGGAGCTTTCCTACCGCAGGATAAGAAGACTAAGCCTAAAGGATCTACTTTTCGTCCCTTTCGTGCGGACAAGGCCCAGCACCAGCAGCCCGTCGTGAAAGTGGATCAATCCAAGAGAACTTGGAAGCCTGCTCAGTCTTGGAACAAGTCCAAGCAGAACAAGAAGCCCACCGAGACTTAATTGGCATGAAGGGGCGGCCCCCAACCGGTCTCCGGACCAAGTAGTGGGCAGTTTGTCTCTTTTCTCTGAAGCCTGGTTGGAGGACGTTCAGGACCCTTGGTTTCTGGAGGTTGTGGCCAAGGTTACAGGATAGGTTTCAGGTCCCATCCGCCAAGGGGCAGATTCCTTCTGTCAAACCTGTCTTCAAGACCGGGAAAGAGAGAGACCTTTCTAAAATGTGTGAGGGATCTCTCCTCTGGGTGTTATCGTATCAGTACCCGAGCAGAAAGGGGTCTAGGGTACTATTCAAATCTCTTTGTGGTTCCAAAGAAGGAGGGCACGTGGACCTAAAGTGTTTAAACAAGTTTCTGGCTGTTCCATCGTTCAAAATGGAAACGATCAGATCTATTCTGCCCCTAGTTCAAGAGGGACAGTTCATGACGACAATGGACTTGAAGGATGCTTACCTTCATGTTCCAATTTACAGGGACCACTTCACGTTCCTAAGATTTGCATTTCTGGACCAACACTTCCAGTTTGTGGCCCTTCCCTTCGGTCTGGTGATGGCCCAGAGAGTCTTCATGAAGGTTCTGGGGAGCGTCTTGCAGTGGCCAGATCTAGGGGCATTGCTGTGGCGCCCTGTTTGGACGACATCCTAGTCCAGGCGCTGTCGTTCAGCCTTGCAGAGGATCATTCGAGGGCTCTTCTTTTATTGCTCAAATCTCACGGTTGGAAGATCAACTCAGGAAAGAGCTCCCTGGTTCCCAGCAACAGGGTGGAGTTCCTGAGCATGATAATAGACTCTATGTCCATGAAAATATTTCTCACAGATCAATGACGCAGGAAGATTGTGTCTATCTGTCTTGCCCTTCAGTTTTCCTCAAGCCCTTCGGTGGCTCAGTGTATGGAGATGATCGGGTTCATGGTTTCCAGCATAGATGTCATCCCTTTCACCCGGTTCCATCTCAGACCTCTTCAATTTTGCATGTTGAGACAGTGGAACGGCGATCATTCAGATCTATCACAGAGGATATTCATGGATGCTCGGACCAGAGACTCCCTCTCTTGGTGGATCCGTCCTGAGCATCTGTCCCTAGTGACATACTTCTTGAGACCGTCCTGGGAGATGGTGACCACGGACGCGAGTCTGGCAGGATGGGGAGCTGTTTGGGGTGCCAGAATGGCACAAGAAAAATGGACCCTGGAGGAGTCCCTCCTTACGATAAATATTCGGGAACTTCGAACAATCTACAATGCTCTGAGGACGTAGCCTCCTCTGGGGTCGTTCAGCTTCATCAGATTCCAGACTGACAACATTACCTCGGTGGCTTACATCAACCATCAGGCAAGAACGAGGAGCTCCCTAGCAATGAGGGAGGTGTCTCGGATTTTGAAGTGGGCAGAGTTCCACAGCTGCTCGCTCTCAGCGATCCACATTCCAGGTGTGGACATCTGGGAAGCAGATTTTCTCAGCAGGCAATCCTTCCATCCAGGGGAATGGTCTCTTCACCCCAAAGTGTTTGCGGAAATTTGTCTCAGATGGGAACGCCAGAGATGGATTTCATGGCCTCCAGACTCAATTGCAAGCTACCCCGATACGGGTCGAGGGATCCCCAGGCAGAGCTGATAGATGCCTTAGTGGTGCATTGGGGATTCAGCCTAGCTTACATTTTTCCACCGCTACCACTTCTACCTCGAGTAGTGGCACGCATCAAACAGGAGCGGGCCTCGACCATTCTGGTTGCTCCTTCATGGCCGCGGAGGATGTGGTTTGCAGATATGGTGGGGATGTTATCCTCTCCGCGGTGGAGGTTACCCTGTTGCAGGGATCTTCTGTCACAGGACCCCTTTTAACTTCGAAATCTAGATTCTCTGAGGTTGACTGTGTGGAGATTGAACGCCTAAGTCTTAGCCAAGAGAGGCTTTTCTGAAGGTGTGATTAATACTCTAATTCAGGCAAGGAAGCCATTCATTCGTCGCATCTACCATAAGGTGTGGAGGACTTGTCCTGGTGTGAGAAGCATGGATATCCTTGGCATAAGGTGAAGGTATTCAGGATTCTGGCCTTACTCCAGGATGGTTTGGAGAAGGGTCTTGCCGCTAGTTCCTTAAAGGGACAGATTTCGGCATTATCAGTTTTGTTGCATAGGAGACTCGCTAAGCTCCCTGACATCCAATCTTTTGTTCAGGCTCTGTCTAGAATCAGGCCTGTCTTTAGACAGACAGCTCCGCCTTGGAGCTTAAACTTAGTCCTTAAGGTTTTGCAGAGGGTTCCGTTTGACCCTAGGCATTCCATTGACATTAAAGGGACACTCAACACCAGAATTTTTGTTTTTTAAAAAGAAAGATAATCCCTTTATTACCCATTCCCCAGTTTTGCATAACCAACACAGTTATAGTAATACACGTTTTACCTCTGTAATTATCTTGTATCTAAGCTTCTGCTGACTGCCGCCTTATTTCAGTTATTTTGACAGACATGCAGTTTAGCCAATCAATGCTCACTCCTAGGTCACTTTACATGCATGAGCTCAATGTTATTTATATGAAACATGTGAACTAATGCCCTCTAGTGGTCAAAATGTATTCAGATTAGAGGCAGTCTTCAAGGTCTAAGAAATTAGCATATGAACCTCCTAGTTTTAGCTTTCAACTAAAAATACCAAGAGAACAAAGCAAAATTGGTGATAAAAGTAAATTGGGAAGTTGTTTAAAATTGCATGCCCTATTTAAAACATGAAAGTTTTTTTTGGACTTGACTGTCCCTTTAAGATTCTGTCCTGGAAGGTTCTCTTCCTGTTGGCTATTGCATCGGCATACAGAGTATCTGAACTAGCTGCCTTGCAATGTAATCCTCCTTATCTGGTGTTTCATGCGAATAAGGCTGTACTTCGCACTGGGTTGTGGTTTCTCCCCAAGGTGGTGTCTAACCGTGACATCAATCAGAAAATAGTTGTTCCTTCTTTGTGTCCTAACTCTTCTTCTTTAAAGGAGAGGTTACTTCATATCTTGGATGTGGTTCATGCCTTGAAGTTACATCTTCAGGCTACAAAGGATTTCAGACAGTCTACATCTCTTTTCATGGTATATTCTGGGAAGCGCAAGGGGCCTCTGCTACTTCTTTGTCTTTTTGGTTGAGGAGCTTGATTTGCTTAGCTTATGCGACAGTGGGACATAAGCCTCCTCAGAGGATCACGGCTCATTCAATGAGAGCTGTGGCTTCGTCTTGGGCCTTCAAGAATAAGGCCTCTATGGTAGGAAATTTGTATTGCGGCTACCTGGTCCTCCTTACAGACTTTTACAAAGTTTTACAAATTTGACGTTTTTGCTTCTGTGGAAGCTGTTTTTGGGAGAAAGGTTTTGCATGCTGTGGTGCCCTCCGATTAAGGTACGCCGTTTCCCTCCCGGTGTCTTCTAGAGCTTGGGTATATGTTCCAAATAGTAACGAATGAAGCTGTGGACTCTCCTCCCATTTAGATTGAAAAGATAAATTATGCTTACCTAATAATTTCATTTCCATCGAGGGGGTACGTCTCCCGCCCGTACCTCCGTGGGGTGGACCTAAATTTAATCATCTTCTGGCACCTTTTATACCCTGAAATTTCTCCTACTGTTCCTGGTTCCCTCGGCAGAATGACTGGGTTCTCCTACTGTTCCTGGTTCCCTCGGCAGAATGACTGGGGGATGAGGGAAGTGGGGGGGGTATTTAAAGGGACACTCAGGTTAAATTAAATTTTCATAATTCAGATACAGCATGTAATTTTAAACAACTTTCCAATTTACTTCCATTAAAAAAAATGTGCAGTCTTTTATATTTACAATTTTTGAGTCACCAGATCCTACTGAGCATGTGCAAGAATTCAGAGACTATACGTATATGCATTTGTTATTGGCTGATTGCTATCACATGGTACAAGGGGAGTGGAAATATACATAACTTTGAAATTTGTTTTAAAAAAAAATCTACTACTCATTTGAAGTTCAGACTAAGTGCTATTGCATTGTCTTGCTATCTTGCATTTGTTGATTATGCAAATCTAATGTGTTGACTGGTCCTTTAAGCCTTTGGCTGGGGTCTCTTTGTCTCCTCCTGGTGGCCAGGTTCTTAATTCCCAATAGTAATGAATGAAGCCGTGAACTCTCCTCCCCTCGATGAAAATGAAATTATCAGGTAAGCATAATTTGTTTTTCAAATTCAGAGTTTTAGATTTAAGGCATGGCTGTGAAAAGCATCTGTTAAATAGCTTTAGGGTTTTGTTTACATTTGTAAACCTACAACTTTTGTATTTTCCAATTCTGGATCTGTTTTCTCTTGCAAGGTGTATCCAGTCCACGGATTCATCCATTACTTGTGGGATATTCTCCTTCCCTACAGGAAGTGGCAAAGAAAGCACACAGCAGAGCTGTCCATATAGCTCCCCCTCTAGCTCCACCCCCCAGTCATTCTCTTTGCCGGCTCTAAGCACTACGGTCTCTCTACGGGAGGGTAAAGTGAATGTGGTGTAGAATTGTAGTTTTTATTATCTTCAATCAAAAGTTTGTTATTTTAAATGGTACCGGTTTGTACTATTTACTCTCTAGTAGAAAAGTGATGAAGATTTCTGCTGAGAGGAAAATGATTTTAGCATGTTGTAACTAAAATCCACTGCTGTTCCCACACAGGACTGAGGAGTACCAGAAAACTTCAGTTGGGGGGAACAGTTTGCAGGGTACACTGCAATAAGGTATGTTCAGTTATTTATTTCTAGACAAGACTGAGATAATGCTAGAAGTGACTGACAATATCCCCATGAGGGGTGGGTAAGCTATGTTCACAGACTTAGTATGGAATTGAATGCTTACATATCAGGGTTAATTATGCTGGTTGACACTAATGCAGGGCAATCGATTTTTTATTTAGATAAATCATTTGGAAGTCCCTTTGGGTTCTTCTCAGGGGTTATTTCCCTCATGGCTAACTTTTATTCACTTAGGAGTGAATTCTTAGGCCTTACAGCTCCGGAGTGGAGTGGAGTGGGAGGGGCCTAATTTCGCGCCTCAGATGCGCACTTGGAATTGCAGAGAAATTCATACTGCTTCTCATGGAGGGTCCTGCTGCTGTTTGAGGACCTCAAGGAAGCTTTTCTTTCATGTAATTAGCAAGAGTCCATGAGCTAGTGACGTATGGGATATACATTCCTACCAGGAGGGGCAAAGTTTCCCAAACCTCAAAATGCCTATAAATACACCCCTCACCACACCCACAAATCAGTTTTACAAACTTTGCCTCCCATGGAGGTGGTGAAGTAAGTTTGTGCTAGATTCTACGTTGATATGCGCTTCACAGCAGGCTGGAGCCCGGTTTTCCTCTCAGTGTGCAGTGAATGTCAGAGGGATGTGAAGAGAGTATTGCCTATTTGAATTCAATGATCTCCTTCTACGGGGTCTATTTCATAGGTTCTCTGTTATCGGTCGTAGAGATTCATCTCTTACCTCCCTTTTCAGATCGACGATATACTCTTATATATACCATTACCTCTACTGATTCTCGTTTCAGTACTGGTTTGGCTTTCTACTACATGTAGATGAGTGTCCTGGGGTAAGTAAGTCTTATTTTCTGTGACACTCTAAGCTATGGTTGGGCACTTTTATATAAAGTTCTAAATATATGTGTTTAAACATTTATTTGCCTTGATTCAGGATGTTCAACGTTCCTTATTTCAGACAGTCAGTTTCATATTTGGGATAATGCATATGAATTAATCAATTTTTTCTTACCTTAAAATTTGACTTTTTTCCTGTGGGCTGTTAGGCTCGCGGGGGCTGAAAATGCTTAATTTTATTGCGTCATTCTTGGCGCGGACTTTCTTGGCGCAAAAATTTTCTTGTAATTTCCGGCGTCATACGTGTCGCCGGAAGTTGCATCATTTTTTTCACGTTTTTGCGCCAAAAAATGTCGGCGTTACCGGATGTGGCGCCATTTTTGGCGCCAAAAGCATTTAGGCGCCAAATAATGTGGGCGGCTTTTTTGGCGCTAAAAAATTTGAGCGTCCTTGTTGTCTCCACAATATTTAAGTCTCATTATTTATTGCTTCTGGTTGCTAGAAGCTTGTTCATTGGCATTTTTTTCCCATTCCTGAAACTGTCATTTAAGGAATTTGATCAATTTTGCTTTATATGTTGTTTTTTCTATTACATATTGCAAGATGTCTCAGATTGACCCTGAATCAGAAGCCACTTCTGGAAAAACGCTTAAAGGGACATAATACTCATATGCTAAATCACTTGAAACTGATGCAGTATAACTGTAAAAAGCTTACAGGAAAATATCACCTGAGCATCTCTATGTAAAAAAGGAAGATATTTTACCTCACAATTTCCTCAGCTCAGCAGAGTAAGTTCTGTGTAAAAAGTTATACTCAGCTGCTCCCAGCTGCAGGTAAAAAAATTAAAAAAAATGAAGAAATGAACAGCAGCCAATCAGCATCAGCAGTGCTGAGGTCATGAACTCTTACTGTGATCTCATGAGATTTCACTTAACTCTCATGAGATTTCATAGTAAGCTTCCTTTACCTGATTGGTGAAATAATATGAGAGTGCACGATGCTAGTCCCTTCAGATGTCCCAGGACAAACACACTAAAATGCTGCTTAGAAATCCTTTACAATGGGAGGTGGCTACTGAGGAACTTTTGAGGTAAAATATCTTTCTTTTTTACATAGAGATGTTCAGGTGATATTTTCTAATCAGCTTTTTACAGCTATGCTGCATCACTTTCAAGTGTTTAAACATTTGGGTATTATGGCCCTTTAACTGAGTTTCAGTTCTACCAAAGCTAAGTTCATTTATTTTAAATGTTATAAATGTTTATCTTTAGCTATGGTTTGTAATAAGTTATTATGATATACTTTTACATGCAGAATCCATTAGTATTTATGCTTTATATATTTCCATTCTTACATCTTATGTACAAGAAATATTTAGAAGATTTATAAGAAAAAATGTTCTGATTCTATTTTAAAGGCTTTGTCTGACTTCGTGCCTTCTAATAAAATTTTTTAGGTCTTTTTCACTTCTTTTTTTAATTATTGAAGTTTCAAATGACCAACAACATACTGATTTATCCTTCTCTGATGATGTTTTTTCTCTTTCAGAAATTTTCTTCATCAGATATTGACACTAACAAATAAACTTTTTTTTATTATTTTTCTATTATTAAAGTACATTTGTTCTTTGTTGAAAAGGTGTTGATTATTTTGGATATTAAGGTAACTAGTTCTTTAAGACTAGCTGACACTATTTCTGCCTATTTATTCTTCTGTGTCTTCAGGGGTTTTCTTTCCAAATCCCCATACTAGGGAATGGAATAGGCTGAGAATTTTCTTTTATTCCTTCTTCAAAGGTTTTAAACTATATTCTTTGCCAGCAGTTAAATTCAATTTAGAGGGTTCTCCAATTTATTGGGGCTATCTCTACTTCTACTAATTATGCTATTGTTTCTATAGCAAAATAGTATTTATTTTCCTTTAGATAGTTGTATCTTATTTATGGAAAATTATTTAGTTTCAGGTACTTTTCTTGGTCCTGTGATTTATTTTGATATTGCAATTGCTTCAAGTATCAGATTATGATTTATTTTAGCATTGTTAAAGGGACAACATTTACTAGACTAGGTGCTGTTGCATTTGTCTTGTTGTTTTGCATTTATTGATTATGCAAGTCCACTGTATTGACTGGTCCTTTTAACTGGACTATCATGCTAATAATTTCATTTGTGTCTTCATTTTATTGAATATTTTTGCAAATGAGGGTTAATCTATGTCTTTAGCTATTTTAGCTAGAAGAATTTTGTGATTTTTTAAAAAAAAATAAAAAAAAAAATCCATATTTCTTTTGTTCTAAGATAATCAATTATTTGTTTTATAATTGGATTCAATTCTTAACTGTTACTCTGGGCTTCAAGATTGAGTTCTAAGACTAAAACTTTAAGCTTATACTAGTTTGGTTGTTCTTATTAAGGAACAAATTCCTGAGTTCTTTCCCAAGTAACATGTTTATCATTGGAGTTCGAAATCAGCTCCCTAATATTACGATGTACGTGCCGTATTCCAGCTTGGCTGGTAAGAGGAAGGTTAAGACTTCTTTGAAATTTATTTTGTCTAAATTTCTTTGATTTTATTCCACTAAGGCTAACACTTTCTTTAAGTGTGTTTTCTGTCCTATATATTTTGGGTACTGTTGAAGCATGGCTGGGCACCCATGGGGTTCAAGCGCTGCTCAGACCTGGAATCTTCTGGGGTATTTCTTCCAGTTCCTTTTTTAGGAACCGGGTTTTGGAGTTTTATTCAAACTATTTTGCCTTTTTATGGTCATTGATAGCATTATTTGTTTTCATTAGATACAATAAATACATATTTCCATTTTTCTGTTTTCATTCAGATTATTTTCTGAGGATGCAGAATCTCATATGATTCACTTGCTCTTCAGGACATAGTTAGAGGATCTTTTTTTTTTTTTTTTCAAAAGCTCTTGATTCCTCACACAAGGGTCACCTTTTTTAGGTTTCCAGATAGTTTGTGTCACTGTCTTTGTCTCTATCAGACAAGGGATAATTTTATTAGGTTCCGTCTGTCGGTACCTTTAGTCTCCTTCAGTTGCTATATATGCATAGAAATTTTAGGTCATATGGCCACAGCATTGGATTCAATTCCCTTTGCTCATTTTCAATAGAAAGAACCTTTCCAGTCTTTTATGAGTGTTGTTTCTTCAAGAACATGGTTGGAGGATCAATTTACCAAAAAGTTTGTTGATTCCTCAGACAAGGGTAACCTTTTTAGGTTTCCAGATAGATTCAGTGTCCATGACTCTGTCTCTGACAGACAAGAGACGTCTGAAATTGGTTTCAGCTTGTCGAAACCTTCAGTCTCAATCTTTCCCTTCGGTAGCCTTATGCATGGAAATTCTAGGTCTTATGACTGCTGCATTGGACGCGATCCCCTTTGCTCGTTTTCACATGCGACCTCTTCAGCTCTGTATGCTGAACCAGTGGTGCAGGGATTATACAAAGATATCTCAATTAATATCTTTAAAACCGATTGTTCGACACTCTCTGACGTGGTGGACAGACCACCATCGTTTAGTTCAGGGGGCTTCTTTTGTTCTTCCAACCTAGACTGTGATCTCATCAGATGCAAGTCTGACAGGTTGGGGAGCTGTATGGGGGTTTCTGACAGCACAAGGGGTTTGGGAATCTCAGGAGGCAAGATTACCAATCATCATTTTGGAACTCTGTGCAATTTTCAGAGCTCTTCAGTCGTGGCCTCTTCTAAAAGAGAGTCGTTCATTTGTTTCCAGACGGACAATGTCACAACCGTGGCATATGTCAATCATCAAGGAGGGACTCACAGTCCCCTGGCTATGAAAGAAGTCTCTTGAATACTTGTATGGGCGGAATCCAGCTCCTGTCTAATTTCTGCGGTTCATATCCCAGGTATAGACAATTGGGAAGCGGATTATCTCAGTCGCCAAACGCTACATCCGGGCGAATGGTCTCTTCACCCAGAGGTATTTCTTCAGATTGTTCAAATATGGGGACTTCCAGAAATAGATCTCATGGCTTCTCATCTAAACAAGAAGCTTCCCGGGTATCTGTCCAGATCCAGGGATCCTCAGGCGGAAGCAGTGGATGCATTGTCACTTCCTTGGAAGTATCATCCTGCTTATATCTTTTCGCCTCTAGTTCTTCTTCCAAGAGTGATTTCCAAGATTCTAAAGGAGCGTTCGTTTATTCTGCTGGTGGCTCCAGCATGGCCTCACAGGTTTTGGTATGCGGATCTTGTCCGGATGGCTACTTGCCAACCGTGGACTCTTCCGTTAAGACCAGACCTTCTATCGTAAGGTCCTTTTTTCCATCAGGATCTCAAATCCTTAAATTTGAAGGTATGGAGATTGAACACTTGATTCTCAGTCATAGAGGTTTCTCTGACTCCGTAATTAATACTATGTTACAGGCTCGTAAATCTGTATCTAGGATGATATATTATCGAGTCTGGAAGACTTCCATTTCCAGGTGTTTTTCTCATAATTTTTCTTGGCATTCTTTTAGAATTCCTAGAATTTTACAGTTTCTTCAGGATGGTTTGGATAAAGGTTTGTCTGCAAGTTCTTTGAAAGGACAAATCTCTGCTCTTTCTGTTCTTTTTCACAGAAAGATTGCTAGTCTTCCTGATATTTATTGTTTTGTACAAGCTTTGGTTCGTATAAAACCTGTTATTAAGTCAATTTCTCCTCCTTGGAGTTTGAATTTGGTTCTAGGGGCTCTTCAAGCTCCTCCGTTTGAACCTATGCTTTCGCTGGATATTAAATTACTTTCTTGGAAAATTTTGTTTCTTTTTGCCATCTCTTCTGCTAGAAGAGTTTCTGAATTATCTGCTCTTTCTTGTGAGTCTCCTTTTCTGATTTTTCATCAGGATAAGGCGGTTTTGCGAACTTCATTTATATTTTTACCTAAGGTTGTGAATTCTAACAACATTAGTAGAGGAATTGTAGTTCCTTCATTGTGTCCTAATCCTAAGATCTCTAAGGAAAGATTGTTGCATTCTTTGAAATATTATGTTGAAGCTACTAAGATTTCCGGAAGACTTCTAGTCTATTTGTTATCTTTTCTGGTTCAAGGAAAGGTCAGAAGGCTTCTGCCATTTCTTTGGCATCGTGGTTTAAGTCTTTGATTCATCATGTTTATGTTGAGTCAGATAGAACTCCGCCTCAAAGGATTACAGCTCATTCAACTAGGTCAGTCTCTATTTCCTGGGCATTTAGGAATGAAGCTTCGGTTGATCAGATTTGCAAAGCAGCAACTTGGTCTTCTTTGCATACTTTTACTAAATTCTACCATTTTGATGTGTTTTCTTCCTCAGAAGCAGTCTTTGGTAGAAAAGTACTTCAGGCAGCTGTTTTAGTTTGATTCTTCTGCTTATATTTTCAGTTTTTTTCATTATAAGATTTAAACTTTGTTTTGGGTGTGGATTATTTTTCAGCGGAATTGGCTGTCTTTATTTTATCCCTCCCTCTCTAGTGACTCTTGTGTGGAAGATCCACATCTTGGGTATTCATTATCCCATACGTCACTAGCTCATGGACTCTTGCTAATTACATGAAAGAAAACATAATTTATGTAAGAACTTACCTGATAAATTCATTTCTTTCATATTAGCAAGAGTACATGAGGCCCACCCTTTTTTTGTGGTGGTTTTGATTTTTTTGTATAAAGCACAATTATTCCAATTCCTTATTTTTTATGCTTTCGCACTTTTTTCTTATCACCCAACTTCTTGGCTATTCGTTAAACAGATTTGTGGGTGTGGTGAGGGGTGTATTTATAGGCATTTTGAGGTTTGGGAAACTTTGCCCCTCCTGGTAGGAATGTATATCCCATACGTCACTAGCTCATGGACTCTTGCTAATATGAAAGAAATAAATTTATCAGGTAAGTTCTTACATAAATTATGTTTTTTCCCCAAAATCTGGTCCCTAAGGGCAGATAGGGCCACAGGTAGGGCCACAGCAGTGCTGTGGCAAGGTGCTGTAGTGATTTTAACCGGGTGTTGGCTTCAGGCTGCTCCGGTTTGGGCATTAAGGGGTTAATCGTTTTGATACTAGTGGTGCAACCTTTCTAAGGCTGTAGATACATACTGTAAAAATTTCAAAAGAATTGCTGCATTTTTCACTGTTTTGTAAAATTGTGTGTCCTTTTTAGGCACAGTAACGTTTTTTTCAAATTGTGTTTTTTATTTGATTAAAGTGATTCCAAGCCTGTTGGTGTATACTACTAGTCTGTTTAACATGTCTGTCACCAAGGAAAATCCTTGTTCAATGTGTTTAGAAGCCATGGTGGAACCCCCTCTCAGAATGTGTCCCACTTGATGATTTTCAGACAGAAGGTAACGAGAATAGTCCGTCCACCTCTCCCCATGTGTCACAACCAGTTACGCCCGCTCAAGCGCTGCCTAGTACCTCTAGTGCGTCTGCTCCTTTTACGTTACAACTAGCGGCAGTCATGGATAATTCCCTTGCAGCTTTCTTATCTAAACTGCCTGTGTTACCTGCAAAGCGTGATATCTCTGTTTTAAGAACAGATTATGAGCATTCTGAAGCTTTGGTAGCCTTATCTGATGTACCCTCACAACGCTCTGAATTGGGGGTGAGGGATTTGATGTCTGAGGGAGAAATTTCCGATTCAGGAAAGGTTTCTCATCAGTCAGATTCAGATACATTGGTTTTTAAATTTAAATTAGAACACCTCCGCGAATTGCTCAGGGAGGTATTAGCTACTCTGGATGATTGCAAACCTATGGTGGTCCCAGAGAAATTGTGTAAAATGGACAAGTACCTAGAGGTCCCTGTATACACTGATGCGTTTCCGGTCCCTAAGAGGATTGCGGATATTGTTTCTAGGGAGTGGGATAGACCAGGTGTCCCTTTTGTTCCCCCCCCCCCCTATTTTTAAGAAAATGTTCCCCATAACTGACCCCATGCGGGACTCGTGGCAGACGGTCCCTAAGGTAGAGGGGGCTGTTTCTTCACTTGCTAAACGCACAACCATACCAATTGAAGACAGTTGTGCTTTTAAAGACCCTATGGATAAAAAGTTAGAGGGTTTACTAAAGAAAATTTTTGTTCAACAAGGTTTTCTTCTCCAACCTATTGCCTGCATTATTCCTGTAACTACTGCAGCTGCTTTCTGGTTTGAGGCGCTGGAGGACTCGCTCCAGGCGGAGACCTCATATGACGAAATTATGGATAGAATTAAGGCTCTAAAGCTGGCTAATTCTTTTATCACAGATGCCGCTTTGCAATTAGCTAAGTTAGCAGCAAAGAATTCAGGTTTCGCCATTATGGCGCGCAGAGCGATTTGGCTCAAGTCCTGGTCGGCCGATGTGTCGTCAAAATCCAAACTATTAAATATCCTTTTCAAAGGAAAGACCCTCTTTGGGCCAGAATTGAAAGAGATTATTTCAGAAATCACCGGGGGAAAGGGCCATGCTCTCCCTCAGGACAAGCCTTTTAAGGCTAAGAACAAAGCTTTCGTAATTTCAGGAGCGGTTCCCCTTCAGCCTCTCCAGCTGCAAAGCCAGAGGGTAATGATTCACAGCCCAAGGCAAACTGGAAGCCTTACCAGGGCTGGAACAAGGGTAAACAGGCCAAAAAGCCTGCAGCTGCCACCAAGACAGCATGAAGGGGTAGCCCCCAATCCGGGACCGGGTCTAGTAGGGGGCAGGACTCTCTCTCTTCGCTCAGGCCTGGGCAAGAGACGTTCACAATCCCTGGGCATTAGAGATTGTTTCACAGGGATATCTTCTAGAATTCAAGGACTCCCCTCCAAGGGGAAGGTTCCATATTTCTCGTCTGTCCACAGATCAGACAAAGGAAGAAGCGTTTTTACGCTGTGTAGAAGATCTACATACAACAGAAGTGATTCACCCAGTTCCAATTGCAGAACAAGGACTGGGTTTTTACTCAAACCTGTTTGTGGTTCCCAAAAAACATAATTTATGCTTACCTGATAAATTCCTTTCTCCTGTAGTGTGGTCAGTCCACGGGTCATCATTACTTCTGGGATATTAACTCCTCCCCAACAGGAAGTGCAAGAGGATCACCCAGCAGAGCTGCTATATAGCTCCTCCCCTCTACATCACACCCAGTCATTCGACCAAGAACCAACGAGAAAGGAGAAGCTAAAGGGTGCAGTGGTGACTGGAGTATAATTTAAAAATTTAGACCTGCCATAAAAAACAGGGCGGGCCGTGGACTGACCACACTACAGGAGAAAGGAATTTATAAGGTAAGCATAAATTATGTTTTCTCCTGTTAAGTGTGGTCAGTCCACGGGTCATCATTACTTCTGGGATACCAATACCAAAGCAAAAGTACACGGATGACGGGAGGGACAGGCAGGATCTTTATACAGAAGGAACCACTGCCTGAAGAACCTTCCTCCCAAAAATAGCCTCCGAAGAAGCAAAAGTGTCAAATTTGTAAAATTTGGAAAAAGTATGAAGCGAAGACCAAGTTGCAGCCTTGCAAATCTGTTCAACAGAGGCCTCATTCTTAAAGGCCCAAGTGGAAGCCACAGCTCTAGTGGAATGAGCTGTAATTCTTTCAGGAGGCTGCTGTCCAGCAGTCTCATAAGCTAAACGTATTATGCTACGAAGCCAAAAAGAGAGAGAGGTAGCAGAAGCTTTTTGACCTCTCCTCTGACCAGAATAAACGACAAACAGGGAAGACGTTTGTCGAAAGTCTTTAGTTGCCTGTAAATAGAATTTTAGGGCACGAACTACATCCAGATTGTGCAGAAGACGTTCCTTCTTTGAAGAAGGATTTGGACACAAGGATGGAACAATCTCTTGATTGATATTCCTGTTAGTGACTACCTTAGGTAAGAACCCAGGCTTAGTACGCAGAACTACCTTATCCGAGTGAAAAATCAGATAAGGAGAATCACAATGTAAGGCTGATAACTCAGAGACTCTACGAGCCGAGGAAATAGCCATTAAGAACAGAACTTTCCAAGATAACAACTTTATATCAATGGAATGGAGGGGTTCAAACGGAACGCCCTGTAAAACGTTAAGAACAAGGTTTAAACTCCATGGCGGAGCAACAGTTTTAAACACAGGCTTAATCCTGGCCAAAGCCTGACAAAAGGCCTGAACGTCTGGAACTTCTAACAGACGTTTGTGTAACAGAATGGACAGAGCTGAGATCTGTCCCTTTAAGGAACTAGCGGATAAACCCTTTTCTAAACCTTCTTGTAGAAAAGACAATATCCTAGGAATCCTAACCTTACTCCAAGAGTAACCTTTGGATTCACACCAATATAGGTATTTACGCCATATCTTATGGTAAATCTTTCTGGTAACAGGCTTCCTAGCCTGTATTAAGGTATCAATTACTGACTCAGAAAATCCACGTTTTGATAAAATCAAGCGTTCAATTTCCAGGCAGTCAGCTTCAGAGAAATTAGATTTTGATGTTTGAAGGGACCCTGAACCAGAAGGTCCTGTCTCAGAGGCAGAGACCAAGGTGGACAGGATGACATGTCCACTAGATCTGCATACCAGGTCCTGCGTGGCCACGCAGGCGCTATTAGAATCACTGATGCTTTCTCCTGTTTGATCCTGGCAATCAATCGAGGAAGCATCGGGAAGGGTGGGAATACATAAGCCTTCCCGAAGGTCCAAGGTGCTGTCAAAGCATCCACCAGGGCCGCTCCTGGGTCCCTGGATCTGGACCCGTAACAAGGAAGCTTGGCGTTCTGTCGAGACGCCATGAGATCTATTTCTGGTTTGCCCCAACGTCGAAGTATTTGGGCAAAGACTTCCGGATGAAGTTCCCACTCCCCCGGATGAAAAGTCTGACGACTTAGGAAATCCGCCTCCCAGTTCTCCACTCCCGGAATGTGGATTGCTGATAGGTGGCAAGAGTGAGACTCTGCCCAGCGAATTATCTTTGATACTTCCATCATCGCTAGGGAGCTTCTTGTCCCTCCTTGATGGTTGATGTAAGCTACAGTCGTGATGTTGTCCGACTGAAACCTGATGAACCCCCGCATTGTTAACTGGGGCCAAGCCAGAAGGGCATTGAGAACTGCTCTCAATTCCAGAATGTTTATTGGCAGGAGACTCTCCTCCTGAGTCCAAGATCCCTGAGCCTTCAGGGAATTCCAGACAGCGCCCCAACCTAGCAGGCTGGCGTCTGTTGTTACAATCGTCCAATCTGGCCTGCTGAATGGCATCCCCCTGGACAGATGTGGTCGAGAAAGCCAGCATAGAAGAGAATTTCTGGTCTCTTGATCCAGATTCAGAGTAGGGGACAAATCTGAGTAATCCCCATTCCACTGACTTAGCATGCACAATTGCAGCGGTCTGAGGTGTAGGCGTGCAAAAGGTACTATGTCCATTGCCGCTACCATTAAGCCGATCACCTCCATGCATTGAGCCACTGACGGGTGTTGAATGGAATGAAGGACACGGCAAGCGTTTTGAAGCTTTGTTAACCTGTCTTCTGTCAGGTAGATCTTCATTTCTACAGAGTCTATAAGAGTCCCCAAGAAGGGAACTCTTGTGAGTGGAAAAAGAGAACTCTTCTTTTCGTTTACCTTCCACCCATGCGACCTTAGAAATGCCAGTACTAACTCTGTATGAGACTTGGCAGTTTGAAAGCTTGAAGCTTGTATCAGAATGTCGTCTAGGTAGGGAGCTACCGAAATTCCTCGCGGTCTTAGCACCGCCAGAAGAGCCCCCAGAACCTTTGTGAAGATTCTTGGAGCCGTAGCCAACCCGAATGGAAGAGCTACAAACTGGTAATGCCTGTCTAGGAAGGCAAACCTTAGGTACCGGTGATGATCTCTGTGAATCGGTATGTGAAGGTAAGCATCCTTTAAATCCACTGTGGTCATGTACTGACCCTTTTGGATCATGGGTAGAATTGTCCGAATAGTTTCCATTTTGAACGATGGAACTCTTAGGAATTTGTTTAGGATCTTTAAATCCAAGATTGGTCTGAAGGTTCCTTCTTTCTTGGGAACCACAAACAGATTTGAGTAAAACCCCTGTCCGTGTTCCGACCGCGGAACCGGATGGATCACTCCCATTAGTAACAGATCTTGTACGCAGCGTAGAAACGCCTCCTTCTTTATTTGGTTTGTTGACAACCTTGACAGATGGAATCTCCCCTTTGGGGGAGAGGATTTGAAGTCCAGAAGATATCCCTGAGATATGATCTCTAGCGCCCAGGGATCCTGGACATCTCTTGCCCAAGCCTGGGCGAAGAGAGAAAGTCTGCCCCCCACTAGATCCGTTCCCGGATCGGGGGCCCTCAATTCATGCTGTCTTAGGGGCAGCAGCAGGTTTTCTGGCCTGCTTGCCCTTGTTCCAGGACTGGTTAGGTCTCCAGCCTTGTCTGTAACGAGCAACAGCTCCTTCCTGTTTTGGTGCAGAGGAAGTTGATGCTGCTCCTGCCTTGAAATTACGAAAAGAACGAAAATTAGACTGTCTAGCCCTAGGTTTGGCTCTGTCTTGAGGCAGGGCATGGCCTTTACCTCCTGTAATGTCAGCGATAATTTCTTTCAAACCGGGCCCGAATAAGGTCTGCCCTTTGAAAGGTATGTTAAGTAACTTAGATTTAGAAGTAACGTCAGCTGACCACGATTTTAGCCACAGTGCTCTGCGTGCCTGAATGGCGAAACCGGAATTCTTAGCCGTAAGTTTAGTTAAATGTACTACGGCATCTGAAACAAATGAATTAGCTAGCTTAAGTGTTTTAAGCCTGTTTGAAATTTCTTCGATAGTAATTGAGTCAAGAGTCTCTTCCAGGGACTCGGACCAAAAAGCGGCCGTGACAGACGCAATACATGCAAGGGGTTGCAATATAAAACCTTGTTGAACAAACATTTTCTTAAGGTAACCCTCTAATTTTTTATCCATTGGATCTGAAAAGGCACAGCTATCCTCCACCGGGATAGTGGTACGCTTAGCCAGAGTAGAAACCGCTCCCTCCACCTTAGGGATCGTCTGCCATAAGTCCCGTGTGGTGGCGTCTATTGGGAACATCTTTCTAAATACAGGAGGGGGGGGAAAAGGGTACACCGGGCCTATCCCACTCCTTAGTAATTATCTCTGTAAACCTCTTAGGTATAGGAAATACGTCAGTACTCGCCGGTACCGCATAGTATCTATCCAGCCTACATAATTTCTCTGGAATTGCAACGGTGTTACAATCATTCAGAGCTGCTAATACCTCCCCTAGCAGAACGCGGAGGTTTTCAAGCTTAAACTTAAAATTAGAAATGTCTGAGTCCACTCTATTGGGATCAGAACCGTCACCTGCAGATTGAAGCTCTCCGTCCTCATGTTCCGCATACTGTGACCCAGTATCTGACATGGCCCTAGTATTATCAGCGCACTCTGTTCTCATCCCAGAGTGGTCACGCTTCCCTCTAAGTTCTGGTAATTTAGACAAAACTTCAGTCATAACATTAGCCATGTCCTGCAATGTGATTTGTAATGGCCGCCCTGAAGTACTCGGCGTTACCATATCACGCACCTCCCGAGCGGGAGATGCAGGTACTGACACGTGAGGGGAGTTAGTCGGCATAACTTTCCTCTCGTTGTCTGGTGAATGATGTTCAATTTGTACAGATTGACTTTTATTTAAAGTAGCATCAATGCAATTAGTACATAAATTTCTATTGGGCTCCACTTTGGCTTTAGCACATATAGCACAGAGATATTCCTCTGAGTCAGACATGTTAAACACACTAGCAAATAAACCAGCAACTTGGAAATACTTTTCAATTTAATTTTCAATAGTATGAAAAAACGTACTGTGCCTTTAAGAAGCACAGAAAGTTATGACAGTTGAGTAACAATGAAACTGATAAACTATAATCAAATTCTTTCCGGTAAAAATACAAATTTAGCAAAGGATTGCCCCCATTAGCAATGGATAACTAACCCTTAAATAGCAGAAAAAATATACAGAATATAACGTTTTTTATCACAGTCAAGCACTATCTCACAGGTCTGCTGTGAGTGATTACCTCCCTCAAAATAACTTTTGAAGACCCTTGAGCTCTGTAGAGACGAACCGGATCATGCAGGGAAGAAAAACAGACTTGTGACTGAATTCCTGATGCGTAGTAAAAGCGCCAAATTAAGCCCCTCCCCCTCACACACAACAGTGAGGGAGATCAGTAAACTGTCATAAACTAAATAAAATGCCCGCCAAGTGGATAATTAGTGCCCAACACAATATTTCACCCAGTACCTCAGAAAATTAAACGATTTAACATGCCAGCAAAACGTTTAACCTCAAATAAATAAATTGTCACAGAAACCTACTGCTAGCCGTTCTCACTGCAATATAGGCTAAGGTTTATTCATACAGTATCATTCCAGTGAAGTGTCATTCCCCAGAATACTGAAGTGAAAATATACATACATGACAGCCTGATACCAGTTGCTACTACTGCATTTAAGGCTGAACTTACTTTATATAGGTATTTGCAGTATTTTCTAGTCAATTCCATTCTCAGAAAATAATATGCTGCTACATACCTCTTTGCAGGTGAACCTGCCCGCTGTCCCCTGATCTGAAGTATACCTCACCCCTCAGATGGCCGAGAACAGCAACATGATCTTAACTACTCCGGTTAAAATCATATAGAAACTCAGGTAGATTCTTCTTCAAAATCTCCCTGAGAATGAACAACACACTCCGGTGCTGTTTTAAAATAACAAACTTTTGATTGAAGTCATAAAAACTAAGTAAAATCACCACAGTCCTCTCACACATCCTATCTATTAGTTGGGTGCAAGAGAATGACTGGGTGTGACGTAGAGGGGAGGAGCTATATAGCAGCTCTGCTGGGTGATCCTCTTGCACTTCCTGTTGGGGAGGAGTTAATATCCCAGAAGTAATGATGACCCGTGGACTGACCACACTTAACAGGAGAAAGAAGGAACTTTCAGACCAATCTTGGATCTAAAACTTCTAAAAAGGTTCCTCAGAGTCCCATCATTCAAGATGGAGAACATTCGGATAATCTTACTTATGATCCAGGAAGGTCAATATATGACTACCGTGGATCTAAAGGATGAGTAACTACACATTCCTATCCACAAGGATCATCATCAGTTTTTCAGGTTTGCTTTTCTAGACAAGCATTACCAGTTTGTGGCTCTTCCTTTCGGGTCGGCCACTGCTTCCAGAATTTTCACAAAGGTGCTAGGGTCCCTCCTAGCGGTTCTAAGACCGCGGGGCATAGCAGTGGCACCTTTCCTAGACGACATCTTAATTCAGGCGCTGTCTTTTCAAAGAGCCAAGTCTCACACGGAGATTGTATTGGCTTTTCTGAGGTCTCACGGGTGGAAGGTGAACATCATAAAGAGTTCTCTCTCCCCACTCACAGGGGTTCCTTTCCTAGGAACTCTGATAGATTCGGTAGAAATGAAGATATTTCTGACGGAGGTCAGAAAGTTAAAGCTCTTAGCTACTTGCCGAGTTCTTCATTCTATTCCTCGACTATCTGTAGACAATCGGATTAATGGTAGCGGCAATGGACATAGTCCCTTTTGCTCGGATACACCTCAGACCACTGCAACTATGCATGCTCAAACAGTGGGACAGGGATTATGCAACATTACTACTGTAGCTTACATCAATCATCAAGGGGGAACAGAGTTCTCCAACGATGACGGCAGTAACCAAAATAATCAGGTGGGCGGAGGATCACTCCTGCCATCTCTCAGCAATTCACATCCCAGGAACTGGGAGGCGGGTTTTCTAAGTCGTCAGACTTTTTACCCGGGGGAGTGGGAACTCCATCCGGAGGTGTTTGCCCAGCTGACTCAGCTATGGGGCATTCCAGACTTGGATCTGATGACGTCCCATCAGATCTCTAAACTTCCTCTCTATGGCCTGCGTGGCCACGCAGGACTTGGTATGCAGACCTAGTGGACATGTCATCTGTTCCACCATGGATGCTGCCGATGAGGCAGGATCTTCTAATACAGGTGCTGCTTGGAGATTGAACGCTTAATTCTATCAAAGCGTGGTTTCTCTGAGTCAGTTATAGATACTCTGATTCAGGCTAGTAAGCCTGTCCCCAGCATAAGATATGGCGAAAATATCTTTGTTGGTGTGAATCCAGGGGTTACTCATGGAGTAAGATTAGGATTTCCAGGACATTGTTTTTCCTCCAAGAAGGATTGGAGAAAGGATTGTTCAGCTAGTCCCTTAAAAAGACAGATATCTGCTCTGTCTATTCTTTTACACAAGTGTCTGGCAGAGGTTCCAGACGTACTGGTGTCTACTCAGGCTTTAGTGAGAATTTAGCCTGTCTATAAGACTGCGGCTCCGCCATGGAGTCTAAATCTAGTTCTTTCAGTTCTTCAAGGGGTTCCGTTTGAACCTTTACATTCCATAGATATTAAGTTGTTATCTTGGAAAATTTTTGTTTTGGTAGCTATCTCTTCTACTCGAAGAGTCTCAGAGTTATTTGCCTTATAGTGTGATTCACCTTCCACTGGTGTTCCATGCAGATAAGGTAGTTTTACGTTCCATACCTGGTTTTCTTCATAAGGTTATTTCTAACAACAATATTAACCATGAAATTGTTTTTCCTTCTCTGTATTCGAAGAAGGAACGTCGATTAAATAATCTTGATGTGGTTCGTGCTTTAAAGTTCTACTTACAAGCAACTAAGGATTTCAGACAAACATCTTCCTTTTGTGTTGTCTATTCTGATAAGAGGAGAGGTCAGAAGGCGACTGTTACCTCTCTTTCCTTTTGGCTGAAAAGCATCATCCGTTTGGCCTACGAGACTGCTGGCCAGCAGCTTCCTGAAACAATTACTGCTCATTCTACCAGAGCAGTGGCTTCCACATGAGCTTTTAAAAACAAAGTTTCTGTTGAACAGATTTGTAAGGCAGCGACTTGGTCTTCGCTGCATACTTTTTCCAAATTTTACATATTTGATACTTTTGCTTCCTTGGAGGCTATTTTTGGGAGAAAGGTTTTACAAGCAGTGGTGCCTTCCGTTTAAAGGGTACCTGTCTTGTTCCCTCCCTTCATCCGTGTCCTAAAGCTTTGGTATTGGTATCCCACAAGTAATGAATGAATCCGTGGACTGGATACACCTTGCAAGAGAAAACAGAATTTATGCTTACCTGATAAATTACTTTCTCTTGCGGTGTACCCAGTCCACGGCCCGCCCTGGCATTTAAGTCAGGTAAAAAATGTTTTTGTTTAAACTACAGTCACCACTGCACCCTATGGTTTCTCCTTTTTCTTCCTAACCTTTGGTCGAATGACTGGGGGTGGAGCTAGATGGACAGCTCTGCTGTGTGCTCTCTTTGCCACTTCCTGTAGGGAAGGAGAAAATCCCACAAGTAATGGATGAATCCGTGGACTGGATACACTGAAAGAGAAAGTAATTTATCAGGTAAGCATAAATTCTGTTTTTTTTCCCCTTGGATGGCCCAGTGTAATCCTTTCATAACAGATATTCAGCTATCTGTTGGCAATCTTCAAATAGCTTCTATCTCAGTTAATTAGAATATTGGTCTTTTCGAAAGATGTGCTCCAACACTTCAGGCTTTAGATCTCTTGGTAATGCCATATTTTCATGTCTTGGTCAATACCCAACATAGAGTTCTATAATTTCATCCTGGGATCTTACTTATAGATTCTTCTTAGTGGTATTTCTATCTGGTCTCTTACATTGAAAATCATTTTTCCAGTGACTATTTTAATAACAGGAGATGTTTAGAATTTTAGGTACTTTATGTGATATTGTCATACCTTATTCCTTAATCATGATGGAATAATCTTGAGAACTGTTGCCACAGTTGTCTCTAACTTTTATTGGAGTCAAGATAACAAAATTTATGCTTACCTGATAAATTTATTTCTCTTGTGGTCTTGTGGTGTATCCAGTCCACGGTTCATCCATTACTTGTGGGATATTCTCCTTCCCAACAGGAAGTTGCAAGAGGACACCCACAGCAGAGCTGTCTATATAGCTCCTCCCCTAACTGCCACCCCCAGTCATTCGACCGAAGACAAGCAAAAAAAAAGGAGAAACTATAGGGTGCAGTGGTGACTGTAGTTTAAAAATAAAAAACACCTGCCTTAAAATGACAGGGCAGGCCGTGGACTGGATACACCACAAGAGAAATAAATTTATCAGGTAAGCATAAATTTTGTTTTCTCTTGTAAAGGTGTATCCAGTCCACGGGTTCATCCATTACTTGTGGGATACCAATACCAAAGCTTTAGGACACGGATGAAGGGAGGGACAAGGCAGGAACTTAAATGGAAGGCACCACTGCCTGTAAGACCTTTCTCCCAAAATTAGCCTCCGAAGAAGCAAAAGTATCAAATTTGTAGAATTTAGAAAAAGTGTGACGCGAAGACCAAGTCGCCGCCTTACAAATCTGTTCAACAGAGGCATTTTAAAAAGCACATGTGGATGCCACCGCTCTAGTGGAATGAGCTGTAATTATTGCAGGAGGCTGCTGGCCAGCAGTCTCATAAGCTAAGCGGATTATGCTTCTCAGCCAAAAGGAAAGAGAAGTTGCCGAAGCCTTTTGGCCTCTCCTCTTTCCAGAGTACACAACAAACAAAGCAGATGTTTGACGAAAATGCTTCGTAGCTTATAAATAAAACTTTAAAGCACGAACCACATCAAGATTGTGTAAAAGACGTTCCTTCTTTGAGGAAGGATTAGGACATAATGAAGGAACAACAATCACCTGATTGATGTTCTTATTAGATACTACCTTAGGAAGAAACCCAGGTTTGGTACGCAAAACTACCTTATCTGCATGGAAAATCAGATAAGGGGAATCACACTGTAAAGCAAATAACTCCGAAACTCTTCGCGCCGAGGAGATAGCTACTAGAAACAGAACTTTCCAAGATAAAAGTTTAATATCTATGGAATGCAAAGGTTCAAACGGAACCCCGTGAAGAACCTTAAGAACTAAATTTAAACTCCATGGCGGAGCAACAGGTTTAAACACAGGCTTAATTCTAACTAAAGCCTGACAAAACGCCTGAATGTCTGCAACCTCAGCCAGACGTTTGTGCAAAAGAATAGACAGAGCAGAAATCTGTCCCTTTAAGGAACTAGCAGACAATCCTTTCTCCAATCCCTTTTGGAGAAAGGATAAGATTCTAGGAATCCTGACTTTACTCAATGAGTAACCCTTGGATTCACACCAATGAAGATATTTACACCATATCTTATGATAGATTTTCCTGGTGACAGGCTTTTGAGCCTGAATTAAGGTATCAATGACCGACTCGGAAAAACCACGCTTTGATAGAATCAAGCGTTCAATCTCCAAGCAGTCAGACGCAGAGAAATTAGATTTGGATGTTTGAAAGGACCTTGAAGTAGAAGGTCCTGCCTCAGCGGCAGAGTCCATGGTGGAAAGGATGACATGTCCACCAGATCTGCATACCAAGTCCTGCGTGGCCACGCAGGAGCTATCAAAATCACCTAAGCTCTCTCCTGCTTGATCTTGGCAATCAGACGAGGGAGCAGAGGAAACGGTTGAAACACATAAGCCAGGCTGAAGGACCAGGGCGCTGCTAGAGCATCTATCAGCGCTGCCTTGGGATCCCTGGACCTGGACCCGTAACGAGGAAGCTTGACATTCTGATGAGACGCCATGAGATCCAGTTCTGGTTTGCCCCATAGTTGAATCAACCGGGCAAATACCTCCGGATGGAGCTCCCACTCCCCCGGATAAAAAGTCTGCCGACTTAAGAAATCTGCCTCCCAGTTCTCTACTCCTGGGATATGGATAGCTGAGAGATGGCAAGAGTGAACCTCTGCCCATAGAATTATCTTTGAAACCTTCAACATCGCCAGGGGGCTCTTTGTACCCCCCTGATGGTTGATATAGGCTACAGTCGTGATGTTGTCTGACTGAAATCTGATGAACCTGACCGCAGCTAGGTGAGGCCAAGCCTGAAGAGCATTGAATATCGCTCTTAGTTCCAGAATGTTTATTGGAAGGAGGGCTTCCTCCTGAGTCCACGAACCCTGAGCCTTCAGGGAGTTCCAGACTGCGCCCCAGCCCAGAAGGCTGGCATCTGTCGTCACTATAGTCCATTCTGGCCTGCGGAAGCTCATTCCCCTGGACAGATGGACCCGACATAGCCACCAGAGAAGAGAATCTCTGGTCTCTTGATCCAGATTTAACAGAGGGGACAAATCTGTGTAATCCCCATTCCACTGATTGAGCATGCAAAGTTGCAGTGGTCTGAGATGTAGGCGGGCAAACGGAACTATGTCCATTGCTGCTACCATTAAGCCGATTACTTCAATACACTGAGCCACTGACGGCTGAGAAGTGGAATAAAGAGCACGGCAGGAAGTTAGAAGTTTTGACAACCTGACCTCTGTCAGAAAAATCTTTATTTCTACTGAATCTATCAGAGTTCCTAGGAAGGAAACTCTTGTGAGAGGGGAGAGAGAACTCTTTTCTTCGTTCACCTTCCACCCATGAGACCTCAGGAATGCCAGAACAATGTCCGTATGGGACTTGGCGATTTGAAAATTTGACGCCTGTATCAGAATGTCGTCTAGGTAAGGAGCCACCGCTATGCCTCGTGGCCTTAGAACCGCCAGTAGGGACCCTAGAACCTTCGTAAAGATTCTTGGTGCTGTGGCTAACCTGAAGGGAAGAGCCACAAACTTGTAATGCCTATCTAGGAAGGTAAACCTGAGAAACCGATGATGATCTCTGTGTATCGGAATATGGAGATAAGCATCCTTTAAGTCCACGGTAGTCATATATTGACCCTCCTGGATCATAGGTAGGATGGTTCGAATAGTCTCCATCTTGAAGGATGGGACCCTGAGAAATTTGTTTAGGATCTTGAGATCCAATATTGGTCTGAAAGTTCCCTCTTTTTTGGGAACTATAAACAGATTTGAATAGAATCCTTGCCCCTGTTCCTCCCTTGGAACTGGGTGGATCACTCCCATGACCAGAAAGTCTTGAACACAACGTAAGAATGCCTCTCTCTTTATCTGGTTTGCAGATAATTGTGAGAGATGAAATCTCCCTTTTGGAGATGAGGCTTTGAAATCCAGAAGATATCCCTGGGAAACAATCTCCAGAGACCAGGGATCCTGGACGTCTCTTGCCCAAGCCTGGGCGAAGAGAGAAAGTCTGCCCCCCACTAGATCCGGTCCCGGATCTGGGGCTACTCCTTCATGCTGTTTTAGAGGCAGCAGCAGGTTTTTGGCCTGCTTTCCCTTGCTCCAAGCCTGGTTAGGTCTCCAGACTGGCTTGGACTGGGCAAAATTTCCTTCTTGTTTTGCAGTAGAGGAAGATGAAGCTGCGCCACTCTTGAAGTTTCGAAAGGAACGAAAATTAGTCTGTTTGGTCCTTAATTTGTTGAACCTATCCTGGGGAAGGGCGTGGCCTTTTCCTCCAGTAATATCAGAAATGATCTCCTTCAGTCCAGGCACGAATAGGGTCTGCCCCTTGAAGGGGATGTTGAGAAGCTTAGACTTTGAAGTAACGTCAGCTGACCAGGATTTAAGCCATAGCGCCCTACGCGCCTGAATAGCAAAACCTGAATTCTTAGCCGTTAGCTTTGCTAAATGAAAAACGGCGTCAGAAATAAATGAATTGGCTAACTTAAGAGCTTTAAGCCTGTCTAGGATATCATCCAACGGGGTCTCCACCTGTAGAGCCTCTTCAAGAGACTCGAACCAGAAAGCCGCTGCAGCAGTGACTGGGGCAATGCATGCAAGAGGCTGGAGAATAAAACCTTGTTGTATAAAGATTTTTTTAAGGAAACACTCTAATTTTTTATCCATTGGATCTAGGAAAGCACAACTGTCCTCGACAGGGATAGTTGTACGCTTAGCTAGGGTAGAGACTGCTCCCTCCACCTTAGAGACCGTCTGCCACGAGTCCCGTGTAGCGGCATCTATGGGAAACATCTTTTTAAAAGCAGGAGGGGGAGAGAACGGTACACCTGGTCTATCCCATTCCTTCGTAATAATTTCTGAAAACCTCTTAGGGATTGGAAAAACATCAGTGTAAACAGGCACTGCAAAGTATTTGTCCATTTTACACAACTTCTCTGGGACTACAATGGTGTCACAGTCATCCAGAGTTGCTAAAACCTCCCTGAGCAACAAGCGGAGGTGTTCAAGCTTAAATTTAAATGCTGTCATTTCAGAGTCAGACTGAAGTAACGCCTTCCCTGAATCAGAAATGTCACCCACAGATAGAAGCTCTCCTGCTTCGACTTCTGTACATTGTGAGGGTATATCAGACATAGCTACTAAAGCGTCAGAAAGCTCTGTATTTGTTCTAGCCCCAGAGCTGTCTCGCTTTCCTTGTAACCCTGGCAGTTTGGACAATACCTCTGCGAGGGTATGATTCATAACTGCCGCCATGTCTTGTAAGGTAAACGCATTGGACGCGCATCTACTTGGCGTCACTTGCGCGGGAGATATAGGTTCTGACACATTGGGAGAGCTAGGTGGTTTGACCTCCCTTCTGTCAGTCTGAGAAATCTCTGGTGATAAATCTTTAAAACCCATAATATGGTCTTTATAACTTATAGAAAGGTCAGTGCATTTGGTACACATTCTAAGAGGGGGTTCCACAATGGCTTCTAAACATATTGAACAAGGAGTTTCCTCTATGTCAGACATGTTTAACAGACTAGTAATGAGACCAGCAAGCTTGGAAAACACTTTAATAAATGTGAAAAAGCAATTAAACAAAAACGGTACTTTGCCTTTAAGAGAAAAAAACTACCACAAACTGCAAAACAGTGTTAAAAAGTAGTAAATTCTACGAAATTTTTACAGTGTGTATAAGAGACTAAAGCAGCATTGCACCCACTTGCAAATGGATGATTAACCCCTTAGGCCCCAAACCGGATTAGAAAAACGGTAAAACCGTTAAAAACAGTCAAACACGCTGCCACAGCTCTGCTGTGGCTCCTACCTGCCCTTAAACACGATTTTTGCAGGATAAAAACCCTCTATAGCGGTCCTAGCTGTCAGAGGACTCCTTTAGTGAAGCTGGATGTCTCAGTCTGAATATCAACTGCGCATAAAGTGCGCGAAAATAGGCCCCTCCCACCATGCATTCAATGTCAGAGGGCCTTAAAAAAGTACCCCTAGGAGTGATCTAACAAGCCATGTGGAAAACTAGGCCCCAAATAAAGATTTATCACCCTCAGAGAAAAAACGTTTTTTCTGTAAGTTATGCAAACGTTTTTACACTAAGTAATATGAGAGTTAACATGAATATTACCCTTATCTTGTAAGCATGATCCCAGTCGTTGTTAAATCACTGTATCAGGCTTACCTCAAATATACCAGGCATTGTCAGCATTTTCTAGACCTTATCATCTCTCTAGAAAAAAATATACTGAACATACCTCAAAGCAGGTGATCTGCAAACCGTCCCCCCAACTGGTTTTCTTTCCATACTCTTCAGTTATGTGTGAGAACAGCAATGGACCTTAGTTACAAACCGCTAAGATCATCAACCTCCAGGCAGATTCTTCTTCCAATTTCTGCCTGAGAGTAAAACAGTACAACGCCGGTACCGTTTAAAAATAACAAACTCTTGATTGAAGGTAAAAACTATACTAAGTCACCACATATCTCTTGATATTTCCTTTCTTGTCGAGAGTTGCAAGAGAATGGCTGGGGGTGGCAGTTAGGGGAGGAGCTATATAGACAGCTCTACTGTGGGTGTCCTCTTGCAACTTCCTGTTGGGAAGGAGAATATCCCACAAGTAATGGATGAACCCGTGGACTGGATACACCTTTACAAGAGAAATTATTTTTCTGATAAACAGGAGTATCGAAGAAATTTTGGTTGTGGTCTGTTTTCTACTAGAGGACTCAAATACTTTGTAGTTGATTTTCTCTTTGTTTTGTTACAAGGTCCTTGTTTGGGTAGACTTTCGCAAGGTCTACCATCTTTATATGGATTGTTCAAGTTATTTTGTGATCATACAATTAGTAAAATGAGCAAGTTCCAGAGGGGCTTATGGTATTCTCGTTAGGATCAGGCTCCTTTTAGGCCTACCATCTTTGGTTAGGTTGTACAATCTCTAAAGCTTACAAACAGAAAAGGGAACAGGTACCTATGTTTCTATTTAGAAACTTGATGTTTGTCTATCAGCTTCTGCTAGATTTGGTTGGAAGATTTTGTCTTCAGTTTAGTTTTTATGGATTTTATTTTTATTGCAGTTTAGTTTTTATTAAATTTTGACAATACATTTTGTATTTATTACAATTTTTTTTTGTTTCTATGTTTTATTTCTTACCCACCCTTTCCTGCATTTATATTCTCTTGCTGGTAATATCAGGGGCCCAAGATCATTAGAAACTATTACCCAAATATAACCCCATATCCTAGGTAATACCAGGCTCCCTTCCCTTTTGCCTGGATCACTTACTTGGCTGGACATCACTGGGAGGAGGAAGGGGTGGTGTCTTTGAGCAACCTTTATTAGGTAACTATGGGAGTGGACGGTTCTATCACTTCTGTAGAGGGGGTATTGCTGGTATTACCCAGGGTATGGGCCAAGATATAGAAATTGCTTATACTTGGGTGATAGTTTCTAGTTATGTACCTACTAATAGCCAATAGGCCATGTGAGTGCTAACACATATAAACTACTTGCCTGACAGGCACCCACTCTACCAAACTTACCCACTGCAGAAAGAACTGCTTCCAGTAGATAGCCACTCCAGTGCTGTACGCGTGACAGCAGAAGATCTAAGTATGTAGAGTATAATAACAATCTTACAAGAGGATGCTAAGGGGACAGTTTCTGTGACACCTGCGGTAGGCCTGTGACTTACTCCCAACTAGATGTAATTGTGCCAATACTCAATAAACTTTCCTCAGTCCAAAGAGTAGCTCTCTCAGAGGAAAATGGGCATAAAATATGAATAACCCCTCTCACAGAAGAAACTTTCTGGAGCACTTTAAAACGCTTCATCTTCCTCTTGCTGAAGCCAAAAGTAAGACTAGTTTACCAGTGAGGTGGGTGATTAAGTGCTCTGAGCATTTTTGGAATATTTGCCTCCTTCTAGTGGCCAGAAGTAGAATTCCCAGGAGTAATGGCTTGTGGACTCTCATCACCTTAATGAAAGTTAAATTTGACTTACTGGGAATCTGTTGAAGGAGTTTGGAGGCACTTTTTTCTCTATTGTTCCCTAGCGAAAAGCAGATTTTTGGTGGAACTGGAAGATCTAGCTTCTAACTTCAAATTCTGTATGTTGCTGTGACGAGACCAATCTCGCCACTGTGCATTGGAGGAGCCTGGTTGCCCGCCTGCTGCCTTTAGACTATGGCCCCATGTTGAAACGCTTACTTTTCCCCTGAAAAGACACGAAAGCCAGGTCATTCAGTACTTGCCCTATTTGAACAGTGATACCCCAGATAGCTATGCCATGTAGCCCATTTGTATAATGAAGACTTTGGCTCCATGGCAATTGAACTGTATTTCTCTGTCTGTGATAATTACATCAACCATTGTGTAAGATAATTTTATCAACCATTGTGTAAGCTAATTGTATCAACCATTGTGTAAGCTAATTGTATCAACCATTGTGTAAGGTAATTGCATCCCCGGCAGAGGGGATGATTTTGTGTGGGAGTGTCTGAGAGTATTGTATGTGTTTATTGGTTGTTTTACAAAACCCTGTCGGTGGTACTAATGTGTAAAAATGTGTATTTAAGAACAATAAACCCACAGCTCTGGCTGATATCTGTTTGACCCTCACCATGGAGCTTTGACTCATGCTTGGGGGGAGGGAGTGGGGAAATTTACTGTATGCTGCCTGTGCCTTTGCCCTTATATGCCACGGTTATACCGTTACAATTGGTGGCAAGCGACGGGATCGTTCCCACAGCCAGGACAGCTACAGGAGACACAATTCCGTGGATTTACAAGTTGGGGGCAACGCATGTCCCAGTACAGCGACCCTAAAAGCAACAGAATGGAACCAGCAGTGTTATACGAGGAGGACCTGGATGGCCGGCATGCATTAAGGAAAGGCATCTGGTACCAGGCCCTGGATAATGTACAATACCAGCAGGGTAAGAGTCTCCCCAGTGAAGAGCAGCGGTTGCAGAAGCAAGTGGCCCTGCGGATGCCCTTCCTGGGAGAGCAGCCCCTGGAGGAATGGGTGAAGGAACTAGAGCACCAGGTATGGCAGGAGCTATGGCTGGAGGATGCCTATCAGGCGCTCTGGTGGTATATGGCACAGTATATACCCTGGACAGCCGCGCATGACAAGCCAGAGGGAGAGGAGTTTGATGGTCCTGGCTTGTTATGGGAGTCCTTTGCAGAGCCTGACTTTGGGAGCCCTGCGCAGACCAGACCAGGACATTTTCTATGAGAGGGAGGCTAGGCATGACTGGGCTGATCCCCATGAGGTAGAGCCAGACCTGGCTCACTTAGCAGCCCTGGAGTGGGAACTGTAGCAGGACTACCGAGATCTCTTCCACTCCATTGGGAAGGCTCAGCAGGACAGCAAGGTGAAAGATCCAGACCCATTCAGCTGGGAAGATATTGTGGAGATTTACTGGGAAGGACCCCAGGTGGCCGGTGGAGATGGGACCGAGGTCTCTCCACCGGTCCTGCAGGGAATTGGGAGCCCAGACTCCATTCCCCAGCGTCAGGCTGAGTTACAGGGGGCAGAGACAGTTGGTCCTGTCCCCCAGCAGCAGAGGAATATGCAGGGAATTGGGAGCCCAGACTCCATTCCCCAGCAGCAGGCTGAGTTACAGGGGGCAGAGACAGTTGGTCCTGTCCCCCAGCAGCAGAGGAATGTGCAGGGAATTGGGAGCCCAGGCTACATTCCCCAGCCGCAGGCTGAGTTACAGGGGGCAGAGACAGTTTGTCCTGTCCCCCATAAGCAGAGTGAGATGCAGGGGATTGGGAGCCCAGTCTCCATTCCCCAGCGGCTGGAAGTATGTATGGGAGAGGAGCTTGTTACCCCCTCTCCCCAGCGGCAGCTTAACGCACCAGGGGGAGACAGTAAGCCCCACATTTGTGCAGATGGGACCGTGGTCTCTGCACTTACAGCACAGGGGGTAGGGACAGTCGGTCCTGTCCCCCAGCAACAGGGCTATTTAGCCAAAGGGGGGAGAGTCGGTCTCCCCCCCACAGCAGCATGGTGCTTTGTCCAAAGGGGAGACGATCGGTCTCCCCCTCCAGCAACCAGGCTCCCACCAGGCTACTTCCGTGGTAGTGCTGGCACCAGGGCAGAGTACAGCTGGTCTCTGCCCACCAATTCAGCGTACCTGTCCCCCACACAGCCGTAGTGAGGCACCTGGACATGGAAGAGTTTCTCTTCTACCCAGGTGTAGTGACCATTTATTGTGGGTGGGCTGTACTGCTGATTGTGTTTTGTGGGTGGGTTGCTGGACTAACCAGGGCACTGACCGGCAAGAGGTCAGATACCCTGTTGGAAAAGGGGAGAGATGTGACAAGACCAATCTCGCCACTGTGCATTGGAGGAGCCTGGTTGCCCGCCTGCTGCCTTTAGACTATGGCCCCATGTTGAAACGCTTACTTTTCCCCTGCAAAGACACGAAAGCCAGGTCATTCAGTACTTGCCCTATTTGAACAGTGATACCCCAGATAGCTATGCCATGTAGCCCATTTGTATAATGAAAGACTTTGGCTCCATGGCAATTGGACTGTATTTCTCTGTCTGTGATAATTACATCAACCATTGTGTAAGATAACTGCATCAACCATTGTGTAAGATAACTGCATCAACCATTGTGTACGATAACTGCATCAACCATTGTGTACGATAACTGCATCCCAGGCAGAGGGGATGATTTTGTGTGGGTGTGTCTGAGAGTATTGTATGTGTTTATTGGTTGTTTTACAAAACCCTGTGGGTGGTACTAATGTGTAAAAATAAGTATTTAAGAACAATAAACCCACAGCTCTGGCTGATATGTTTGACCCTCACCGTGGAGCTTTGACTCATGCTTGGGGGGAGGGAGTGGGGAAATTTACTGTATGCTGCCTGTGCCTCTGCCCTTTTATGCCAGGGTTATACCGTTACAGTTGCAATAAAACACTAATGCTTAATGCTGTACTACTACAAATACTGGAATAGTCCAAGCAGGTATTATTGCAAGTTCGAATAACTGGTACCTTTGCCAAAGAGGAAGAATTTTGTACAAATGGGTTGGATTATTTATGGGACAGTAAACACCAAAAAACAAAATTTATGCTTACCTGATAAATTTATTTCTCTTGTGGTGTATCCAGTCCACGGGTTCATCCATTACTTGTGGGATATTCTCCTTCCCAACAGGAAGTTGCAAGAGGACACCCACAACAGAGTTGTGTATATAGCTCCTCCCCTAACCCCCACCTCCAGTCATTTGACCGAAGATAAGTAAGAAAAAGGAGAAACTATAGGGTGCAGTGGTGACTGTAGTTTTAAAAAATAAAAACACCTGCCTTAAAGTGACAGGGCGGGCCGTGGACTGGATACACCACAAGAAAAAGAAATTTATCAGGTAAGCATACATTTTGTTTTCTCTTGTAAGGTGTATCCAGTCCACGGGTTCATCCATTACTTGTGGGATACCAATACCAAAGCTTTAGGACACGGATGAAGGGAGGGACAAGGCAGGAACTTAAACGGAAGGCACCACTGCCTGTAAGACCTTTCTCCCAAAAATAGCCCCCGAAGAAGCAAAAGTATCGAATTTGTAAAATTTAGAAAAAGTATGAAGCGAAGACCAAGTCGCCGCCTTACAAATCTGTTCAACAGAGGCCTCATTTTTAAAAGCCCATGTGGAAGCTACCGCTCTAGTGGAATGAGCTGTAATTCTTTCAGGAGGCTGCTGGTCAGCAGTCTCATAAGCGAAACGGATTATGCTTCTTAGCCAAAAAGAAAGAGAAGTTGCCGAAGCCTTTTGGCCTCTCCTCTTTCCAGAGTAGACAACAAACAATGCAGATGTTTGACGAAACTCTTTAGTAGCTTATAAATAGAACGTTAAAGCACGAACCACGTCAAGATTGTGTAACAGACGTTCCTTCTTTGAAGGAGGATTCGGACAAAGTGACAGAACAACAATCTCCTGATTGATATTCTTATTAGAAACCACCTTAGGAAGAAACCCAGGTTTGGTACGCAAAACTACCTTATCTGCATGGAAGACCAGATAAGGGGAATCACACTGTAAGGCCGATAATTCTGAAACTCTTCGAGCCGAAGAGATAGCTACTAAGAACAAAACTTTCCAAGATAAAAGCTTGATGATATCTATGGAATGCAAAGGTTCAAACGGAACCCTTTGAAGAACTTTAAGAACTAAATTTAAACTCCATGGCGGAGCAACAGGTTTAAACACAGACTTGATTCTAACTAAAGCCTGACAAAACGCCTGAACGTCTGGAACATCTGCCAGACGCTTGTGCAAAAGAATAGACAGAGCAGAAATCTGTCCCTTTAAGGAACTAGCTGATAATCCCTTTTCCAATCCTTCTTGGAGAAAAGACAATATCCTAGGAATCCTGACCTTACTCCATGAGTAAACCACGTTTTGATAAAATCAAGCGTTCAATCTCCAAGCAATCAGACGCAGAGAAATTAGATTTGGATGTTTGAAAGGACCTTGGAGTAGAAGGTCCTGCCTCAGCGGCAGAGTCCATGGTGGAAAGGATGACATGTCCACGAGATCTGCATACCAAGTCCACGCAGGTGCTATCAAAATCACAGAAGCTCTCTCCTGCTTGATCTTGGCAATCAGACGAGGGAGGAGAGGAAAAGGTGGAAACACATAAGCCAGGCTGAAGGACCAGGGCACTGCTAGAGCATCTATCAGCGCTGCCTGGGGATCCCTTGACCTGGACCCGTAACAAGGAAGTTTGGCGTTCTGACGAGACGCCATCAAATCCAGTTCTGGTTTGCCCCATAGTTGAATCAGCTGGGCAAATACCTCCGGATGGAGCTCCCACTTCCCCGGATGAAAAGTCTGCCGACTTAGAAAGTCCACCTCCCAGTTCTCTACTCCTGGGATATGGATAGCTGAGAGATGGCAAGAGTGAACCTCTGCCCAAAGAATTATCTTGGAAACCTCCATCATTGCCAGGGGACTCCTTGTTCCCCCCTGATGGTTGATATAGGCTACAGTCGTGATATTGTCCGACTGAAATCTGATGAACCTGGCCGTAGCTAGTTGACGCCAAGCCTGGAGAGCATTGAATATCGCTCTTAGTTCCAGAATGTTTATCGGAAGGAGGGCTTCCTCCTGAGTCCACAAACCCTGAGCCTTCAGGGAGTTCCAGACTGCGCCCCAGCCCAGAAGGCTGGCATCTGTCGTCACTATAGTCCACTCTGGCCTGCGGAAACTCATTCCCCTGGACAGATGGACTCGAGATAACCACCAGAGAAGAGAATCCCTGGTCTCTTGATCCAGATTTAACTGAGGAGACAAATCTGTGTAGTTCCCATTCCACTGATTGAGCATGCAGAGTTGCAGTGGTCTGAGATGAAGGCGGGCAAACAGAACTATGTCCATTGCCGCTACCATTAGGCTGATCATTTCCATACACTGAGCCACTGACGGCCGAGAAGTGCAATGAAGAACACGGCAGGAAGTTAGAAGCTTTGATATCCTGACCTCTGTCAGAAAAATTTTCATTTCTACTGAATCTATCAGAGTTCCTAGGAAGGAAACTCTTGTGAGGGGGGAGAGAGAGAACTCTTTTCTCTGTTCACCTTCCACCCGTGAGACCTTAGAAAGGCCTGAACAATGTCCGTATGGGACTTGGCAATTTGAAAAGTCGACGCCTGGATCAGGATGTCGTCTAGGTAAGGAGCCACCGCTATGCCCCGCGGCCTTAGAACCGCCAGTAGGGACCCTAGAACCTTCGTAAAGATTCTTGGCGCCGTGACTAATCCAAAGGGAAGAGCCACAAACTGGTAATGCCTGTCTAGGAAGGCGAATCTGAGAAACTGATGATGATCTCTGTGGATCGGAATGTGGAGATAAGCATCCTTTAAGTCCACGGTAGTCATATATTGACCCTCCTGGATCATAGGGAGGATGGTTCGGATTGTCTCCATCTTGAAAGATGGGACCCTGAGAAATTTGTTTACAATCTTGAGATCCAAGATTGGTCTGAACGTTCCCTCTTTTTTGGGAACTACAAACAGGTTTGAATAGAAACCCTGCCCCTGTTCCTCCCTTGGAACTGGGTGGATCACTCCCACAACCAGTAAGTCTTGAACGTAACGTAAGAATGCCTCTCTCTTTATCTGGTTGGCAGATAGTTGTGAGAGATGAAATCTCCCCTTTGGAGATGAACCTTTGAATTCCAGAAGATATCCCTGGGAAACAATCTCTAATGCCCAAGGATCCTGGACGTCTCTTGCCCAAGCCTGAGCGAAGAGAGAAAGTCTGCCCCCTACTAGATCCGGTCCCGGATCGGGGGCTACTCCTTCATGCTGTCTTAGAGGCAGTAGCAGATTTTTTGGCCTGCTTTCCCTTGTTCCAAGCCTGGTTAGGTCTCCAGACTGGTTTGGACTGGGCGAAATTTCCCTCTTGCTTTGCATTAGAGGAAGCTGAAGCTGCGCCACTCTTGAAGTTTCGAAAGGAACGAAAATGATTCTGTTTGGTCCTTAATTTATTGGACCTATCCTGAGGAAGGGCGTGACCTTTTCCTCCAGTAATATCAGAAATGATCTCCTCCAGTCCAGGCCCGAATAGGGTCTGGCCTTTGAAGGGGATGTTGAGAAGCTTAGACTTTGAAGTAACGTCTGCTGACCAGGACTTAAGCCATAGCGCCCTACACGCCAGAATGGCAAAACCTGAATTCTTAGCCGTTAGTTTGGTTAAATGGAAAACGGCGTCAGAAATAAAGGAGTTAGCTAACTTAAGAGCTTTAATCCTGTCTAAAATATCATCCAACGGGGTCTCCACCTGTAGAGCCTCCTCAAGACTCGAACCAGAAAGCCGCTGCAGCAGTGACTGGAGCAATGCATGCAAGAGGCTGGAGAATAAAACCTTGCTGTATAAAGATTTTCTTAAGGAGCCCTCCAAATTTTTATCCATAGGATCTAGGAAAGCACAACTGTCCTCGACGGGGATAGTTTATGCTTAGCTAAGGTAGAAACTGCTCCCTCCACGAGTCCCGTATAGCGGCATCTATGGGAAACATCTTTTTAAAAGCAGGAGGGGGAGAGAACGGCACACCTGGTCTATCCCATTCCTTAGTAATAATTTCCGAAAACCTCTTAGGGACTGGAAAAACATCAGTGTAAACAGGCACTGCAAAGTATTTGTCCATTTTACAGAATTTCTCTGGGACTACAATGGGGTCACAGTCATCCAGAGTCGCTAAAACCTCCCTGAGCAACAAGCGGAGGTGTTCAAGTTTAAATTGAAACGCTCTCATTTCAGAGTCAGACTGAAGTAACGCCTTCCCTGAATCTGAAATGTCACCCACAGATAGCTCTCCTGCTTCAGCTTCTGAATATTGTGAGGGTATATCGGACACAGGTATTAAAGCGTTAGAAAGCTCTGTATTTGTTCTAGCCTCGGAGCTGTCTCGCTCTCCTTGTAACCCTGGCAGCTTGGACAATACCTCTGTGAGGGTATTAGTCATAACTACATGTCCTGTAAGGTAAAAGAATTAGACGCGCTAGATGTACTTGGCGTCGCTTGAGCGGGAGTTATGGGTTCTGACACATGGGGAGAGCTAGATGGCATACTCTCCCTCTTTTCAGTCAGAGACTCCTCTGGAGATAAATCTTTAAGCGCCATAATATGGTCTTTATAGTTTATAGAAATTTCAGTACATATTCTAAGAGGGGGTTCCACAATGGCTTCTAAACATATTGAACAAGGATTTTCCTCAATGTCAGACATGTTTAACAGACTAGTAATGACACAAGCAAGTTTGGAAAACACTTTAATAAGTGTAAAACAGTAATTAAACAAAACCGTTACTGTGCCTTTAAGAGAAAAAAACTAGCACTTAAACTGCAAAACAGTGATAAAATATAGTAAATTCTTCGAAATTTTTACAGTGTGTGTAAAGGACTAAAGCAACATTGCACCCACTTGCAAATGGATGATTAACCCCTTAGCCCCCAAACCGGATTTAAAGAACGTTAACCACCGGTAAAAAAGTTAAACACCTTGTCACAGCTCTGCTGAGGCTCCCACCTGCCCTCAAATACGATTTATGGAAGAAATAAAGCCTCTATAATGGTCCTCAGATGCCAGAGGACTCTTCTAGGGAAGCTGGATGTCTCAGTCTGAATTAAAACTGCGCATCTAGAGCGCGAAAATAGGCCCCTCCCACCATGTACTGGATGTCAGAGGGGCCTTAAGAAAAGACTCCTAGGAGTATTTGACTAGCCATGTGGAAACTAGGCCCCAAATAAAGACTTATCTCCCTCAGAGAAAGAACGTCCTATTTATGTATACATGCAAACGTTTTGTCACCAAGTAATATGAGTATTGACATAAGTATTACCCTGTCTTGTAAGCATGCTCCCAGTCGCTGTTAAATCACTGCATCAGGCTTACCTCCAATACACAAGGCTCTGTCAGCATTTTCTATAACTTATTTTCATCTCTCTAGAAATATACTGAACATACCTCAAAGCAGGTAATCGGCAGACCGTTCCCCCAACTGAAGTCTTTCCCATACTCTTCAGTTATGTGTGAGAACAGCAATGGACCTTAGTTACAAACCGCTAAGATCATCAACCTCCAGGCAGAATTCTTCATCTAATTTCTGCCTGAGAGTAAAACAGTACAACGCCGGTACCGTTTAAAAATAACAAACTCTTGATTGAAGGTAAAACTACACTAAGTCACCACATATCACTTGATGCTTCCTATCTTGTCGAGAGTTGCAAGAGAATGACTGGAGGTGGGGGTTAGGGGAGGAGCTATATAGACAGCTCTGCTGTGAGTGTCCTCTTGCAACTTCCTGTTGGGAAGGAGAATAACCCACAAGTAATGGATGTACTCGTGGACTGGATACACCTTACAAGAGAAATGTTCTTAAAAAGATAGGTAATCCCTTTATTACACATTTCTCAGTTTTGCATAACCAACACTGTTATATTAATACTTTTTTACCTCTGTGATTACCTTGTATCTTGGACAGCCTGAGCGTGCAGTCCCCTTCCGTGTTTTGTATAGATCTAGGGCGATTACATAAGTCTGTGCACTTGTTCCCAGTTAATTGATTGAGAACTAGGCTGTATTAAGAACCCATGTTTTGGGAGAGACCTTGCCGTTAGACCCTGACGTGGTACGTGGGTGTGTCCCATTTGGCGGAGTGCTAGACTTCCTCTCTCTGTGTTATGTTACCTTGTATCTAAGCCTATGCAGACTGCCTCCTTATCTCAGTTCTTTTGACAGGCTTGCATTTCAGGCAATTAGTGCTGACTCATAAATAACTCCACTGGCGTGAGCACAATGTTATCTATATAGCACACATAAACTAACACTCTCTAGCTGTCAAATGCATTCAGATAAGAAAGCAGCATATGATCCTACCTATGTTTAGCTTACAAGGGCTTAGAAATTAGCTTATGAGCCTACCTATGTTTAGCTTTCAAGTAAAATACCAAGAGAACAAAGCAAATTTGATTATAAAAGTAAATTGGAAAGTTGTTTGTTTAGCTTTCAAGTAAAATACCAAGAGAACAAAGCAAATTTGATTATAAAAGTAAATTGGAAAGTTGTTTAAAATAACATGCACTATCTGAATCATGAAAGTTTAATTTGGACTTTACTGTCCTTTTAATGAAGTATTAAATTCTCAAACAATAACTGCTAGAATACTTAGCAACTGTGAAAGGGGTTTCTTTCACAACAGACTAATATGCTACCACAATGGTTGAGCAAAGCTAGAAAGGGAAGGTTTTAGACTCTCCAGATTGCTAAGGGATCCTAGGAGCAAGAGCTATGGGCCTCTAATTATCAAAGGTCTTGCGGATCAGGTCCGCAAGACGTAGCTAAATGCGGAGAGAAATACGCTCTCCGCATTTAACATTGCACCAGCAGCTCACAAGAGCTGCTGGTGCAACGCAGGGAGGTGTCAATCAACCCAATCGTACTTGATTGGGTTGATTTCTGGCGATGTCTGTCCACCTGCTCAAAGCAGGCGGACAGGGTTATGGAGCAGCGGTCTTTAGACCGCTGCTTCATAACTTGTGTTTCTGGCGAGTCTGAAGGCTCGCCAGAAACACGGGCCCACAAGCTCCGTACGGAGCTTGATAAATATGGGCCATGGCCTTTAAGTAAAACAGGATTCTAACAACATCTAAGGTGTTTAAGATGTTTAGAGGTACTAGGTCAAAAATTTATTTAAAGCAGTTCTATTCTGAACTTTCTTCCTACCCTTAAATGAGTCTTCAAATACAGGTGGCCCTCAGTTTACCACGGTTCAATTTGTGCCGTTTCAGAATAACGCCCTTTTTTTCAGTCATGTGATGCAGCATTGAGAAGCAGTGCATTGATTAAAATAGCCAGTAGGTGGCGCTGTCCGCTTGTGTTGCAGCAAAGATATGCAACACAAGCAGGCTGAAATTAATCAGTGTATAACCAGACCTGAGCAATGAAGCAGCTTTCAAAGGAACAAGATCTAGCAGCCACTTCCCTTAGCTGCAGACCCAATGCAGAGAACTGTTTGCAGAAAAATGTAAGTAAAAAAAAAAATGTTTTTGTTCATTAAAGTGACAGTCAACCTCTCATTGTACGAGTCAGCAGCAAGGGTGTTAGATATGGAGCCTTGGTTTCAAAAAGTCTGGTTCTATTGGATAATGGAAAATAATAAAAAATGACATCTATGGTGGACGATGAAGGGGAATCGGGTGGAGGCTTCCCCAGATGAGCAAATAGTCTTTAGATATTGTAAGGATGAAGTGTGTAGTGCCTGAACATAACTCTATGAAAAAATACTTTTATATTTTTAATTTGTTGGTTTAAAATGTTTATATTAAAAGTTGTTGATAGTTTATGTTGAAAATGTAAAGGAAAAGACCCCCCATATTACCTGATCCCTCATTAGGAAAGCTATTCTATATGAGTCTACAAAGGTGAAATAAAGGGGGGAGGACTTACCACCGAAAATAACTCCACAGTTTAATAGAATGACCTCTGATTTGAAAATCTCATCTTGGAAAAAAGAAGAAAGATAGGCCCATTTGCCAAACTCTTCATGAGAGTAAATAAAGAATGAAGTATACGAACTTTCAATAAAGAGAAAACCCTAAAGTCGGGAATAATCTTGTTAAGTGAATGTTATGTTATCTTACCTGATATGTTTTAATGGTGAAATGATTATGATTGTTCCAAGAAATGTGGAAATGAAGTGGAGAAAATAAAAATTATTTCAACTAAAGTGACAGTCAACCATAGAATTGTTATTGTTTTAAAAGATAGATAATCCCTTTATTACTCATTTATTACTTTATTACTCATAAAATTAAAAGTCCTATCTGAATAATGAAAGTTTAATTTATACTTGACTGTCCCTTTAAACTTAGTTTGATGATGATACAGTCTGTTGTGTGATTATTAGCAAAAGTTTTTGTTCACTAAACTTAGTTAGATGATGATACAAGCTGTTGTGTGATTATTTTATACTGTTAATAATGCTGTTTAGCATTTAAAGTCTTCATTTCAAAGCTTTAAAAATAATGTGGTGTTACTTATGACAATTTTGAGAGGGGCCTGGAACCTAACTCCCTTACTTCACATTGACTTAAATTATAAACTGGACTTCAATTTACAACGGTTTCTATTTACAACCATTCCTTCTGGAACCTAACCTTGGCGTAAACTGAGGGCTACCTGTATAGTAGTTTCAGTGAGATGGATAGGCTTAGAAAATGGATGCTGTGTAGCTCTGAGGAACAGATAAATATCCTAGAAATTAACTGGATCCTGCAAATGACAAAACAAGTTTAAAAAAAAAAAGTCTTGGAAAAAAAAAAAAAAAAAACTTTACTATTGGGATTTTAGAAGTTGAGAAGAATTAATAGAAAGGGGCTCTCTTAGTATAGTATAGGAACATCACCAATTATCTAACAAAGTCCAAAACTTAGAAAGGAACCCAGTAATGATTGTCTTAATTGTACTTTTGAGGATGTTCATGACCAATGAGAAGATTGCATGCAAGAATCAGCAAATTATTAAATAAACTTTTATTTGGCTTTTTTTTTTTCTCCAACATTGGTGTGTCCGGTCCACGGCGTCATCCTTACTTGTGGGAATATCTCTTCCCCAACAGGAAATGGCAAAGAGTCCCAGCAAAGCTGGCCATATAGTCCCTCCTAGGCTCCGCCCACCTCAGTCATTCTCTTTGCCGTTGCACAGGCAACATCTCCACTGAGATGGTTAAGAGTTTTTTGGTGTTTAAATGTAGTTTTTTATTCTTCTATCAAGTGTTTGTTATTTTAAAATAGTGCTGGTATGTACTATTTACTCTGAAACAGAAAAGGATGAAGATTTCTGTTTGTGAGAGGAAGATTATTTTAGCAGACAGTAACTAAAATCGATTGCTGTTTCCACATAGGACTGTTGAGATGAAGTAACTTCAGTTGGGGGAAACAGTTAGCAGACTTTTCTGCTTAAGGTATGACTAGCCATATTTCTAACAAGACTGTGTAATGCTGGAAGGCTGTCATTTCCCCTCATGGGAACCGGTAAGCCATTTTCTTAGTCTCAAACAGAATAAAGGGCTTAATATGGGCTATAAAACTGGTAGACACTCTTATGGGCTAAATCGATTGCTTTATTTGGACATTTTATACATGTTTATGCTGATATTTCACATTTATAAACTTGGGGAACGTTTTTTAACGGCAGGCACTATGTTAGACACCTTTTCCAGTCAGTGAGGGCCTTCCCAGTTGGGGCTGAGCCTCATTTTCGCGCCATTACTGCGCAGTTGTTTTTGAGAGCAAGACATGCAGATGCATGTGTGAGGATCTGAAAGTGGCTGGAAAAGTTTCTAGAAGGCGTCATTTGGTATCGTATTCCCCTCTGGGTTTGACAAAGTCACTGCAAAGGCTGTAGCTGGGACTGTATAGGGGTTAAAATTGTAAACGGCTCCGGTTCCGTTATTTTAAGGGTTAAAGCTCTGAAAATTGGTGTGCAATACTTTTAATGCTTTAAGACACTGTGGTGAAAATTTTGTAAATTTTGAACAATTCCTTCATATTTTTTCACATATATCAATCATCAGGGGGGAACAAGGAGTTCCCTGGCGATGAAAGAAGTGACCAAGATAATTCAATGGGCGGAGGATCACTCCTGCCATCTATCTGCGATCCACATCCCAGGTGTGGAAAACTGGGAAGCGGATTATCTGAGTCGTCAGACATTCCATCCGGGGGAGTGGGAACTCTACCCGGAGATCTTTGCCCAGTTGACTCAATTATGGGGCATTCCAGACATGGATCTGATGGCGTCTCGTCAGAACTTCAAGGTTCCTTGCTACGGGTCCAGATCCAGGGATCCCAAGGCGACTCTAGTAGATGCACTAGTAGCACCTTGGACCTTCAACCTAGCTTATGTGTTTCCACCGTTTCCTCTCATTCCCAGGCTGGTAGCCAGGATCAAACAGGAGAGGGCTCCGGTGATCTTGATAGCTCCTGCGTGGCCACGCAGGACTTGGTATGCAGACCTGGTGAATATGTCATCGGTTCCACCATGGAAGCTACCTTTGAGACAGGACCTTCTTGTTCAAGGTCCATTCGAACATCCAAATCTGGTCTCCCTCCAGCTGACGGCTTGGAGATTGAACGCTTGATTCTATCAAAGCGTGGGTTTTCAGATTCTGTGATAGATACTCTGGTTCAGGCCAGAAAACCGGTAACTAGAAAAATTTACCATAAAATATGGAAAAGATATATCTGTTGGTGTGAATCCAAGGGATTCCCATGGAATAAGTTAAAAATTCCTAAGATTCTTTCCTTTCTGCAAGAAGGTTTGGAGAAAGGATTATCTGCGAGTTCTCTAAAGGGACAGATTTCTGCTTTATCTGTCTTACTACACAAACGACTGGCAGCTGTGCCAGATGTTCAAGCTTTTGTTCAGGCTCTGGTTAGGATCAAGCCTGTTTACAGACCTTTGACTCCTCCCTGGAGTCTAAATCTAGTTCTTTCAGTTCTTCAAGGGGTTCCGTTTGAACCCCTACATTCCATAGATATTAAAGTGAAGGTTAAGTTTAGTGGTTTCATCGCCTGTAATATATTATATAAGTCCTAAATAACATGATCGCTATTTTTTTTTTAAATATAAGTATATAGATTATAGTGTTATAAACATGTTATATTTACTCTCCCGGCCGTTTGTTGCTCCTCCCTCCATTGATTTCCGGATTATTCATTACATTATGTACAGAGCAGTCCCACCCGCTCTGTACGTCATTCAAAAGCTCGTTCACGTTTTCATGAGCAATTGCGCATGCGCACCACTCGCCGTAATTTGTATTTGCGCCTGCGTGACCTATTTTGACAAAATACAAGACATAGCCGGAGGAATCGAGGAAAGCGCATGCGCAAAACTAGAACGCGCGTTGAGCCTAACACATAGGAAGTAAATACAACGCATGCGCATTAGTTAGAGTTTTGCGGTGACGTAATTTGACGGCCGCCTAACGGCCAGTGTCTCTATTGGCTTAGAAAAAAACGTGACCAGGATAAGGAAAAAAAAACAAAAAAAACGGGCTGTTTAAACAGTCTAATGAATCGGATAAAGAAGAGGTAATAAATACATTAACATAGCGAAACGAAAATTTTGATGAATTAAACACATTTATTTGGATACTATTTACAGGGAAAGAAGTTTAATAACTAAAACTTTACCTTCACTTTAAGTTATTATCTTGGAAAGTTTTGTTTTTGGTTGCTATTTCTTCTGCTAGAAGAGTTTCAGTTATCTGCTCTGCAGTGTTCTCCGCCCTATCTGGTGTTCCATGCAGATAAGGTGGTTTTGCGTACTAAGCCTGGTTTTCTTCCAAAGGTTGTTTCTAACAAAAATATTAACCAGGAGATAGTTGTACCTTCTTTGTGTCCGAACCCAGTTTCAAAGAAGGAACGTTTGTTACACAATTTGGACGTAGTCCGTGCTCTAAAATTCTATTTAGAGGCTACAAAGGATTTCAGACAAACATCTTCTCTGTTTGTCGTCTATTCTGGTAAAAGGAGAGGTCAAAAAGCGACTTCTACCTCTCTTTCCTTTTGGCTGAAAAGCATCATCCGATTGGCTTACGAGACTGCCGGACGGCAGCCTCCTGAAAGAATCACAGCAGCTCATTCTACTAGGGCTGTGGCTTCCACATGGGCCTTCAAGAACGAGGCTTCTGTTGATCAGATATGTAAGGCAGCGACTTGGTCTTCACTGCACACTTTTGCCAAATTTTACAAATTTGATACTTTTGCTTCTTCGGAGGCTATTTCTCCAACATTGGTGTGTCCGGTCCACGGCGTCATCCTTACTTGTGGGATATTCTCTTCCCCAACAGGAAATGGCAAAGAGTCCCAGCAAAGCTGGTCACATGATCCCTCCTAGGCTCCGCCCACCCCAGTCATTCTCTTTGCCGTTGCACAGGCAACATCTCCACGGAGATGGTTAAGAGTTTTTTGGTGTTTAAATGTAGTTTTTATTCTTCTATCAAGTGTTTGTTATTTTAAAATAGTGCTGGTATGTACTATTTACTCTGAAACAGAAAAGGATGAAGATTTCTGTTTGTAAGAGGAAGATGATTTTAGCAGACAGTAACTAAAATCGGTTGCTGTTTCCACATAGGACTGTTGAGATGAAGTAACTTCAGTTGGGGGAAACAGTTAGCAGACTTTTCTGCTTAAGGTATGACTAGCCATATTTCTAACAAGACTGTGTAATGCTGGAAGGCTGTCATTTCCCCTCATGGGGACCGGTAAGCCATTTTCTTTGTCAAAAACAAACAGAATAAAGGGCTTATTATGGGCTAAAAAACTGGTAGACATTTTTATGGGCTAAATCGATTGCTTTATTAGTGCATATTATTCAGATTTAGGCTAATAATTGGCATTTATAATCTTGGGGAACGTTTATAAAACGGCAGGCACTGTATTGGACACCTTTTTCAGTCAGGGGGCCTTTCTAGTCATAGTCTGAGCCTCATTTTTGCGCCATTAATGCGCAGTTGTTTTTTGAGAGCAGGACATGCAGATGCATGTGTGAGGATCTAAGAATCTCAGAAAAAGCTTTTAGAAGGCGTCATTTGGTATCGTATTCCCCTCAGGGCTTGGTTGGGTCTTAGCAAAGACTATATCTGGGACTGTATAGGGGTTAAATTGAAAAACGGCTCCGGTTCCGTTATTTTAAGGGTTAAAGCTCTGAAATTTGGTGTGCAATACTTTTAAGGCTTTAAGACACTGTGGTGAAATTTTGGTAATTTTTGAACAATTCCTTCATACTTTTTCACATATTCAGTAATAAAGTGTTTTCTGTTTGAAATTTAAAGTGACAGTAACGGTTTTATTTTAAAACGTTTTTTGTGCTTTGTTGACAAGTTTAAGCCTGTTTAACATGTCTGTACCTTCAGATAAGCTATGTTCTATATGTATGAAAGCCAATGTGTCTCCCCATTTAAATTTATGTGATAATTGTGCCATAGCGTCCAAACAAAGTAAGGACAGTACTGCCACAAATAATGATATTGCCCAAGATGATTCCTCAAATGAGGGGAGTAAACATGATAGTACATCATCTACTGTGTCTACACCAGTTTTGCCCATGCAGGAGGCCCCTAGTACATCTAGTGCGCCAATACTTATTACCATGCAACAATTAACGGCTGTAATGGATAACTCCATAGCAAATCTTTTATCCAAAATGCCTACTTATCAGAGAAAGCGCGACTGCTCTGTTTTAAACACTGAAGAGCAAGAGGACGCTGATGATAATTGTTCTGTCATACCCTCACACCAATCTGAAGGGGCCATGAGGGAGGTTTTGTCTGAGGGAGAAATTTCAGATTCAGGAAAAATTTCTCATCAAGCTGAACCTGATGTTGTGACATTTAAATTTAAATTAGAACATCTCCGCGTACTGCTTAAGGAGGTGTTATCTACTCTGGATGATTGTGACAATTTGGTCATTCCAGAGAAATTATGCAAGATGGACAGGTTCCTAGAGGTTCCGGTGCCCCCCGACGCTTTTCCTATACCCAAGCGGGTGGCGGACATAGTAAATAAAGAGTGGGAAAAGCCCGGCATACCTTTTGTTCCTCCCCCCTATATTTAAGAAATTATTTCCTATGGTCGACCCCAGAAAGGACGTATGGCAGACAGTCCCCGAGGTCGAGGGGGCAGTTTCTACTCTAAACAAACTCACTACTATTCCTATCGAAGATAGTTGTGCTTTCAAAGATCCTATGGATAAAAAATTGGAAGGTTTGCTTAAAAAGATTTTTGTACAGCAAGGCTACCTTCTACAACCAATTTCATGCACTGTTCCTGTCACTACGGCAGCGTGGTTCTGGTTCGAGGAACTAGAAAAGTCGCTCAGTAGAGAAACTCCATATGAGGAGGTTATGGACAGAGTTCACGCACTTAAATTGGCTAACTCTTTTATTTTAGATGCCGCTTTGCAATTAGCAAAATTAGCGGCGAAAAATTCAGGGTTTGCTATCGTGGCGCGCAGAGCGCTTTGGCTAAAGACTTGGTCAGCGGATGTGTCATCCAAGACAAAATTGCTTAATATTCCTTTCAAAGGTAAAACTTTATTTGGACCTGATTTGAAAGAGATTATTTCAGACATCACTGGGGGAAAGGGCCACGCCCTTCCACAGGATAGGTCTTTTAAGGCTAAAAATAAACCTAATTTTCGTCCCTTTCGCAGAAATGGACCAGCCTCTAATTCTGCATCCTCTAAGCAAGAGGGTAATGCCTCACAACTCAAACCAGCCTGGAAACCAATGCAAGGCTGGAACAAGGGTAAGCAGGCCAAGAAGCCTGCCACTGCTAACAAAACAGCATGAAGGAGTAGCCCCCGATCCGGGACCGGATCTGGTGGGGGGCAGACTTTCTCTCTTTGCTCAGGCTTGGGCAAGAGATGTTCAGGATCCTTGGGCGCTAGAAATAGTTTCTCAAGGTTTTCTCCTGGAATTCAAGGAACTACCCCCAAGGGTAAGGTTCCACAAGTCTCACTTATCCTCAAACCAAATAAAGAGACAGGCATTCTTACATTGTGTAGAAGACCTGTTAAAGATGGGAGTGATACACCCAGTTCCAATAAAGGAACAAGGAATGGGATTTTATTCCAATCTGTTCGTAGTTCCCAAAAAAGAGGGAACGTTCAGACCAATTTTGGATTTGAAGATCCTAAACAAATTTCTCAGGGTACCATCGTTCAAAATGGAAACCATTCGAACGATTCTACCCACCATCCAGGAAAGTCAATTTATGACTACCGTGGATCTAAAGGATGCGTACCTACATATCCCTATCCACAAGGAACATCATCAGTTCCTAAGGTTCGCTTTTCTGGACAAACATTACCAGTTTGTGGCTCTTCCATTCGGATTAGCCACTGCTCCAAGGATTTTCACAAAGGTGCTAGGGTCCCTTCTAGCGGTTCTAAGACCAAGGGGCATTGCAGTAGTACCTTACTTGGACGACATTCTAATACAAGCGTCGTCCCTGTCAAAGGCAAAGGCTCATACGGTCATCGTTCTAGCCTTTCTCACATCTCACGGATGGAAGGTGAACAAAGAAAAGAGTTCTCTGTCCCCGTCAACAAGAGTTCCCTTCTTGGGAACAATAATAGATTCCTTAGAAATGAGGATTTTTCTGACAGAGGTCAGAAAATCAAAACTTCTAAGCTCTTGTCAAGTGCTTCATTCTGTTCCTCATCCTTCCATAGCGCAGTGAATGGAAGTAATAGGATTGATGGTTGCAACAATGGACATAGTTCCCTTTGCACGAATTCATCTAAGACCATTACAACTGTGCATGCTCAAACAGTGGAAATGGGATTATACAGACTTGTCTCCAATGATTCAAGTAGATCAAAAGACCAGAGATTCACTCCGTTGGTGGCTGACCCTGGACCATCTGTCTCAGGGAATGAGCTTCCGCAGGCCAGAGTGGGTCATTGTCACGACCGACGCCAGTTTAGTGGGCTGGGGTGCGGTCTGGGAATCCCTGAAAGCTCAGGGTCTATGGTCTCGGGAGGAGTCTCTTCTCCCGATAAACATTCTGGAACTGAGAGCGATATTCAATGCTCTCAGAGCTTGGCCTCAACTAGCAAAGGCCAAATTCATAAGGTTCCAATCAGACAACATGACGACTGTTGCTTATATCAATCATCAAGGGGGAACAAAGAGTTCCCTGGCAATGAAAGAAGTGACCAAAATAATTCAATGGGCGGAGGTTCACTCCTGCCACTTGTCTGCGATCCACATCCCAGGAGTGGAAAATTGGGAAGCGGATTTTCTGAGTCGTCAGACATTTCATCCGGGGGAGTGGGAACTCCATCCGGAAATCTTTGCCCAAATAACTCAATTATGGGGCATTCCAGACATGGATCTGATGGCGTCTCGGCAGAACTTCAAGGTTCCTTGCTACGGGTCCAGATCCAGGGATCCCAAGGCGACTCTAGTAGATGCACTAGTAGCACCTTGGACTTTCAACCTAGCTTATGTATTCCCACCGTTTCCTCTCATTCCCAGGCTGATAGCCAGGATCAATCAGGAGAGGGCCTCGGTGATCTTGATAGCTCCTGCGTGGCCACGCAGGACTTGGTATGCAGACCTGGTGAATATGTCATCGGCTCCACCATGGAAGCTACCTTTGAGACAGGACCTTCTTGTTCAAGGTCCATTCGAACACCCAAATCTGGTCTCCCTCCAACTGACGGCTTGGAGATCGAACGCTTGATTCTATCAAAGCGTGGGTTTTCAGATTCGGTGATAGATACTCTGGTTCAAGCCAGAAAACCTGTAACTAGAAAAATTTACCATAAAATATGGAAAAAATATATCTGTTGGTGTGAATCCAAAGGATTCCCATGGAATAAGATAAAAATTCCTAAGATTCTCTCCTTTCTTCAAGAAGGTTTGGAGAAAGGATTATCTGCAAGTTCTCTAAAGGGACAGATCTCTGCTTTATCGGTCTTACTACACAAAAGACTGGCAGCTGTGCCAGATGTTCAAGCTTTTGTTCAGGCTCTGGTTAGGATCAAGCCTGTTTACAGACCTTTGACTCCTCCCTGGAGTCTAAATCTAGTTCTTTCAGTTCTTCAAGGGGTTCCGTTTGAACCCTTACATTCCATAGATATTAAGTTACTATCTTGGAAAGTTTTGTTTTTGGTTGCAATTTCTTCTGCTAGAAGAGTTTCAGAGTTATCTGCTCTGCAGTGTTCTCCTCCTTATCTGGTGTTCCATGCAGATAAGGTGGTTTTGCGTACTAAGCCTGGTTTTCTTCCTAAAGTTGTTTCTAACAAAAATATTAACCAGGAGATAGTTGTACCTTCTTTGTGTCCGAATCCAGTTTCAAAGGAGGAACGTTTGTTACACAATTTGGACGTTGTCCGTGCTCTAAAGTTCTATTTAGAGGCTACTAAAGATTTCAGACAAACATCTTCCTTGTTTGTTGTTTATTCTGGTAAAAGGAGAGGTCTAAAAGCGACTTCTACCTCTCTTTCCTTTTGGCTTAAAAGCATTATCCGATTGGCTTATGAGACTGCCGAATGGCAGCCTCCTGAAAGAATCACAGCTCACTCCACTAGGGCTGTGGCTTCCACATGGGCCTTCAAGAACGAGGCTTCTGTTGACCAGATATGTAAGGCAGCGACTTGGTCTTCACTGCACACTTTTGCCAAATTTTACAAATTTGATACTTTTGCTTCTTCGGAGGCTCTTTTTGGGAGAAAGGTTTTGCAAGCCGTGGTGCCTTCCGTTTAGGTGACCTGATTTGCTCCCTCCCTTCATCCGTGTCCTAAAGCTTTGGTATTGGTTCCCACAAGTAAGGATGACGCCGTGGACCGGACACACCAATGTTGGAGAAAACAGAATTTATGCTTACCTGATAAATTACTTTCTCCAACAGTGTGTCCGGTCCACGGCCCGCCCTGGTTTTTTAATCAGGTCTGATGAATTATTTTCTCTAACTAGTCACCACGGTACCATATGGTTTCTCCTATATATATTTCCTCCTGTCCGTCGGTCGAATGACTGGGGTGGGCGGAGCCTAGGAGGGATCATGTGACCAGCTTTGCTGGGACTCTTTGCCATTTCCTGTTGGGGGAAGAGAATATCCCACAAGTAAGGATGACGCCGTGGACCGGACACACCGTTGGAGAAAGTAATTTATCAGGTAAGCATAAATTCTGTTTTTTTTTAGTAGACATCCCAAAGTATTGATCTAGGCCAATTTTGGTATATTTCATACCACCATTTCACCGCCAAATGCGATCAAATACAAAAAATTGTTCACTTTTTCACAAACTTTCGATTTCTCACTGAAATTATTTACAAACAACTTGTGCAATTATGGCATAAATGGTTGTAAATTCTTCTCTGGGATCCCCTTTGTTCAGAAATAGCAGACATATATGGCTTTGGCGTTGCTTTTTGGTAATTAGAAGGCCGCTAAATGCCACTGCGCACCACAAGTGTATTATGCCCAGCAGTTAAGGGGTTAATTAGGGAGCTTGTAGGGTTAATTTTAGCTTTAGTGTAGTGTAGTAGACAACCCCAAGTATTGATCTAGGCACATTTTGGTATATTTCATGCCACCATTTCACCGAAAAAATGCGATCAAATTAAAAAAAAAACGTAAAATTTTTCACAATTTTAGGTTTCTCACTGAAATCATTTACAAACAGCTTGTGCGATTATGGCACAAATGGTTGTAAATGCTTGTCTGGGATCCCCTTTGTTCAGAAATAGCAGACATATATGACTTTGGCATTGCTTTCTGGTAATTAGAAGGCTGCTGCGCCTCACATGTGTATTATGGCTAGCAGTGAAGGGGTTAATTAGGGAGTTTGTAGGGAGCTTGCAGGGTTAATTTTAGCTTTAGTGTAGAGATCAGCCTCCCATCTGACACATCCCACCCCCTGATCCCTCCCAAACAGCTCCCTTCCCTCCCCCACCCCAAAATTGTCCCTGCCATCTTAAGTACTGGCAGAAATTCTGCCAGTACTAAAATAAGTGTTTAAAAAAAAAAAAATTTTTTAGCATATTTACATATGCTACTGTGTAGGATCCCCCCCTTAGCCCCCAACCTCCCTGATCCCCCCCAAAACCGCTCTCTAACCCTCCCCTCTGCCTTATTGGGGGCCATCTTGGGTACTGGCAGCTGTCTGCCAGTACCCAGTTTGCAATAAAAAGTGCTTTTTTTTGTTTGTTAGTTTTGTTCTGTAGTGTAGCTTTCCCCCCCCCCCCCCCACACACACACAGACAAACCCCCACCACCTTGCTGATCGTTTTTTTTTTTGCATTTTTTAAATTTTTTTATTTGAGCATTTTCTGTAGTGTAGCGGTTCCCACCCGCTCCCTCCCCGTGCACATGCGCGCCCCCAGCCACGATCCCGCCCCCCTTCACATCACCAGGGCCATCGATGGCCGCCTCCCGGTCCGGCTCCCACCCACCAACGCATTAAGCCACAGATCTCCGGTGCAGAGAGGGCCACAGAGTGGCTCTCTCTGCACCGGATGGCTTAAAAAGGTTATTGCAGGATGCCTCCATATCGAGGCATCACTGCAATAACCGGAAAGCAGCTGGAAGCGAGCAGGATCGCTTCCAGCTGCTTTCCACACTGAGGACGTGCAGGGTACGTTCTCAGGCGTTAACTGCCTTTTTTCTGAGGACGTACCCTGCACGTCCTCAGTCGTTAAGGACCAAGGCCATTTTTCATTTTCTTTCCCTTAAAGACCAGTTTTTTTTACATTTCTGCGGTGTTTGTGTTTAGCTGTAATTTTCCTCTTACTCATTTACTGTACCCACACATATTATATACCGTTTTTCTCGCCATTAAATGGACTTTCTAAAGATATCATTATTTTCATCATATCTTATAATTTACTATAATAAAAAAAATTATAAAATGTGAGGGGAAAAAAAATGGAAAAACACACTTTTTCTAACTTTGACCCCCAAAATTTGTTACACATCTACAACCACCAAAATACACCCATGCTAAATAGTTTCTAAATTTTGTCCTGAATTTAGAAATACCCAATGTTTACATGTTCTTTGCAAGTTATAGGACCATAAATACAAGTAGCACTTTGCTATTTCCAAACCATTTTTTTTTTTTCAAAATTAGCGCTAGTTACATTAGAACACTGATATCTTTCAGGAATCACTGAATATTTTTTTTTTAGTAGACATCCCAAAGTATTGATCTAGGCCAATTGTGGTATATTTCATGCCACCATTTCACCGCCAAATGCGATCAAATACAAAAAATAGTTCACTTTTTCACTAATTTTTTCACAAACTTTCGGATTCTCACTGAAATTATTTACAAACAGCTTGTGCAATTATGGCATAAATGGTTGTAAATTTTTCTCTGGGATCCCCTTTGTTCAGAAATAGCAGACATATATGGCTTTGGCGTTGCTTTTTGGTAATTAGAAGGCCGCTAAATGCCACTGTGCACCACACGTGTATTATGCTAAGCAGTGAAGGGGTTAATTAGGGAGCATGTAGGGAGCTTTTTGGGGTAATTTTAGCTTTAGTGTAGTAGACAACCCCAAGTATTGATCTAGGCCCATTTTGGTATATTTCATGCCACCATTTCACCGCCAAAAGCGATCAAATTAAAAAAAAAAAAAAACTTTACATTTTTCAAATTTTATGTTTCTCACTGAAATCATTTACAAACAGCTTATGCAATTATGGCACAAATGGTTGTAAATGCTTCTCTGGGATCCCCTTTGTTCAGAAATAGCAGACATATATGGCTTTGGGGTTGCTTTTTGGTACTTAGAAGGCCGCTAGATGCCGCTGCGCATCACACGTGTATTATGGCTAGCAGTGAAGGGGTTAATTAGGTAGCTTGTAGGGTTAATTTTAGCTTTAGTGTAGAGCTCAGCCTCCCACCTGAAACATAAGACACCCTGATCCCTCCCAAACAGCTCTCTTCCCTCCCCCACCCCACAATTGTCCCCGCCATCTTAAGTACTGGCAGCAACTCTGCCAGTACTAAAATAAAAGGTATATTTAGGCTTTTTGGGGGTTTTTTAAGCATATTTACAAATGCTGCTGTGTAGAACCCCCCCTTAGCCCCCAACCTGACTGATCCCCCACCAAACAGCTCTCTAACCCTCCCCCTCTGCCTTAATGGGCGCCATCTTTGGTACTGGCAGCTGTCTGCCAGTACCCCACTTTAGAATAAAATTGTTGCTTTTTTTATTTTATTTCCACTTTTCTGTAGTGTAGCTCCCCCCCACCCCCTCCTAGATACCTTCGATTGTTTTATTTTCCAAAATTAAATTATCCCTTTCTCATAGTTTTACTTTTTTCATAGACAATCTTTTCTGTAGTGTAGCGGCTCCCGCCCTGTGTACACGCCCCCATTGGTTTCGGCCCCGATCCCGCCCCCCTCTACATTACCCGGCTTATCGATGGCCTCCCACCCACCAACAATACCGGCCACCGATGTCCGGTGCAGAGAGGGCCACAGAGTGGCTCTCTCTGCATCGGATGGGGTAAAATGTTATTGCAGTGATGCCTCAATAGAGGCATCACAGCAATAACCGGAAAGCGGCTGGAAGCGATCAGGATCGCTTTCAACTCCAACGTCGTACAGGGTACGTCGCTGGTCTTTAAAGACCAGGTTGTGTGCGACGTACCCTGTACGACGCGTGTCGTTAAGGGGTTAAAGGGATACTAAACCCATTTTTTTCTTTAATGATTCAAATAGAGCATGCAATTTTCTAATTTACTTATACTATCAATGTTTCTGCTTTCTCTTGCTCTCTTTATTTGAAAAGCAGGAATGTAAAACTGCTTTTAAGAGCAGGACAATTTTTGGTTCAGAACATGGGTTACCCTTGCTCATTGGTGGCTACATTTAGCCACCAATAAGCAAGGGTAACCCATGTTCTGAACCAAAAAACACATGTACTACTTCAAAAAGCCTTCTAAAGCATTAGACATGCAACTGCTGTTTCCTACCAAATATTGATGTTCTATAAAAAGGTAGAGTAGAACAGTTTGCCAAAACTCAAACTAGGACATTCACTGCAAGCAGAGTTTCTTAAAACTTTAAAATAGATTTTGAGATGGAACATTTGAGCTTATAGACCTTTTTGGGGGGTCTTGGTTAAAAATCTGACAGTTTAAATATGTTTACGGTTTTAAATTAAGTAAAAACATAGGTTATATTACAAGTATGTTGTGACAGACACCGGCTACCCCGACTGGGTAGCTCCGCCAAGAGGGTCCTTCCTGTCCCTTGAACTTTTAGCTATAGAGCGGAGAGAAGTGATTATAGCCAGAGCTCACCCAAATAACCAAACATAACAAGTATTCAGGTGGAACAAGAACATACTTTATTGTGAAAACACACACTTATATACACCCAGCTCATCTTGATAAGGGTCTTACCTGGCCCCCAGATCTCCCGCCATTCCCACCCCTCCAGACAGGCTGGCGCCCCCCCATAGTCACAGAGTCCCAGTGGTACAGAGGTGGTGATTCCAGGGGAGCGGCAGCACTTTCAGGGTGTCGTTGGAAAGCCCTCTAGTCCCCAGATGCCACAGTCAAAAAAAAAAAAAAGTGACATGATCCATTGCTGGGGGCCGGAGTGGCAGTTGATCAAACATACACCAGAGAAACCACAGGGAGTAGGGGGTCCGAAACCCCAAGTTCCCAATGGAGCTTCCTTTTGCCCTCCCTAGGGAGTACTAATCCCCCAAAAAGCAGAGTTCTGGGGCAAAGGGCCGCTGGAGCCACGTGGGGTATAGGTTATCAGGTGTCCGTGATGCGGCCGACCAGCAGTTCCAGGAGCCCAGTCAGCTGGAGAGGGCTTAGGCAGTCAGATCAGCTCTTCCGTGAGGATGTACAAACCACAAAACAAGCAATAGGAAGTCTGGGAGATCGCATAAGCCATGAAAGGGCAAAATCTGCAGATAAAAATGAGTTAGCCAGGTAGCTTTGGCAGCTCGGTATCCGTTACAGTGCTCCCCCTGAAAAGTCCGGCAGACTCGGCTAGATCCTCATACGGGTCGGCCTGGGGCTGTCCGGGGGCTATTTCAGCTCACTTTGCTGGGAAAGTCCATCAGCATTCCCATTGTTCTTTCCGAGACAGTATTGGATAGTGAAATTGAAAGACTGCAAGGCTAAGCTCCACTGCAACAGGCGTCCATTGTCCCCAGAAACGCTGTTGAGCCAAATCAGGGGGCTGTGGTCCCTGAGAACCGTAAAGCGTTGTAGGTTTTTTTTTTTGTTTTTTTAAGGGCCCACACCAGGGCCAGACACTTTCTCCACTGCTGCTTAGCCTACCTCTCTGGGCAACAGCTTTCTACTAATGTAGGCTACGGTGTGTGTTCATGGCCCTCCTCATCCACCTGGCTCAGCACTGCTCCCAAACCGAACATGGAGGCATCTGTATGGACACAAAAACATTTGGATGGGTTAGGAGCAGCCAGGATAGGGGCAGAAGTTAGAGCTGTTTTAAAGGGACACTAAACCCAATTTTTTTCTTTCATGATTCAGATAGTGAATACATTTTTAAATAAGATTCCAATTTACTTCTATTACCTAATTTGCTTCATTATTTAGATATTCTTTGTTTAAAAAATAGCAATGCACATGGGTGAGCAAATCGAACGAAGCATCTATGTGCACCCACCAATCAACAGCTCATGAGCCTATCTAGATATGCTTTTCAGCAAAGGATATCAAGATAATTAAGCAAATTAGTTAATAGAAGTAAATTAAAAAGTTGTTTAAAATCGCATGCTCTGAATCATTAAAGAAAAAAAGAAAAAAAGAAAAAAAAAAAAAAAAAAAAAAAATCGGGTTTCATGTTCCTTTAAGGCTCTGGAAGGCTTCACACTTGGGGGACCACAGGGCCTGTGGGGGCAACTATTTCCTGGTCAGGTCAGTCAGGGATTTGCCCAGGGCACTGTAGTTGGGGACAAACTTGGGGTAGTACCCGGCAGTCCCTAGAAAAGCTTGGACTTGGGGGTAGGCAAGTTCGCGACTGCCTCAATCTTGGCCGGCTCCGGCCACTTCTTCCCAGTCTACTCTGTGTCCAAGGTACTGGACCTCAGAGAGCCCTATCATACATTTGTCTGGCTTGAGTGTCAGACCTGCAGCCCTGATGCGGTCTAGAATGATGCCTAGATGGGACAAATGGTCTTCCCAGGTTTTGTTGTAGACCACAATGTCGTCCAGGTATGCACAGGCATAATCCTGGAGGCCATCAACCATCCTCTGGAAGGTCGCTAAAGCATTCTTCATCCCAAATGGCATGACCTTAAACTGGTATAGGCCGAATGGGCTGATAAAGCCGACTTCGGAATAGATTTCGGATCCAGGGAGATTTGCCAGTACCACTTGCAGATGTCTAGGGTAGTCAGGAAGTTGCCACGGGCGATGCGGTCTGAGGTCATCTACCCGGGGCATAGGGTAGGCATCTGTTGTGGTTCTGTCATTGAGCCTACAGTAGTCTATGCAGGACCGGGGTGGTCCCGTCCCGTTTGGGTACCAGTACCACCGGGAATGCCCAGGGACTGATGGATGACTCAATGACGCCTGTGTCCAGCATCTCCCTGCGCATATTTTCCCTAACCGCTTTGGTGACCCTGTATGCCGGCTGTCGCAGGTGCACCTGTCTCGGGGTCTCCACCGCTACCAAGGTATACCCAGGGTCAGTGGAGAACATTTTGATGGTTCTCTAGAACTCATCTGACTTTTTCCCCTCGTCTATCGTTATGTCACCTACGCCTGTGGGTGCCCTATTCCGCCTGAGCAGCTCCAGCATGGGGAGTCCTCCACAGCCGGAGCACAAATGGCAGCTACCTCCTCTGGCCTCTCCTGGTATGCCTTCAGCATGTTCACATGAAAGGTCCGGCAGACCCGGTCATCTGAGCATTTGGCTACTAGGTAGGTTGTGTTACACAGCTGCTCTACTATGCAGTAGGGTCCCTGCCAGGAAGCCTTTAACTTGTCCATCTTGACAGGCTTCAGGGCAAGGACCTTCTGCCCCACGTTTAAGGTACGGTTACGAGCATTCCTGTCGTACCACCGTTTCTGCCTACCTTTGACGATTTGAAGGTTTTCTATCTCGAACCATTTCGAGGTCCTTCAGTCAGTCCCTGAACGCTAGGACATACCCCTCAATGGAGTGCCCTTCTTCCCCAACTGATCCTTCCCAGTGTGCTCTCAGTATGTCTAGGGGCCCCCTCACTCTCTGGCCATATACTAATTCAAAGGGGGAGAACCCAGTGGATTCCTGTGGCACCTCTCTGTAAGCGAACAGGTGCGGCAGGTATCTTTCCCAATCCTTGCGAGAGGCCAAGGAGGTCCTAAGCAGCTGCTTTAGGGTCCTGTTAAACCTCTAACACAACCCATTAGTTTGGAGGTGGTATGGAGAGCTCGGCAGGGGTCTTATCCCACAAAGCCTCTATAGCTGTTTTGTGAGCTCTGCAGTAAACTGGGTTCCTTGGTTGGAGATCACCTCCTGGGGAAAACTTCCCTGGAAAATATCTGGAGCAGCCCATCTGCCACTGTCTCTGCCTGGATATTGGGTGGCATAATCTACCACGGTCAGTATATATTTTTTCCTTGGGGGGATGGGACGGGGCAAGGGACCCACAATGTCAACAGTTACCCTGATGAAAGGTTAGTCAATGATGGAGAGGGGGTGCAGGGAGACGATGGAGAGGGGGTGCAGGGAGACTTTGGAGTGGTCCCGTCTTGTCTACTCTCTGGCAAACGTCACAGGCACAACAGTACTGTCTAACAACTCTGCTGACCCCGGCCCAGAAGGTCTGAGTCTTACCCCCAGCAACACGAACTGTAAGGAACTTCCATATCTGGTCCGAACTGGTGACCACGTGTGGCTGGACAAGGGTAACAGTGGCCCCGCTGTCTCATAGTCCTTTTTCCTGCCAGCCGTTGATCCAGACAACCTGGCAGTGGTGCAGGAGGTTGTCGCCTGTCGCGGCTTGTATGGGGTCCACCTCCATGTAGTACCCTGACCTTTTCTTCTGCCAAATTGGCATAGTCAGCTGGGCCCTCTAATTCCAGACAGTGGGCGGCGGCCCTGTAGCACCCAGCAGGGGCTCTTGTCCATTGACCCGTGGGGATTTTCTCTTTTTTCCCACCACCGGACAGTGGGCTTTGATATTGGACCCGTCTGATTGCATTCAAAGCACCGCCGGGGTGAACTGGGCCTGGAGGGGCAGAAAGGTGCCTGCTGAATCTGGAGGTAGTGGGGAGCCACCGGGGGTGAGCAGAGGCTGGGGTGGAGCGACTCACCTGATGCCAGGAATCCAGGAACTGAACGGCCAGGGCAGCAGCTTGGTCGGCTGTTTCGTGCTTCCTATTCCTGACCCACTCTCGTACCTACGGCGGGGAATGATCATAGAGGTGCTCGAGAAGTATGAGCTGGTTGGCTTCAGCCAGGGTGGTTACTTGGCAGCCTGTGAACCAATAGTCCAAGGAGCGGGTAAATCAGTGCGTCCACTCCAGGAAAGGCTTCCCCTCTTCTTAGTCCTCGAAACTTTAGCCGGTGAGCCTCCGTCGTGATAGCATACCGGGCTAGGAGGCGCTCCTTTACCCCGTCATGGTTCTTTCTGTCCCATGAGGGAACAGTGTGGAAGGCCTCTAGGGCTCGTCCAGATGGCTTTCCAATCATGATGGTTACTCAGTCGGCACTGGCAATGCCCTGCAGTTCACACTGCGTCTCAAACCCTTAGAGATATCTATCTCCTCATCTTCGTCTTTAAAGACACGGAAAGCCTTGTGTGGTAGCTTCTTTGGCGGGGGGAGGAGGCTCTAGAGTGACCAGAACGGCTCCCCCATGGACTTCTGGACCTCCAACATTCTAAGGCGGGTGGCATCTGTGATTATCCGAGTGATAACCTCTTCTGGTGGTCCCATAAAGGGCTGGATCTCCCTCTGCATCTCAGACAGGGCTGTCCCCCCCCTGTAAATGCCTCGCTGGGCTGGAAACTGCTTCAACTGCTGCCAGGCTCACTAGCCGGTTCGATCGCCCTCCATTAGTCCTGCAATGATTGCTGCCTTTGACTTATTGCCAGCGACTTTCCCATGAGCTTCTAACAAGTCTTTGAGCATACTCTTCCTGAGCTTAGAGTACTGCTGCTCCATCCGAATAGAGCTTCAGTTGTACCAGGTAGACGGAAGCATCCCACCAATGCCAACCAGTTGTGACGGACATCGGCTAACCCGACTGGGTAGCTCCGCCAAGAGGGTCCTTCCTGTTCCTGGAACTTATAGCTATAGAGCAGAGAGAAGTGATTATAGCCAGAGCCAAACCAAATAACCAGACAGAACCAGTATTCAGGTGTAATAAGAACATACTTTATTGTGAAAACACACACACACGTATATACACCCAGTTAATCTTATCTAACCCCCAGATCTCCCACCTGGGGTATAGGTTAGCAGGTGTCCAGGGTGATGCGGCAGTTCCAGGAGCCTGGCCAGCCGGAAAGGGGTTAGGTGGTCACAGTTCAGCTCTTCCCTGAGGATGTACAAACCACAAAAGCAATAGGAAGAGTCAGAGATCACGTAAGCCATGAAAGGGCCAAATCTGCAGTAAAAAGGAGTTAGCCAGGTAGCCTTCGCAGCCTGGTATCCATGACATATAAAAGTAAATGTGTAATAATCTTGAGTGGTTTTTTTTTTTTGGTTTTTTTTTTACTTACCTTTCCACTATCCCACCTAAAAATATATCTATGAACATATAGGATTATTTTCTATAGAGTGTGCTTGCTCGCAATAGTTTCACTACTGCATATGTGCAAGGCTGCAGAGAAGCCGACAGGCTGATAAAGGCACCAGTGATGGTACATTTTAGACTAAGTATGTTGCAATGAAAAATATATTAGTTTAAAAAAAAAACATAATTTATGCTTACCTGATAAATTCCTTTCTTCTGTAGTGTGATCAGTCCACGGGTCATCATTACTTCTGGGATATTAACTGCTCCCCTACAGGAAGTGCAAGAGGATTCACCCAGCAGAGCTGCATATAGCTCCTCCCCTCTACGTCACTCCCAGTCATTCGACCAAGGACCAACGAGAAAGGAAAAGCCAAGGGTGAAGTGGTGACTGGAGTATAAATTAAAAAATATTTACCTGCATTAAAAACAGGGCGGGCCGTGGACTGATCACACTACAGAAGAAAGGAATTTATCAGGTAAGCATAAATTATGTTTTCTTCTGTTAAGTGTGATCAGTCCACGGGTCATCATTACTTCTGGGATACCAATACCAAAGCAAAAGTACACGGATGACGGGAGGGATAGGCAGACTCTTTATACAGAAGGAACCACTGCCTGAAGAACCTTTCTCCCAAAAATAGCCTCCGATGAAGCAAAGGTGTCAAATTTGTAAAATTTGGAAAAAGTATGAAGCGAAGACCAAGTTGCAGCCTTGCAAATCTGTTCAACAGAGGCCTCATTCTTGAAGGCCCAAGTGGAAGCCACAGCTCTAGTAGAATGAGCTGTAATTCTTTCAGGGGGCTGCTGTCCAGCAGTCTCATAGGCTAGGCGTATAATAATCCAAAGCCAAAAGGAAAAAGGTGGCTGAAGCTTTTTGACCTCTCCTCTGCCCAGAGTAAATGACAGAGAAGACGTTTGTCGGAATTCCTTAGTTGCCTGCAAGTAAAATTTTAGAGCCCGGACTACATCCAGGTTGTGCAGTAGACGTTCCATCTTTGAAGAAGGATTTGGGCATAAAGAAGGAACAACAATCTCTTGATTGATATTCCTGTTAGTAACTACCTTAGGTAAGAACCCAGGTTTAGTACGCAGGACTACCTTATCCGAATGAAAAATCAAATAAGGAGAATCACAATGTAAGGCTGATAATTCAGAGACTCTTCGAGCCAAGGAAATAGCCATTAAAAATAGAACTTTCCAAGATAACAACTTTATATCAATGGAATGAAGGGGTTCAAACGGAACGCCCTGTAAAACATTAAGAACAAGGTTTAAACTCCATGGTGGAGCAACAGTTTTAAACACAGGCTTAATTCTGGCCAAAGCCTGACAAAAAGCCTGGACGTCAGGAACTTCTGACAGACGTTTGTGTAACAGAATGGACAGAGCTGAGATCTGTCCCTTTAATGAACTAGCAGATAAACCCTTTTCTAAACCTTCTTGTAGAAAAGACAATATCCTAGGAATCCTAACCTTACTCCAAGAGTAACCTTTGGATTCACACCAATGTAGGTATTTACGCCATATCTTATGGTAAATCTTTCTGGTAACAGGTTTCCTAGTCTGTATTAAGGTACTAATAACTGACTCAGAAAACCCACGTCTTGATAAAATTAAGCGTTCAATTTCCAAGCAGTCAACTTCAGAGAAGTTAGATTTTGATGTTTGAAGGGACCCTGTATCAGAAGGTCCTGTTTCAGAGGTAGAGACCAAGGCGGACAGGATGACATGTCCACCAGGTCTGCATACCAAGTCCTGCGTGGCCACGCAGGTGCTATTAGAATCACTGATGCTCTCTCTTGTTTGATTCTGGCTATCAATCGAGGAAGCAACGGGAAGGGTGGAAACACGTAAGCCATCCTGAAGTCCCAAGGTGCTGTCAGAGCATCTATCAGGACTGCTCCTGGATCCCTGGATCTGGACCCGTAACGAGGAAGCTTGGCGTTCTGTCGAGACGCCATGAGATCTATCTCTGGTTTGCCCCAACGTCGAAGTATTTGGGCAAAGACCTCCGGATGAAGTTCCCACTCCCCCGGATGAAAAGCCTGACGACTTAAGAAATCCGCCTCCCAGTTCTCCACTCCCGGGATGTGGATTGCTGACAGGTGGCAAGAGTGAGACTCTGCCCAGCGAATTATCTTTGATACTTCCATCATAGCTAGGGAGCTTCTTGTCCCTCCCTGATGGTTGATGTAAGCTACAGTCGTGATGTTGTCCGACTGAAACCTGATGAACCCCCGAGTTGTCAACTGGGGCCAAGCCAGGAGGGCATTGAGAACTGCTCTCAATTCCAGAATGTTTATTGGCAGGAGACTCTCCTCCTGACTCCATAGTCCCTGAGCCTTCAGGGAATTCCAGACGGCACCCCAACCTAGAAGGCTGGCGTCTGTTGTTACAATTGTCCAGTCTGGTCTGCTGAATGGCATCCCCCTGGACAGGTGTGGCCGAGAAAGCCACCATAGAAGAGAATTTCTGGTCTCTTGATCCAGATTCAGAGAAGGGGATAAGTCTGAGTAATCCCCATTCCACTGACCTAGCATGCACAGTTGCAGTGGTCTGAGGTGTAAGCGTGCAAAGGGTACCATGTCCATTGCCGCTACCATTAAGCCGATTACCTCCATACATTGAGCCACTGACGGGTGTTGAATGGAATGAAGAGTGCGGCAAGCACTTTGAAGTCTTGATAGCCTGTCCTCTGTCAGGTAAATCTTCATTTCTACAGAATCTATAAGAGTCCCCAGGAAGGGAACTCTTGTGAGTGGAACGAGTGAACTTTTCTTTTCGTTCACCTTCCATCCATGTGACCTTAGAAATGCCAGCACTAACTCTGTATGAGATTTGGCAGTTTGAAAGCTTGAAGCTTGTATCAGAATGTCGTCTAGGTATGGAGCTACCGAGATTCCCCGCGGTCTTAGTACCGCCAGAAGAGCACCCAGAACCTTTGTGAAGATTCTTGGCGCTGTAGCCAATCCGAATGGAAGAGCCACAAACTGGTAATGCCTGTCTAGGAAGGCAAACCTTAGGTACCGGTAATGATCTTTGTGAATCGGTATGTGCAGGTAAGCATCTTTTAAATCTACAGTGGTCATGTACTGACCCTCTTGGATCATAGGTAAAATTGTCCGAATAGTCTCCATCTTGAACGATGGAACTCTTAGGAATTTGTTTAGGATCTTTAAGTCCAGGATTGGTCTGAAAGTTCCCTCTTTTTTGGGAACCACAAACAGATTTGAGTAAAACCCCTGTTCCGATCGTGGAACTGGATGGATTACTCCCATTAACAAGAGCTCTTGTACGCAGCGTAGAAAAGCCTCTTTCTTTGTCTGGATTGTTGACAATCTTGACAGATGAAATCTCTCTCTTGGAGGAGAGTATTTGAAGTCCAGAAGGTATCCCTGAGATATTATCTCTAGCGCCCAGGGATCCTGAACATCTCTTGCCCAAGCCTGGGCGAAGAGAGAAAGTCTGCCCCCCACTAGATCCGATCCCGGATCGGGGGCCCTCAATTCATGCTGTTTTGGGGGCAGCAGCAGGTTTCCTAGTCTGCTTGCCCTTGTTCCAGGACTGGTTAGGTTTCCAGCCTTGTCTGTAGCGAGCAACAGCTCCTTCCTGTTTTGGTGCAGAGGAAGTTGATGCTGCTCCTGCTTTGAAATTACGAAAGGAACGAAAACTAGACTGTCTAGTCTTGGCTTTGGCCTTGTCCTGAGGCAGGGCATGGCCTTTACCTCCTGTAATGTCAGCGATAATCTCTTTCAACCCGGGCCCGAATAAGGTCTGCCCTTTGAAAGGTATATTAAGCAATTTAGACTTAGAAGTAACATCAGCTGACCAGGATTTTAGCCACAGCGCCCTGCGTGCCTGAATGGCGAATCCTGAATTCTTCGCCGTAAGTTTAGTAAGATGTACTACGGCCTCCGAAATGAATGAATTAGCTAGTTTAAGGACTCTAAGCCTGTCCGTAATGTCGTCCAGAGTAGCTGAACCAATGTTCTCTTCCAGAGACTCAATCCAGAATGCCGCTGCAGCCGTGATCGGCGCAATGCATGCAAGGGGTTGCAATATAAAACCTTGTTGAACAAACATTTTCTTAAGGTAACCTTTTTTATCCATTGGATCTGAAAAAGCACAGCTATCCTCCACCGGGATAGTGGTACGCTTAGCTAAAGTAGAAACTGCTCCCTCCACCTTAGGGACCGTTTGCCATAAGTCCCTTGTGGTGGCGTCTATTGGAAACATTTTTCTAAATATCGGAGGGGGTGAGAACGGCACACCGGGTCTATCCCACTCCTTAGTAACAATTTCAGTAAGTCTCTTAGGTATAGGAAAAACCTCAGTACTCGTCGGTACCGCAAAATATTTATCCAACCTACACATTTTCTCTGGTATTGCAACTGTGTTACAATCATTCAGAGCCGCTAACACCTCCCCTAGTAATACACGGAGGTTTTCCAGTTTAAATTTAAAATTTGAAATATCTGAATCCAGTCTGTTTGGATCAGAACCATCACCCACAGAATGAAGTTCTCCGTCCTCATGTTCTGCCACCTGTGACGCAGTGTCTGACATGGCCCTAATATTATCAGCGCACTCTGTTCTCACCCCAGAGTGATCACGCTTACCTCTTAGTTCTGGTAATTTAGCCAAAACCTCAGTCATAACAATAGCCATATCCTGTAATGTGATTTGTAATGGCCGCCCAGCTGTACTCGGCGCTACAATATCACGCACCTCCCTCTGAGCGGGAGATGTAGGTACTGACACGTGAGGCGAGTTAGTCGGCATAACTCTCCCCTCGTTGTTTGGTGAAATTTGTTCAATTTGTACAGATTGATTTTTATTTAAAGTAGCATCAATACAGTTAGTACATAAATTTCTATTGGGCTCCACTTTGGCATTGCAACAAATGACACAGGTATCATCCTCTGAATCAGACATGTTTAACACACTAGCAAATAAACTTGCAACTTGGAAATACAATTCAAATAGAATAATATTAAAACGTACTGTGCCTTTAAGAAGCACAGAAGATCTATGACAGTTAAAAATTAATAAATTGAAACAGTTATAGCCTCAATCCTTGTAAACAACACAACTTTAGCAAAGGTTTAATCCCATTAGCAAAGATAACAATTTCTGAAAGCAGGAAACAAATTACAGAATAAAAGTTTTTATTTCAGTCAAACTATAATTCTCACAGCTCTGCTGAGAGAAATTACCTCCCTCAAAATAAGTTTTGAAGACCCCTGAGCTCTGTAGAGATGAACCAGATCATGCAGGGAATACAATGAGTTGCTGACTGAAATATTTGAAGCATAGTAAAAGCGCCCCTCCCCCACACACACAGCAGTGAGGGAGAACAGAAACTGACAGAAAAAACAGATTTAAGCAACTGCCAAGTGGAAAAATGGTGCCCAAACATTTATTCACTCAGTACCTCAGCAAATGAAAACGATTTTACATTCCAGCAAAAACGTTAAACATAATCTCTAGTTATTAAACAGCTTTATGTCTTTCTTACAGTGTAATTCTAGTGAAGTACCATTCTCCCAGAATACTGAAGTGTAAAGTATACATACATGACATTATATCGGTATGGCAGGATTTTCTCATCAATTCCATTGTCAGAAAATAAAAACTGCTACATACCTCTATGCAGATTCATCTGCCCGCTGTCCCCTGATCTGAAGTTTACCTCACTCCTCAGATGGCCGAGAACAGCAATATGATCTTAACTACTCCGGCTAAAATCATAGCAAAACTCTGGTAGATTCTTCCTCAAACACTGCCAGAGAGGTAATAACACACTCCGGTGCTATTTTAAAATAACAACTTTTGATTGAAGATATAAAACTAAGTATAATCACCATAGTCCTCTCACACGACCTATCTAGTTGCTGGGTGCAAGAGAATGACTGGGAGTGACGTAGAGGGGAGGAGCTATATGCAGCTCTGCTGGGTGAATCCTCTTGCACTTCCTGTAGGGGAGCAGTTAATATCCCAGAAGTAATGATGACCCGTGGACTGATCACACTTAACAGAAGAAAATATGTGGTTTTACTTGTAAAGTAAATATATTTCTTTCATGTAATTGGCAAGAGTCCATGAGCTACTGACATATGGGATATACAATTCTACCTGGAGGGGCAAAGTTTCCCAAACCTCAAAATGCCTAGAAATACACACCTCACCACACCCACAATTAAGTTTTACAAACTTTTGGCTAGATTACGAGTTTTGCTTTAGAGGCTATGCGGTGCTAACAAGCAGTTTTCTATCGCAACTCACTTACCTGCAGCGCTGGTATTACGGGTTTTTACAAACCCGTCGTTAAAAGACAAGAAGTGAACGTTGAGCAAAATTTTGCTCCTTACCGCACTCCAAATACCAGCGCTGCTTAAGTCAGCGGTGAGCTGGTCGTACGTGCTCGTGCACGATTTCCCCATAGGAGTCAACGGGGAGAGCCGGCTGAGAAAAAGTCTAACACCTGCATAAAAGCAGCGTAAAACTCACTAACGCAGCCCCATTGATTCCTATGGGGAAATAACATTTATGTCTACACCTAACACGAACCTCTGCCGCTTCCTTGAGGATGGATGTCCGGCCTTCAGAACTGTAAGTTGATCTTCAGGGGGTTAGTGTTAGGTTTTTTTTTAAGGGTGTATTGTGTGGGTTTTATTTTTAAGTTAGGGTTTGGGCCTGCAAAAGAGCTAACTGCCCTTTTAAGGGCAATGCCCATCCAAATGCCCTTTTAAGGGCAATGGGGAGCTTAGGTTTTTTTAGATAGTATTTTATTTGGGGGGTTGTTTGTGTGGGTGGTGGGTTTTACTGTTGGGGGGGTGTTTGTATTTTTTTTTTTTTACAGGTAAAAGAGCTGATTACTTTGGGGCAATGCCCCGCAAAAGGCCATTTTAAGGGCTATTGGTAGTTTAGGCTAGGGGTTTTTTTTTGGGGGGGGGCTTTTTTTAAATTTTGATAGGGCTATTAGATTAGGTGTAATTAGTTTAAATATCTGTAACTTGTTTATTATTTTCTGTAATTTAGTGTTTGTTTTTTTTGTACTTTAGCTAATTTAATTTAGGTAATTGTATTTTATGTATTTAATTATAGTGTAGTGTTAGATGTTATTGTAACTTAGGTTAGGTTTTATTTTACAGGTACTTTTGTATTTATTTTAGCAAGGTAGTTAATAGTTAACTATTTAATAACTATTCTACCTAACAAATTTGCCTGTAAAATAAACCCTAAGCTAGATACAATGTAATTATTAGTTATATTGTAGCTAGCTTAGGGTTTATTTTATAGGTATTTAGTTTTAAATAGGAATAATTTAGGTAATGATAGGAATTTTTGTTTAGATTTATTGTAATTATATTTAAGTTAGGGGGCGTTAGTGTTCGACTTAGGTTTAGGGGTTAAAACATTTAGTATAGTAGCGGCGACAGATTAGAGGTTAATAAGTGTAGGTAGGTGGCGGCTGTTAGGGAAGGCAGATTAGGGGTTAATATTTAACTAATATTTGCGAGGCGGGAGTGTGGCGTTTTAGGGGTTAATGTTTATTATAGTGGGACTGCAGATTAGGGGTTAATAAATGTAGGTAGGTTGCGGCGACATTGGGGCGGCAGATTAGGGGTTAAAAATTTAATTTTAGTGTTTGCGATGCGGGAGGGCCTCGGTTTAGGGGTTAATAGGTAGTTTATGGGTGTTAGTGTACTTTTTAGCACTTTAGTTATGAGTTTTATGTTACAGCGTTGTACCATAAAAACTACTGACTTAAATGCGGTAGGACTCTTGACAGGGTTGGGTGTACCGCTCACTTTTTGGCCTCCCAGGACAGACTCATAATACCGGCGCTATGGAAGTCCCATAAAAAAAACTTTACGAAGTTTACGTAAGTCGTTTTGTGGTAAGGCCAAAGAAGTGTGCGATACACCTATACCTGCAAGACTCATGATATCAGTGGGCATAAAAAAGCAGCGTTAGGACCTCTTAACGCACAACTTGTAATATAGCCGTTTGCCTCCTATGGAGGTGGTGAAGTAAGTTTGTGCTAAGATTTCTACGTTGATATGTGCTTCTCAGCAATTTTGAAGCCTGATTCCTCTCAGAGTACAGTGAATGTCAGAGGGATGTGAAGGGAGTATCACCTATTGAATGCAATGGTTTTCCTCACAGGGATCTATTTCATAGGTTCTCTGTTATCGGTCGTAGAGATTCGCCTACCTCCCTCCTTTTTAAGATCTACGATATACTCTCATATATTCCATTACCTCTACTGATAACCGTTTCAGTACTGGTTTGGCTATCTGCTATATGTGGATGGGTGTCTTTTGGTATGTTTTCATTACTTAAGACACTCTCAGCTATGGTTTGGCACTTTATGTATTTATATAAAGTTCTAAATATATGTATTGTACTTATATTTGCCATGATTCAGGTTTTAGTATATTTCCTTTTTTTAGTTTCATATCTAGCAAGAGCCAGAAAATTCCAGCACTCAAAAGAGGAGATGCACGTCACTTCAGGGCCACTACCTAAGGCCCCAAAAAAAGTATCAGAATCAAGTAATGAAAGTGACAGCAAATAACTTATTAAAAAGTTACATAAACAAAAAGAACGGCAGCGTTTCGGGATGCTATCCCTTATTCATGCCATACAAACATTACTGACTTATATACCAACTTACCACTAGGTGGCGCTAATAATCATTTTATCTATTAACACATTCATTTCCTATACAGCAATATAATATAGTGTTCACATAATTTTACAAAATGTTAAATACACAAGTCATTCCTAATACAATAAGCAGAATAAATATCCTGACTTATAGAAGAATCAAAATAAATCTTCCTATCAGCTCACAGCAAAAAACATAACTTTATTACCTAAGGCTGGGGCTATAAAAATACAGATAAGTCCCAGTCTTTATTTAGACCTTTAGGCTCAAGGGACCCTAATTCATAAATCCAAAAGGATTCTCTCTGTTTAAGACGAAGTTCCCTACCCCCCCCCCCCCTTCTACGTGCCACTTCAATATGGTCAATTTGAAATTTAAGTTGGCTAATTGAATGACCAACTTTCAGAAAATGATTAGCTAATGGTGCTTTTAAATTAATAGTACGTTTATTACTTTTGTGTTCTATAATCGATATGGCGCCACCTGGTGGCGATATATAGATGACATATTTGGAAGATGGTTGGGCGACGTTGGAACCCTGGTGGATTTTGTGAATGAACTAAATGTATCCACATATCATTGAATTTAAATTAGTTTGGAGCGAGGAATTTATAGACTTCCTTGATGTAAGAGTCATTAAAGAAGGCAATTCATTTAAAACTGATCGTTTTAGAAAAAGCACTGACCGCAATAGCCTTTTAAAGTTTGAGAGTGCTCATCCTTTCTCTCTGATTAGGTCTCTTCCCCATAGCCAACTCTTACACGTCCGTAAGATTGTCTCAGATGAGAGTATTACAGACAAAAGGCTAGAAGAAATGGGGAACAGATTTAAGGAGAGAGGATATCCAGATAAATTAATTGCAGAGGAGATCAATTTAGTGAGATCTATACCTAGACCTAATTTGCTATCTGTAAAAAACAGAAATAAGTCTGAAAGAATAGATGATAAAAAGCAAATATTGCTTTTTGTGTCTGAACATAATTCACAGAGTTTTGAAATTCAGAGGATCATAAATTAGCACTGGGGAGTGCTAGCTAGATGTAATCCGAATATAGCAGAATTTCAAGTACATCCAATGTCAGCCTACAAAAAAAAAAAAAAAAAGGTATGAATATTCAAAAGAAATTGGTAAGAGCAGATGTAGGCCCTAGAATTAAAACTGGTTCCCGATATATCACTACAAAAGACCAGGGTTGTTATCCGTGTTTAGGATGTTCATGTTGCGGTAACATGACTAAAGGTCCCGTATTTTATCACCCCCACTCTGGGAAAAAATATTCCATAAAAGTTTTTTTTACCTGTTAAACAACATTTATAATTTAAATGATTAAATGCCCATGTGGAGGTGTTTATATAGGGGAGTCCACTAGATCTGCCAAGGATAGGATTATAGAACACAAAAGTAATATACGTACTGGTAATTTAAAAGCCCCATTAGCTAATCATTTTCTGAATGTTGGTCATTCAATTAGCCAACTTAAATTTCAAATTATTGACCACATTCAAGTGGCACATAGAGGGGAGGGGGGGGATAGGGAACTTAGTCTTAAACAGAGATAATCCTTTTGGATTTATGAATTAGGGTCCCTTGAGCCTAAAGGTCTAAATAAAGACTGGGACTTATCTGTATTTTTATAGCCCTAGTCTTAGATAATAAAGTTATGTTTTTGCTGTATGAGCCGATAGAAGAATCACCATAAATCTTCCTAAGTCAGGATATTTATTCTGCTTATTGTATTAGGTATGACTTGTGTATTTAACATTTTGTAAAATTATGTGAACACTGTATATTATATTGCTATATAGGTAATGAATGGGCTATGCTGTTTGCATTTTTTCTCATTCCTGAAACTGCCATATAAGGAAATTGATAATTTTGCTTTATATGTTTTTTTCCTCTTACATTTGCAAGATGTCTCAATCTGATCCGGTCTCAGAATTCACTGTTGGATCCCAGCTGCTTGATAACAGTTCTACCCAAGCAAAGTGCATTTGTTGTAAACTTGTGGAGATTATACCTCCAGCTGTGGTTTGTAATAGTTATGATAAACTTTTACATGCAGAAAAACAGAATTTATGTTTACCTGATAAATTACTTTCTCCAACGGTGTGTCCGGTCCACGGCGTCATCCTTACTTGTGGGATATTCTCTTCCCCAACAGGAAATGGCAAAGAGCCCAGCAAAGCTGGTCACATGATCCCTCCTAGGCTCCGCCTACCCCAGTCATTCGACCGACGTTAAGGAGGAATATTTGCATAGGAGAAACCATATGTTACCGTGGTGACTGTAGTTAAAGAAAATAAATTATCAGACCTGATTAAAAAAACCAGGGCGGGCCGTGGACCGGACACACCGTTGGAGAAAGTAATTTATCAGGTAAACATAAATTCTGTTTTCTCCAACATAGGTGTGTCCGGTCCACGGCGTCATCCTTACTTGTGGGAACCAATACCAAAGCTTTAGGACACGGATGAAGGGAGGGAGCAAATCAGGTCACCTAAATGGAAGGCACCACGGCTTGCAAAACCTTTCTCCCAAAAATAGCCTCAGAAGAAGCAAAAGTATCAAATTTGTAAAATTTAGAAAAAGTGTGCAGTGAAGACCAAGTCGCTGCCTTACATATCTGATCAACAGAAGCCTCGTTCTTGAAGGCCCATGTGGAAGCCACAGCCCTAGTGGAGTGAGCTGTGATTCTTTCAGGAGGCTGCCGTCCGGCAGTCTCATAAGCCAATCGGATAATGCTTTTAATCCAGAAGGAGAGAGAGGTAGAAGTTGCTTTTTGACCTCTCCGTTTACCAGAATAAACAACAAACAAAGACAAAGTTTGTCTGAAATCCTTAGTAGCTGCTAAGTAAAATTTGAGAGCACGAACTACATCCAAGTTGTGCAACAAACGTTCCTTCTTTGAAACTGGATTAGGACATAAAGAAGGCACAAATATCTCCTGGTTAATGTTTTTGTTAGAAACAACTTTTGGAAGAAAACCAGGTTTAGTACGCAAAACCACCTTATCTGCATGGAACACCAGATAAGGAGAAGAACACTGCAGAGCAGATAATTCTGAAACTCTTCTAGCAGAAGAAATTGCAACCAAAAACAAAGCTTTCCAAGATAATAACTTAATATCAACGGAATGTAAGGGTTCAAACGGAACCCCCTGAAGAACTGAATGAACTAGGTTGAGACTCCAAGGAGGAGTCAAAATTTTGTAAACAGGCTTGATTCTAACCAGAGCCTGAACAAAGGCTAGAACATCTGGCACAGCTGCCAGCTTTTTGTGAAGTAACACAGACAAGGCAGAAATCTGTCCCATCAAGGAACTTGCAGATAATCCTTTTTCCAATCCTTCTCGAAGGAAGGATAGACTCTTAGGAATCTTAACCTTGTCCCAAGGGAATCCTGCAGATTCACACCAACAGATATACCAAATTATGTGGTAATTTTTCTGGTTACAGGCTTTCAGGCCTGAACAAGAGTATTAATAACAGAATCTGAGAACCCTCGCTTTGATAAGATCAAGCGTTCAATCTCCAAGCAGTCAGCTGGAGTGGGTCGAACGGACCTAGAACAAGAAGGTCTCTCAAAGGTAGCTTCCATGGTGGAGCCGATGACATATTCACCAGATCTGCATACCAAGTCCTGCGTGGCCACGCAGGAGCTATCAAAATCACCGACGCCCTCTCCTGATTGATCCTGGCTACCAGCCTGGGGATGAGAGGAAACGGCGGGAACACATAAGCTAGTTTGAAGGTCCAAGGTGCTACTAGTGCATCCACTAGAGCCGCCTTGGGATCCCTGGATCTGTACCCGTAGTAAGGAACTCTGAAGTTCTGATGAGAGGCCATCAGATCCATGTCTGGAATGCCCCACGGTTGAGTGACTTGGGCAAAGATTTCCGGAAGGAGTTCCCACTCCCCCGGATGCAATGTCTGACGACTCAGAAAATCCGCTTCCCAATTTTCCACTCCTGGGATGTGGATAGCAGACAGGTGGCAGGAGTGAGACTCCGCCCATAGAATGATTTTGGTCACTTCTTCCATCGCTAGGGAACTCCTTGTTCCCCCCTGATGGTTGATGTATGAACTTGGCCCTCGCTAGCTGAGGCCAAGCTTTGAGAGCATTGAATATCGCTCTCAGATCCAGAATATTTATCGGTAGAAGAGATTCTACCCGAGACCAAAGACCCTGAGCTTTCAGGGATCCCCAGCCCTTCAGACTGGCGTCGGTCGTGACAATGACCCACTCTGGTCTGCGGAAGGTCATCCCTTGTGACAGGTTGTCCAGGGACAGCCACCAACGGAATGAGTCTCTGGTCCTCTGATTTACTTGTATCTTCGGAGACAAGTCTGAATAGTCCCCATTCCACTGACTGAGCATGAACAGTTGTAATGGTCTTAGATGAATGCGCACAAAAGGAACTATGTCCATTGCCGCTACCATCAAACCTATCACTTCCATGCACTGCGCTATGGAAGGAAGAGGAACGGAATGAAGTATCCGACAAGAGTCTAGAAGTTTTGTTTTTCTGGCTTCTGTCAGAAAAATCCTCATTTCTAAGGAGTCTATTATAGTTCCCAAGAAGGGAACCCTCGTTGACGGAGATAGAGAACTCTTTTCCACGTTCACTTTCCATCCGTGAGATCTGAGAAAGGCCAGGACAATGTCCGTGTGAGCCTTTACTTGAGGAAGGGACGACGCTCGAATCAGAATGTCGTCCAAGTAAGGTACTACAGCAATGCCCCTTGGTCTTAGCACCGCCAGAAGGGACCCTAGTACCTATGAGAAAATCCTAGGAGCAGTGGCTAATCCGAAAGAAAACGCCACGAACTGGAAATGCTTGTCCAGGAATGCAAACCTCAGGAACCGATGATGTTCCTTGTGGATAGGAATATGTAGATACGCATCCTTGAAATCCACCTTGGTCATGAATTGACCTTCCTGGATGGAAGGAAGAAGTGTTCGAATGGTTTCCATCTTGAACGATGGAACCTTGAGAACTTGTTCAAGATCTTGAGATCTAAGATTGGTCTGAACGTTCCCTCTTTTTTGGGAACTATGAACAGATTGGAGTAGAACCCCATCCCTTGTTCTCCTAATGGAACAGGATGAATCACTCCCATTTTTAGCAGGTCTTCTACCCAATGTAAGAATGCCTGTCTTCTTATGTGGTCTGAAGACAACTGAGACCTGTGGAACCTCCCCCTTGGAGGAAGCCCCTTGAACTCCAGAGCCTGAGCGAAGAGAGAGAGTCTGCCCCCCACCAGATCCGGTCCCGGATCGGGGGCCCGCATTTCATGCTGTCTTGGTAGCAGTGGCAGGTTTCCTGGCCTGCTTTCCTTTGTTCCAGCCTTGCATAGGTCTCCAGGCTGGATTGGCTTGAGAAGTATTACCTTCCTGCTTAGAGGACGTAGCCCTTGGGGCTGATCCGTTTCTGCGAAAGGGACGAAACTTAGGTTTATTTTTGGTCTTGAAAAGACCTATCCTGAGGAAGGGCGTGGCCCTTGCCCCCAGTGATATCAGAGATAATCTCTTTCAAGTCAGGGCCAAAGAGTGTTTTCCCCTTGAAAGGAATGTCAAGTAATTTGTTCTTGGAAGACGCATCCGCTGCCCAAGATTTTAACCAAAGCGCTCTGCGCCACAATAGCAAACCCAGAATTTTTTCGCCGCTAACCTAGCCAATTGCAAGGTGGCGTCTAGGGTGAAAGAATTAGCCAATTTAAGAGCACGAATTCTGTCCATAATCTCCTCATAAGAAGAAGAATTACTAATAATCGCCTTTCCTAGCTCATCAAACTAGAAACACACGGCTGCAGTGACAGGGACAATGCATGCAATTGGTTGTAGAAGGGAACCTTGCTGAACAAACATCTTTAGCAGACCTAATTTTTTATCCATAGGATCTTGGAAAGCACAACTATCTTCTATGGGTATAGTGGCGCGCTTGTGTAGAGTAGAAACCGCCCCCTCGACCTTGGGGACTGTCTGCCATCAGTCCTTTCTGGGGTCGACTATAGGAAAACAATTTTATAAATATGGGGGGAGGTACTAAAGGTATACCGGGCCTGTCCCATTCTTTACTAACAATGTACGCCACCCGCTTGGATATAGGAAAAGCTTCGGGGGGCCCCGGGGCCTCTAAGAACTTTTCCATTTAACATAGTGGTTCTGGAATGACCAGATAATCACAATCATCCAAATTGGATAACACCTCCTTAAGCAGAGCGCGGAGATGTTCCAACTTAAATTTAAAAGTAATCACATCAGGTTCAGCTTGTTGAGAAATGCTTCCTGAATCTGAAATTTCTCCCTCAGACAAAACCTCCCTGGCCCCCTCAGACTGGTGTAGGGGCCCTTCAGAAACCATATCATCAGCGTTCTCATGCTCTACAGAATTTTCTAAAACAGAGCAGTCGCGCTTTCGCTGATAAGTGGGCATATTGGCTAAAATGTATTTGATAGAATTATCCATTACAGCCGTTAAATGTTGCATAGTAAGGAGTATTGGCGCACTAGAGGTACTAGGGGCCTCCTGTATGGGCAAGACTGGTGTAGACGAAGGAGGGGATGATGCAGTACCATGCTTACTCCCCTCACTTGAGGAATCATCTTGGGCATCATTTTTACTAAAAAAAATTTATGACATAAAATACATATAGTTAAATGAGAAGGAACCTTGGTTTCCCCACAGTCAGAACACAATCTATCTGGTAGTTCAGACATGTTAAACAGGCATAAACTTGATAACAAAGCACAAAAAACGTTTTAAAATAAAACCGTTACTGTCACTTTAAATTTTAAACTAAACACACTTTATTACTGCAATTGCGAAAAAGTATGAAGGAATTGTTCAAAATTCACCAAAATTTCACCACAGTGTCTTAAAGCCTTAAAAGTATTGCACACCAAATTTGGAAGCTTTAACCCTTAAAATAACGGAACCGGAGCCGTTTTTATATTTAACCCCTTTACAGTCCCTGGAATCTGCTTTGCTGAGACCCAATCAAGCCCAAAGGGGAATACGATACCAAATGATGCCTTCAGAAAGACTTTTCTATGTATCAGAGCTCCACACACATGCAGCTGCATGCCATGCTGTCCTCAAAAACAAGTGCGCCATACCGGCGCGAAAATGAGGCTCTGTGCCGATATATCATATCAAAATACCCAGAATAAATGATTCCTCAAGGCTAAATATGTGTTAATAATGAATCGATTTAGCCCAGAAAAAGTCTACAGTCTTAATAAGCCCTTGTGAAGCCCTTATTTACTATCTTAATAAACATGGCTTACCGGATCCCATAGGGAAAATGACAGCTTCCAGCATTACATCGTCTTGTTAGAATGTGTCATACCTCAAGCAGTAAGAGACTGCACACTGTTCCCCCAACTGAAGTTAATTGCTCTCAACAGTCCTGTGTGGAACAGCCATGGATTTTAGTTACGGTGCTAAAATCATTTTCCTCATACAAACAGAAATCTTCATCTCTTTTCTGTTTCTGAGTAAATAGTACATACCAGCACTATTTTAAAATAACAAACTCTTGATTGAATAATAAAAACTACAGTTAAACACTAAAAAACTCTAAGCCATCTCCGTGGAGATGTTGCCTGTACAACGGCAAAGAGAATGACTGGGGTAGGCGGAGCCTAGGAGGGATCATGTGACCAGCTTTGCTGGGCTCTTTGCCATTTCCTGTTGGGGAAGAGAATATCCCACAAGTAAGGATGACGCCGTGGACCGGACACACCTATGTTGGAGAAATGTATCCATCAGTAGTAGTTCATTACCTGTTGCTGTTCCCTCAACATCTAATATACAAGATATACCTGTAAATGTAAAATAATTTATTTCCGATTCTATTCAGAAGGCTTTGTCTGCCATTCCGCCTTCTAATAAACGTAAAAGGTCTTTTAAAACTTCTCATAGCGTTGATGAAATTTCCAATGACCGGCAACATACTGATTTATCCTTCTCTGATGAGAATCTCTATGATTCAGAAGATTCTGCCTCAGATATTGACACTGACAAATCCTCTTATTTAAAATGGAGTATATTCGTTCATTTTTAAAAGAAGTGTTGATTACATTGGATATGGAGTAAAGAATGGAATAGGCCTGGTACTTCTTTTATTCCTTCTTCAAGGATTAAAAAAATTGTATCCTTTGCCAGCAGTTAGATTGGAGTTTTGGGAAAAGATTCCCAAAGTTGATAGGGCTCTCTGTAATCTTGCTAAACGTACTACAATTCCTACGGAAGATAGTACTTTTTAAAGACCCTTTAGATAGGAAACAAATCTTATCTAAGGAAAGCTTATTTATATTCAGGTCATCTTCTTAGGCCTGCAATTTCTTTGGCTGATGTTGTAGCTGCTTCAACTTTTTGGTTGGAAACTTCAGCGCAACAAGTATCGGATCAGGATTTGTCTAGCATTGTTAAGTTGATTCAATATGCTAATTTCATTTGTGATGCCATTTTTTATATCATCAAAACTGATGTTAGATATGTCTTTAGCTATTTTAGCTAGAAGAGCTATGTGGCTCAAATCTTGGAATGCTGATATGACTTCTAAGTCCAGATTGCTTTCTCTTTCTTTCCAAGGTAATCAATTATTTGGATCTCAGTTGTATTCAATAATTTCAACTGTCACTGGGGGAAGGGAGTTTTTTGCCTCAGGAAACAAAACCTAAAGGTAAATTTAAAGCTTCTAACCGTTTTCGTTCCTTTCGACATAAGGAACAGAAATCTAATCCTTCCTTAAAGGAATCTGTTTCCAATTGGAAGCCGTCCTCAAATTGGAATAAATCCAAGCCATTTAAGAGATCAAAGCCAGGCCCCAAGTCCACATGAAGGTGCGGCCCTCATTCCAGCTCAGCTGGTAGGGGGCAGATTACATTTTCAAAGATGTTTGGATCAGTTCAGTCCAAAATCATTGGATTCAGATTATTGTCTCTCAGGGGTACAGAATAGGATTCAGAGTAAGACCACCTGGTGAGAAGATTTTTTTCATGCATTCCAGCGAACCCAGTAAAGGGTCAGGCTTTCCTGAAGTGTTTCAAACCTGGAGTTATCAGGGGTAATCATGCCAGTTCCGTTTCAGAAACAGGGTCTGGGGTTTTATTCAAATCTATTCATTGTCCCAAAGAAAGAAAATTCATTCAGACCAGTTTGGATCTAAAGATTTTGAATCAATATTTAAGAGTACAAACTTTCAAGATGGTGACTATAAGGACTATTCTGCCTTTTGTTCAGCAAGGGCATTATATGTCCACAATAGACTTACAGGATGCATATCTTCATATTCCAATTCATCCAGATCACTATCAGTTCCTGAGATTCTCTTTTCTAGACAAGCATTACCAATTTGTTGCTCTTTCTTTTGGCCTAGCGACAGCTCCAAGAATCTTTTCAAAGGTTCTCGGTGCCCTACTCTGTAATCACAGAGCAGGCTATTGCAGCGCTTCCTTATTGGGACGATATCTTGGTACTCGCTCAGTCTTTACGTTCTGCAGAATCTCATGTGAATCAACTAGTGTTTCTTCAAAGACATGGTTGGAGGATCAATTTACTAAAAAGTTCTTCGATTCCTCAGACAAGGGTAGTAACCTTTTTATGTTTCCAGATAGATTCAGTGTCCATGACTTTATCTCTAACAGACAAGAGACGTTTGAAATTGGTAGCAGCCTGTCGGAATCTTCAGTCTGTCATTCCCTTCAGTAGCTATGTGCATGGAAGTTTTAGGTCTCATGACTGCAGCATCGGACGCGATCCCCTTTGCTCGTTTTCATACGAGACCTCTCCAGCTTTGTATGCTGAATCAGTGGTGCAAGGATTATACAAGGAGGTCACAATATTCTTAAATCCCAATGTTCAACTTTCTCTGACTTGGTGGTTAGATCACCATCGTATAATTCTAGGGGCCTCTTTCGTTCGTCCAACCTGGACTGCGATTACAACAGATGCGAGTCTTTCAGGTTGGGGAGCTGTTTGGGGATCTCTGACAGCACAAGGGATTTGGAAATCTCAAGAGGGACGAGATTACCAATTAATATTTTGGAACTCCGTGCGATTCTCAGGGCTCTTCAGTTTTGGCCTCTGTTGGAGAGAACCGTTGGGTTTGTTTTCAGACAGACAATATCACAACTGTGGCATATGTCAATCATCAGGGAGGGACTCACAGTCCCCAAGCTATGTAAGAAGTATCTCGGATACTTGTTTGGGCAGAATCCAACTCCTGCGATTCATATCCCAAACAATTGGGAAGCGGATTATCTCAGTCAGATTTTACATCCGGGAGAATGGTCTCTCCACCCAGATGTGTTTTCTCAAATTGTTTAGATGAGAAGCCATCAGATCTATTTCTGGAAGCCCCCACATCTGAACAAAAAACTTCCCAGGTACCTGTCCAGGGATCCTCAGGCAGAAGCAGTAGATGCATTGACACTTCCTTGGTGTTGTCAACCGGCTTATATTTTCCCGCCTCTAGTTCTTCCAAGAGTGATCTCCAAAATCATCATGGAGCAATCATTTGTGCTGCTGGTGGCTCCAGCATGGCCTCACAGGTTTTGGTATGCGGATCTTGTTCGGAAGTCCAGTTGCCAAACTTGGCCACTTCCTTTAAGGCTAGACCTTCTTTCTCAAGGTCGTTTGTCCATCAGGATCTCAAATCATTAAATTTGATGGTATGGAAATTGAATGCTTAGTGCTTATTCATAGAGGTTTCTCTAATTCAGTGGTTTCTCTAATTTAGTGATTAATACTATGTTACCGGTTCGTAAATCTATTTCTAGAAAGATTTATCGAGTTTGGAAGACTTACATTTCATGGTGTTCTCAAATTCTCTTGGCATTATTTTAGAATTCCTAGAATTTTACAGTTTCTTCAGGATGGTTTGGATAAAAGTTTGTCTGCAAGCTCATTGAAAGGACAAATCTCTGCTCTGTTTTATTCCACAGGAAAATTGCTAAATTTCCTGATATTCGTTTTGTACAGGCTTCGGTTCGTATCAAGCCTGTCATTAAATCAATCTCTCCTACTTGGAGTCTTAATTTGGTTTTGAAGGCTTTACAGGCTCCTCCATTTGAGCCTATGCATTCTTTGGATATTAAACTACTTTTCTTGGAAAGTGTTGTTCCTTTTGGCCATCTCTTCTGCTAGAAGAGTTTGACTTATCCACTCTCTCTTGTGAATCTCCTTTTCTGTTTTTTTTAATCAGGATAAGGCAGCTTTGCGGACTTCATTTACATTCTTACCTAAGGTTGTGAATTCTAAAAACATTAATATGATTAGGACACAAAGAAGGTACAACAATTTCTCTAAGAATTCTTTGGAGAGATCTTTACATTCTTTGGATGTGGTGAGAGCTCTGAAATATTATGTTGAAGCCACTAAAGATTTCAGGAAGACTAGTTCTAGTCTGTTATATTTTCTGGTTCCAGGAAAGGTCAGAAGGCTTCTGCCGTTTCTTTGGCATCGTGGTTAAAGCTTTTGATAGAAAGTTGCTTAAAATTTCGTGCTCTACGCTGGAGAGGGGAACACGCCAGGGATGTCCTCTTTCTCCCCTGCTTTTTGATCTCTCAATAGAACCTCTGGCAATCGCAGTTAGACACCAGTTAGAAGGCATAAAAATTCGAAGAAAGGAGCTTAAAATTGCCTTATATGCCGATGATATTCTCTTATATTTATCTAATATCAAAAAAAACCTCCCAATACTATTATCCATTATCAGTCAATTTGGATCCTTTTCAGGATACAAAATAAATAACTCAAAATCGGAATTTCTCTGGTTAAGGAAGAAAAATGACGTGTCCTTAAACTTACCTTTTAAAACAGTCTCTGACTCATTTAAATACTTGGGCGTCTTAGTACCTTCAAACATAGAAAATCTCTATGATTTTAATATTCCCCAATACTTCTAGACATCAAGCAGAAATTGAAAAATTGGCAAAACCTCCCCCTATCTATTTCAGGTCGGGTAGCCCTATTTAAAATGGTTTTATTGCCAAAATTGCTGTACATTCTACAAAATGTTCCAATTATACTCAAGGGGAAGGATATTCGGACACTGAATACTCTGTTGAGAAACTTTATTTGGCAAGGCAAGGTCCCAAGAATTGCTCTCTCTAAGATACAGCTACCTCGAAGTTATGGGGGCTTTGCACTCCCAGATCTGCGTCTTTATAACTATGCTTTCTTAGCACGCATAGTAGCAGATTGGTTCCTGTCTAAGGATTATGTTACAAATAACGAACTAGAAAATAGTATTTGTTACCCATTTCTACCAACGGCTTTGACGCATTGTAAATTAAAATCAATACCTCAAGAGCTGAAAGGGTTTAAAACTATATATAATCCTATACAGAGCTGGTGGAAAATGGGTAAACTCATGGACCTGGACTGCAGAGTGTCAAAGTTCCTTTCATTTGTAGGTAACCCTCAATTTTTAGCAGGTATACACTCAGCAGTGTTCCTAAGATGGCACAGTTTAGGCTTGGGTAGGGTTATTCAATTCATTGATAAGGAGAACCAGTGTGTGAAAACTTTTGAGTCATTAAAACAAGAATTCAATCTGCTTAATAAAGAATTCTTTGCGTACCTACAGGCTAGACATTTTGTAGAAGAGTTACGGAAGGAAGTAAATAGACCATGGTCTTGGGGGAATCTTGAGGGGTGGTTGAACATAGTGGAAAAGGGACACTTGTCTATCACTCCATGTTACCAGTTACTTATCTCCCTTAAGGGCCGATTGAATTTGGAGAAACTTTCAACAGAGTGGAACACCTTAGCACATGATGGAAACATTAATCCACAGCTTGTGCAGGGCTCGTTTACTAGAATAGCACAAACTACACTATCTGCTACCTGGAGGGAGTCTCATGTGAAACTCCTTTATAGGGCATACTTTACCCCAGAAAAAGGTCTCAGATGCGGAAATTTAGATTTTAATAAATGTCCAAAATGTTCGAAACCCGCAGCTGACCTTGTTCATATGATATGGAACTGTCCTAGAGTAAGTCAATTCTGGATGAAACTAGAATATTGGTTGAAGAACTCCCTTAAGATCTCTCCATTAGAATTCTCTTTGACTTATAATGTGTTCTTAAGGAAAGACATGGGGAAGCTACACCCACAACATAAACTAATCAATATGACAATAATTGCAGCTAGATATTTAATATTTAAAAGATGGAAAACGAATGTAACTCCAACTATCATGTAAGTGAAAAACTGTTTAAAAAAACAGTGTATACTAGAACAGAGGGACACGGACATGAATAACGAAGGAGATATTAGAAAGTTTTTTCTAAAATGGTCGCTATTTATTAAGACCCTTTCTGTAACTGAGACTGACTATATGATTTTTCCATTTAGAAATTCGGAACTGGTATTACTCGGAGTATGGTAAAAATGTATCCCAACTTATACGATTCCCAACACTGGGGTGGGGGATGGGGGAGGGAGAGAGAGCAGAGGTTAATCCTACCCTTTTAATTCTTTGATCCTTTTTTTTTTTTTTTTTTCTCTTTTCTTTCTTTCTTCTTTTTTTTTTCTCTGTCTGGAGGAGGGGGGTCGCGGGGGGAGGGTGGGTCGGTTAATACAAACGATGTTATGATCAGAGGCGATTATAAATAGAGGTGATCCTTAAAATACATCAGTACAAGGAGTCAAACTAAAGATAGGTCAAATTCAGACCCAACTTATAGAGTATTTTTTTTTTTTTTTAGCTACAATGGATTGAAAGTCGTAGTCTATGGATTATGTGTAAACTTTATTCATATTTGTTCTTTGAATGTTGTATTAAGGTAATTACCTTTATCGTGGTTTTTTGTTGTACCTCTGAGTGTGATATCAATAAAAATTATTTTGAAAAAAAAAAAAAAAAAAAACATAATTTATGCTTACCTGATAAATTCCTTTCTTCTGTAGTGTGATCAGTCCACGGGTCATCATTACTTCTGGGATATTACTCCTCCCCAACAGGAAGTGCAAGAGGATTCACCCAGCAGAGCTGCATATAGCTCCTCCCCTCTACGTCACTCCCAGTCATTCGACCAAGGACCAACGAGAAAGGAAAAGCCAAGGGTGAAGTGGTGACTGGAGTATAAATTAAAAAATATTTACCTGCCTTAAAAACAGGGCGGGCCGTGGACTGATCACACTACAGAAGAAAGGAATTTATCAGGTAAGCATAAATCATTTTTCTTCTGTTAAGTGTGATCAGTCCACGGGTCATCATTACTTCTGGGATACCAATACCAAAGCAAAAGTACACGGATGACGGGAGGGATAGGCAGGCTCTTTATACAGAAGGAACCACTGCCTGAAGAACCTTTCTCCCAAAAATAGCCTCCGATGAAGCAAAAGTGTCAAATTTGTAAAATTTGGAAAAAGTATGAAGCGAAGACCAAGTTGCAGCCTTGCAAATCTGTTCAACAGAGGCCTCATTCTTGAAGGCCCAAGTGGAAGCCACAGCTCTAGTAGAATGAGCTGTAATTCTTTCAGGAGGCTGCTGACCAGCAGTCTCATAAGCTAAACGAATTATGCTACGAAGCCAAAAAGAAAGAGAGGTAGCGGAAGCTTTTTGACCTCTCCTCTGCCCAGAGTAAATGACAAACAGAGAAGACGTTTGTCGAAATTCCTTAGTTGCCTGTAAGTAAAATTTTAGAGCACGGACTACATCCAGGTTGTGCAGTAGACGTTCCTTCTTTGAAGAAGGATTTGGGCATAAAGATGGAACAACAATCTCTTGATTGATATTCCTGTTAGTAACTACCTTAGGTAAGAACCCAGGTTTAGTACGCAGGACTACCTTATCCGAATGAAAAATCAAATAAGGAGAATCACAATGTAAGGCTGATAATTCAGAGACTCTTCGAGCCGAGGAAATAGCCATTAAAAATAGAACTTTCCAAGATAACAACTTTATATCAATGGAATGAAGGGGTTCAAACGGAACGCCCTGTAAAACATTAAGAACAAGGTTTAAACTCCATGGTGGAGCAACAGTTTTAAACACAGGCTTAATTCTGGCCAAAGCCTGACAAAAAGCCTGGACGTCAGGAACTTCTGACAGACGTTTGTGTAACAGAATGGACAGAGCTGAGATCTGTCCCTTTAATGAACTAGCAGATAAACCCTTTTCTAAACCTTCTTGTAGAAAAGACAATATCCTAGGAATCCTAACCTTACTCCAAGAGTAACCTTTGGATTCACACCAATATAGGTATTTACGCCATATCTTATGGTAAATCCTTCTGGTAACAGGTTTCCTAGCCTGTATTAAGGTATCAATAACTGACTCAGAAAATCCACGTCTTGATAAAATCAAGCGTTCAATTTCCAAGCAGTCAGCTTCAGAGAAGTTAGATTTTGATGTTTGAAGGGACCCTGTATCAGAAGGTCCTGTTTCAGAGGTAGAGACCAAGGTGGACAGGATGACATGTCCACCAGGTCTGCATACCAAGTCCTGCGTGGCCACGCAGGTGCTATTAGAATCACTGATGCTCTCTCTTGTTTGATTCTGGCAATCAATCGAGGAAGCAACGGGAAGGGTGGAAACACGTAAGCCATCCTGAAGTCCCAAGGTGCTGTCAGAGCATCTATCAGGACTGCTCCTGGATCCCTGGATCTGGACCCGTAACGAGGAAGCTTGGCGTTCTGTCGAGACGCCATGAGATCTATCTCTGGTTTGCCCCAACGTCGAAGTATTTGGGCAAAGACCTCCGGATGAAGTTCCCACTCCCCCGGATGAAAAGTCTGACGACTTAAGAAATCCGCCTCCCAGTTCTCCACTCCCGGGATGTGGATTGCTGACAGGTGGCAAGAGTGAGACTCTGCCCAGCAAATTATCTTTGATACTTCCATCATAGCTAGGGAGCTTCTTGTCCCTCCCTGATGGTTGATGTAAGCTACAGTCGTGATGTTGTCCGACTGAAACCTGATGAACCCCCGAGTTGTCAACTGGGGCCAAGCCAGGAGGGCATTGAGAACTGCTCTCAATTCCAGAATGTTTATTGGCAGGAGACTCTCCTCCTGACTCCATTGTCCCTGAGCCTTCAGAGAATTCCAGACGGCACCCCAACCTAGAAGGCTGGCATCTGTTGTTACAATTGTCCAGTCTGGTCTGCTGAATGGCATCCCCCTGGACAGATGTGGCCGAGAAAGCCACCATAGAAGAGAATTTCTGGTCTCTTGATCCAGATTCAGAGAAGGGGATAAGTCTGAGTAATCCCCATTCCACTGACTTAGCATGCACAGTTGCAGTGGTCTGAGGTGTAAGCGTGCAAAGGGTACTATGTCCATTGCCGCTACCATTAAGCCGATTACCTCCATGCATTGAGCCACTGACGGGTGTTGAATGGAATGAAGGGTGCGGCAAGCACTTTGAAGTCTTGTTAGCCTGTCCTCTGTCAGGTAAATCTTCATTTCTACAGAATCTATAAGAGTCCCCAGGAAGGGAACTCTTGTGAGTGGAACGAGTGAACTTTTCTTTTCGTTCACCTTCCATCCATGTGACCTTAGAAATGCCAGCACTAACTCTGTATGAGACTTGGCAGTTTGAAAGCTTGAAGCTTGTATCAGAATGTCGTCTAGGTATGGAGCTACCGAGATTCCCCGCGGTCTTAGTACCGCCAGAAGAGCACCCAGAACCTTTGTGAAGATTCTTGGAGCTGTAGCCAATCCGAATGGAAGAGCCACAAACTGGTAATGCCTGTCTAGGAAGGCAAACCTTAGGTACCGATAATGATCTTTGTGAATCGGTATGTGAAGGTAAGCATCTTTTAAATCTACAGTGGTCATGTATTGACCCTCTTGGATCATAGGTAAAATTGTCCGAATAGTCTCCATCTTGAACGATGGAACTCTTAGGAATTTGTTTAGGATCTTTAAGTCCAGGATTGGTCTGAAAGTTCCCTCTTTTTTGGGAACCACAAACAGATTTGAGTAAAACCCCTGTCCCTGTTCCGATCGTGGAACTGGATGGATTACTCCCATTAACAAGAGCTCTTGTACGCAGCGTAGAAACGCCTCTTTCTTTGTCTGGATTGTTGACAATCTTGACAGATGAAATCTCTCTCTTGGAGGAGAGTATTTGAAGTCCAGAAGGTATCCCTGAGATATTATCTCTAGCGCCCAGGGATCCTGAACATCTCTTGCCCAAGCCTGGGCGAAGAGAGAAAGTCTGCCCCCCACTAGATCCGATCCCGGATCGGGGGCCCTCAATTCATGCTGTTTAAGGGGCAGCAGCAGGTTTCCTAGTCTGCTTGCCCTTGTTCCAGGACTGGTTAGGTTTCCAGCCTTGTCTGTAGCGAGCAACAGCTCCTTCCTGTTTTGGTGCAGAGGAAGTTGATGCTGCTCCTGCTTTGAAATTACAAAAGGAACGAAAATTAGACTGTCTAGTCTTGGCTTTGGCTTTGTCCTGAGGCAGGGCATGGCCTTTACCTCCTGTAATGTCAGCGATAATCTTTCAACCCGGGCCCGAATAAGGTCTGCCCTTTGAAAGGTATATTAAGCAATTTAGACTTAGAAGTAACATCAGCTGACCAGGATTTTAGCCACAGCGCCCTGCGTGCCTGAATGGCGAATCCTGAATTCTTCGCCGTAAGTTTAGTAAGATGTACTACGGCCTCCGAAATGAATGAATTAGCTAGTTTAAGGACTCTAAGCCTGTCCGTAATGTCGTCCAGAGTAGCTGAACCAATGTTCTCTTCCAGAGACTCAATCCAGAATGCCGCTGCAGCCGTGATCGGCGCAATGCATGCAAGGGGTTGCAATATAAAACCTTGTTGAACAAACATTTTCTTAAGGTAACCCTCTAACTTTTTATCCATTGGATCTGAAAAAGCACAGCTATCCTCCACCGGGATAGTGGTACGCTTAGCTAAGGTAGAAACTGCTCCCTCCACCTTAGGGACCGTTTGCCATAAGTCCCTTGTGGTGGCGTCTATTGGAAACATTTTTCTAAATATCGGAGGGGGTGAGAACGGCACACCGGGTCTATCCCACTCCTTAGTAACAATTTCAGTAAGTCTCTTAGGTATAGGAAAAACCTCAGTACTCGTCGGTACCGCAAAATATTTATCCAACCTACACATTATCTCTGGTATTGCAACTGTGTTACAATCATTCAGAGCCGCTAACACCTCCCCTAGTAATACACGGAGGTTTTCCAGTTTAAATTTAAAATTTGAAATATCTGAATCCAGTCTGTTTGGATCAGAACCGTCACCCACAGAATGAAGTTCTCCGTCCTCATGTTCTGCCACCTGTGACGCAGTGTCTGACATGGCCCTAATATTATCAGCGCACTCTGTTCTCACCCCAGAGTGATCACGCTTACCTCTTAGTTCTGGTAATTTAGCCAAAACCTCAGTCATAACAGTAGCCATATCCTGTAATGTGATTTGTAATGGCCGCCCAGATGTACTCGGCGCTACAATATCACGCACCTCCCTCTGAGCGGGAGATGTAGGTACTGACACGTGAGGCGAGTTAGTCGGCATAACTCTCCCCTCGTTGTTTGGTGAAATTTGTTCAATTTGTACAGATTGACTTTTATTTAAAGTAGCATCAATACAGTTAGTACATAAATTTCTATTGGGCTCCACTTTGGCATTGCAACAAATGACACAGGTATCATCCTCTGAATCAGACATGTTTAACACACTAGCAAATAAACTTGCAACTTGGAAATACAATTCAATTAGAATAATATTAAAACGTACTGTGCCTTTAAGAAGCACAGAAGATCTATGACAGTTGAAAATTAATAAATTGAAACAGTTATAGCCTCAATCCTTGTAAACAACACAACTTTAGCAAAGGTTTAATCCCATTAGCAAAGATAACAAATTCTGAAAGCAGGAAACAAATTACAGAATAAACGTTTTTTATCTCAGTCAAACTATAATCCTCACAGCTCTGCTGAGAGAAATTACCTCCCTCAAAATAAGTTTTGAAGACCCCTGAGCTCTGTAGAGATGAACCGGATCATGCAGGGAATACAATGAGTTGCTGACTGAAATATTTGATGCATAGTAAAAGCGCCAAAAAACGGCCCCTCCCCCTCACACACAGCAGTGAGGGAGAACAGAAACTGTCAGAAAAACAGATTAAGCAACTGCCAAGTGGAAAAATAGTGCCCAAACATTTATTCACACAGTACCTCAGCAAATGAAAACGATTTTACATTCCAGCAAAAACGTTAAACATAATCTCTAGTTATTAAACAGCTTTATGTATTTCTTACAGTGTAATTCTAGTGAAGTACCATTCCCCAGAATACTGAAGTGTAAAGTATACATACATGACATTATATCGGTATGGCAGGCTTTTCTCATCAATTCCATTGTCAGAAAATAAAAACTGCTACATACCTCTATGCAGATTCATCTGCCCGCTGTCCCCTGATCTGAAGTTTACCTCACTCCTCAGATGGCCGAGAACAGCAATATGATCTTAACTACTCCGGCTAAAATCATAGCAAAACTCTGGTAGATTCTTCTTCAAACTCTGCCAGAGAGGTAATAACACACTCCGGTGCTATTTTAAAATAACAAACTTTTGATTGAAGATATAAAACTAAGTATAATCACCATAGTCCTCTCACACATCCTATCTAGTCGTTGGGTGCAAGAGAATGACTGGGAGTGACGTAGAGGGGAGGAGCTATATGCAGCTCTGCTGGGTGAATCCTCTTGCACTTCCTGTTGGGGAGGAGTAATATCCCAGAAGTAATGATGACCCGTGGACTGATCACACTTAACAGAAGAAAAAGAAAAAAATTCGTGCTCTACCTGAATCACGAAAAAAAAGTGGGTTCAGTGTCCCTTTAAATATATGGCGTTTGATTAGTTAAGGTCTACCATCACTAAATCTTCCATATTATGCCACAACTATAGCTAATGGACAAAGCAAGCTATCCTGGTCACTCATCTAGAAATTGTTATGTGCTAGCACTGGGGAAGTGCAAATATTTCTCACTATAGTACTGGTAAAAGGAAAAATCAACACAAAATATATTTGAAAAATAAGTATTTATTATGAACTTATTGCAATAACACAAATCAGTAATCAGCTTATAAATGTATTAAAACAATACTTGCACTAAGCAGTTATTACATACAGTAAAACAAACCAGTGGTAGTATAAATGCATTACTTATAACATTTTGAATAAGACATTAACAGCATACAATGGCAAGCAGGCATGTGACCACAGCATAGAGAATCTATATTCAGTTGAAAACAGGCAGTGAATCCAACAGGTATTGTTTGAGACTGCTCTACAAACTGTTACCCTCTATACAATTCTAATAATTAAACCTTAAGTTTAGAATGTGTGCCTAATATTATGTCAATCATTTTATTTAGCAAGAGTTTTAGTACAACAAATAACATAATTTATATCTTACCTGATACATTCCTGCCATGGTGAAAAGAGTCCATAATCCATTACTCCTGAGAATTACCTTTCTTGCCACTAAGAGGAAGCAAACATTCCCAAACATCAGAGCTCTATATAAACCCTCCGACCTCCTCTATGGTAATCAGTTTGACGTATAGCTGACAGAGGCGAGAATGAAACAGAGCTAAGTAAATAGAGGGAATTGGAGGGGGAAAAAAAAAAAAAATGTGCCAAAAATAATTACAAAAAAATCAGGGTGGGGTCTCGTGGACTCTTATCACCATGAAAGAAAGCAATTTATCAGATAAGATAGATAAAATTGTTTTCTTTCATATAGGTGATAAGATAGGAAGCATTAACATCCTTTTAACCAAAGAAAAAAAAAACAGGTGAAAAACAGCCTGAAAAACTTTCCTACCAAAAGCAGCTTCAGATGAAGCAAAAACATCAAAATGGTAGAATTTAGTAAAAAAAATTATGCAAGGATGACCAAATAGCTGCCTTACATATTTGTTCCAGAGAAGCCTTGTTCTTGAATGCCCAGGAAGTGGCTACAGAGCAAGTTGAATGAGCTGTGATACACTTAGGAGTTTGACCTGCTTCTATATAAGCCATATGAACTAATTGCTTAATCCAAGATGCCAGAGAAACAGAAGATACCTTCTGCCCCCTGCACTTACCTGAAAAATTAACAAACAAGTCAGGAGTCTGTCGGAAATCTTTAGTAAACTCAAGATATTTCAGAGCCTGGACCACTTCCAAGTTTAAAAAAAGTCTCTCAAAATAATTCTTAAGATTAGAACAAAGGGAATGAACCACAATTTCCCTACTAATATTGTAAGAAGAAACAACTTTAGGCAGAAAATTAAAGAATGTTCTCAAAATAGCCTTATCCTTATGAAAATCAAAATGAGGATCAGAAGAAAGTGCAGACAACCCAGACACTCTTCTTGCATATGAAATAGCCAAAAGAAATAAAGCTTTTCAGGAAATAGGTTTAATATCCACTTTGTGCATAGGCTCAAAAGGAGACTGCAAAACTTTCAGAACAAAATTAAGATTCCAAGGAGGAGAAATGTGTTTGATTACAGGCTTCATTCTAGATAAATGCCTGAACAAAACTATGCACATCAGGAAGATTAGCAATTTTCCTGTGAAAAAGAGCAGAAATCTGACCTTTTAAAGAACTGGCAGAAATTCCTTTCTGCAAGCCATCTTGAAGAAACTCTAGAATATTAAAAGAATGCCAGGAATAAATTATGAAGAGAACACCCAAGAAAACAAAATTTATGCTTACCTGATAAATTCCTTTCTCCTGTAGTGTAGTCAGTCCACGGGTCATCCATTACTTATGGGATTATAACTCCTCCCTAACAGGAAGTGCAAGAGGATCACCCAAGCAGAGCTGCTATATAGCTCCTCCCCTATACGTCATACCCAGTCATTCGACCGAAAACCAAACGAGAAAGGAGAAACTATAGGGTGCAGTGGTGACTGGAGTATAATTTAAAATTTAGACCTGCCATAAAAAACAGGGCGGGCCGTGGACTGACTACACTACAGGAGAAAGGAATTTATCAGGTAAGCATAAATTTTGTTTTCTCCTGTTAAGTGTAGTCAGTCCACGGGTCATCCATTACTTATGGGATACCAATACCAAAGCTAAAAGTACACGGATGACGGGAGGGACAGGCAGGATCTTTACACAGAAGGAACCACTGCCTGAAGAACCTTTCTCCCAAAAACAGCCTCCGAAGAAGCAAAAGTGTCAAATTTGTAAAATTTGGAAAAAGTGTGAAGTGAAGACCAAGTTGCAGCCTTGCAAATCTGTTCAACAGAGGCCTCATTCTTAAAGGCCCAAGTGGAAGCCACAGCTCTGGTAGAATGAGCTGTAATTCTTTCAGGAGGCTGCTGTCCAGCAGTCTCATAGGCTAAACGTATTATGCTACGAAGCCAGAAAGAGAGAGGTAGCCGAAGCCTTTTGACCTCTCCTCTGTCCAGAATACACGACAAACAGGGAAGAAGTTTGTCGAAAATCTTTAGTTGCCTGCAAATAAAATTTCAGGGCACGGACAACGTCCAGATTGTGCAGGAGTCGTTCCTTCTTTGAGGAAGGGTTAGGGCACAATGATGGAACAACAATCTCTTGATTGATATTCCTGTTAGTAACTACCTTAGGTAAGAACCCAGGTTTAGTACGCAGGACTACCTTGTCTGAATGAAAAATCAGATAAGGAGAATCACAATGTAAGGCAGATAACTCAGACTCTTCGAGCCGAGGAAATAGCCATCAAAAACAGAACTTTCCAAGATAACAGCTTGATATCAATGGAATGAAGGGGTTCAAACGGAACACCCTGTAAAACTTTAAGAACTAAGTTTAAGCTCCATGGCGGAGCAACAGTTTTAAACACAGGCTTAATCCTGGCCAGAGCCTGACAAAAAGCCTGAACGTCTGGAACTTCTGACAGACGTTTGTGTAAAAGGATGGACAAAGCTGAGATCTGTCCCTTTAACGAACTAGCGGATAAACCCTTTTCTAAACCTTCTTGTAGAAAAGACAATATCCTAGGAATCTTAACCTTACTCCATGAGTAACTCTTGGATTCGCACCAATGCAAGTATTTGCGCCATATTTTATGGTACATTTTCCTGGTAACAGGCTTCCTAGCCTGTATTAAGGTATCAATCACTGACTCCAAGAATCCACGCTTTGATAGAATCAAGCGTTCAATCTCCATGCAGTCAGCCTCAGAGAAATTAGATTTGGATGTTTGAAAGGACCTTGTATCAGAAGGTCCTGTCTCAGAGGTAGAGACCATGGTGGACAGAACGACATGTCCACTAGGTCTGCATACCAGGTCCTGCGTGGCCACGCAGGCGCTATCAGAATCAGCGATGCTCTCTGTTTGATCCTGGCAATCAATCGAGGAAGCATCGGGAAGGGTGGAAACACATAAGCCATGTTGAAGGCCCAAGGTGCTGTCAGAGCATCTATCAGAACTGCTCCCGGGTCTCTGGACCTGGATCCGTAACAAGGAAGTTTGGCATTCTGGCGAGACGCCATGAGATCCAGATCTGGTTTGCCCCAACGTCGAAGTATTTGGGCAAAGACCTCCGAATGATGTTCCCACTCCCCCGGATGAAAAGTCTGGCGACTTAGAAAATCCGCTTCCCAGTTCTCCACGCCTGGGATGTGGATCGCTGATAGGTGGCAAGAGTGAGACTCTGCCCAGTGAATTATCTTTGAGACTTCCATCATCGCTAGGGAACTCCTTGTCCCTCCCTGATGGTTGATGTAAGCCACAGTCGTGATGTTGTCCGACTGAAACCTGATGAACCTCAGAGTTGCTAACTGAGGCCAAGCCAGAAGGGCATTGAAAACTGCTCTTAATTCCAGAATATTTATGGGAAGGAGACTCTCCTCCTGGGTCCATGATCCCTGAGTCTTCAGGTAGTTCCAGACAGCGCCCCAACCTATCAGGCTGGCGTCTGTTGTTACAATCGTCCAATCTGGCCTGCTGAAGGGCATCCCCTCGGACAGATGGGGCCGAGAGAGCCACCATAGAAGAGAATTTCTGGTCTCTTGATCCAGATTCAGCATAGGGGACAAATCTGAGTAATCCCCATTCCACTGACTTAGCATGAACAATTGCAGTGGTCTGAGATGCAGGCGTGTAAAGGGTACTATGTCCATTGCCGCTACCATTAAAGGGACACTGTAGCCAAAAAAATTCTTTCGTGATTCAGATTGAGCATGAAATTTTAAGCAACTTTCTAATTTACTCCTATTATCAAATTTTCTTCTTTCTCTTGGTATCTTTATTTGAAATGCAAGAATGTAAGTTTAGATGTCGGCCCATTTTTGGTGAACAACCTGGGTTGTCCTTGCTGATTGGTGGATAAATTCATCCACCAATAAAAAAGTGCTGTCCAGAGTACTGAAACCAAAAAAAGCTTAGATGCCTTCTTTTTCAAATAATGATAGCAAGAGAACGAAGAAAAATTGATAATAGGAGTAAATTAGAAAGTTGCTTAAAATTGCATGTTCTTTCTGAATTACAAAATACTTTTTTTGGGTACAGTGTCCCTTTAAGCCGATTACCTCCATGCATTGAGCCACTGACGGGTGTGGAATGGAATGAAGGACACGGCAAGCATTTAGAAGTTTTGTTAACCTGTCCTCTGTCAGGTAAATTTTCATTTCTACAGAATCTATAAGAGTCCCTAAAAAGGGAACTCTTGTGAGTGGCAATAGAGAACTCTTTCCTTCGTTCACTTTCCACCCATGTGACCTTAGAAATGCCAGTACAAACTCTGTATGAGGAGACTTGGCAGTTTGGAAACTTGACGCTTGTATTAGAATGTCGTCTAGGTATGGAGCTACCGATATTCCTCGCGGTCTTAGTACCGCCAGAAGAGAAACCAGAACCTTTGTAAAGTTTCTTGGAGCAGTAGCTAACCCGAAGGGAAGAGCTACAAACTGGTAATGCCTGTCTAGAAAGGCAAACCTTAGGTACCGGTAATGATCTTTGTGAATCGGTATGTGAAGGTAGGCATCCTTTAAATCCACTGTGGTCATGTACTGACCCTTTTGGATCATGGGTAAGATTGTCCGAATAGTTTCCATTTTGAACGATGGAACCCTTAGGAATTTGTTTAGGATCTTTAAATCCAAGATTGGTCTGAAGGTTCCCTCTTTCTTGGGAACCACAAACAGATTTGAGTAAAACCCTTGTCCTTGTTCCGACCGCGGAACCGGGTGGATCACTCCCATTAGTAAAAGATCTTGTACACAGCGTAGAAACGCCTCTTTCTTTATCTGGTTTGTTGACAACCTTGAAAGATGAAATCTCCCTTTTGGAGGAGAAGCTTTGAAGTCCAGAAGATATCCCTGAGATATGATCTAACGCCCATCTCTTGCCCAAGCCTGGGCGAAGAGAGAAAGTCTGCCCCCTACTAGATCCTTTTCCGGATTGGGGGCCCTCACTTCATGCTGTCTTAGGGGCAGCAGCAGGTTTTCTGGCCTGCTTGCCCTTGTTCCAGGTCTGGTTAGGTTTCCAGCCCTGTCTGTAGCGAGCAACAGTTCCTTCCTGTTTTGGAGCGGAGGAAGTTGAAGCTGCTCCTGCCTTGAAGTTACGAAAGGCACAAAAATTAGACTGTTTAGCCCTTGGTTTGGCTCTGTGTTGAGGCAGGGCATGGCCCTTACCTCCGGTAATGTCAGCGATAATTTCTTTCAAACCGGGCCCGAATGTCTGCCCTTTGAAAGGTATGTTAAGCAATTTAGATTTAGAAGTCACATCGGCTGACCAGGATTTTAGCCACAGCGCTCTGCGCGCCTGAATGGCGAATCCGGAATTCTTAGCTGTAAGCTTAGTTAGATGTACTACGGCATCAGAAATAAAAGAATTAGCTAGCTTAAGGGCTTTAAGCTTGTTTATAATCTCATCCAATGGAGCTGTGTCAAGGGTCTCTTCCAGAGACTCAAACCAGAATGCCGCCGCAGCCATGACAGGCGCAATGCATGCGAGGGGTTGTAATATAAAACCTTGAGTAAACATTTTCTTAAGGTAACCCTCTAACTTTTTATCCATTGGATCTGAAAAGGCACAGCTATCCTCCACCGGGATAGTGGTACGCTTAGCCAGAGTAGAAACTGCTCCCTCCACCTTAGGGACCGTCTGCCATAAATCCCGTGTGGTGGCGTCTATTGGAAACATTTTTCTAAATATAGGAGGGGGGGGGGGGGGGAAAGGGTACACCGGGCCTATCCCACTCCTTGGTAATAATCTCTGTAAGCCTCTTAGGTATAGGAAAGACGTCAGTACACGCCGGTACCGCATAGTATCTATCCAGCCTACATAATTTCTCTGGGATTGCAACCGTGTTACAATCATTTAGAGCCGCTAATACCTCCCCTAATAATACACAGAGGTTCTCAAGCATAAATTTAAAATTTGAAATGTCTGAGTCCAGTCTATTTGGATCAGATCCGTCACCTACAGAATGAAGCTCTCCGTCTTCATGCTCTGCCATTTGTGACGCAGTATCAGACATGGCTCTAACATTATCAGAGTACTCTGTTCTCACCCCAGAGTGGTCGCGTTTACCTCCAAGTTCTGGCAATTTAGATAAAACTTCAGTCATAACATTAGCCATGTCTTGTAAAGTGATTTGTAATGGTCGCCCTGATGTACTTGGCGTCACAATATCACGCACCTCCTGAGCAGGAGATGCAGGTACTGACACGTGAGGAGAGTTAGTCGGCATAACTTTCCCCTCGTTGTCTGGTGAAATTTTCTTGACATGTACAGATTGGCTTTTATTTAAAGCAGCATCAATGCAATTAGTACACAAATTTCTATTGGGCTCCACATTGGCCTTTGAACATATTGCACAAAGAGATTCCTCTGTGTCAGACATCTTTAAACAAACTAGCAATTAGACTAGCAAGCTTGGAAAATACTTTTCAAAACAATTTTCAAGTAATATAAAAAACGTTACTGTGCCTTTAAGAAGCACACAAAAAAACTGTCACAGTTGAAATAACAATGAACCGGATTAGTTATAGAAACCAAATTTTTACAGTAAATGCATTAATTTAGCAAGGATTGCACCCACTAGCAAATGGATGATTAACCCCTTAATACCAAAAAAACGGATAACAAATAAAATATATACGTTTTTATCACAGACAAAGCACAGTCTCACAGGTCTGCTGTGAGTGATTACCTCCCTCAAAACTAGTTTTGGAGACCCCTGAGCTCTGTAGAGACGTCCTGGATCATGCAGGGAGAACAAGGAAGACTTGTGACTGAATTTCTACTGCGTAGAAAAGCGCCAAAAAAGGCCCCTCCCACTCATAATACAACAGTGGGGAAGCTCAATAAACTGATTTTATTTGAAACAAACGACAGCCAAGTGGAAATTAATGCCCATAAAATTTTTCACCAAGTACCTCAGAGCTAAAACGATTAACAAGCCAGTAAACGTTTTAAATATAAATGCATGAAAAGTTATAACAAAGCCTGTTGCTAGTCGCTTTTACTGCAGAAAGGCTATAAGTTATATGTATACAGTATTTCCTTAGTGAAGTGCCATTCCCCAGAAATACTTCAGTGCCAACTTACATACATAACAGCATGATACCAGTTGCTACTACTGCATTTAAGGCTGTACTTACATTTTATCTGTATTAGCAGTATTTTCACAGTCAATTCCATTCCTTAGAAAATAATATACTGCAACATACCTCTTTGCAGGTGAACCCTGCCTGCTGTCCCCTGTTCTGAAGTTACCTCGCTCCTCAGAATGGCCGAGAACAGCAAATGGATCTTAGTTACGTCCGCTAAGATCATACACAAACTCAGGTAGATTCTTCTTCTAATGCTGCCTGAGAAAAAACAACACTCCGGTGCCGTTTAAAATAACAAACTTTTGATTGAAGAATAAAAACTAAGTTTTAATAACCACTGTCCTCTCACACATCCTATCTATTAGTTAGGTGCAAGAGAATGACTGGGTATGACGTAGAGGGGAGGAGCTATATAGCAGCTCTGCTTGGGTGATCCTCTTGCACTTCCTGTTAGGGAGGAGTTATAATCCCATAAGTAATGGATGACCCGTGGACTGACTACACTTAACAGGAGAAATAAAGGCTTTCCAAACCTTATAGATTCTTCTAGTAACTGGGTTCCTAGCCTGAACAAGAGTTTTAACAGACTCAGAAAAATACCTTGGACGAAGAAAGATTCATTCAATCTCCAAGCCATCAAGCTTAAGAGATTTTAAATCTGGATGGAAAACGGGACCTTGAGACAGATCTTTTCTTAAAGGAAGAGGCCAGGGCTGACAACTGGACATCTGAGCCAGATCTGCAAACCAAACTCTTCAAGGCCATTTCGGAGCAATGAGAATCACTGATGCACATAAGCTAGCCGAAACTGGAAGCCATTAAATCTCTCTAGTAGGCTTCAAATACTCAGAATCTGACTGAATACATCAGGATGAACATTCCCCTGCTTCTAAATTGTCCATTCCTGGAACATGAACAGCAGATATGACAATGATGGATTTCTGTGCAATCCAGAATTTTCTGAACTTTCTTAATCGCCAAGGAACTCCCCCTGGTGATTGATATATGTCACAGCTGTCTGACTAGAATAGAATCCTTCCTTCCTTCTGTTTCAAACTGGGTCCAAAAAAGAAGAGTCATGTGAATAGCTCAGACTTCCAAAATATTTATGGGAAACCTGGCCTCTAAGGATGTCCAAACTCCTTGAGCAAGACATGAACCACATACAGTACCCGGTCGGACAGGATTGCATCTGTAGAAATTACAGTCAGAGGACGAACAAATCTTGTTCCCTGAGAAATGTGCTGGGGAATTCAACACCACGAAAGAGATTGTCTTATAGAGAACTCAGGAAGATGATTTGTGTTAACTGGGAATGATCCCTGTTCCACAAACTTAGCATGCAAAGCTGAAGAGGCCTCATAGGAAGCCAAGCAAAAAGGCACTGCGCGCATCTGATGCGGTCACCATCGAACCTATTACTTTAATGCAGGAAGCTACTGAAGGAAAAGACTGAGCCTGAAGATTCAGACACGCAGACATTAAATTTGACATCTTTGTCTCTGTTAGAGACACAATCTCATGGAGACTGAATCCCAGAAAGTCACCTTTGTCAGAGGAATCAAATAACTGTCAAATTTATATTCCAACCATGAAGCTGAAGAAATTACAACAATAGGTTAGACATGAGATGCTAAAAGTATGGATGAGCTTGAACCAATATATCATACAAATAGGGGGAAGACAGAAATCCACTGAGACCTTATTACTGAATTCAAGGCACCTTTGTGAAGGTTCAGGGTGCAGTGGCCAGACCAAATTGAAGAGCCACAAACTGATGTTTGTCCAAAAAGGCAAACCTCAGGAACCTGTGCTAATGAAATCTGTGTCTATGGTCGACATAAAGTGACACTGACGAACAGATAGTTTCCATTTTGAAAATTGGAATCCTGACAAACTTGTTCAAAATATTCAAATCTAAAACAGGCCAAAAGCGTCCCTCTCTTGGGAACTATAAAGAGATTTGAGTAAAACCCCTTTCCGTGTTCTAAAGGAAGAAATGGGACCATAATTCCTAAAGATTATAGATCTGAAACACTTTGAAGAAATGCTTGAGCTTTCACTGTTTGTTTATTGGTACCCTTGAAAGAAAAAAATCCCTGAGACAGTTGTTAAAGCCCAAGTGTCTAGAACTGAGCGAAACCATGCATCCTGAAAATGCATCAACCTACACCAGAGATACTGGACTGGGGGCCATACCTTCATACTGACTTAAAAGTAGAAGTGGCATTTTTGGACTGCATGGACTTGTGCCAATTGACACCCGGCCTCATGGGCTTACCTGAGGAGCTTTGATGGGGGGGGGGGGGGAATAGGCTGATTTATGTTCTGAAAAAAGAAACAAAATTGAACAGAAGTTTTAAATTTACCCTTAAACTTATCTTGTGGAAGAAACTTACTCTTGCCCCTAGTAGCTGCAGAAATGACATTATCCAATTCAGTCTCAAAAAGTATATTACCTTGAAAAGGTAAAGAAAGTAATGTATTCTTAAATCTTGGTCTGCTGATGCAGCTTCTAAGTCATAAAGCACGTCTGGCAACAACTGAAAAACAAATTTAATTTTTTAGAGCTAATTCTAATAAGATCAAAATATTGATAGGAAATTATCTTTATCAGACTCAAGAGCCTGAACAGAGAAATTCTTAAACCATATAGAGATAGCAGCTGATACATCAGCAATAGCAGGTTTAAAAATATAACCAAAATGGAGATTTTCTAAAAGGAATAAAGCTTTCTATTGTGTCTTTGAAAGAAAACTATATTTTCCATAGAAAATAAAATTTATGCTTACATGATAAATGTATTTATTTCCAGGCATGGAGAGTCCACGACGTCATTCCAATTACTAGTGGGATATTCCCTCCTGGCCAGCAGGAGGCGGCAAAGAGCACCACAGCAAAGCTGTTAAATATCACTCCCGACCCACAATCCCCGTCATTCTCTTTGCCTCTGTCAATGGAAGAGGTGAAGTTCGGTGTCTGAAGATATTGATTCCATTTTTGGGTACTTTTTCCTGCAAGCAAGGTTTTGGGTCTAGCTGTGTCCCCGTCAATCTTTTGAGTAAGAGTAGTGGTGGCTTTTAAGCAGTTTGAAAGTAGTGAGGTGGTCCTTGCTCAGATTTCTAACATATTTGCTGCCCTTGGTGTGGGAAGCCAGAGTTGGATACTCTGTTCTTTCTTTTTCAACAGGTCTCTGTAAGGAGTATGTGTTCTTTCATGCCTTGAAATGCTCATACTTAGCAGGCTGAAAAAGGGTAAATTTTCTTAAATCTGGGAGGACTAAAAATACTTAAAGGCTTCATTCACTCCTTAGCCCAAATGACACAGCCATAGGAACAGGAAAAAACCCAAAATCAGATAATTCATCCTGACATTAAAATAAGTATCTTACTGACCCGTAGAAGTCCCCCCAGCAGAGGTATCATCTGAAAACTCTAAAGTAAGCAATCCTACCTTAAAGGGACACTGAACCCAAAAAAAAATTTTCACGACTCAGACAGAGCATGAAATTTTAAGCAACTTTCTAATTTACTCCTATTATCAAATTTTCTTCATTCTCTTGGTATCTTTATTTGAAATGTAAGAATGTAAGTTTAGATGCCGGCCCATTTTTGGTGATCAACCTGGGTTGTCCTTGCTGATTGGTGGATAAATTAATCCAGAAAAAAAAAAAAAAAAAAAAAAAAAAAAGGTGCTGTCCAGAGTACTAAACAAAGAAAAACAGAATTTATGCTTACCTGATAAATTACTTCCTCTTGCGGTGTATCCAGTCCACGGATTCATCCATTACTTGTGGGATATTCTCATTCTCTACAGGAAGTGGCAAAGAGCACACAGCAGAGCTGTCCATATAGCTCCCCTTCTAGCTCCACCCCCCAGTCATTCGACCAAAGGTTAGGAAGAAAAAAGAGAAACCATAGGGTGCAGTGGTGACTAGTTTAAATGAAATTTTTTTTTACCTGACTTAAATGCCAGGGCGGGCCGTGGACTGGATACACCGCAAGAAAAAGTAATTTATCAGGTAAGCATAAATTCTGTTTTCTCTTGCAAGGTGTATCCAGTCCACGGATTCATCCATTACTTGTGGGATACCAATACCAAAGCTTTAGGACACGGATGAAGGGAGGGAACAAGACAGGTACCTTAAACGGAAGGCACCACACTGTTTGCAAAACCTCTCCCAAAAATAGCCTCCGAAAAAGCAAAAGTATCGAATTTGTAAAATTTTGAAAAAGTATGCAGTGAAGACCAAGTCGCTGCCTTACAAATCTGTTCAACAGAAGCCTCGTTTTTAAAAGCCCATGTGGAAGCCACTGCTCTGGTAGAATGAGCAGTAACAGTTTCAGGAGGCTGCTGGCCAGCAGTCTCATAGGCCAAACGGATGATGCTTTTCAGCCAAAAGGAAAGAGAGCTGACCTCTCCTTTTACCAGAATAGACAACAAATAAGGAAGATGTTTGTCTGAAATCCTTAGTTGCTTGTAAATAGAACTTTAGAGCACAAACTACATCAAGATTGTGCAACAGACGTTCCTTCTTCGAAGAAGGTTTAGGACACAGAAAGAACAACTATTTCCTGGTTAATATTCTTGTTGGAAACAACTTTAGGAAGAAAACCAGGTTTGGTACGCAAAACTACCTTATCTGCGTGGAACACCAGGTAAGGCGAATCACACTGTAAAGCAGATAATTCTGAGACTCTTCGAGCCGAAGAGATAGCTACCAAAAACAAAAAACTTTCCAAGATAACTTAATATCTATGGAATGTAAAAGGTTCAAACGGAACCCCTTGAAGAACTGAAAGAACTAGATTCAAACTCCATGGCGGAGCCACAGGATTATAGACAGTCTTGATTTTGACTAAAGCCTGAGCAAACGCTTGAACGTCTGGTACCTCTGCCAGACGCTTGTGCAACAGGATAGACAAAGCAGATATTTGTCCTTTTAAGGAACTAGCTGACAATCCTTTCTCCAATCCTTCTTAGAGAAAAGACAATATCCTGGGAATCCTAATCTTACTCCATGAGTAAGCTTTGGATTCACACCAACAAAGATATTTCCGCCATATCTTTTGGTAGATTTTCCTGGTGACAGGCTTTCTAGCCTGAATCTCAAGAGTATCTATAACTGACTCAGAGAAACCACGCTTTGATAGAATTAAGCGTTCAATCTCCAAGCAGTCAGAAGTAGAGAAACTAGATTTGGATGCTTGAACGGACCCTGTATTAGAAGATCCTGCCTCATTGGCAGTGTCCATGATGGAACAGATGACATGTCCACTAGGTCTGCATACCAAGTCCTGCGTGGCCACGCAGGCGCTATCAGAATCACTGAAGCCTCCTCCTGCTTGATTCTGGCGACCAGACGAGGGAGAAGAGGAAACGGTGGGAAAACATAAGCCAGATTGAAGGACCAAGGCGCTGCTAGAGCACCTATCAATACCGCCTTGGGGTCCCGGGACCTGGCTCCATAGAGAGGAAGCTTGGTGTTCTGACGGGACGCCATCAGATCCAACTCTGGAGTGCCCCATAGCCGAGTCAGCTGGGCAAATACCTCCGGGTGGAGTTCCCACTCCCCCGGGTGAAAAGTCTGACTTAGCAATTCACATCCCAGGAGTAGACAACTGGGAGGCGGATTTTCTGAGAGATGGCAGGAGTGATCCTCCGCCCGCCTGATTATTTTGGTTACTTCCTTCATCGCTAGGGAACTCTTTGTTCCCCCGATGATTGATGTAAGCTACAGTCGTGATGTTGTCCGACAAATCTGATGAATTTGGCCGCAGCTAGTTGAGGCCATGCCTGAAGCGCGTTGAATATCGCCCTCAGTTCCAGAATGTTTATCGGGAGAAGAGATTCTTCCCGAGACCATAAGCCCTAAGCTTTCAGGGAGTCTCAGACCGCACCCCAACCTAACAGTCTGGCGTTGGTCGTTACAATGATCCACTCTGGCCTGCGGAAACATATTCCCTGGGACAGGTGATCCTGAGACAACCACCAGAGAAGAGAATCTCTGGTCTCCTGGACCAACTGTATTTGAGGAGACAAATATGCATAATCCCCATTCCACTGTTGGAGCATGCATAGTTGCAGTGGTCTGAGATGCTTTTTGACGTTCACCTTCCACCCGTGAGACCACAGAAAGGCCAATACAATCTCCGTGTGAGGCTTGGCTCTTTGAAAAGACGGCGCCTGAATTAAGATGTCGTCCAAAAAGGCGCCACTGCTATGCCCCGCGGTCTTAGAACTGCCAGAAGGGACCCCAGTACCTTTGTGAAAATTCTGGGAGCAGTGGCTAACCTAAATGGAAGAGCCACGAACTGGTAATGCTTGTCTAGAAAAGCGAACCTGAGAAACTGATGATGATCTTTGTGGATAGGAATGTGCAGGTACGCATCCTTTAGATCCACGGTAATCATATTGACCTTCCTGGATCATAGGTAAGATTGTCCGAATGGTCTCCATCTTGAATGATGGGACTCTGAGAAATCTGTTTAGAATTTTGAGATCCAGGATTGGTCTGAAAGTTCCTTCTTTTTTGGGAACCACAAAGAGGTTTGAGTAAAAACCCTGTCCTTGTTCTGCCATTGGAACTGGGTATATCACTCCCATCGTATGTAGATATTCTACACAGCATAAAAACGCCTCTTTCTTTGTCTGGTCTGTAGACAGACGAGAAATGGGGAACCTTCCCCTTGGCGGGGAGTCCTTGAATTCTAGAAGATATCCCTGGGATACAATCTCTAATGCCCAGGGATCGTGAACATCTCTTGCCCAGGCCTGAGCGAAGAAAGAGTCTGCCCCCTACTAGATCCGGTCCCGGATTGGGGGCTACCCCTTCATGCTGTCTTGGTAGCAGCTGCAGGATTTTTGGCCTGTTTACCCTTGTTCCAGCCCTGGTAAGGCTTCCAGGTTGCCTTGGGCTGTGAAGCGTTACCCTCTTGCTTTACAGCCGAAGAGGCTGAAGCGGGACCGTTCCTGAAATTACGAAAGGAACGAAAATTAGCTTTGTTTTTAGCCTTAAAGGGCTTGTCCTGAGGGAGAGCATGGCCCTTTCCCCCGGTGATTTCTGAAATAATCTCTTTCAATTCTGGCCGGAAGAGGGTCTTTCCTTTGAAAGGGATATTTAATAATTTGGATTTTGACGACACATCGGCCGACCAGGACTTGAGCCAAAGCGCTCTGCGCGCCATAATGGCGAAACCTGAATTTTTTGCCGCCAACTTAGCTAATTGCAAAGCAGCATCTGTGATAAAAGAATTAGCCAGTTTTAGAGCCTTAATTCTATCCATAATTTCATTGTATGAGGTCTCCGTCTGGAGCGAGTCCTCCAGCGCCTCAAACCAGAAAGCAGCTGCAGTAGTTACAGGAATAATGCAGGCAATAGGTTGGAGAAGAAAACCTTGTTGAACAAAAATGTTGTTAAGTAAACCCTCTAACTTTTTATCCATAGGGTCTTTAAAAGCACAACTGTCTTCAATTGGTATGGTTGTGCGTTTAGCAAGTGAAGAAACAGCCCCCTCTACCTTAGGGACCGTTTGCCATGAGTCCTGCATGGGGTCAGTTATGGGGAACATTTTCTTAAAAATAGGGGGGGAGACAAAAGGGACACCTGGTCTATCCCACTCCCTAGTAACGATATCCGCAACCCTCTTAGGGACCGGAAACGCATCAGTGTATACAGGAACCTCTAGGTACTTGTCCATTTTACACAATTTCTCTGGGACCACCATAGGGTCACAATCATCCAGAGTAGCTAATACCTCCCTGAGTAATACACGGAGGTGTTCTAATTTAAATTTAAGCGCCAATGTATCTGACTCTGCCTGATGAGAAACCTTTCCTGAGTCGGAAATTTCTCCCTCAGACATCAAATCCCTCACCCCCACTTCAGTGTTGTGAGGGCACATCAGATAAGGCTACCAAAGCTTCAGACTGCTCATAATCTGTTCTTAAAACAGAGCTATCACGCTTTGCAGGGAAAACTGGCAGTTTAGATAGAAAGGCCACAAGGGAATTATCCATGACTGCCGCTAGTTGTTGCAATGTAATAGGGGCAGACGCACTAGAGGTACTAGGCATCGCTTTAGCGGGCGTAACTGGTTGTGACACATGGGGAGAGGTAGACGGACTATCCTCATTACCTTCAGTCTGAGAATCATCTAGGGCCACACTTTTAAGTGAAACAATATGATCTTTAAAGTGTATAGACATATTAGTGCAATTGGGACACATTCTGAGAGGGGGTTCCACCATGGCTTCTAAACACATTGAACAAGGATTTTCCTTAGTGTCAGACATGTTTAATAGACTAGTAATATACACAAGCAGGCTTGGAAATCACTTTAATCAAATAAACACAATTTTACAAAACAGTGAAAAATACAGCAATCCTTTTGAAATTTTCAGAGTATGTACCTAAAGCCTTAATAAGATTGCACCACAAGTTACAGAATGATTAACCCCTTAATGCCCAAACCAGAGCAACCTAAAGCCAACAACAGGTTAATTGACTACAGCACCTTGCCACAGCACAGCTGTGGCCCTACCTGCCCTTAGGGATCAGATTTGGGGGAATAAAGCTTCTTTTAGGCCCTCAAACAGCAGCAGGACCCTCCATGTGAAGCAGCATGAACTTGTCTTTCAATTCTAACTGCGCATCTGAGGCGTGAAATTAGGCCCCTCCCACTCCGGAGTTGTGAGGCCTACAAAATCACATAGAAGTGATCAAATTTTAGCCAATGTGGTTTAAAAGTGTCTCCAACGAGTATTTCTTAAACCAAATAATCGATTGCCCTGAATAAATGTCAAACAGCATAATTAGCCCTGTTATGTAAGCATTCAATTCTTTACTAAGTCTCAGAACATAGCTTACCCTCCCCACATGGGGATATTGTCAGTCTTCTAGCATTATCTCAGTCTTGTCTAGAAATAAATGACTGAACATACCTCATTGCAGTCAAGCCTGCAAACTGTTCCCCCCCAACTGAAGTTTTCTGGTACTCCTCAGTCCTGTGTGGGAACAGCAATGGATTTTAGTTACAACATGCTAAAATCATCTTCCTCTCAGCAGAATTCTTAATCTTTTTTCTGCCAGAGAGTAAATAGTACAAACCGGTACCATTTAAAAATAAACTTTTGATTGAAGATATGAAACTACAATTCTAACCCCACATTCACTTTACCCTCCCGTAGAGAGACCCTAGTGCAAGAGAATGACTGGGGGGGGGAGCTATATGGACAGCTCTGCTGTGTGCTCTCTTTGCCACTTCCTGTAGGGAATGAGAATATCCCACAAGTAATGGATGAAGCCGTGGACTGGATACACCTTGCAAGAGAAAAAACATAATTTATGAGTCCATGAGCTAGTGACGTATGGGATATACATTCCTACCAGGAGGGGCAAAGTTTCCCAAACCTCAAAATGCCTATAAATACACCCCTCACCACACCCACAAATCAGTTTAACGAATAGCCAAGAAGTAGGGTGATAAGAAAAAAGTGCGAAAGCATATAAAATAAGGAATTGGAATAATTGTGCTTTATACAAAAAAATCATAACCACCACAAAAAAGGGTGGGCCTCATGGACTCTTGCTAATATGAAAGAAATGAATTTATCAGGTAAGTTCTTACATAAATTATGTTTTCTTTCATGTAATTAGCAAGAGTCCATGAGCTAGTGACGTATGGGATAATGACTACCCAAGATGTGGATCTTTCCACACAAGAGTCACTAGAGAGGGAGGGATAAAATAAAGACAGCCAATTCCTGCTGAAAATAATCCACACCCAAAATAAAGTTTAATGAAAAACATAAGCAGAAGATTCAAACTGAAACCGCTGCCTGAAGTACTTTTCTACCAAAAACTGCTTCAGAAGAAGAACACATCAAAATGGTAGAATTTAGTAAAAGTATGCAAAGAGGACCAAGTTGCTGCTTTGCAAATCTGATCAACCGAAGCTTCATTCCTAAACGCCCAGGAAGTAGAAACTGACCTAGTAGAATGAGCTGTAATCCTTTGAGGCGGAGTTTTACCCGACTCAACATAGGAATGATGAATTAAAGATTTCAACCAAGATGCCAAAGAAATGGCAGAAGCTTTCTGGCCTTCTCTAGAACCGGAAAAGATAACAAATAGACTAGAAGTCTTTCGAAAAGACTTAGTAGCTTCAACATAATATTTCAAAGCTCTAACAACATCCAAAGAATGCAACGATTTCTCCTTAGAATTCTTAGGATTAGGACATAATGAAGGAACCACAATTTCTCTACCAATGTTGTTGGAATTCACAACCTTAGGTAAAAATTCAAAAGAAGTTCGCAACACCGCCTTATCCTGATGAAAAATCAGAAAAGGAGACTCACAAGAAAGAGCAGATAATTCAGACTCTTCTGGCAGAAGAGATGGCCAAAAAGGAACAAAACTTTCCAAGAAAGTAATTTAATGTCCAATGAATGCATGGGTTCAAAAGGAGGAGCTTGAAGAGCCCCCAGAACCAAATTCAAACTCCAAGGAGGAGAAATTGACTTAATGACAGGTTTTATACGAACCAAAGCTTGTACAAAACAATGAATATCAGGAAGATTAGCAATCTTTCTGTGAAAAAGAACAGAAAGAGCAGAGATTTGTCCTTTCAAGGAACTTGAGGACAAACCTTTATCTAAACCATCCTGAAGAAACTGTAAAATTCTCGGAATTCTAAAAGAATGCCAAGAAAAATGATGAGAAAGACACCAAGAAATATAAGTCTTCCAGACTCTATAATATATCTCTCTAGATACAGATTTACGAGCCTGTAACATAGTATTAATCACAGAGTCAGAGAAACCTCTTTGACCAAGAATCAAGCGTTCAATCTCCATACCTTTAAATTTAAGGATTTTAGATCCTGAAGGAAAAAAGGACCTTGCGACAGAAGGTCTGGTCTTAAACGGAAGAGTCCACGGTTGGCAAGAGGCCATCCGGACAAGATCCGCATACCAAAACCTGTGAGGCCATGCCGGAGCTACCAGCAGAACAAACGAGCATTCCTTCAGAATCTTGGAGATTACTCTTGGAAGAAGAACTAGAGGCGGAAAGATATAGGCAGGATGATACTTCCAAGGAAGTGATAATGCATCCACTGCCTCCGCCTGAGGATCCCGGGATCTGGATAGATACCTGGGAAGTTTCTTGTTTAGATGAGACGCCATCAGATCTATTTCTGGAAGTTCCCACATTTGAACAATCTGAAGAAATACCTCTGGGTGAAGAGACCATTCGCCCGGATGCAACGTTTGGCGACTGAGATAATCCGCTTCCCAATTGTCTATACCTGGGATATGAACCGCAGAGATTAGACAGGAGCTGGATTCCGCCCAAACCAGAATTCGAGATACTTCTTTCATAGCCAGAGGACTGTGAGTCCCTCCTTGATGATTGATGTATGCCACAGTTGTGACATTGTCTGTCTGAAAACAAATGAACGATTCTCTATTCAGAAGAGGCCAAGACTGAAGAGCTCTGAAAATTGCACGGAGTTCCAAAATATTGATCGGTAATCTCACCTCCTGAGATTCCCAAACTCCTTGTGCCGTCAGAGATCCCCACACAGCTCCCCAACCTGTAAGACTTGCATCTATTGAAATTACAGTCCAGGTCGGAAGAACAAAAGAAGCCCCCTGAATTAAACGATGGTGATCTGTCCACCACGTAAGAGTGTCGTATAATCGGTTTTAAAGATATTGAGATATCTTTGTGTAATCCCTGCACCATTGATTCAGCATACAGAGCTGAAGAGGTCGCATGTGAAAACGAGCAAAGGGGATCGCGTCCGATGCAGCAGTCATAAGACCTAGAATTTCCATGCATAAGGCTACCGAAGGGAATGATTGTGACTGAAGGTTTCGACAAGCTGAAATCAATTTTAGACGTCTGTCTGTCAAAGACAGAGTCATGGACACTGAATCTATCTGGAAACCCAGAAAGGTTACCCTTGTCTGAGGAATCAATGAACTTTTTAGTGAATTGATCCTCCAACCATGATCTTGAAGAAACAACACAAGTCGATTCGTATGAGATTCTGCTAAATGTAAAGACTGAGCAAGTACCAAGATATCGTCCAAATAAGGAAATACCACAATACCCTGTTCTCTGATTACAGACAGAAGGGCACCGAGAACCTTTGTAAAAATTCTTGGGGCTGTAGCTAGGCCAAACGGCAGAGCCACAAACTGGTAATGCTTGTCCAGGAAAGAGAATCTCAGGAACTGATAGTGATCTGGATGAATCGGAATATGTAGATATGCATCCTGTAAATCTATCGTGGACATATAATGCCCTTGCTGAACAAAAGGCAAGATAGTCCTTACAGTTACCATTTTGAATGTTGGTATCCTTACATAACGATTCAATATTTTTAGATCCAGAACTGGTCTGAAGGAATTCTCCTTCTTTGGTACAATGAAGAGATTCGAATAAAACCCCAGCCCCTGTTCCAGAACTGGAACTGGCATAATTACTCCAGCCAACTCTAGATCTGAAGCACATTTCAGAAATGCTTGAGCTTTCACTGGATTTACTGGGACACGGGAAAGAAAAAATCTCTTTGCAGGAGGTCTTATCTTGAAACCAATTCTGTACCCTTCTGAAACAATGTTCTGAATCCAAAGATTGTGAACAGAATTGATCCAAATTTCTTTGAAAAAACGTAACCTGCCCCCTACCAGCTGAGCTGGAATGAGGGCCGCACCTTCATATGGACTTAGAAGCTGGCTTTGCTTTTCTAGAAGGCTTGGATTTATTCCAGACTGGAGATGGTTTCCAAACTGAAACTGCTCCTGAGGAAGAAGGATCAGGCTTTTGTTCTTTGTTGAAACAAAAGGAACGAAAACGATTAGCCCTGTTTTTACCCTTAGATTTTTTATCCTGTGGTAAAAAAAAGTTCCTTTCCCACCAGTAACAGTTGAGATAATAGAATCCAACTGAGAACCAAATAATTTGTTACCCTGGAAAGAAATGGAAAGTAGAGTCGATTTAGAAGACATATCAGCATTTCAAGTTTTAAGCCATAAAGCTCTTCTAGCTAAAATAGCTAGACATAAACCTGACATCAACTCTGATAATATCAAAAATGGCATCACAGATAAAATTATTAGCATGTTGCAGAAGAATAATAATATTATGAGAATCATGATCTGTTACTTGTTGCGCTAAAGTTTCCAACCAAAAAGTTGAAGCTGCAGCAACATCAGCCAATGATATAGCAGGTCTAAGAAGATTACCTGAACACAGAAGCTTTTCTTAGAAAGGATTCAATTTTCCTATCTAAAGGATCCTTAAACGAAGTACCATCTGACATAGGAATAGTAGTACGTTTAGCAAGGGTAGAAATAGCCCCATCAACTTTAGGGATTTTGTCCCAAAATTCTAATCTATCAGACGGCACAGGATATAATTGCTTAAAACGTTTAGAAGGAGTAAATGAATTAACCAAATTATTCCATTCTCTGGAAATTACTTCAGAAATAGCACCAGGAACAGGAAAAACTTCTGGAATAACCACAGGAGATTTAAAGACCTTATCTAAACGTTTAGATTTAGTATCAAGAGGACCAGAATCCTCAATTTCTAAAGCAATTAGTACTTCTTTAAGCAAAGAACGAATAAATTCCATTTTAAATAAATATGAAGATTTATCAGCATCAACCTCTGAGACAGAATCCTCTGAACCAGAAGAGTCATTAGAATCAGAATGATGATGTTCATTTAAAAATTCATCTGTATAAAGAGAAGTTTTAAAAGATTTTTTATGTTTACTAGAAGGAGGAATAACAGACATAGCCTTCTTAATGGATTCAGAAACAAAATCTCTTATGTTATCAGGAACACTCTGAACATTAGATGTTGATGGAACTGCAACAGGTAATGGTACATTACTAAAGGAAATATTATCTGCATTAACAAGTTTGTCATGACAATTAGTACAAACAGCTGGAGGAACAGCTACCAAAAGTTTACAGCAGATACACTTAGCTTTGGTAGTTCCAGCACCAGACAGCGATTTTCCTGAAGTATCTTCTGACTCAGATGCAACGTGAGACATCTTGCAATATGTAAGAGAAAAAAAAACAACATAAAGCAAAATTGATCAAATTCCTTAAATGACAGTTTCAGGAATGGGAAAAAATGCCAAGGAACAAGCTTCTAGCAACCAGAAGCAATGAAAAATGAGACTTAAATAATGTGGTGACAAAAGCGACGCCCATATTTTTTTAGCGCCAAATAAGACGCCCACATTATTTGGCGCCTAAATGCTTTTGGCGCCAAAAATGACGCCACATCCGGAACGACGACATTTTTGGCGCAAAAGAACGTCAAACAATGACGCAACTTCCGGCGACACGAATGACGCCGGAAACAGAAAAGATTTTTTGCGCCAAAAAAGTCCGCGCCAAGAATGACGCAATAAAATGAAGCATTCAGCCCCCGCGAGCCTAACAGCCCACAGGGAAAAAGTCAAATTTTTAAGGTAAGAAAAAATGATTGATTCAAATGCATTATCCCAAATATGAAACTGACTGTCTGAAAATAAGGAATGTTGAACATCCTGAGTCAAGGCAAATAAATGTTTGAATACATATATTTAGAACTTTATAAAAAAGTGCCCAACCATAGCTTAGAGTGTCACAGAAAATAAGACTTACTTACCCCAGGACACTCATCTACATGTTTGTAGAAAGCCAAACCAGTACTGAAATGAAAATCAGCAGAGGTAATAGTATATATAAGAGTAGATCGTCGATCTGAAAAGGGAGGTAAGAGATGAATCTCTACGACCGATAACAGAGAACCTATGAAATAGACCCCGTAGAAGGAGATCATTGCATTCAAATAGGCAATACTCTCCTCACATCCCTCTGACATTCACTGCACGCTGAGAGGAAAACCGGGCTCCAACCTGCTGCGGAGCGCATATCAACGTAGAATCTAGCACAAACTTACTTCACCACCTCCATAGAAGGCAAAGTTTGTAAAACTGAATTGTGGGTGTGGTGAGGGGTGTATTTATAGGCATTTTGAGGTTTGGGAAACTTTGCCCCTCCTGGTAGGAATGTATATCCCATACGTCACTAGCTCATGGACTCTTGCTAATTACATGAAAGAAAAAGCCTAGATGTCTTATTTTTCAAATAAAGATAGCAAGAGAACGAAGAAAAATGCTAATCGGAGTAAATTAGAAAGTTGCTTAAAATTGCATGCTCTATCTGAATCATGCAAGAAAAAAAATGTGGGTTCAGTGTCCCTTTAAGCAAAGAGCAGATCAATTCTTGAATAAAAACACCAAGTAGATAAGTATTAAATGGCCTGACAGATTCCCTGATAATCAGAAAACAGTTTCTCCTCAGACATAACTGACTCTCAATGAGATTTAGAAATATCAGAAGTATTTCTAGGATCTTAGCAGGTTGTAACTAAGATCCATTGCTGTTCTCACATAGGACTGAAGAGAGACTGAAGAGGTAACTTCAGCGGGAGAATGGCGTGCAGGTTATCCTGCTATGAAGTATGTGCAGTTAAAAAAATTTTCTAGAGATGTAAATGCTAGAAAATGCTGCCGATACCGGATTTATGTAAGGTAAGCCTGGATACAGTGATTTAATAGCGACTGGTATCATGCTTACTTTCAGAGATAATACAAGAAAAAAGGGCGCCTCCTAGTGTAGCCAATACAGAACTGGGCAAATATGATCGAATCTGAATTTTATAATCACAAATTGTGAAGGCAGAGGTAGTGCCAAGGTAAACGGTCTGGGAACTTAGTGTCCAAGTTGACTGTGCACCAAATGCCAGGGCAGCTCCTCCTGTTGTGTTGTGATAGCAATCTGAAAAAATGGAAGATGTACAGAGGGAGACTCCTAGTGCAGATCAGTTAGCATAAATAGTCCCACTAACAACTCCCCTTAGAAGTATACTCACACAGTGGGAAGCACACTATAGTGCTAAAGTAGCTTGCTGGGTATATATTTCAGTAGCCCAGCGCACATATACACTCTGGCAATGAACTGTTCCAAGATATTTTTAGAGATATTCCAATGAAACAATAGGAGACTTCAGTGGATATAAAGAACTTTATAAAAATCAATACATCATATATAAAAATCAGTCAGTAAAACACGCTAGGCGTTTCTCAGAGCTAACCACTCTGTTTCCTCAGGCAAGTAATACTGAACAATACCTGAAGTCTCCTATTTATGCAGCTTAGAACCAATTAGGAAATGAGTTACACCCAGTACACACCCTCTCTCTATTCTCACAGGTGTATTTGTCTAACTAATCTAGACCAGCATTGCTTCAATATAGTATAAAAAGTGCATGTACACAAAATTATACAATGTATAAAAAACAAAACAATATATTTACATGAGCACATCGAAACATTATGTAACATATCAAACAATATTGTTTTTAAAACACATAATATATGTATACATACATTTTAGACTTTTCCTAGGTCATAGAAATCCATTGCCAAAAACCCATTGTCTTCTAAAATCATCTTTTATTGCCATAAATCCATGTCATGGAGACTGTGTTGTAAAAAACAACTGACTAAAAACCATCATGTGATGTGAGATGACTAGTGACCGTGCATTATTATATATTCATTCTTCTTCAAAACGTATAGCTCTATCTTTTAGTCCTGTTTGTTTAAGCTATACTTGTGGTAGCAACCGTTTATTTTTATTTATATTTTCCTTAGGATTAATTATGAACCGGTATGTGTGTTTTTGTATTGTGTTCTAACCTGTTTTTTTGCAAGTTTAGACCCGCATCTGTCATCAGCCATGTGGCTCGATGTATAGCCAATCAAATGACTGGATAGACTCGGAGGTGTGTGGAGCATTCATTGCCCAATGGCTTTGTATATGAGGTTTTTTGTAAAAACTATCTATGTCCGCCTCCTAACTCTTAGCCGCTATAGCTACGATAATGCTGAGTGTAGTCATTAAACTGTGTGCGATCTGAACGATGCACGGTAGCTGTAAATACTTACAAAGTTTGTCTCGCATAGTAATGTATACTAAGCTCCTCTCTGTCTAAACTATAAGTCCTACGGTTTTTCTATTGTTAGGATCTTATTTTGTAAAGGTGTGTCCTTATTAGCCAATGATATTCTTTGGCTGTTAAATACAAACTGAGTTGAATGTGAAAGTGTCAGACTTTGGTATCAATGAAAACCTATCCTAATTATAGTCTCTTTTAAGCCATGTTTTCGAATGAGCTTCAGCTATTGTTCAGTATTACTTGCCTGAGGAAACAGAGTGGTTAGCTCTGAGAAACACGTAGCGTGTTTTACTGACTGATTTTTATATACGATATTGATTTTTATAAAGTTCTTTTTATCCACTGAAGTCTCCTATTGTTTCATTGGAATATCCCTAAAAATATCTTGGAACAGTTCATTGCCAGAGTGTATATGTGCGCTGGGCCACTGAAATATACAGAGCAAGCTACATTAGCACTATAATGTGCTTCCGACTGTGTGAGTATACTTCTAAGGGGAGTTGTTAGTGGGACTATTTATGCTAACTGATCTGCACTAGGAGTCGCCCTCTGTACATCTTCCATTTTTTCAGATTACTTTCAGAGGTAACTCTTATAAATTTGCAATATAAAACGTTTGCTGGAATGTTTAAGCGTTTTTATATATGCTTTAGGTGATGAAACTTTATTGGGGCCTAGTTTTTTTCCACATGGCTGGCTTAAATTTGTCTAGAAACAGTTTCCTGAGGCTTTCCACTGTTGTAGCATGAGTGGGATGGGCCTAATTTAGCACTTTATTGCGCAGTAACTTTTACAGACTGAGACATCCAGCTTCCTTCAGGAGTCCCCTGAAGGCTATAGGACCTCTCTAAAGGGCTCTGAGGCTTTCCAAAGTCGTTTGTTTGGGAAGGTAGGGCCACAGCAGAGCTGTGGCAGTTTGTTGAGTGTTAAAAAACCGTATATATCGTTTTTTTAACTAAGGGGTTAATCATCCATTTGCAAGTGGGTTCAATGCTCTGTTAGCTTATTATACACACTGTAAAAATTTCGTTTGATTTACTGCCTTTTTCACTGTTTCTCAAATTCGGACAAAATTTGTTTCTCTTAAAGGCACAGTACCGTTTTTATTATTTGCTTGTTAACTTGATTTAAAGTGTTTTCCAAGCTTGCTGGTCTCATTGCTAGTCTATTTAAACATGTCTGACAGAGGAAACTCCTTGTTCATTATGTTTTAAAGCCATGGTGGAACCCCCTCTTAGAATGTGTACCAAATGTACTGACTTCACTTTAAGTAATAAAGATCATATTCTGTCTTTAAAAAATTTATCACCAGAGGAATCTGACGAGGGGGAAATTATGCCGACTAACTCTCCCAACGTGTCAGACCCTTTGACTCCCGCTCAAATGGCGCCAAGTACATCGAGCACGCCCATGGCGTTTACTCTACAAGACATGGCGGCAGTCATGGATAATACCCTGGCAGCGGTATTATCCAGACTGCCTGGGTTTAGAGGAAAGCGAGACAGCTCTGGAGTTAGTATGCTCTGCATTTCTTCTGACGCTTTAAGAGCTATGTCTGATACTCCCTCAATATGCAGAGGCCGAGGAAGGAGAGCTTCTTTCTGTGGGTGATGTTTCTGACTCAGGGAAGAGGATTGAACCCGATTCTGATATGTCTACATCTAAATTTAAGCTTGAACACCTCCGCGTGTTGCTCAGGGAGGTTTTAGCTGCTCTGAATGACTGATACAATTGCAGTGCCAGAGAAATTATGTAGATTGGATAAATACTATGCAGTGCCGGTGTGCACTGATGTTTTTCCAATACCTAAAAGGTTTACAGAAATGATTACTAAGGAATGGGATAGACCAGGTGTGCCGTTCTCTCCCCCTCCTATAGATGCCACCACACGTGACTTATGGCAGACAGTCCCCTAAGGTGGAGGGAGCAGTTTCTACCCTAGCTAAGCGTACTACTATCCCTGTCGAGGACAATTGTGCTTGCTCAGATCCAATGGATAAAAAGTTAGAGGGTTACCTTAAGAAAATGTTTATTCAACAAGGTTTTATTCTACAGCCCCTTGCATGCATTGCCCCGGTCACTGCTGCGGCTTTCTGGTTTGAGTCTTTGGAAGAGGCTTTCCAGGTAGAGACCCCATTGGATGACATGCTTGACAAGCTTAGAGCACTTAAGCTAGACAATTCTTTTGTTTCTGATGCCATTGTTCATTTGACTAAACTAACGGCTAAGAATTCTGGTTTTGCTATTCAGGCGCGCAGGGCGCTATGGCTTAAATCATGGTCAGCTGACGTTACTTCAAAGTCTAAGCTGCTTAACATTCCCTTCAAGGGGCAAACCCTATTCGGGCCTGGTTTGAAGGAGATCATTTCTGATATCACTGGAGGAAAAGGTCATGCCCTTCCTCAGGATAGGGCTAAACAGTCTAATTTTCGTGCCTTTCGAAACTTCAAGGCGAGTGCGGCATTAACTTCCTCTAATGCAAAACAAGAGGGAACTTTTGCCCAGACCTGGAACAAAGGTAAGCAGGCCAAAAAGCCTGCTGCTGCCTCTAAGACAGCATGAAGGATTGGCCCCCTATCCGGTAACGGATCTAGTAGGGGGCAGACTTTCGCTCTTCGCCCAGGCTTGGGTAAGAGATGTCCAGGATCCCTGGGCGTTGAAATTATATCCCAGGGATATCTTCTGGACTTAAAAGCTTCCCCCCCAAAAGGGAGATTTCACCTTTCACAATTATCTGCAAACCAGATAAAGAAAGAGGCATTCTTACAGTGTTCAAGACCTCCTAATTATGGGAGTGATCCATCCAGTTCCAAAGGAGGAACAGGGATAGGGATTTTACTCAAATCTGTTTGTGGTTCCCAAAAAAGAGGGAACCTTCAGACCAATTTTGGATCTAAAGATCTTAAACAAATTCCTCAGAGTTCCATCATTCAAAATGGAGACTATTCGTACCATCCTACCTATGATCCAGGAGGGTCAATATATGACTACAGTGGATTTAAAGGATGCTTATCTTCACATTCCGATACACAAAGATCATCATCGGTTTCTCAGGTTTGCCTTCCTAGACAGGCATTACCAGTTTGTAGCTCTTCCATTTGGATTAGCTACAGCCCCAAGAATCTTTACGAAGGTTCTGGGGTCACTTCTGGCGGTTCTAAGACCGCGGGGCATAGCAGTGGCCCCTTATTTAGACGACATCCTGATACAGGCGTCAAATTTCCAAATTGCCAAGTCTCATACGGACATAGTTCTGGCATTTCTGAGGTCGCATGGGTGGAAAGTGAACGAAGAAAAGAGTTCTCTATCCCCTCTCACAAGAGTTTCCTTCCTAGGAACTCTGATAGACTCTGTAGAAATGAAGATTTACCTGACAGAGGCCAAGTTATCAAAACTTCTAAATTCCTGCCGTGTTCTTTATTCCACTTCTCGCCCTTCGGTGGCTCAGTGTATGGAAGTAATCGGCTTAATGGTAGCGGCAATGGACATAGTCCTGTTTGCACGCTTACATCTCAGACCGCTGCAACTCTGCATGCTCAGTCAGTGGGATGGGGATTACACAGATTTGTCCCCTCTACTAAATCTGGATCAAGAGACCAGGGATTCTCTTCTCTGGTGGTTATCTTGTGTCCATCTGTCCAAAGGTATGACCTTTCGCAGGCCAGATTGGACAATTGTAACTACAGATGCCAGCCTTCTAGGCTGGGGGGCAGTCTGGAACTCCCTGAAGGCTCAGGGATCGTGGACTCAGGAGGAGACACTCCTTCCAATAAACATTCTGGAACAGAGAGATATTCAATGCTCTTCAGGCTTGGCCTCAGCTAGCGACAATGAGGTTCATCAGATTTCAGTCGGACAACATCACGACTGTGGCTTACATCAACCATCAAGGGGGAACAAGGAGTTCCCTAGCGATGTTAGAAGTCTCAAAGATAATTCGCTGGGCATAGATTCACTCTTGCCACCTATCAGCTATCCATATCCCAGGTGTAGAGAACTGGGAGGCGGATTTTCTAAGTCGACAGACTTTTCATCCGGGGGAGTGGGAACTCCATCCGGAGGTGTTTGCACAATTGATTCGTTGGGGCAAACCAGAACTGGATCTCATGGCGTCTCGCCAGAATGCCAAGCTTCCTTGTTACGGATCCAGGTCCAGGGATCCCAAGGCGACGCTTAAAGATGCTCTAGCAGCACCTTGGTCTTTCAACCTGGCTTATGTGTTTCCACCGTTCCCTCTGCTCCCTCGTCTGATTGCCAAGATCAAGCAGGAGAGAGCATTGGTGATCTTGATAGCGCCTGCGTGGCCACGCAGGACTTGGTATGCAGATCTGGTGGACATGTCATCCTTTCAACCATCCAAATCTAATTTCTCTGAGACTAACTGCCTGGAGATTGAACGCTTGATTTTATTAAAGTGTGGTTTCTCCAAGTCAGTCATTGATACCTTAATTCAGGCACGAAAGCCTGTCACCAGGAAAATCTATCATAAGATAGTTCCATAAAGGGACAGATTTCTGCTCTGTCTATTCTTTTGCACAAGCGTCTGGCGGATGTTCCAGACGTTCAGGCATTTTGTCAGGCTTTAGTTAGAATCAAGCCTGTGTTTAAACCTGTTGCTCCGCCATGGAGCTTAAATTTGGTTCTTAAAGTTCTTCAAGGGGTTCCGTTTGAATTCCATAGATATCAAAATTTTATTTTGGAAAGTTCTTTTTTGGTAGCTATTTCCTCGGCTCGTAGAGTCTCCGAGTTACCTGCCTTACAATGTGATTCTCCTTATCTGATCTTCCATGCAGATAAGGTAGTTCTGCGTACCAAACCTGGGTTTTTACCTAAAGTGGTATCTAATAAGAATATCAATCAGGAGATTGTTGTTCCATCGTTATGTCCTAATCCTTCTTCAAAGAAGGAACGTCTATTACACAATCTTCACGTGATTCGTGCTTTAAAGTATTATTTACAAGCTACTAAAGATTTTCGTCAAACATCTGCTTTGTTTGTTGTCTATTCTGGACAGAGGAGAGGCCAAAAGGCTTCGGCAACCTTTCTTTTTGGCTAAGAAGTATAATCCGCTTAGCTTATGAGACTGCTGGCCAGCAGCCTCCTGAAAGGATTACAGCTCATTCTAGAGCTGTGGCTTCCACATGGGCATTTAAAAATGAGGCTTCTGTTGAACAGATTTGCAAGGCGGCGACTTGGTCTTCGCTTCATACCTTTTCAAACTTCTATAAATTTGATACTTTTGCTTCTTCGGAGGCTATTTTTGGGAGAAAGGTTTTACAGGCAGTGGTACCTTCTGTTTAAGTTCCTGCCTTGTCCCTCCCTTCATCCGTGTACTTTAGCTTTGGTATCCCACAAGTAATGGATGATCCGTGGACTGGATACACCTTACAAGAGAAAACAGAATTTATGCTTACCTGATAAATTTCTCTCTTGTGGTGTATCCAGTCCACGGCCCGCCCTGTCATTTTAAGGCAGGTATTTTTTAACTTTAAACTACAGTCACCACTGCACCCTATGGTTTCTCCTTTCTCTTGCTTGTCTTCGGTCGAATGACTGGATATGGCAGTTAGGGGAGGAGCTATATAGCAGCTCTGCTGTGGGTGATCCTCTTGCAACTTCCTGTTGGGAATGAGAATATCCCACAAGTAATGGATGATCCGTGGACTGGATACACCACAAGAGAAATAACTTTATCAGGTAAGCATAAATTATGGTTTTGAAGCAGGGTGTCTTAAGAGACCATTAGTCCCTGTAATACCCCAATCCTCCCAGTGCACAAACCGAATAGTAACCCCCTGCATACAGGTTTGTGCAAGATTTAAGAGCCCTGAATGCAGCTGTAAAAGCTTCATTCCTAGTGGTGCCTAATTCTGCTTACTTGTTGCCAATCTTGCAAATGGAGGGCAAGCATCACGACTGTAGAGGTGACAGAAGCCAGAGACTGTGCGACCCGAACTACAGGAAACCCCCCTGACAAACCCAGAGCTGTCACTGTATGTAGATGGTTCTTGCTATTACAGAGGAAGGGGAAAAGGAAGCAGGCTATGCAGTAGTTTCTAACTCTGAAGTAATAGAATCATGCCCCAAACAGGTTGCATCAGCCCAAGTGGCTAAGTTAATTGCCCTTACACGCAAATGCAAGATAGCAACAGGTAAATCTGCCAACATCTACACACACACGCTATGCTTTTGGAGTGGTGCATGACTTTGGAGCATTGTGGAAACTAATAGAGGGTTAATTACTGCAGCAGGGACTTTAATCAAAAATGCCACATATCTCAAAGATCTGTTACATGCCCTCTTGTTACCATCCTCTTTAGCCGTCAAAGGTAGCTGCACACACAAAGGGAACAGATGACATTCCAAAAGGAAATGCACAAGCAGACTCAGCTACAGCAAGCTCCTATACACTGTAAGCCCACGTATGACCCTGGACAGACTACCAGGAAAGTCCACTAATATGTTTGGAGACTATGAGAGTATGCTTCAGGAGGAAATTGACAAATGGTGTGAATTAGGGGTTTCAAATAAGGAGGGTAGGTGTTTTGGCCCCAACAATTAGCCTGCTCTTACAGCATCTTTGATGCCATACATAATGAGGCTCACTCACAGAATCTAACATGTGAACTGGTACATCATGCATGAGAATCTCATCACAATGGTAGGCCCCTGGAGTCAGACATGCAATTGAGGCCTTATCTCCGCTTGTGTGATCTGTCTTCAGCACAAAGTAGGGAAACCTATTAAGCCTGTAACTAAGAATCACCCACCATGTCCGTGGGGACCTTTTGTGAATCTGCAAATTGATTTTGTGGAATTGCCAAAGGTCACACATTACAAATATATCCAAGTCATACTAGACACGTTCTTAGGGTGGGTGGAAGCCTTGCCTTTTGCATCTGCTAAAACAGTCACATAATCTTAAATTATGCTTACCAGATAATTTTCTTCCCTTCTGTACTGGGAGTGTCCACAGCTGCATTCATTACTTTTGGGAAATACAGAACCTGGTCACCAGGAGGCGGCAAAACAACTATCCGTATCAAAAAAAACATAAGTGAGGAGCTACATACCGAGGAAATGACTGACCTTTCAGAACAACCCCTCACGTATACACCGAAAACACCAAGGGCTAATCCCTGCCAAACTCCAAAACGCAGAGCACCCATAGTGCTAAGACCCAACCATTATATGAGATTGCAGCATAAAGGGAGCAATCAGTCACTGACGCCTACTCCAGCCAGACCGAGTCAACTCAAAAAAAAAAAGTGACTTGACCACAGAAGAAATAAACTTCCCATCAAAAGATCCAGAGATCTGCTTATGAATCCCTGATCACGAGCCCCCAAAGGAGCAAGAACGTACACTCAGGGAGACTAAATCAGATACTTCCAAAGATACCTATCGGAAGACCCTTCAAATATTCACTAAACTCTTCGTAATCAGAAAAGTAACTACCTCAGAAGGGCCCGACTGTGTATGTGCAACAAAATAGACAAAGCAGAAATCTGTCCCTTTAAGGAACTCGCTGACAACCCTTTCTCCAATCCATCTTGGAGAAGACAAAATCCTGGGAATCCTAACCCTACTCCATGAGTAGCCCTTGGATTCGCACCAATAAAGATATTTAAGCCATATCTTATGGTAAATTTTCCTAGTAACAGGCTTACGCGCCTGAATCAAAGTATCTATAACCGAATCAGAAAACCCTCACTTAGATAAAATTAATCATTCAATCTCCAAGCAGTTAGCTGCAGAGAAGCTAGATTTGGCTGATTCCTCAATGGAAGCTTCCACGGAGGCTGGGATGACATGTCCACCAGATCGGCATACCAAGTCCTGCGAGGCCACGCAGGGGCTATGAGTATAACCGATGCCCTCTCCTGCTTGACCCGAACAAATGGAGGAAACACATAAGCTAGGCTGAAGGACCAAGGCATCTATCAGTTCGTCCTGGGGATCCCTGGACCTGTATCTCGGAAGCTTGGCATTCTGATGAGATGCCATAAGATCCAACTCCGGCCTGCTCCACTTGAGAATCAGGTTGGCAAATACCTCCGGATGGAGTTCCCATTCCCCCGGATGAAAAGTGTCTGCTCAGAAAATCCGCTTTCCACTCCTGGGATGTTGATTGTCATCGCTATGGAACTCGTTGTTCCTCCCCGATGATTGATGTAAGCTAGTCTTAATGTTGTCCGACTGGAATCTGATTAATTTGGCCGAAGCCAACTGAGGCCATGAAGCGCATTGAATATTGGGTTATTGATGGGAAGTAGAGACTCCAATCGAGTCCATATCCCCTGAGCCCTCAGGGAGTTCGACTGCTCCCCATCCTAACAGGCTGGCGTCCGTTGTCACTATCACCCATGAGGGTCTGCGGAAGCATGTCCCCTGGGAAAGATGATCCGGCGACAACCACCATAGACGAGAGTCCCTTGTCTCCTGATCTAAATCTATTTGAGGAGACACATTTGCATAATCTCCATTCCACTGTCTTAACATGCTCAGTTGTAGAGGTCTGAGATGAAAAACGAGCAAACGGAATGATGTCCATTGCCGCTACCATCAATCCAATTGCCTCCATGCACTGAGCCACTGACGGCCGAGGATTTGACTGAAGGGCTCGGCCTGTATTCAGAATATTTAACTTTCTGACGTCTGTCAAAAAGATCTTCATGGATAGATTGATTAGTGTTCCCAAGAAAGGAACCCTGATCTGTGGAACTAACAAACTTTTCTAGATTCACTTTCCACGAGTCCTTAGAAAGGACAGAACAATGCCAGTATGAGACTGTCAGCTGATAAGCTGGTTTGAGAACCGCCAGCAGAGACCCCAGAACCTGTGTGAAAATTCTGGGCGCCAAGGCCAGACCGAGAGGAAGAGCCACAAACTGAAAGTGTTTGTCCAGAAAGGCAAAACGGAGGAACTTGTGATGTTTGTGGATAGGAACATGCAGATATGCATCCTTTAGATCCACGGTGGTCATAAATTGACCTTCCTGGATCAATGGAAGAATGGTACGAATAATATCCATCTTGAAAGATGGAACCTTGAGAAACTCGTTTAGACTTTTGAGGTCTAAAATGGGTCGGAACGTTCCCTCCTTTTTGGGAACTAAAAACAGAATAAAACCCCTGTCCCTGGATTGGAACGGGACAAATTACTCTCATGGAGGATAGGTCTCTTACACAACGTAAGAACACCTCTCTCTTTACCTGGTCTACAGACAAAATCAAGAAAGAAGGAATCTTCCTCTGGGGGAAGAATTTATTTCCCAAGGATCTTGGACATCTCATCATCGTCCAATGTAGAATGAAACCATAGGGAGCTGTGTGTTAACGCCTCCCGGTCGGCTGATGTTAGAAATGAAAGCCGTTGGGAGCCAGTCGGCTGATGTAATAAAAATAAAGCTGTTGTGAGCTTAAATAATGGTTAATAAACCTCCCGGCCGGCTGTTTCAGCAATATAAAAACCGTTGGGATCTTTTAATATGGAGATAACCCTCCTGGCCAGCTAATGCAAAAAAAGTAAGGCCCTTGGGAGTTTGTAACGTGGTAAAAACCCTCCCGGTCGGCTGATGCAATTAAAGTAAGGCCCATGGGAGCTTGTAACGTGGTGTCAACCCTCCCGGTCGGCTGATGCAACAAAAGTAAAGCCCTAGGGAGCTTGTAATAAGTTGTTAACCCTCCCAGTCGGCTGATGCAGAAAAAGTAAAGCCTTTGGGAGCTTGTAAAATGAGGTTAACCCTTGCAGCTGTGTATCAAATGAATACATGTGGAAACTGCCAGTAAAAGTATCCTCATAAAGATGTTTTAGTGTAGTATAAAGTGCCAATATTTGTGAAACGTCCCCAGAAATTAAACTTAGCACTTACATTACATTCCCGGCAGCAAGGCATCTCACCTTGTTCTTTCCTCCCCTTCACAGTGGCCTGTAGAAAACCAAGTACAGGTAGCCCTCAGTTTATGCCGGGGTTAGTAAACACTTGATTGAAGAATCTAAAACCAACCTCACTCTGCCGCCTCCTATCACTAACACAGGCAAAGAGAATGACTGGGGTGGGAGGGAAGAGGAGAAATATATATATATATATATATATATACACATATATATATATATATATATATATATATATATATATATATATACATATATACATATATATATACATATATATATATATATACACACACATACATACACACATACACACATACACACATACACACATACATACACACACACATACATATACATACACACACATACATACATACACACACATACATACACACATACATACATACACACATACACACACTGCTGTGGTGCTCTTTGCCTCCTCCTGTTAAACAAGAAGTGATATCCCATAAGTATGTTGTAAAAGAAATGTATGCATTAGAATAGGTGTGTTGCCCAGCAATCAGGTGAAGTGACCTTTCAGTCTATTGCTGGTTGGTATATGTACTACGTAACCTGTTGTACTGTATTAAACTGAATGTTTGACTGCCCAGCGTCAGAATTAGCTTTTGCTTGATTCTCCGATGTTGATTAACTTGGTACGTGAACAATAAACAAAATCTCAAAGAACCTGTGTATTCTTGGACTGTGGATATTTGTATCAGGGAAAATGACAGCACACCAGAGTGCTACCACACTGTGTGAGTACCTTGTATACCACTTGATTTTTACTGCAAACCTGAAATCTCATGAATTGGTGGCGAAGAGCAGCATTGATCCTGTGCATAGCCTAATAAGAAAAAGAAGAGAGTCCATTATGGAACAGATTTTCTGATTGACTTTTGGATATATCCTATGTGGATATTGTGGGACTAATATTCCTGAGATTAGTTTACCACCCACACTCGTGTATTTTATATTGTCTGGGCACAAGTTATTTTGAAAGTGTGTGATTTTTATAGTTATACATATTGTTGTGAGACATTAGTTGGGATAATCCATTATCACTTGTTTTACCTGTTTATTCATTATCAAGTGCCCCCTAGCAGAACTTTGCTTCATATTTTTTTTATTATGAGAAGAGGTTAGCCAAACTGGGTGTTTTCGCTAGAGAAAAAAAAAAGGCACTTGAGGCAACGATTACTTTATATAAACATATTCAAGGCCCATTTATAGAGATGGTGGAAGCTTTGTTTATTACAAGAAAATTTGAAAAAAAACTTTAATCTCCAGCAACATGTTTTTTTTCACTGTAAAAAGCAATCAAATTGTGGAATTCATTACTTGAGGTAGTGAATGCCAATACAATAGTCACATTTATATATGTTTTAGATACATTTCTGGCTAGAAACAGATTCAGGGACGTGATTGTGTTAAATGGGTTAAGTTTTAATTAGATTAATTTAAACTGGAGTTTTTATTGTAAAAAAAAAAAATTAAAAATTGTATAGATTGAACTCAATTGACTTGTCTTTTTTCAACCTTATCTACTATGTTAATATTGAAAGCAGAAGTAGCTTGAATTTCCCCTGGGTACATTTTTTTTGACAAAACACCCAAAAGTTGCACACATACGTTATGTAAGGTGTGTGTGTAAATGTTCTCCAGCTATGTGAATCATATGTAAATGTTTATGCTAATAGCCAGTGGGTCTTGAAGGTGTTAAGTACTAACCTGTCAGCAGATTGGCCCATACAAAGCAGGGCAAGCACACCAGGTGACTGGCAAATAGATCTGCATTTCAACACTGGTAGATTTTTCACTACATGGATGAACTCCTGTTATCCCCTCTAACCAGGAGACACCGAGGGAGAAATTTGGTCTCAGCTTATTTAGAGAACTCCCCCAGCAATAGCGTGTAGATTAGTACTCAAGATTTCCGCTCACTCCATCTTGGAGGAAAAAGTTTAGAGTGGAGGATTTTGGGAGAGTGGGAGGAATAAAAGCTCTGGTAAGTCAAGTTGGTTTTACCTCCTAGTGGACTGGAGTGTAATACCAAATGTTAGGTCTTGTGGACTTCTCAGCATCTTATGAAATAAATATTTCTAGTTTACTTAGCCAGATAAATACTTCAATTGCAGTTTTGATTATGGCTGTGTTCTACATGTCACTACAAAGATATACAGGTACAAATCCCCCCAGTCCAGAATTATTCTGCAATCCAGACTCACGACAAACCCCAAAATATTTATTTTTTTATTCCGATAGAACATTCTATTTTTAAAAGCTTTCTAATTTACTCCTATAATAAAAAATGTGTTATCCTTTGCTGAAAAGCAGGGATGTAGTGAGTATGTGTTTAACAACTATATGGCAGCAGTTTTGCAATAAAATACATCAGCAAGAAAACTATATGTATGGCAGGACTATTTTCCTGTCATGTAGTGCTTCTGACATGTGCATGCTACCTATCTAGATAGCTTTTCAACAAAGAACAAAAGTACATTTGATAACGGAAGTAATTGTGTTTCATCTCCCTTTAATATTTAAAATAAATTAAATGCATTTATAAATATCAATTTTCCCAGTCAGAAACTCTTTTCTGCCTGTGTCTTAGCTCTATTTTTTTATGTATCCTAAAATAAAAACCATAATCTATATTTGTTTAAAATATCTGATTACAATAGTGTAGTATCTTTCTGTTAGTACAATACATACAAAGTATTTAAAAAGATATAAAACTACACTTAGGTTACACATTTAAGCTGTATGACAACTCTCTCTATTCTAAAATCCAAATTATTTTAAAACCCAACTATTTCCAGTCCCAAGCAATTTGGATCAAGGTTTTTGTACCTGTATTTAAAAGTAGTTTAATTTCAGTGTCTTCCTTAATCCAACATTAAAGCACATACTTTTTTTTTTTTTTTTTTTTTTTTAAAAAGGGGCTTGTTGTGACACGTTGGGTGCAATGGGGGTGGAAGAAAAAAAAACCTTACCTGCTTTTACAGATGTAGTTAGGTTAAGTCGGCATTGTATTTGAAATAGGAATAAGGTTTTGCCTAGAGTCCTTTCATTCTCCTGTTTTGGTTTCCCACTTCAATCCTGTTCCCCCTTCACAAGATAGGTGCAAAATTTGAGTTCACATCCACTAAGTCGGTAGAGTCCAAGACACTCTCCCCCCAATTACCTTATTGCAATCCAATACACCAATACTTAACTCCTTTACATCACGTTTCACCACTTCCAAACTGTAAGACCAGTGACCTTTAAAACATGGCTGGTACCATGTCATTTACTTTCCATATATCCACTGTTACCTCTGGTGCTTTATAAATGCTCGGGAAGGCCTTGCATTTTATATTGCATAGATAATGTGTGAATGTACCAGAAATTTAGAAAGGAAATGGATTGGCACCAGGAGCATCAGCTCCATGGGGCATATATATATAAAAACACAAACTTGGAATGTATGCTGCAAGGCAGAAAAGATCATAGGGCATAATACAAGCAGTGATTGAATGAGCACACAAGGAATGTCCTGTCAATCTTAATAGAGCAGAACGATTTTAATTATTAGCTAATTTAAAAATGATTAACTTTTCAGATACAATCATTTGATTACTCAAAACAATTTTCTTCCTGAAAAAGTTTGAGTTGTTGGAAAAGGTTGTTAAAAGCCTTTACAATATAATAAACAGGTTTATTATCTTTTACCTACAGTAATGAATACTGGAGAGACCTTTATCTAGAAAATAGACATCCTTAGACGGGAGCAATTCCTCTGATACATTGTTCTTATTGTGTAGTTTGTGTTTAAGTAATCATCTCATACAGCAATAAGCAGAAAAATAATGGTTGGAAAAATGTAGTAACACATTTTAAACCTCCACTATTAATTTGAGGAAGACAATCTTGACTAAATAGAAGTAAGATTGCTAGTAGCAAATTGTTATTTTCTAAGGCCTCAGATCCTTGCAAATTCTTTCTAATAACCTCAAAAATGAAAATACTTAAAAAAAAAAGGTACTACTATAAAGCTTTAATCTTTGCTCACAGAAAGTGAGACTCATTCTCTATAGTCAATAGAAGTTAAAAATGCACCAATAGTTGCCTATTAAAAAAAAAAAAAAAAAAGATACTGAACAAACCAAACTTAAGTCGACCAGGTAAAAAACGCACAACCACTCAAGCCATGTGTGCTCACATTTGTTCTCTTCTGCACTTTTAAAGACATGGTGGTTTTTCTTTTTGGCAGATACAAAAATGTTGCATGTGAAGCCTGGGTTATCCATTTTATTTCTAAATGGAACATACTAGCAGTAAATAAGCTGGTTAAAATAAATGTGGCGCTATATCAGACATTTAATGTAATAAAACACTAAAGTACAATTTTAGAGATATGTAGCGCTCTGAAAAGGGAGAGATTTAGGTTTAATGTCCAAGTAAAGTCAAATCCAAAACAAAGCCACAAAAAAATAAATAAAAAAAACCTGAAAACGTGTAAGCATTGCAATGAAATGTCCTCCATAAAGTATTTTGGTCAGTGTATAGCCGATTAACTCATGTAATCAGCAAATGATTAAAGTTTACAGCAATAAATCCAGCGTGTTTAGAAAAATGAATTAAAATTATAACAACCTCTGGAAGGACTAAAATGATGAAGGGTGATTTAACCAGTCAACACAATACTGGAATGAGTGATCAAAGGGGACAAACATGCTTTTATTAAGTCCTTTGGCACAAACAAAAATCTTTCAGTGAAATTAGAAATTAAGATTTAATGAACACCGGGAAAGCTTACAATAAAAACAATGGGACTTTTTTCCACTCCAGTTATCCATTAAATGAGTGCATAGTAAAGTAAATGTGTAAACTGTTGGGCAAAAAAAAGCCACTTGACAGGGAAAATACTTTAGGTGTAATAAAAAAAAAAAGAAATATCTAGCTTTGCATCAGTATAGATATTAACTAAAGAGGACTTTTGATGGCTAAAATAAATCAAACAAAATTTGTTGTCATACTTTACTAATGAAAACTGAAGACATTATACAAAGTATTCATTTTAATCCAGAATTTATCACCACCAGAAAAGGTATTGAAAGTAAAAGAACTTCTGCATTTAAACAATGTTAATAAAAGCAAAATAAGGAATGCACAGAACATAATTCCCAACATCTTTCAGAGTCATTTTCTGATTAATTGTGCAAAGATACAGCACTAGGGTATGATCTAACAAATGAAAAAAAATTTTTTAGAACAATTCACAAAAAACATTGAAATAATTCTCAGCTGTCACACCAAAATGTGCTTCAAATCTACACTTTTGGAATTTTTTTGCGAATCAAGCTTAAAATAATTTTACGTTCTCCAATAGGTCGCTCATTGAGTTCATTGACAGCAGCCAATGCTTCTTCATATGTTTCAAAGGAAACTGTAGCTCTTCCTGTGGCTTTCCCTTCTTTTGTAAGTGTTATTCTAACAGACCCAGGATTCACATTATAACCATAGAAAAAATCTAGAACTTCTTCAACTGTGGAAGTGTATGGCATATTCTTAATCTGCACTTTTGTTACATTCCTTGGTCTTCCACTTAAATTCTGGTTAGCAAATGGTCCTGCTTCATTTAAATCTACCACATTTTGGCGTCTCATATTAAATACTCCAAAACCTTCACCAAAATCATTAGGGAAAGGAGCTCTAAAATCATCCATGGGATTCCCAAAATCTCGAGAACTTGGTCTAACGACATCAGGGAAACCAAGTGAATGCTTGGAAGAACCATATGAACTTTCCATATAAGCTTTTCTGTAAGTAGGTGAATTCCTAGATGCACTTGAACCAAATTCTTTTTTTTGTTCATCAGAGATGCGTGTCAATAAGACTTCAGTTCCCAAGTATTTCTGACGATTCAAGCTTTCAGCCAAGAGAGCCTTTTGTTCAGATGGAAATGTTATCAGAGCTTCTCCCAGACCTAATCCTTTACCATCATAAAGCAATGCAATATCTTCTTCAGACACAGAATATGCACCAAAGAAGGCCTGAACTTCCCGTTTACTTATATCAAAGGGAAAATTTCGTACATATATACATTTTCTTACTGGAGAATCTCTGAAATTCATGGCAGAAATATTTCTCTCTTGTGAATTATCCCTTTTGGGTGGTGTTTGCCTTTCATAGGATTCAATCAACTCCACCACTGCTTTTCTAGAAATGGGCAATATGAAAATTGGCCGACCACTTAACATATTTTTGTTTAAATCAAGACACTTCTGGTATTGTCTCTCATTTTGTAGCATAACAAAGCCTTCTCTTGACCTGTTGTTGCGCTTGTCAAGTAAAAATTTGATGTGTGTCTCAGGCATATCTGGTTCTCCAAAGAAATACTTAATTTCTTTCTTTTCCACCCCATATGGCAAGTTCTTCAGATGTATATAAAACTGTTGATTTTGTGGTGAACGGGATCGTGCTCTTAATTTCCTTGGAGGAGATCTGGAGTGAGATCGAATTTTGGAAAAGCCATCATTTGGAGATTTAAAAGGATTTTCTCGACCTTTGTGAACAGATTCACGTACTTGCTGAACTTTGCCACCAGCATTGATCCATTCTTCTTCAGTGCACTTCTTAATAGAAATAAACCTATGTCCAATGTATTCATTATTAAGCTGCAACCCTGCATTTGCATCCTGAACACTACCAAACTTAACATAACCATTTCCACTAAAGAGACCATTTGGACGCTTTACTAAATGAACATCTATAACAGCAAGGCCATGAAAAAAGTTTTTTATCTCATCAACTGATACACTGTATGGAAGACCATATAAAAATAGATAAACACTATCTTCCTCTTTGAAAGAGGATGTTTCTTCCCTGCCATAGTAATTAGATTTTGGTGTAGATTCATTATGTCTTACTCTATCAAAGTCATCAACCAGGTTCCGATCATCAAACTTATTTTGATGTATCCCTTTCTTAATCACTGCCAATAGCTTGGACACATCTGCTGCTCCAGACTCAAAATGTCTGCCTCCTTTACGATTCATATCTAAAGTACCTTGCAGTTCTGCCATACTGCTGAGAAAAAGTTGAACATGTGATTTCTTTATAAATCCTCCAGTACGGCTCATTGCTCGACGAGCATCTTCATCTGTTGCAAATATAATGAAAGCTTCACCAAGTTTTCCACCAATGATATGAACACCTCCATCTGGAATATTCAGTCCACTGAAGAAATTTCGAATATCAACAGAGCCAGCAAGATTAGGAAGCCCCTGGAGGCGGATGACTACTGCCATTCTTGGCTTTATTAGAACTGCCACCTGTCAATGAGAAGTACACAAAAGCAGGGTTTTTTTAATGAAAAATACAAAAGCATAAAAACAGAATACAAGGCCAATTCAAGCATAATTAGGAGTTATGTGAAATTATAAGGAGATATATCTTGCTGTCTTCAAAAATAAAAACCTTATAAGCTGCACCCTTTGAAAAACATGGGACGGCATTAGTTTATAAAATTACACATAATGATAGCAACAACAACAACAAAAAGTCACACTATGGCAGGGTGGACAAAACTTTAAAATTTAGGCGCCACAGTGGTATTTGTATAGATATGGAGAATAACCCAAAAGGTTAGTTGCCAGGGGTAAAATTTTAAGAGCCAGTGGCTCTAAAGCTCCTGGGTTTGTTGAGCCGTGCATTATGGCAAATGTATATAAAAAATAAATTTTATATTTCATAGAATCCGCTTAGTCAAAGCCATCTCAAATCCTTTGGCTGCAGGAACCTCCGATTTCAAAACATGGACAATATAATGCACACATCCTAAATAAACAGCACATGTGCAAAATAAGTTGCCACAAAATATGTGAAGCATTTTTAGCAAATAAGCTAAGAAATTACAATACACTTACATTTCAAATTAAGCTTTCATAACAATGTATTAGTGGAGAACAGACCTGAAGCAGAGTGCCTGGGGTGTGAATAATGTTGAAGACACTGTAGCAGATTAGTGAGTTTGTCTCAGCGAATCAGTCATGGCTGAACTAGTACTAGATTGCTTAGTTTTCTTATATATTTTGGGTTCCAGATGGATCAACATAGGCAGTGCATGAACTTATAAGAGATGGAAGGTAGGTAGTAGATTAATAAAATCACTGGCGGTGCATTATAATATATCCTGCTATATTACAGTGAGGGTAAACCCTGGCAAGTAAAAGCATGGGAAGGAGATATGGGGGTCAACGATTTCTGATAAGGATTTGGAGGATCATAGTTTCTACTAAGAAGTTCATACACTGCACTACCTTGTTGAGAATACTACTTTAAACTTCTGTTGAAACTGTATTTTAGTCCATTTAAATTTAAAGGGACAGTCAAGTCCAAAATAACAAACTTCCATGTTTCAAATAGGGCATGTAATTTTAAACAACTAAACAATTTACTTGTATCACCAATTTTGCTTTGTTCTCTTGGTATTCTTAGTTGCAAGCTAAACCTAGGAAGGCTCATTTGATAATTTCTAAGCCATTGAAGGCCATCTCTAATCACATACTTTTTATTTGCTTTTCACATCAGAGGAGAGCTAGTTCATGTAAACCAGTGTGTCGTGAGAGATCCTCAGGTGTGCCACGGCAGACTGACGATCATTATGAAAGTTGTTTAAAATTACATGCCCTATTTGAAAAATGAAAGTTTTTTTTGGACTTGACTGTCCCTTTAAATGGTTGTTTAAAAACATAATTACCTTTTTTTTAAAAAAAAAAAAAAACAATTTCCCCCAGTAGTGCATAACAAACACTTAACCTCCACGGGCGTGAGCACATTTTTTCTGTGGCACACGAACTAGCTGTAGTTTAAAGGGACACTGAAATCAATTTTTTTCTCATGATTCAGATAGAACATGCAATTTTAAGCAACTTTCTAATTTACTCCTGTTATCAATTCCTTTGTTCTCTTGCTATCTTTATTTAAAAAGCAGGAATATGATGCATAGAAGCCGGCCCATTTTAAATTTAGAACCTGGGTTATGCTTGCTTATTGATGGGTAAATGTCAGCCTCCAATAAGCAAGCATTATCCATGGTGCTGAACCTAAAATGGGCTGGCTGCTAAGATTTACAAAAAAAAAGATAGCAAGAGTACAAACAGAAAAAAAAATAGGAGTAAATTAGAAAGTTGCATGCTCTATCTGAATTATGAAAAAAATGGGTGCAGTGTCCCTTTTAAGATTAAAACAAAAGCAGATATAAAGGGGTGGCCTGCAGGGGCTTAGAGATTTAAGTACATTAATATAACAAAGTTGGTTATGCAAAGCAGGGGAATGGCTAGTAAAGGTGTTACTTCAAGAAAAAAAAATGGTCTTAGGTTTAATTGTTACATTTCCATATGCGTAATAGTTTGGTGTCCCTTTAAAGTAAACTTGAAACTCATTCAGACAGCACTGGTTTTCAAACCTGTGCTCAGGCCTCCCCAACATGCCAGAGTTCTAGGATTACCTTGGGTGAGATCAAGTAAAATAACCATGTTACTAATCAACTGATTTCACCTGTGCTCTAGTTTAGATATCCTCAAAATATGTCCCGTTAGGAAGGGCTGAAGACAGGTTTGAAAACCAGAGATAAGAGCATGCACTTTAAAGGGACACTAAACCCAAAGTTTTTTCATGATTAAGGTACAAAATACAATTTTATTTTAAACATTCTAATTTACTTCTATTATCTAATGTGCTTCTTTATTTAGATATCCTTTGTTGAACAAAACGATAGCAATGCACATGGGTGAGCCAATCGGGCGATGCATCTGCACAGCCACCAATCAGCAGCTACTTGAGCCTATCTAGATATGCTTTTTAGCAAAATAAATAGAAGTAAATTAGAAAGCTTTTTAAAATTGCATGCTCTATTATCGCGAAAGAAAAAACTGAGTTTCATGCCCCTTTAAAGAGACTTTTCAATCTACTTCCATTATCAAATTGCAGTATTTATATCCACACTTTATAAGGCTCACCTCCTATTGAGCATGTGCAAAAGAATGGTGTAAACTAGGGCTGTTGAGACATGAGGCTATGCTATATCTAAATTGCATGAGACTATAAAAACTATTAACAAAAGGTCCAACATGGCTTCCTCAACACGTTGCACAAAAGCTCAAGTCCTTCCCTGTAGCAAGCAGCACTGATCACATCTCCACCAGAGGGGCGGACCAGGGAGTGTCATAGCACACAGCTTATCCAGTCTGCAGTGCAAACCGCAAAGGGAACAAGTCTATTCAAACTGTTGAATGGGCACTCGAATCATAAAGAGCATGCAGTTTTAAGACACCAAATTATCTCCATTATCAGATTTTGCAGTCTTTTTATATGCAGTTGCACACAATTTGGGGCAACAGGTTCCTACAGAGCACGTGCACAGGGGCTCAGGGTATACAATATGCTAGTCTGATCACTATATAGGTTGATAGAAAATGGGGGAAATAAATCCGACAGAAAAAAAAAAATACATCTCATTTGAAATGATCACATTTTCTTATTATGCACTTTGTTAATTATGCTTTTTTTAACAAAATCGCAATATTTCATGTAATAGTCTAAATCAGGAATATTGCCATTACTGTCCCTTCAATAAAAGGGGAACCAAAAAGGAAAGGCAACATAACACCGTGAAAATATTAATTTGCAATGATAAAACTGGCTATGACCAAGAAAATGAAATTACTATCACAGACAACAAAAATACACATTTTGTTAACCATAACTCCAGCTTTTGTTTTTATCTTTTAAAGTGTTAACAGAAAATACGGTTAAATATCATTAACATTCAATTAGTTTCTAAAAACATAAGTGACGCATGGTAGCCATACTTTAAGGCGCCATTTTAACCCCATCGTTTTTCCTCTGGCAAATGCTCCAGCTAAACTCTTATGATAGATTGTTGGAGTAAGGCGCCATTTTAACCCCATCGTTTTTTCCTCTGGCAAATGCTCCAGCTAAACTCTTATGATAGATTGTTGGAGTCAGGCGCCATTTTAACCCCATCGTTTTTTCCTCTGGCAAATGCTCCAGCTAAACTCTTATGATAGATTGTTGGAGTAAGGCGACATTTTCACCCCATCGTTTTTTCCTCTGGCAAATGCTCCAGCTAAACTCTTATGATAGATTGTTGGAGTTCTATGTTCTATTTATAATGCTACCAACTACACAAAAGAGAACAAGCGCCCGTGCGGATAAAAACAACAATGCTCGGTATACGCAGATATAAAACGACTTCTGCCATTTAACCATCTGCCGCCTGCATCCTATCAAGAGGACTCGGCTAAATGGATACATAGACAAAAAGCGCGTTACCTCAGATTCCGTGTTCCAAGTAACTGCCCACATTGGAGCCCAAAACAAAAAAAACTTTAACTGAAAAGTATTTTCTCGGAGACCTTTTAACACACAATGCCACTCTGTTGTCACTAAATAGCCGTATCCAATCCACTTCCACAGCCTTGTGTACCCAAGCTTACGCGTTACTACCAGACTTGCCAATATTTACGAACCACCGACACTACTCCGCATTAAGTCAAAAATTGCAATGCCTGGCGCCTGCATAATATAAGATCAATGCCTCAGCCCAGCGTTCTTAACACTTTACCGCTTCTTCATGGTTCTTCCCGCGCTCCACTTGCCTAATTACGTAAGAGAGCAACAAAGGAAATGGCGCAGCAATAATAAAAACAAAATGAAAATAATTATATTTACCACAGGCGAATCAACGGATCTGGTACTATTTAAAACACCACCGATATGGTGAAACCAAAAGTCACGGTGTATTGCTTTCTTTTTTCCTCGACCACGAGACAGCAACTCAGCAAGTCTATCTCTCGGACGCGTCGCAAAATGGCCACAGCTTCTACTCAAAATGTCTGAAGTACTAATCTGAAGAACTGCCCTTCAAGTGACGACACAGGAAGGGTTTGTTTGAAACAAAAGGGAAGGAGGCGTCTCACACTTTCGTAGATCCCACATTGGATATTTCGTGATTGGTTAACGCCCAGTGGGGGCGGTCTCTGTCGGGACACATGGTCGGACTTTGTTCTAGTTTGGCGGGGTTACTTCCAACGTCCTACATTTTGCATTGTATTGTTTAAACGTTTGTGTTAAAAGTATAACCAAAGCAAACTTTGTAAATATTTGCCTTCAATAAATTGGAAATATAAGAGTGTTCCATAGCCCAAACATAAAGGAGTATTTGCTCGGAATAGCTACTGCACATATGAAAACAGCCTAGCAGCCTAATGCGCCTCATACATAGGACTCATGCTGCTGCTGCACGTGAGTCAGAGGCCCAGAACTACACACACTTCAATCAGCCAAACCACATTTTTTTAATTTATTTTTTTATTTCATAATTTTTTATTGAGGTCGTTAGGAATTACAACAGTAAACAAGTAGTTTACATGGATGATAAAACAATACCAATTTTCATGCTGATTATGTTAAAGGGACATAAACAATTTGGGATAGAGACAAAATATAATAATATGTACTTTAAAGGGTCAGTAAACCTTAAAAATAATGTTATATAATTCTGCACATAGTGCAGAATTATATAACATTACATTAGCCAAACTTTTTAAATCATAATATTCCCTTTTTATTTTGTAAAAATACCGCTGTTTTACAGACCCGCTCTCTGTACTCTGCTGAGCGGGTCTGTTGTTTTTACTGAGCGCATCGGGCCAGCTGTATAGTCACAGCCTGGCCCGACCGCGCCATTAGACAGTGCAGCTCGCTCCTGCTCTGTCTGACAGCGGGAGCGAGCTGCACTGTGTCTAATGGCGCGGTCGGGCCGGGCTGTGACTATACAGCTGGCCCGATGCGCTCAGTAAAAACAACAGACCCGCTCAGCAGAGTACAGAGAGCGGGTCTGTAAAACAGCGATATTTTTACAAAATAAAAAGGGAATATTATGATTTAAAAAGTTTGGCTAATGTAATGTTATATAATTCTGCACTATGTGCAGAATTATATAACATTATTTTTAAGGTTTACTGTCCCTTTAATTACTTCACCTGCAAATGTATACTGCAGTCCCTTGCCATCCATCCTTTCTTTTTACTTTCTGAATTGTAAGGCTCTCACTCTGCCCACACATTTCCTTCTATGGCTGTATCTATCTAAAGTGCATAGGTATTATCTGCTGGAGCATGCCTAGAAGCTGTGAACTCAGTTATATATTTGTCTGGTTGTCTTAAATAAGACACCTGAGGATCTCTCATGGCACACTAGTGTGCCACGGCACACTGGTTGAAAAACACTGAGCTAGTGTATTGAGGGTCAATCTCTCCTATATGTTTGCTTTGCTGAGTGTGCAGGTCTTTGTCTCAAGTTGGTGGTTGACGCTCGCATGCAATGCATTCGGTAGACTTGATTCACAAGGCTACAGTTCAAAGTCAATCCGAGATCCCTTAGTGACCGGCCACATCGCCCGGGAGCCCAGACTCAACCGCAGACACTGTACCGGCAAAGTGAATATTCTCAATAGAGTTAAATCCGGAGTCCACTAAAAGATACTCAGTTGAGATAGCTTCATCTAGATTGGTAGGTCACCAGCCCGCTCTGCTGCTATGAGCCTCACGAGGGAACTGCAGTGGCTCTCCATCTTATTAGAGATCGATTCCTGAAAATCTATGACAGCAGTCTCCATTGCACATTAATGTCGGTATGATAGTTCAGATAAAATGACTTCACATGTTATGTACAGCAGATTAAAACTGCTCTGCTCGGCTAGTTTCTTAACCGGGGGGGGGGGGGGGGGAGTTGATGAGGTGGTGTAGGCTATGGCTTTTAAACTTAGATGGTCCGATTCAAGTCTTCTATTCATCAGAGCTCAACAAAAATAGGCACTATCAACTCTGGATCTTCTCTTAAATATATATACAAAGCTTTGGTGTAGATTGTTGTATTTTAGGAAGAGATATTTGGTTGATTAATTAGATTTCAGGAAGAGCTACAGAGATTTGCGACTTAGCATGGCCGCGGCTTGGACACGCTCCCCAAACCACATTTTTTTATAAACCCCAGGACTCGAGTACAGACTCAAATACTAAAACAGTATTTTCTGTTCTGTAAAGAAATCCTGAGCTATGTTTCAAACACTCTTCAAAATGTCCCTAATAGAAAACGCTGCATTTTCATAAAGTAAATCAGTTTTTGTATAATGTAAAACCATGTGCAGCAGCAGATGAGACCTGTAAGTGGTTCATTGGGCCAGCTAGGGGTTGTATTTTATTTGTGCAGTAGCTACACATAGCAAGGTTGCTTTTATAACGTGATGGTGCAGTATCAAACTCTGTTATATTTCAAGTTTATTTAACCCCTTCATGCCAGGGGCAAATGTTTAACATTGAAACAAAGTCCAGATGTAAACATTTGCTTGAAAAAGGAAATCATGTGATCACGTAATTTCAAGGCCTGGATCAGATCACAGAGGACTCCACTGCTAGGCACGCCCTTAGGATGGCATGGAACTTCCTAATGACGTGAATCAGTAAAGCAAAAGTTTACAATGTTTGCTATGGTTAGAATTTCAGACATATGTATAAACAGTTCATGTAGAATGTAGGAGCCACCAGAGAACACAGTTCCTGTATAATCAGATGTGTTCTTTCCTGACAAAGGCCACCTCCACTGGTCATGTAATCACCTAAAGCAGCAAGGCCTCCACCTAGCGTTAAAGACAATCACAAAATATCCCATGTGGGAGCTGCGAAAATGCAGGTGACTCCTTTTTTTTACTTTATTTTTTGATGGCATTCCAAAAGATCGAGAAGGGTCCAACTGCAGAGTGGAGCTCCACTCTAGACAGGAAACATGTGACCTCCACTCAAAGCTTTTTTTTTTTTTTTTTTAATCAACTTTAATGTAACAAACAAGCTATAGACTGTGACAATGATTATGAAAACGAAACATTTTGTAGCTTTCTTGTTCTTCTTAATGTTCATTCACAGTGTTTTATGCAGATTGTGATTTATAAGGTATCCGCTGTGAATGAACATTAACCCCTTAGTGACCAGACCATTGTTACATTTTCTTACCCTTAATGGGACAATAAACCCAACAATTTTATTGCAGGATTCAAGTAGAGAATACAATTTTAAACAACACTCCTATTTACTTTTATTATCCAATTTGCTTCATTCTTTAGATATCCTTTGTTGAAGAAATAGCAATGCACATGGGTGAGCCAATCACAGGAGGTATCAATGTGCAGCAGCTACTGAGCCTATCTAGATATGCTTTTCAGCAAAGTATACCAAGAAAGTGAAGCAAATTAGATAATACAAGTAAATTAGAACGTTGTTTAAAATTGCATGCTCTTTCTAAATCATGAAAGAAAAGATTTGGGTTTCATGTCCCTTTAAGGACCAGGGCTATTTACATTTCTGCAGTGTTTGTGTTTAGCTGTAATTTTCCTCTTACTCATTTACTGTACCCACACATATTATATACCGTTTATATACTCATTACTGTACACACACATATTATATAGTGTTTTTCTCGCCACTAAATGGACTTTCTAAAGATACCATTATTTTCATCATATCTTATAATTTACTATAATTTTTTATATAAAATATGAGGAAAAAATGAAAAAAACACACTTTTCCTTACTTTGACCCCCAAAATCTGTTACACATCTACAACCACCAATAAACACCCATGCTAAATAGTTTCTAAATTTTGTCCTGAGTTTAGAAATACCCAATGTTTACATGTTCTTTGCTTTTTTTGCAAGTTATAGGGCAATAAATACAAGTAGCACTTTGCTATTTCAAAACCACTTTTTTTCAAAATGAGCGCTAGTTACATTGGAACCCTGATATCTGTCAGGAATCCCTGAATATCCCTTGACATGTATATATTTTTTTAGAAGACATCCCAAAGTATTGATCTAGACCCATTTTGGTATATTTCATGCCACCATTTCACCGCCAAATGCGATCAAATAAAAAAAAAATGTTTATTTTTTCACAAAATTTATTTTTCTCACAGAAATTATTTACAAACAACTTATGCAATTATGGCATAAATGGTTGTAAATGCTTCTCTGGGATCCCCTTTGTTCAGAAATAGCAGGTTTATGGCTTTGGCGTTGCTTTTTGGTAATTAGAAGGCTGCTAAATGCCACTGCGCACCACACGTGTTTTATGCCCAGCAGTGAAGGGGTTAATTAGGGAGCATGTAGGGAGCTTGTAGAGTTAATTTTAGCTTAAGTGTAGTGTAGTAGACAACCCAAAGTATTGATCTAGGCCCATCTTGGTATATTTCATTTCACCGCCAAATGCATAAAATACAAAAAAAAAATTCACTTTTTCACAAACTTTAGGTTTCTCACAGAAATTATTTACAAACAGCTTATGCAATTATGGCACAAATGGTTGTAAATGCTTCTCTGGGATCCCCTTTGTTCAGAAATAGCAGACATTTATGGCTTTGGGATTGCTTTTTGGTAATTAGAAGGCCGCTAAATGCTGTTGCGCACCACACTTGTATTATGCCCAGCAGTGAAGGTGTTAATTCATTAGCTTGTAGGGAGCTTGTACGTTTAATTTTTACTTTAGTGTACTAGACAACCCAAAGTATTGATCTAGGACCATCTTGGTATATTTAATTTCACCGCCAAATGCATAAAATACAAAAATAAATTTCACTTTTTCACAAACTTTAGGTTTCTCACAGAAATTATTTACAAACAGCTTATGCAATTATGGCACACATGGTTGTAAATGCTTCTCTGGGATCTCCTTTGTTCAGACCCCCCCCCCCCCCCAAACAGTTCTCTAACCCCCCCCCCCCTTCTACCTTTTAGCCTACATGTTATGTACTTTCAGCTGTCTGCCAGTAGCTAATATTTATTTGCTTTTATTTTTTTTATATACAGTAGATATATAAAATAAAATCTGTAGTGTATTTGCCCACCCTCATTCCCCTACCACTCTACCCTCTCGCAGTTTATTTTACTAATCTATTATCTCCCTCCTTCCAGCTTCCAACTTTTTCCGTAGTATAAGCGTTCCCACCCGCTCCTGCCCCTCTCACACACCCTACCGCCTTCTTCCTCCTACCTCCAGTGATGGGCCACCCACCTGCCTCCCTCCTATCCTTCGCATGCCACCAACGATCGGCACCATCACTGGCCCTCTCTGCAACGGTTGCTTAGAAAATGGTAATGCACTATGCCTCAATATTGAGGCATTTCTGCAATCTGTGTCCCTTTCTGTATTGTGCAGCGATGGTGCCAATCGGTGGCGTGGGAGGGTAAGGAGGGAGGCAGGTGGGAGCCCCATCGCTGGAGGGGCTGGAGAGGCTGGGACCACTGCGCTGCATAAAAAAAATATAGATAGGGATAGAAGGATAGTGATAGATGGATAGAGATAAATGGATATAGGTATAGGGAGATAGGGATACAGATAGAGGAATAGAGATAGAGGGATAGATGGATAGGGATAGATGGACACAGCAATAGAGGGATAGTGGTAGAGATAGAGGGATTGGTGATAGATATAGACGGGAGTGGGTGGTACCTCTGTGCTGCAGAAAATTAGATGTTGAAAGTGGCAGGGAGGGTGAAGGAGGGAGGGGGGATAAGAGAGAGGAGATCTGAGTGGATGGGGGGATCAGATGGTAGGCAAAGGTTCTTGGAGGGAGAGGTGGGTAAATAAGGGAGTGGTTAGTAAGTTGGACACATTTTTGACCGTCTACACGGACTTTAACACTAGTATTGCATTCAGGGGCGGACTGACAAGTCGGGCAAATCGGCCATGGCCCGAGGGCCCGGCTTCTTAAAGGGGCCCCATGCATCATACTGATGCTGCAGTTTTTTTTTTTCTATTACATTTTTTGTATTAATATATTTTTTTTAAAAATTGCCTTAAATATTTTTTTTATTTTTTTGCAGAGGGGGGTGGGGGTGGGGGGGAGCCCGGTGCGGTGGTGGAGGAGACGTGACTCGTGTGAATGAAGTCAAAGAAATTAGCTCAAGCAGGAGCCGGTTAGCCTAGAAGGTAACTTGACAAGTAGGATTTTAGGAAAGAAAAGACTGGACTGGAGCGTGGAGCCGGTGTAACAAGTAATTGGCAGCATGCCTTGCAATATGTGGACCGGCCGGTGTGTATAAATCCGGAATCCGGTCCACATATTAATGATCAGCTGCCTGGCTCTGTCTGGCTCCGCCTCCGCCTCCACACTCCATGCGCGCACAATTTCAACTGTGCATTAGAGGCTTAGGCGGCAGCTGCAGCAGACAGAGAGTGGCCACACGTGATTTTCAGTGAAGGAGCCGAGCTGCGCCTGCTGTCTGCTGAGGAGTCAGGGGGGGGCCGAGGTGACATTGCAACGACGACGACTAAGGTAAGTGATAGTGAAGTAGCCAGCTGCTGTCGGAGGGGGGCCAGGGCCAGATCATGTTGTGTCAAGAGGAAAGTGGTTATGAACCAACACTGCACTAGTCACATTTTCAATAATATTAATTAAACGTTATGTTTTATTTTATTTCCTTAGTTGGTGGTTTCCCCTGCTATCATATATTTTATACTGATTGTTATATACTCCCTGAGTGCTCTAGATTTGTCCATCATTTCTCTTCCTTTTTGCCTCACATATTACTGGACATTGAGCACCCACCACGGGCCTTATAATTACATTGGTATTTTCTGTATTACTTATATTGGACTTATTTGTTGTGGGGTTTTGATGGAATTACATTTTTTCCCTAATATTTTACTTCACGATGTTGAAAATAGCTCAGCATAGCAATGGTATGAACTCTGGTCATCATGTAAGAAAGGTAAGCTTTAGTGCAGTCAGATATGAATATCAAAGATAGAAGTGAATATTATTAAGCTGGATTGCAAGACTGAATGGCCATAAACTAAAAATGTTAGTGCCCCCTGTGCACATATAAGATTTTTGTAATTTTGGGCATAAAAAGTAATACGTAAAAAAAAAAAAAGGCATTCTTGAAGTCTATAGTAGATATAAACTGAAAAGTTTCAAGATCCCACACAAAAGCCTTGGCAGACTGCAGAAATATTTATATTTTTGGACAAACCTAATAAAAACAAAGAATACAGAGAAATAGTGCTGTCTATCCTGTGCCACCAAAAAGGGCTGCTTAAAAGCCTTGAACCTGTTCATAAGATGGAACACACTAAATTTGTCCTGTAAGATTTTTTAACGGTAAGTCAAAGAGCTTGCAGAAGTTACACAATAATCATGTGTACTATTATAATGGCAGGACTTAGGAGGAGGTGATAGATCATAGATGGTCGAGGTTAAATATATGGGCAACAAGTGATAGAGTGAGTCATGTATTATAAGAACAGGTTAGTGATATATAAGGCATTACAATTATTGGGATAATGGCGGCCATTATAATGTTATTATGTATCTGGATAATACAAGGAGGTGGTCAGAGAGCACAAATGGTAGTATTATACGCTAATGTATGGGCAATACAGAGGGTGACAAAGGGGTCTTATAAAGTTATAGAGGGGTAATATAAGGGCAGAGGGTAATGGAGGTTCTTATAAACTCATTGGTAATATAAGGGCAGAGCATGAAAGAGGGATATTAAGTTATAGTTGGTTAATATAAGGACAAAGTGTGATTATAATGTAGGGGTATTATAAAGTTTTATATATATATATATATATGTATATAAGGTACTGGGAGGGGTTGTGTGTGTGTGAGAGGGAACCTCTCTATAATATATATCTGTATATAGGTACTGGGGAGGGACTGTGTGTGTGAGATAGAGGGAACCTCTCTATAATATTATATATATATATATATATATATATATATATCTGTATATAAGGTACAGGGGAGGGGGCTGTGTGTGTGTGTGAGACAAAAGGAACCTCTAATATTATAAATCGGTATATAATGTACTGGGGAGGGGTATGTGTGTGAGACAGAGGGAACCTCTCTATAATATTATATATCTGTATATAAGGTACAGGAGGGGGGCTGTGTGTGAGGCATAGGGAATCTATAATATTTTTCTGTATATAAGGCACTGGGGAGGGGGCTGTGTGTGAGACAGAGGAAACCTCTCTATAATATTATATATCTGTATAAGGTACTGGGGAGGGGGCTGTGTGTGAGACAGAGGGAACCTCTCTATAATATTATATAAGGTACTAGGGAGGGTGCTGTGTGTGTGAGACAAAGGGAACCTCTATAATATTATATATCTGTATATAAAGGTACTGGGGAGGGGGCTGTGTGTGAGACAGAGGGGACCTCTATAATATTATATATCTGTATATAAGGTACTGGGTAGGGGGCTGTGTGTGAGACAGAGGGAACCTCTCTATAATATTATATAAGGTACTAGGGAGGGTGCTGTGTGTGTGAGACAAAGGGAACCTCTATAATATTATATATCTGTATATAAAGGTACTGGGGAGGGGGCTGTGTGTGAGACAGAGTGGACCTCTATAATATTATATATCTGTATATAAGGTACTGGGTAGGGGGCTGTGTGTGAGACAGAGGGAACCTCTCTATAATATTATATATCTGTATATAAGGTACTGGGCAGGGGGCTGTGTGTGAGGCAGAGGGAACCTCTCTATAATATTATATATCTGTATATAAGGTACTGGGGAGGGTGCTGTGTGTGTGAGACAAAGGGAACCTCTATAATATTATATATCTGTATATAAGGTACTGGGGAGGGTGCTGTGTGTGAGACAGAGGGAACCTCTCTATAATATTATATATCTGTATATAAGGTACTGGGGAGGGGGCTCTGTGTGTGAGAGAAAGGGAACCTCTATAATATTATATATCTGTATATAAGGTACTGGGGAGGGTGCTCTGTGTGTGAGAGAAAGGTAACCTCTATAATATTATATATCTGTATATAAGGTACTGGGGAGGGTGCTGTGTGTGTGAGACAAAGGGAACTTCTATAATATTATATATCTGTTTATAAGGTACTGGGGAGGGTGCTGTGTGTGAAACAGAGGGAACCTCTCTATAATATATATCTGTATATAAGGTACTGGGGAGGGTGCTCTGTGTGTGAGAGAAAAGGAACCTCTATAATATTATATATCTGTATATAAGTTACTGTGTGAGACAAAGGGAACCTCTATAATATTATATATCTGTGTATAAGGTACTGGGGATGGGGCTGTGTGTGAGGCATAGGGAACCTCTTCATTGTGTTAAATTTTTATATATTAGGTTTTGGTGGGCGTTAAACCTCTCTATAGCACTGTATAGCTCTACATGAGATGCTGTATGAGGGGAGCAGCAATGTTCTACTGGGAGCTAACTGAACATGTTGGGTGAGCCAATAACAAGAGGCATATATGTGCATCCACCAATCTTCAGCTAAATCCAAGTAGTCCATTGCTGCTCCTGAACCTACCCAGGTATGCTTTTTAACAAATGATAAGAAGTAAATTAAGCAACTTAGATAATAGAAGTAAATTATAATGAATGTGTTTAAAATGGTATGTTCAATCTGAATAATTAAAGGGACAGTAAAGTCCTAATTAGACATGCATGATTTAGACAGAGCATAACATTTTAAACCACTTTCCAAATTACTTATATTATTTAATTTGCTTCCTTCTCTTGTTTTCCTTTGCTGAAAGGTTTAGGTAAGATCAGGAGCCGCAAAGAACCTAGGTTCTAGCTGCTGATTGGTGGCTGCATATATATACCGATTGTCATTAGCTCACCCTTGTGTTCAATTACAAACCAGTAGTGCATTGCTGCTCCTTCAACAAATTATACCAAGAGAATGAAGCAAATTTGAAAATAAAAGTAAACTGAAAAGTTGTTTAAAATTGTATGTTCTACCTAAATCATGAAATAATTTTTTTGGGTTTCATGTCCCTCTAAAGTTTAATTTTGACTTTACGCTCCCTTTAAAATTAATTTCTCTAAACCTGCCCTGGTTTCAGTTAAAATGGAGATAATTTTATCTTTATTTAGTATAGACGCATACTTATAGAATCATGCATCTCTTATTTAAATGAATTTTTTTGCCATAAGCACTTGCCAATTTACAATATTTAGTTTATATAAAAAATATCTTTATATGGCAATTAAAAACATAGTGGGGAGGGGCATATGAAGTGGGAGGGGCAAGGGAGGTGGGAGGGGCAAGGGAGGTGGGAGGGGCACAGGAGATGGGAGGGGCAATAGGGTGGAGGAAGGGCAGATGAGGTAGGTAGGTGGAGCAAAGAGGGGGTGGGGGGCCCTGTCACACTTTTGCCCGGGGGCCCTGGTTGGTCTCAGTCCGCCCCAATAAACAGATAGCAAATGTGGAACAAATTTGGTTATGTTTTCAAAAAGTAACTGTTATTTTAAAAAGACTTAAAATCCTTTGAGCCACTTATTTATTTGTGGATATATACACGGCATGAACCCCATCATAGGACAGACATGTTATCAGACTTGCCCAACGCTCTTTATGGAAAACATTGGTGACAACCTTGCTACTTCATATATTTTACCTTTTATGAATAATAAACAGTTATTTTTAAAGGGTTAAAATCCTTTTGGGTCACTCATTTCTGTGATGATAAATACTCGGCATGAACTTCATCATAGAATAGACAAATATTTTCAGCATGGCCCAATGCAAACAATCTGGTGCCAACTTTGCCACTTCATATATTTTATCTCATCTTATCAAGTAAAGGTATTTAAAAAGGGTTAAAATCATTTGGCCCACTAATTTATGTGTGGATATATGCAGGGCATGAACCCCATTATAGAATAGACATGTTATCAACCTGGCCCAACGCTTTTTATAGCAAAAAAATTGCAGGCAACCTTGCCATTTCATATATTTTACCTTTTCTAAATAAGTAATTGGTATTTAAAAACATTTAAAATCCTTTGGAACGCTCATTAATGTGTGCTTATATACATGGCATAAGCCTCTCTATAGGATATACATGTTTTCAGCCTGTCACAATGCTTTTTATATCAAACAATCTGGTGCCAACCTTGCCACTTCATATATTTTACCTTTTCTGAATAAGTAACTGGTATTTTAAGTGTTAAAATCCTTTTGGTCACTTATTTCTGTGATGATATATACTCGGCATGAACATCTTCATAGAAGATACATATTTTCAGCCGTGCCCAATGCTTTTTATAGCAATTTTTTTGTGCCAACCTGGCCACTTCATATATTTTACCTTTTCTGAATAAGTAACTGGTATTTAAACTGGTATTTAAAAAGGGTTGAAATCCGATGAGTCACTCATTTCTGTGTGCATATATACAGGGCATGAACCACTTCATATTTTTAAGTTCTAAGCCTGACCCAATGCTTTATATGGCAAACAAACGTGTGCCAACCTTGCCACTGAATATATTTTACCTTTTTTAAAAGTAACTTGTATTTAAAAAGGTTTAAAATTATTTGCGACACTCATTTCTGTGTGGATATATGTTCTAAGCCTGAACCAACGCTTTATATGGCAAACAGACTTTTTCCAAACTGGAGCTCCACTCAAGATAGGAAACATTTGACCTCCACTCAATATTTTTTTTTTTTTTTTTAAATGGACTTTAACGTAACAATCAATAGACACAATAATTCAGAAAACTAAATATTTTGCTTTCCTGTTCTTAATGTTCATTGACAGTGGTTTATGCTGATTGTTATTAATAAGGTTAAATAAGCACATTCTTTACATTAACATATGTTCTGTTAGGGCAAAAGTATAAACAAAAGTAATGATAATTGTAAGTTATAAATACATCATCTCCGTAAATCACACCTGGCTGCCATCAGGGGGTTACAGGGGTGACTCCTGTCAGGGGCCAAATGGGCCAGGGTGCCCCATGAGGCAAGAACAACTATTATTTTCTTTAAACAATTTTGGCAGCCACCAGAGGGTACTACAGCAGAGTGCTACTGAGTGTGGTCAATTTTATTAAAATGAGTAAAGCATTAGCATTTGAGAGGATTTTTGAGTGTGCACTAAACCACTATGCGTAGTGAGACAGACTTGGCACTTTAAAGGATACTAAACACAATTTTTTTCATTCTAGATTCAGATAGAGCATGCAATTTTAAGCAGCTTTTTAATTTACTTCTATTATCAAATTTTCTTCGTTCTCTTCCTATATTTATCTGAAAAAGAAGAAATAAAAGCGTTTGAGCCGGCCCATGTTAGTTTGAGAACCTGGGTTACGCTTGCTTATTGGATGGCTAAATGCAGGCACCTATTAGCAAGCTCTATCCAGGGTACTGAAAAAAAATAGTCATGCTCCAAAGCTTTCATTCCTAACTTTTCAAATAAAGATAGCAAGAGAACGAATACAAAAATTATAATAGGAATAAATTATAAAGCTGCTTAACATTGCATGCTCTATCTGAATCATGAAAGAAAAAATGTGGGTCCAGTAGCCCTTTAAGTTTGTACAGTGTGTGTCTGAGTCAGATGGCAGAGCACTTTCATTTGCAGAGGAGGTAGGACTTACATAGAATTTTTTTTTTATTTATTTGTGCAATTTTGGATTGTAACTTCAGTGTGGTAGTAGTATGGTGGGGCCAGGGGTCCATAATTTTTTTTTATTTTTTTAGCAATCTGCAGCAGTGTATTTATGATTATTTGACAATGCTGTAGAAATTCTATATTTAAAGCCATGCATAAAGGTTTCCTCCTTAATACACAAATGGTAGTTGCCCTTTTGAAAGATATTTTTTTTTTGTAATATATACATTTTAACTACATTTCAGTTTACTGCCCCTTTATGCAAGGACTTTACAGATGCAAGGAGACATTTTATCTATGATTTTTACATATGCATAAAAAGTTATACTTTCAAACTAAGATTTCTCAGTGTTTCAAATGATACAGGTTAACTTAACACTGTTCAGTTTACACTACAGCTGACTTAATTTTGAAATACATACAAACGAGCCTAAATCATGCATTTAACCATATCTAATGGTATGAGACCTAGTGCCACGGCTTATGGTTCCACCAAGACCATATAGAGTACAGCATTTTCAAAATCCATAAGTACAGCTGACAGATGGGAACATGTTTACACCATAATTGAAGTGTTGCTCTTGTTTGGGGGGAAAAACACAAACATATGTCAACCTTTTAAAAATACTTTTCTTCATCTAACCATCTACCGATAACATTAATCTACAATTTTGAATTCATAGAGTTTAATTTTTGTTTGCACATTTGCAAATCTGATTGTTTAAAAAGTGATCTCTTAATTTCTGCAATTTTTTTATCATGCATGTCACACACTGTTTTGTTTTTGTTGGTCTCTCTGTGAGAGTGGGTGTATATGTCTTTGTGCATTATCTGTGTATGTCTGTGAGGGTGTGTATGTCTTTGTGCTTTTTCTATTTGTGTCCCTGTGAGGGTGTGTGTATGCATGTATTTGTGTATTTCCTCTTGATGCCTCTGTGAGGGTGGATGTGTATGACTTTTTTTTTATGTGGATGTCTCTTTGAGGGTGGGTGTGTGTATGTATGTATGTCTGCGTTTTCTGTGGATGTCTCTCTGAGGGTGTGTGAGTATGTCTGTGTGTTTTCTTGTGAGGGGGTGTGTATGTATGTGCAGTTTCTGTGGGTGTCTCTCTGAGAGTGTACGTCTCTGTTTTCTCTGGATGTCTCAGTGAGGGTGTGTGTGTGTCTCTATGTCTTTGTGTGTTTTATGTGTCTGTGTGTTGATGGGTATATTATGTTAGTGGGTGACTTGTAACCGACACATGAGGGCATTTTGCAACTCATATGATTATCTGTAATACAGCAAACAACACCCACAACTTCCTTTAACATGTTTCTTAGATAGACAAATATGGACATTTTATGTTACTCCTCTAACTGCATTTCCTGTAGCCTCATGATGCGAGACTGCTATATAACTGCTGTGTATACTTACAGTAAACGGAACTAGTGAGAAACACTCTCTGTGCTTGTGTGCTTTCTTGCTGTTCCCCGGAGCTCTGGAGAATCGTGTTCAGTCAAGGTCAGAAACCATTTGAACTTATAACCCTAACCTTATACTATGAAAGCAGAAGCAACAATAGGCTACTGCTATATATATATATATATATATATATATATATATATATATACTGTTAACTATAATTATCTTGTACTTTCATACTTGTGGTAGTGTGTTATTAAAGCACTGACTCAGAAATGGTGTTAATTATCTTATTTTTTTATTATTATCAATAATTTAAACAGAAACACACCACCACCCCTTGTCCATCAGTCATTTGTTGAACATGGCATTAACTTGGAGGCCCTGTTGGTCAAGACATGCCTGCAAAAACAACTCCATATCTTCTCTGTGCTGAAATACAAAGAGGAATGGCTCCCTTGCTTCTGGTTCTTCTCTTTGCATCACGTTATCTATGGCCTTCTGGCGGTCATCTTCATTCATTGACACATAACTTGGCATGGTTATGCGCCCACAGAACAGTGCCTCATTCTTGACAACCCATTGTATAGCAATGTGTAGATCTTTAATGATTGCTGGCTCCTGTGTCAAGCACATGGGAGGAAACTTAGTCATAGTCAGAATCAAAACTTATTTTCATAATAAATAAAAAATCCTTTAAGGGACACTCAAGTCAAAAACAAACTTTTATAAATCAGAAAGAACATGCAGTTTCCAATTTACTTCCATTATGAAATCTGCTTCGTTCTCTTGTTATCCTTTGCTGAAGGAACAACATTGCACTACTGGCAGCAAGATGAACACATATAGGCCGCGTTCGGGCAGCGCTCAGGAGCTAGTGGAGGCGCTTCACTTCCAGCGATGACGTGGTGCTAGGTGACGTCACAAGCAAGGGAGCTTAGAGAAAACGATCGCATGCGCAAAGGGATCTGCTGCACAATAATGAACGTTTTTAAATAAGCTCCCTTGTAGCTGACTGTAAAAATGTTTAAATTGTGTCTCTCTTTATTAGTGGAGGATTATTTTTATTTAAGCTGTTTACACAACACCGTTGTTCGAGAATGGTTTAACCTGCCTCTCGGCAAACATTGGAACTCTGACCCACCTTCATTCAGCTGTTCTCAGCTCAGCCCCTGTAGCTTATCCTGCCCCATTCAGCTAATAATACTACAGGTGCTGAGCTGAGAACAGCTGAATGGAGGTGGGTCAGAGTTCCGATGTTTGCCGAGAGGCAGGGGAAACCAGAGACACTGGGGAAACAATTCTCAGCATAACACCGGATAAGCATGACAGCAGCATTTAGTACAGGGCAAATTGGAGATAGGTTACTTAACCTATCTCCAATTTGCCCTGTACTAAATGCTGCTGTCAGACTTATCCGCCTCACCTGTCCCTCCTCTGCTGCTTATAAAAACATGGCAGCCTCCACAGCAAAACGTGTGTGGAGGCTGCCATGTTGCCAAGCGTCTGAGCTTGCTCTGAAAGTGACCGCTTTTCCAGCACGATGGAAGCGCTGGGACTTACGTCATCAGAGCACTCAAAAAAACGCCAGGCATCTCACTTGCAAATGTGAGGAAAACGCTACAAGCGAGTCCCAGTTTGCTTGGAGCGCTGCCCGAACGGAGCCATAGTCATCCAATCGCAAAAGACAAATGTGTGCAGGCAAAAATCAGCAGCTAGCTCCCACTAGTGTTGAATATGTGTGTATTCTCTTTCAGCAAGGGATAACAAGAGAACAAAGCACATTTAAAAATAGATGTGAATTTATAAGTGTCTTAAAATGACATGTTCTATCTGAATCATGCAAGTTAAATTTTGAATTTACTATCCCTTTATCTCCTTAAGGACCGCAGTTGTAACAGATGAAAAAAAATTAAATAGTAAAAATAATAAAAAATAAATAGTTATGTAGGGTTAGGGTTAGATCTAGGCTTAGTGGTAGATCTAGGGGGAGGGTTAGATCTAGGGGAAGGGTTAGATCTAGGGGGAGGGTTGGGGTTAAAAGGTCACTGAAGGAGAAAAAGGTTAATCATAAAAATTGAAAATTGGGTATTTCAAAACTCAGGACAAAATGAAGAAACTGTTTAGCCATGTTGTTTTCTTGGGGGTTGTAGATGCGTAACAGATTTTGGGGGTAAAAGTAAAAAAAAAAAAGTGTGGTTTTTAATATTTTTAATCATAATTTATAAAAATATTTATTAAAAATTATATGATATGATGAAAATAATGGTATCTGTAGAAAGTCAATCTTATGGCGAGAAAAACGGTATATAATATGTTTGGGTACAGTAAAGGCGTAAGAGGAAAGTTGCAGCTAAACACAAACACCGCAGCAATGTAAAAACAGCCTTGGTCGCTAACGCTAAAAAATTGGTACAACAGTCAGGTCACTAAGGGGTTAAATATGGTTAAAAAAAAATTAAGAGGGAAATTACAGATAAACACAAACACTGCAGCAATGTAAAAAACATAATTTATGCTTACCTGATAAATTCCTTTCTTCTGTTGTGTGATCAGTCCACGGGTCATCATTACTTCTGGGATATAACTCCTCCCCAACAGGAAATGCAAGAGGATTCACCCAGCAGAGCTGCATATAGCTCCTCCCCTCTACGTCAGTCCCAGTCATTCGACCAAGAATCAACGAGAAAGGAGTAACCAAGGGTGAAGTGGTGACTGGAGTATAATTTAAAAAATATTTACCTGCCTTAAAACAGGGCGGGCCGTGGACTGATCACACAACAGAAGAAAGGAATTTATCAGGTAAGCATAAATTATGTTTTCTTCTGTTATGTGTGATCAGTCCACGGGTCATCATTACTTCTGGGATACCAATACCAAAGCAAAAGTCCACGGATGACGGGAGGGATAGGCAGGCTCATTATACAGAAGGAACCACTGCCTGAAGAACCTTTCTCCCAAAAATAGCCTCCGAAGAAGCAAAAGTGTCAAATTTGTAAAATTTGGAAAAAGTATGAAGCGAAGACCAAGTTGCAGCCTTGCAAATCTGTTCAACAGAGGCCTCATTCTTAAAGGCCCAAGTGGAAGCCACAGCTCTAGTGGAGTGGGCTGTAATTCTTTCAGGAGGCTGCTGTCCAGCAGTCTCATAGGCTAAACGTATTATGCTACGAAGCCAGAAAGAGAGAGAGGTAGCAGAAGCTTTTTGACCTCTCCTCTGTCCAGAATAAACGACAAACAGGGAAGAAGTTTGGCGAAAATCTTTAGTTGCCTGCAAGTAGAACTTGAGGGCACGAACTACATCCAGATTGTGTAGAAGACGTTCCTTCTTTGAAGAAGGATTTGGACACAGGGATGGAACAACAATCTCTTGATTGATGTTCCTGTTAGTGACTACCTTAGGTAAGAACCCAGGTTTAGTACGCAGAACTACCTTGTCTGAGTGAAAAATCAGATAAGGGGAATCACAATGTAAGGCTGATAACTCAGAAACTCTTCGAGCCGAGGAAATAGCCATTAAAAACAGAACTTTCCAAGATAACAATTTTATATCAATGGAATGAAGGGGTTCAAACGGAACACCCTGTAAAACGTTAAGAACTAAGTTTAAACTCCATGGCGGAGCAACAGCCTTAAACACAGGCTTGATCCTAGCTAGAGCCTGACAAAAGGCCTGGACGTCTGGATCTTCTGACAGACGCCTGTGTAACAAGATGGACAGAGCTGAAATCTGTCCCTTTAATGAGCTAGCTGATAAACCCTTTTCTAAGCCTTCTTGTAGAAAAGACAATATCCTAGCGATCCTAACCTTACTCCAGGAGTAACCTTTGGATTCGCACCAGTATAGGTATTTCCGCCATATTTTATGGTAAATCCTTCTGGTAACAGGCTTCCTAGCCTGAATCAGGGTATCAATAACCGACTCAGAAAAACCACGTTTTGATAAAATCAAGCGTTCAATTTCCAAGCAGTCAGCTTCAGAGAAGTTAGATTTTGATGTTTGAATGGACCCTGTATCAGAAGGTCCTGTCTTAGAGGTAGAGACCAAGGCGGACAGGATGACATGTCCACTAGATCTGCATACCAAGTCCTGCGTGGCCATGCAGGTGCTATTAGAATTACTGATGCTCTCTCCTGTTTGATTTTGGCAATCAATCGAGGAAGCAGCGGGAAGGGTGGAAACACATAAGCCATCCCGAAGTTCCAAGGTGCTGTCAAAGCATCTATCAGAACTGCTTCCGGATCCCTGGATCTGGACCCGTAGCGAGGAAGTTTGGCGTTCTGGCGAGACGCCATGAGATCTATCTCTGGTTTGCCCCAACGTCGAAGTATTTGGGCAAAGACCTCCGGATGAAGTTCCCACTCCCCCGGATGAAAAGTCTGGCGACTCAAGAAATCCGCCTCCCAGTTCTCCACTCCCGGGATGTGGATTGCTGACAGGTGGCAAGAGTGAGACTCTGCCCAGCGAATTATCTTTGATACTTCCATCATTGCTAGGGAGCTTCTTGTCCCTCCCTGATGGTTGATGTAAGCTACAGTCGTGATGTTGTCCGACTGAAACCTGATGAACCCCCGAGTTGTTAACTGGGGCCAAGCCAGAAGGGCATTGAGAACCGCTCTCAATTCCAGAATGTTTATTGGCAGGAGACTCTCCTCCTGATTCCATAGTCCCTGAGCCTTCAGAGAATTCCAGACAGCGCCCCAACCTAGTAGGCTGGCGTCTGTTGTTACAATTGTCCAGTCTGGCCTGCTGAATGGCATCCCCCTGGACAGGTGTGGCCGATAAAGCCACCATAGAAGAGAATTTCTGGTCTCTTGATTTAGATTCAGAGTAGGGGACAAATCTGAGTAATCCCCATTCCACTGACTTAGCATGCATAATTGCAGCGGTCTGAGATGTAGGCGTGCAAAAGGTACTATGTCCATTGCCGCTACCATTAAGCCGATCACCTCCATGCATTGAGCTACTGACGGGTGTTGAATGGAATGAAGGACACGGCATGCATTTTGAAGCTTTGTTAACCTGTCTTCTGTCAGGTAAATCTTCATTTCTACAGAATCTATAAGAGTCCCCAAGAATGGAACTCTTGTGAGAGGAAAGAGAGAACTCTTCTTTTCGTTCACTTTCCATCCATGCGACCTTAGAAATGCCAGAACTAACTCTGTATGAGATTTGGCAGTTTGAAAGCTTGAAGCTTGTATTAGAATGTCGTCTAGGTACGGAGCTACCGAAATCCCTCGCGGTCTTAGTACCGCCAGAAGGGCACCCAGAACCTTTGTGAAGATTCTTGGAGCCGTAGCCAATCCGAATGGAAGAGCTACAAACTGGTAGTGCCTGTCTAAGAAGGCAAACCTTAGATACCGGTGATGATCTTTGTGGATCGGAATGTGAAGGTAAGCATCCTTTAAATCCACAGTGGTCATGTACTGACCCTCTTGGATCATGGGTAAAATTGTCCGAATAGTTTCCATTTTGAACGATGGAACTCTTAGGAATTTGTTTAGAATCTTTAAATCTAAGATTGGCCTGAAAGTTCCCTCTTTTTTGGGAACCACAAACAGGTTTGAGTAGAACCCTTGTCCTTGTTCCGACCGCGGAACCGGATGGATCACTCCCATTAATAACAGATCTTGTACGCAGCGTAGAAACGCTTCTTTCTTTATCTGGTTTGTTGACAACCTTGACAGATGAAATCTCCCTCTTGGGGGAGATAATTTGAAGTCTAGAAGGTATCCCTGAGATATGATCTCTAGTGCCCAGGGATCCTGAACATCTCTTGCCCAGGCCTGGGCGAAGAGAGAGAGTCTGCCCCCCACTAGATCCGGTCCCGGATCGGGGGCTCTCGATTCATGCTGTCTTTGGGGCAGCAGCAGGTTTCCTGGCCTGCTTGCTCTTGTTCCAGGCCTGGTTAGGCTTCCAGCCTTGCCTGTAACGAGCAACAGCTCCTTCCTGTTTTGGTGCAGTGGAGGTTGATGCTGCTCCTGTTTTGAAATTCCGAAAGGGACGAAAATTAGACTGTCTAGCCTTAGCTTTGGCTTTGTCTTGGGGTAGGGCGTGGCCCTTACCTCCTGTAATGTCAGCGATAATTTCTTTCAAACCGGGCCCAAATAAAGACTGCCCCTTGAAAGGTATATTAAGTAATTTGGACTTAGAAGTAACATCTGCTGACCAGGATTTTAGCCACAGCGCCCTACGTGCCTGTATGGCGAATCCTGAGTTCTTAGCCGTAAGTTTGGTTAAATGTACTACGGCCTCCGAAATGAAAGAATTAGCTAGTTTAAGGACTCTAAGCCTGTCCGTAATGTCGTCTAGCGTAGATGAACTAAGGTTCTCTTCCAGCGACTCAATCCAAAATGCTGCCGCAGCCGTAATCGGCGCGATACATGCAAGGGGTTGCAATATAAAACCTTGTTGAACAAACATTTTCTTAAGGTAACCCTCTAATTTTTTATCCATTGGATCTGAGAAAGCACAGCTATCCTCCACCGGGATAGTGGTACGCTTAGCTAAAGTAGAAACTGCTCCCTCCACCTTGGGGACCGTTTGCCATAAGTCCCGAGTGGTGGCGTCTATTGGAAACATCTTTCTAAATATTGGAGGGGGTGAGAACGGCACACCGGGTCTATCCCACTCCTTAGTAACAATTTCAGTTAGTCTCTTAGGTATAGGAAAAACTTCAGTACTCGCCGGTACCGCAAAGTATTTATCCAACCTGCACAGTTTCTCTGGTATTGCAACGGTGTTACAATCGTTGAGAGCTGCTAAGACCTCCCCTAGTAATACACGGAGGTTCTCCAATTTAAATTTAAAATTTGAAATATCTGAGTCCAATCTGTTTGGATCAGAACCGTCACCCACAGAATGAAGCTCTCCGTCCTCATGCTCTGCGAGCTGTGACGCAGTATCAGACATGGCCCTAGCATTGTCAGCGCACTCTGTTCTCACCCCAGAGTGATCACGCTTGCCTCTTAGTTCTGGTAATTTAGACAAAACTTCAGTCATAACAGTAGCCATATCTTGTAATGTTATCTGTAATGGCCGCCCAGATGTACTAGGCGCCATAATTTCACGCACCTCCCGGGCGGGAGATGCAGGTACTGCCGCGTGAGGCGAGTTAGTCGGCATAACTCTCCCCTCGCTGTTTGGTGAAATTTGTTCACATTGTACAGATTGACTTTTATTTAAAGTAGCATCAATACAGTTAGTACATAAATTTCTATTGGGCTCCACCTTGGCATTGGAACAAATGACACAGATATCTTCCTCTGAGTCAGACATGTTTAACACACTAGCAAAAAAACTTACAACTTGGTTATAATCTTTTTTAGCAAAAACGTACTGTGCCTCAAAGAGGTACTAAACGATTAAATGACAGTTGAAATAATGAACTGAAAAACAGTTATAGCATCAAACTTTAAAACAACACAACTTTTAGCAAAGGTTTGTTCCCATTAGTAAAATAACAATAATTAAATTTGACATAAAAAATACAAAGCAACGTTTTTATTCACAGTCACTATAAGAATTCTCACAGCTCTGCTGAGAGAATTTACCTCCCTTAAAAGAAGTTTGAAGACCCCTGAGATCTGTCAGAGATGAACCGGATCATGCAGGAAATATAAAAGTAACTGACTGGAATTTCTCCAACATAGGTGTGTCCGGTCCACGGCGTCATCCTTACTTGTGGGATATTCTCCTCCCCAACAGGAAATGGCAAAGAGCCCAGCAAAGCTGGTCACATGATCCCTCCTAGGCTCCGCCTACCCCAGTCATTCTCTTTGCCGTTGTACAGGCAACATCTCCACGGAGATGGCTTAGAGTTTTTTAGTGTTTAACTGTAGTTTTTCATTATTCAATCAAGAGTTTGTTATTTTCAAATAGTGCTGGTACGTACTATTTACTCAGAAACAGAAAAGAGATGAAGAATTCTGTTTGTATGAGGAAAATGATTTTAGCAACCGTAACTAAAATCCATGGCTGTTCCACACAGGACTGTTGAGAGCATTAACTTCAGTTGGGGGAACAGTTTGCAGTCTTTGCTGCTTGAGGTATGACACATTCTAACAAGACGATGTAATGCTGGAAGCTGTCATTTTCCCTATGGGATCCGGTAAGCCATGTTTATTACGATTGTAAATAAGGGCTTCACAAGGGCTTATTTAGACTGTAGACATTTTTTGGGCTAAATCGATTGATATTAACACTTATTTAGCCTTGAGGAATCATTTATTCTGGGTATTTTGATATAATAATAATCGGCAGGCACTGTTTTAGACACCTTATTCTTTAGGGGCTTTCCCAAAGCATAGGCAGAGTCTCATTTTCGCGCCGGTGTTGCGCACTTGTTTTTGAGAGGCATGGCATGCAGTCGCATGTGAGAGGAGCTCTGATACTTATAAAAGACTTCTGAAGGCATCATTTGGTATCGTATTCCCCTTGGGTTTGGTTGGGTCTCAGCAAAGCAGATACCAGGGACTGTAAAGGGGTTAAAGCTTAAAACGGCTCCGGTTCCGTTATTTTAAGGGTTAAAGCTTCCAAATTTGGTGTGCAATATTTTCAAGGCTTTAAGACACTGTGGTGAAAGTTTGGTGAATTTTGAACAATTCCTTCATGTTTTTTCGCAATTGCAGTAATAAAGTGTGTTCAGTTTAAAATTTAAAGTGACAGTAACGGTTTTATTTCAAAACGTTTTTTGTACTTTCTTATCAAGTTTATGCCTGTTTAACATGTCTGAACTACCAGATAGACTGTGTTCTGAATGTGGGGAAGCCAGAATTCCTATTCATTTAAATAAATGTGATTTATGTGATAATGACAATGATGCCCAAGATGATTCCTCAAGTGAGGGGAGTAAGCATGGTACTGCATCATTCCCTCCTTCGTCTACACGAGTCTTGCCCACTCAGGAGGCCCCTAGTACATCTAGCGCGCCAATACTCCTTACTATGCAACAATTAACGGCTGTAATGGATAATTCTGTCAAAAACATTTTAGCCAAAATGAACCCTGTTCAGCGTAAGCGTGGATGCTCTGTTTTAGTTACTGAAGAGCATGACGACGCTGATATTAATATCTCTGAAGGGCCCCTAACCCAATCTGAGGGGGCCAGGGAGGTTTTGTCTGAGGGAGAAATTACTGATTTAGGGAATATTTCTCAGCAGGCTGAATCTGATGTGATTACTTTTAAATTTAAATTGGAACATCTCCGCATTTTGCTTAAGGAGGTATTATCCACTCTGGATGATTGTGAAAATTTGGTCATCCCAGAGAAACTATGTAAAATGGACAAGTTCCTAGAGGTGCCGGGGCTCCCAGAAGCTTTTCCTATACCCAAGCGGGTGGCGGACATCGTTAATAAAGAATGGGAAAGGCCCGGTATTCCTTTCGTCCCTCCCCCCATATTTAAAAAATTGTTTCCTATGGTCGACCCCAGAAAGGACTTATGGCAGTCAGTCCCCAAGGTCGAGGGAGCGGTTTCTACTTTAAACAAACGCACCACTATTCCCATAGAGGATAGTTGTGCTTTCAAAGATCCTATGGATAAAAAATTAGAAGGTTTGCTTAAAAAGATGTTTGTTCAGCAGGGTTACCTTCTACAACCCATTTCATGCATTGTCCCTGTCACTACAGCCGCATATTTCTGGTTTGATGAACTGATTAAGGTGCTCGATAGTGACTCGCCTCCTTATGAGGAGATTATGGACAAAGTCAATGCTCTCAAATTGGCTAATTCTTTCACTCTTGACGCCTCTTTGCAATTGGCTAAGTTAGCGGCTAAGAATTCTGGGTTTGCTATTGTGGCGCGCAGAGCGCTTTGGTTGAAATCTTGGTCGGCTGATGCGTCTTCCAAGAACAAGCTACTAAACATTCCTTTCAAGGGGAAAACGCTGTTTGGTCCTGACTTGAAAGAGATTATCTCTGATATCACTGGGGGTAAGGGCCATGCCCTTCCTCAGGATCGGCCTTTCAAGGCAAAAAATAGACCTAATTTTCGTCCCTTTCGTAAAAACGGACCAGCCCAAGGTGCTACGTCCTCTAAGCAAGAAGGTAATACTTCTCAGGCCAAGCCAGCTTGGAGACCAATGCAAGGCTGGAACAAGGGAAAGCAGGCAAAGAAACCTGCCACTGCTACCAAGACAGCATGAAATATCGGCCCCCGATCCGGGACCGGATCTGGTGGGGGGCAGACTCTCTCTCTTCGCTCAGGCTTGGGCAAGAGATGTTCTGGATCCTTGGGCGCTAGAAATAGTCTCCCAGGGTTATCTTCTGGAATTCAAGGGACTTCCCCCAAGGGGAAGGTTCCACAGGTCTCAGTTGTCTTCAGACCACATAAAAAGACAGGCGTTCTTACTTTGCGTAGACGACCTGTTAAAAATGGGAGTGATTCATCCTGTTCCATTGAGAGAACAAGGGATGGGGTTCTACTCCAATCTGTTCATAGTTCCCAAAAAAGAGGGAACATTCAGACCAATCCTAGATCTCAAGATCTTAAACAAATTTCTCAAGGTCCCATCTTTCAAGATGGAAACCATTCGTACTATCCTTCCTTCCATCCAGGAAGGTCAATTCATGACCACGGTGGATTTAAAGGATGCGTATCTACATATTCCTATCCACAAGGAACATCATCGGTTCCTAAGGTTTGCATTCCTGGACAAACATTACCAGTTCGTGGCGCTTCCTTTCGGATTAGCCACTGCTCCAAGGATTTTCACAAAGGTACTAGGGTCCCTTCTAGCTGTGCTAAGACCAAGGGGCATTGCAGTAGTACCTTACCTGGACGACATTCTAATTCAAGCGTCGTCCCTCCCTCGAGCAAAGGCTCACACGGACATCGTCCTGGCCTTTCTCAGATCGCACGGCTGGAAAGTGAACGTGGAAAAGAGTTCTCTATCCCCGTCAACAAGGGTTCCCTTCTTGGGAACAATTATAGACTCCTCAGAAATGAGGATTTTTCTAACAGAGGCCAGAAAGACAAAGCTCCTGGACTCTTGTCGAATACTTCATTCCGTTCCTCTTCCTTCCGTAGCTCAGTGCATGGAAGTGATCGGGTTGATGGTAGCGGCAATGGACATAGTTCCTTTTGCGCGCATTCATCTAAGACCGTTACAACTGTGCATGCTCAGTCAGTGGAATGGGGACTATACAGACTTGTCTCCAAAGATACAAGTAAATCAGAGGACCAGAGACTCACTCCGTTGGTGGCTGTCCCTGGACAACCTGTCACGAGGGATGACATTCCACAGACCAGAGTGGGTCATTGTCACGACCGACGCCAGTCTGATGGGCTGGGGCGCGGTCTGGGGATCCCTGAAAGCTCAGGGTCTTTGGTCTCGGGAAGAATCTCTTCTACCGATAAATATTCTGGAACTGAGAGCGATATTCAATGCTCTCAAGGCTTGGCCTCAGCTAGCGAGGACCAAGTTCATACGGTTTCAATCAGACAACATGACGACTGTTGCGTATATCAACCATCAGGGGGGAACAAGGAGTTCCCTAGCGATGGAAGAAGTGACCAAGATCATTCTATGGGCGGAGTCTCACTCCTGCCACCTGTCTGCTATCCACATCCCGGGAGTGGAAAATTGGGAAGCGGATTTTCTGAGTCGTCAGACATTGCATCCGGGGGAGTGGGAACTCCATCCGGAAATCTTTGCCCAAGTCACTCAACTTTGGGGCATTCCAGACATGGATCTGATGGCCTCTCGTCAGAACTTCAAAGTTCCTTGCTACGGGTCCAGATCCAGGGATCCCAAGGCGGCTCTAGTGGATGCACTAGTAGCACCTTGGACCTTCAAACTAGCTTATGTGTTCCCGCCGTTTCCTCTCATCCCCAGGCTGGTAGCCAGGATCAATCAGGAGAGGGCGTCGGTGATCTTGATAGCTCCTGCGTGGCCACGCAGGACTTGGTATGCAGATCTGGTGAATATGTCATCGGCTCCACCTTGGAAGCTACCTTTGAGACGAGACCTTCTTGTTCAGGGTCCGTTCGAACATCCGAATCTGGTTTCACTCCAGCTGACTGCTTGGAGATTGAACGCTTGATTTTATCGAAGCGAGGTTTCTCAGATTCTGTTATCGATACTCTTGTTCAGGCCAGAAAGCCTGTAACTAGAAAGATTTACCATAAAATTTGGATAAAATATATCTGTTGGTGTGAATCTAAAGGATTCCCTTGGGACAAGGTTAAGATTCCTAGGATTCTATCCTTCCTTCAAGAAGGATTGGAAAAAGGATTATCGGCAAGTTCCCTGAAGGGACAGATTTCTGCCTTGTCGGTGTTACTTCACAAAAAACTGGCAGCTGTGCCAGATGTTCAAGCCTTTGTTCAGGCTCTGGTTAGAATCAAGCCTGTTTACAAACCTTTGACTCCTCCTTGGAGTCTCAATTTAGTTCTTTCAGTTCTTCAGGGGGTTCCGTTTGAACCCTTACATTCCGTTGATATTAAGTTATTATCTTGGAAAGTTTTGTTTTTAGTTGCAATTTCTTCTGCTAGAAGAGTTTCAGAATTATCTGCTCTGCAGTGTTCTCCTCCTTATCTGGTGTTCCATGCAGATAAGGTGGTTTTACGTACTAAACCTGGTTTTCTTCCAAAAGTTGTTTCTAACAAAAACATTAACCAGGAGATTATCGTACCTTCTCTGTGTCCGAAACCAGTTTCAAAGAAGGAACGCTTGTTGCACAATTTGGATGTTGTTCGCGCTCTAAAATTCTATTTAGATGCTACAAAGGATTTTAGACAAACATCTTCCCTGTTTGTTGTTTATTCAGGTAAAAGGAGAGGTCAAAAAGCAACTTCTACCTCTCTCTCTTTTTGGATTAAAAGCATCATCAGATTGGCTTACGAGACTGCCGGACGGCAGCCTCCCGAAAGAATCACGGCTCATTCCACTAGGGCTGTGGCTTCCACATGGGCCTTCAAGAACGAGGCTTCTGTTGATCAGATATGTAGGGCAGCGACTTGGTCTTCACTGCACACTTTTACCAAATTTTACAAGTTTGATACTTTTGCTTCTTCTGAGGCTATTTTTGGGAGAAAGGTTTTGCAAGCCGTGGTGCCTTCCATTTAGGTGACCTGATTTGCTCCCTCCCTTCATCCGTGTCCTAAAGCTTTGGTATTGGTTCCCACAAGTAAGGATGACGCCGTGGACCGGACACACCTATGTTGGAGAAAACAGAATTTATGTTTACCTGATAAATTTCTTTCTCCAACGGTGTGTCCGGTCCACGGCCCGCCCTGGTTTTTTAATCAGGTCTGATAATTTATTTTCTTTAACTACAGTCACCACGGTACCATATGGTTTCTCCTATGCTATTATTCCTCCTTAACGTCGGTCGAATGACTGGGGTAGGCGGAGCCTAGGAGGGATCATGTGACCAGCTTTGCTGGGCTCTTTGCCATTTCCTGTTGGGGAGGAGAATATCCCACAAGTAAGGATGACGCCGTGGACCGGACACACCGTTGGAGAAAGAAATTTATCAGGTAAACATAAATTCTGTTTTTTTGATGCGTAGCAAAGAGCGCCAAAAACGGCCCCTCCCTCTCCCACACAGCAGTGAAGAGAAACGAAACTGTCACAAATAAAAGCAAAAAAGGCTGCCAAGTGGAAAATAATGCCCAAATATTTATTCACACAGTACCTCAGCAATGTAAACGATTCTACATTCCAGCAAAAACGTTTAACATGATAAATAGTTATTAAAAGGATTAGTGACCTTTAACAGAGTAGTTCCGGTGAAATACCATCCCCAGAATACTGAAGTGTATACATACATGTCATTTTAACGGTATGGCAGGATTTTCTCATCAATTCCATTCAGAAAATAAAAACTGCTACATACCTCAATGCAGATTCATCTGCCCGCTGTCCCCTGATCTGAAGCCTTTACCTCCCTCAGATGGCCGAGAACAGCAATATGATCTTAACAACTCCGGTTAAAATCATAGTAAAAAACTCTGGCAGATTCTTCCTCAAACTCTGCCAGAGAAGTAATAACACGCTCCGGTGCTATTGTAAAATAACAAACTTTTGATTGAAGTCATAAAAACTAAGTATAATCACCATAGTCCTCTCACACATCCTATCTAGTCGTTGGGTGCAAGAGAATGACTGGGACTGACGTAGAGGGGAGGAGCTATATGCAGCTCTGCTGGGTGAATCCTCTTGCATTTCCTGTTGGGGAGGAGTTATATCCCAGAAGTAATGATGACCCGTGGACTGATCACACATAACAGAAGAAACAGCCTTGGTCGCTAACGCTAAAAAATTGGTACAACAGTCAGGTCACTAAGGGGTTAAATATGGTTAAAAAAAAATTAAGTAAGAGGGAAATTACAGATAAACACAAACACCGCAGCAATGTTAAAAACAGCCTTGGTCGCTAATGCTAAAAAATTGGTACAACAGTCAGGTCACTAAGGGGTTAAATACGGTAAAAAAAAAAAGAAAGCAGCAAACCTTCTTCTTGTTTAAAGAGAACTTCCCAGTGGAGGTTGTGGATGTCACATTTTTGTTGTGTAGAGTGGAGCTTTAAATAGTTCAGTATTGTTAAAGTGATGGTCAAGTATGACTAACTACATCTTGCGATCCTAATGTAACTAGCAAAATAATGTGACTTTCATTCATCATTTTGCCATATTCATTCTAGTTTGTGTGCTATCTTATATTATTTTCCTACCTTACTAATATTCATCCTCCTCCCGTCGATTGTCCGCCATTGTTTTTTCTGCCGTCACGTGTTTTTATTATCCAATTACAGTACAGGCCACTCGGGGAATCAGCTCTAAGTAAAAACACCCTTATTCAATTCTGCGCATGCCCTAGCTCCGTAACCGCAGTGAGACAGAGATTAGGATGCGATTACGGAGCTAGGGCATGCGCAGAATTGAATAAGGGTGTTTTTACTTAGAGCTGATTCCCCGAGTGGCCTGTACTGTAATTGGATAATAAAAACACGTGACGGCAGAAAAAACAATGGCGGACAATCGACGGGAGGAGGATGAATATTAGTAAGGTAGGAAAATAATATAAGATAGCGCACAAACTAGAATGAATATGGCGAAATGATGAATGAAAGTCACATTATTTTGCTAGTTACATTAGGATCGCAAGATGTAGTTAGTCATACTTGACCATCACTTTAATTTAAAACAGTAGCTAATACATGAAAACTAAAGAATTACTCCTGTGATTTCCTGAGATGATCTATTTATAACTTAGAATAATCATTACATTTGCTTATACTTTGCCTTAACCTTATAAATGTCACTCGCCATAAACCAAAAGAAAGCAATTTCGTTTTCAGAATTGTGCCTATTGGTTGTTTGATACATTAAAGTTTATTTAAAAAAAAAAAAAAACTTTTCTGAATGATTGTGCATAAAGTTTATATAAAAAAAAACGTTTTCTGAATGATTGTGCATATTGGTTGTTTGATACATTAAAGTTTTATTGAAATAGAAAAAAAAATTGCAGTGGAGGTCACATGTTTCCTGTCGAGAGTGGAGCTCCAGTTTGCAGATAGACTACTTTGAAAAGATCAGTGCCAAACAAGAGTAACGTAATGCGTATGATTATATCCTGATTGCGTTTGTGTAAAACAGAAAAAAAACATAATTTATGTAAGAACTTACCTGATAAATTCATTTCTTTCATATTAGCAAGAGTCCATGAGCTAGTGACGTATGGGATATACATTCCTACCAGGAGGGGCAAAGTTTCCCAAACCTCAAAATGCCTATAAATACACCCCTCACCACACCCACAATTCAGTTTAACGAATAGCCAAGAAGTGGGGTGATAAAAAAGTGCGAAAGCATATAAAATAAGGAATTGGAATAATTGTGCTTTATACAAAATCATAACCACCACAAAAAAAGGGCGGGCCTCATGGACTCTTGCTAATATGAAAGAAATGAATTTATCAGGTAAGTTCTTACATAAATTATGTTTTCTTTCATGTAATTAGCAAGAGTCCATGAGCTAGTGACGTATGGGATAATGATTACCCAAGATGTGGATCTTTCCACACAAGAGTCACTAGAGAGGGAGGGATAAAATAAAGACAGCCAATTCCTGCTGAAAATAATCCACACCCAAAATAAAGTTTAATGAAAAACATAAGCAGAAGATTCAAACTGAAACCGCTGCCTGAAGTACTTTTCTACCAAAAGCTGCTTCAGAAGAAGAAAATACATCAAAATGGTAGAATTTGGTAAAAGTATGCAAAGAGGACCAAGTTGCTGCTTTGCAAATCTGATCAACCGAAGCTTCATTCCTAAACACCCAGGAAGTAGAAACTGACCTAGTAGAATGAGATGTAATCCTCTGAGGCGGAGTTTTACCCGACTCAACATAGGCAAGATAAATTAAAGATTTCAACCAAGATGCCAAAGAAATGGCAGAAGATTTCTGGCCTTTTCTAGAACCGGAAAAGATAACAAATAGACTAGAAGTCTTTCGGAAAGACTTAGTAGCTTCAACATAATATTTCAAAGCTCTAACAACATCCAAAGAATGCAACGATTTCTCCTTAGAATTCTTAGGATTAGGACATAATGAAGGAACCACAATTTCTCTACTAATGTTGTTGGAATTCACAACTTTAGGTAAAAATTCAAAAGAAGTTCTCAACACAGCCTTATCCTGATGAAAAATCAGAAAAGGAGACTCACAAGAAAGAGCAGATAATTCAGAAACTCTTCTGGCAGAAGAGATGGCCAAAAGGAACAAAACTTTCCAAGAAAGCAATTTAATGTCCAATGAATGCATAGGTTCAAACGGAGGAGCTTGAAGAGCTCCCAGAACCAAATTCAAACTCCAAGGAGGAGAAATTGACTTAATGACAGGTTTTATACGAACCAAAGCTTGTACAAAACAACGAATATCAGGAAGATTAGCAATCTTTCTGTGAAAAAGAACAGAAAGGGCAGAGATTTGTCCTGTCAAGGAACTTGCGGACAAACCTTTATCTAAACCATCCTGAAGAAACTGTAAAATTCTCGGAATTCTAAAAGAATGCCAGGAAAAATGATGAGAAGACACCAAGAAATATAAGTCTTCCAGACTCTATAATATATCTCTCTAGATACAGATTTACGAGCCTGTAACATAGTATTAATCACAGAGTCAGAGAAAACTCTTTGACCAAGAATCAAGCGTTCAATCTCCATACCCTTAAATTTAAAGATTTGAGATCCTGATGGAAAAAAAGGACCTTGCAACAGAAGGTCTGGTCTTAACGGAAGAGCCCACGGTTGGCAAGAGGCCATCCGAACAAGATCCGTCCATGCTGGAGCTACCAGCAGAACAAACGAGCATTCCTTCAGAATCTTGGAGATTACTCTTGGAAGAAGAACTAGAGGTGGAGAGATATAGGCAGGATGATACTTCCAAGGAAGTGATAATGCATTCACTGCCTCCGCCTGAGGATCCCGGGATCTGAACAGATACCTGGGAAGTTTCTTGTTTAGATGAGAAGCCATCAGATCTATTTCTGGAAGTTCCCACATTTGAACAATCTGAAGAAATACCTCTGGGTGAAGAGACCATTCGCCCGGATGCAACGTTTGGCGACTGAGATAATCCGCTTCCCAATTGTCTATACCTGGGAAATGAACCGCAGAGATTAGACAGGAGCTGGATTTCGCCCAAACCAGAATTCGAGATACTTCTTTCATAGCCAGAGGACTGTGAGTCCCTCCTTGATGATCGATGTATGCCACAGTTGTGACATTGTCTGAAAACAAATGAACGACTCTCTCTTCAGAAGAGGCCAAGACTGAAGAGCTCTGAAAATTGCATGGAGTTCCAAAATATTGATCGGTAATCTCACCCCCTGAGATTCCCAAACCCCTTGTGCCGTCAGAGACCCCCACACAGCTCCCCAACCTGTAAGACTTGCATCTGTGAAATTACAGTCCAGGTCAGAAGAACAAAAGAAGCCCCCTGAACTAAACGATGGTGATCTGTCCACCACGTCAGAGAGTGTCGTACAATCGGTTTTAAAGATATTAATTGAGATATCTTTGTGTAATCCCTGCACCATTGGTTCAGCATACAGAGCTGAAGAGGTCGCATGTGAAAACGAGCAAAGGAGATCGCGTCCGATGCAGCAGTCATAAGACCTAAAATTTCCATGCATAAGGCTACCAAAGGGAATGATTGTGACTGAAGGTTTTGACAAGCTGATATCAATGTTAGACTTCTCTTGTCTGACAAAGACAGAGTCACGTACACTGAATCTATCTGGAAACCTAAAAAGGTTACCCTTGTCTGAGGAATCAATGAACTTTTTGGTAAATTGATCCTCCAACCATGATCTTGAAGAAACAACACAAGTCGATTTGTATGAGATTCTGTTAAATGTGAAGACTGAGCAAGTACCAAGATATCGTCCAAATAAGGAAATACCAATACCCTGTTCTCTGATTACAAACAGAAGGGCACCGAGAACCTTTGTAAAAATTCTTGGAGCTGATGCTAGGCCAAACGGTAGAGCCACAAACTGGTAATGCTTGTCTAGAAAAGAGAATCTTAGAAACTAAAAGTGATCTGGATGAATCGGAATATGCAGAAATGCATCCTGTAAATCTATTGAAGACATATAATGCCCTTGCTGAACAAAAGGCAGGATAGTCCTTACAGTTACCATCTTGAATGTTGGTAACCTTACATAACGATTCAATATTGATAGATCCGGAACTGGTCTAAAGGAATAGACCTTCTTTGGTACAATGAAGAGATAGAATAAAACCCCAGCCCCTGTTCCAGAACTGGAACCGACATAATTACTCCAGCCAACTCTAGATCTGAAACATATTTCAGAAATGCTTGAGCCTTTGCTGGGTTTACTGGGACACGGGGAAAAAAAAATCTCTTTGCAGGAGGCCTTAACTTGAAGCCAATTCTGTACCCTTCTGAAACAATGTTCTGAAACCAGAGATTGTGAACGGAATTGATCCAAATTTCTTTGAAAAAAACGTAAACTGCCCCATACCAGCTGAGCTGGAATGAGGGCCGCACCTTCATGGGGACTTAGGAGCTGGCTTTGGGTTTCTATAAGGCTTGGATATATTCCAAACTGAAGATGGTTTCCAAACTGATACCGCTCCTGAGGATGAAGGATCAGGCTTTTGTTCCTTGTTGTGATGAAAGGAACGAAAACGATTATTAGACCTAAATTTACCTTAGATTTTTTATCCTGTGGTAAAAAAGTTCCCTTCCTTCCAGTAACAGTTGAGATAAAAGAATCCAACTGAGAACCAAATAATTTATTACCCTGGAAAGAAAGGGATAGCAAAGTTGACTTAGAAGACATATCAGCATTCCAAGTTTTAAGCCATAAAGCTCTTCTAGCTAAAATAGTTAGAGACATATACCTGACATCAACTCTAATGATATCAAAGATGGCATCACAAATAAAATAATTAGCATGTTATAGAAGAATAATAATGCTATGAGAATTATGATCTGTTACTTGTTGCGCTAAAGCTTCTAACCAAAAAGTTGAAGCTGCAGCAACATCCGCTAAAAATATAGCAGGAGTAGAGACAGCCCCATTAACCTTAGGGATTTTGTCCCAAACTCTAATCTGTCAGATGGCACAGGATATAATTGCTTAAAACGTTTTAAAAGGAGTAAATGAATTACCCAAATTATTCCATTCCCTGGAAATTACTTCAGAAATAGCATCAGGGACAGGAAACACTTCTGGAATAACTACAGGAGATTTAAAAACCTTATTTAAACGTTTAGTTTTAGTATCAAGAGGACCAGAATCCTCTATTTCTAATGCAATTAATACTTCTTTAAATAAAGAACGAATAAATTCCATCTTGAACAAATACAAAGATTTATCAGCATCAACCTCTGAGACAGAAACCTCTGAACCAGAAGAACCATTATCAGTATCAGAATGATGATGTTCATTTAAAAATTCATCTGAAAAAAGAGAAGTTTTAAAAGACTTTTATGTATACTAGAAGGAGAAATAACAGACATAGCCTTCTTAATGGATTTAGAAACAAAATCTCTTATGTTATCAGGAACACTCTGAATATTAGATGTTGACGGAACAGCAACAGGTAATGTAACAGTACTAAAGGAAATTTTATCTGCATTAACAAGTTTGTCATGACATTTAATACAAACAACAGCTGAAGGAACAGATACCAAAAGTGATACACTTAGCTTTGGTAGCTCCAGCACCGGGCAGCGATTTTCCTGAAGTATCTTCTGACTCAGTTGCAACGCGGAACATCTTGCAATATGTAATAGAAAAAACAACATATAAAGCAAAATTGATAAAATTCCTTAAATGACAGTTTCAGGAATGGGAAAAAAATGCCAGTGAACAAGCTTCTAGCAACCAGAAGCAATAAATAATGAGACTTAAATAATGTGGAGACAAAAGTGACGCCCATATTTTTTTAGCGCCAAATAAGACGCCCACATTATTTGGCGCCTAAATGCTTTTGGCGCCAAAAATGACGCCACATCCGGAACGCCGACACTTTTGACGCAAAAGAACGTCAAAAATGTTGCAACTTCCGGCGACACGTATGATGCCGGAAACAGAAAAAAAAATTTGCGCCAAAAAAGTCCACGCCAAGAATGACGCAATAAAATGAAGCATTTTCAGCCCCCGCGAGCCTAACAGCCCACAGGGAAAAAGTCAAATTTTTTAAGGTAAGAAAAAATGATTGATTCAAATGCATTATCCCAAATATGAAACTGACTGTCTGAAAATAAGGAATGTTGAACATCCTGAGTCAAGGCAAATAAATGTTTGAATACATATATTTAGAACTTTATAAAAAAGTGCCCAACCATAGCTTAGAGTGTCACAGAAAATAAGTCTTACTTACCCCAGGACACTCATCTACATGTTGTAGAAAGCCAAACCAGTACTGAAACGAAAATCAGCAGAGGTAATGGTATATATATAAGAGTATATCGTCGATCTGAAAAGGGAGGTAAGAGATGAATCTCTACACCGATAACAGAGAACCTATGAAATAGACCCCGTAGAAGGAGATCATTGCATTCAAACAGGCAATACTCTCCTCACATCGCTCTGACATTCACTGCACGCTGAGAGGAAAACCGGGCTCCAACCTGCTGCGGAGCGCATATCAACGTAGAATCTAGCACAAACTTACTTCACCACCTCCATAGGAGGCAAAGTTTGTAAAACTGATTTGTGGGTGTGGTGAGGGGTGTATTTATAGGCATTTTAAGGTTTGGGAAACTTTGCCCCTCCTGGTAGGAATGTATATCCCATACGTCACTAGCTCATGGACTCTTGCTAATTACATGAAAGAAATTAAAGGTTAAAGGATCAAAGAAATTATGAACTAAATCCAACAGGCATACATCCCTGTTCTCTAAGGAACATGAGTGTGTGATAGAGGTGTTGGCACTGGCGGCTATCATCAGCTATGATAATAGAGTGGGAGCGTACAATTAAAACATGTGTAGCACATATTTGTAATGTAGCTAAAGATTTTGCTATAGAGGCCCCAGAATTTCTCTAAGTCAAATATTTGGGAATCATTATTAGCCATCCATTACCTGGGAACTGTCTGGTGAGGGGGGTGTATTGGTTATTACTTACATGCAAGAATTAAGTTACAAGCCATCTACAGAGGTTAGAATGAATTACAATGTCACACTGAACATCTTATTCAGGCTATAAACAATACTCAGGATATATGATAATAAATCCCTTAATGTTGATTTGCTGAAATATAACACCATGCATTCTTGAAGTGGCAAAAAATAGTTGTTATTTTAGTAGTAGGGATTATGTACAGTTATCAAAGCAACATAAAAGCATATGTTACACAAGAGCTAAGGTGATAGACTCTCTAAACCAAATGTGTAATTGGGTTTGCGTAATAGAGAGTAATTCCACCATCTAGAGCTGTAGATCGTTTATTACCCTATACCTCGAGCATATGCTATAGAGTCTCTCCGAATGTGCCACCTAGCCACACTCTCAAGTACTTTGAGATGTAGAAGGTGATATTAATTTGCCAAGGAAGGTGTAGAGTGGATCTGTAATAGGCACCTCACGGACCAGTTAGGGTATGGAGGGTCAATCTCTCCTATGTGTTTGCTAAGTGTGCAGGTCTTTGTCTCAAGTTGGTGGTTGATGCTCGCAGTCGATGCATCCAGTAGACTAGATTCACAAGGCTGCAGTTCAAAGTCAATTCAAGATCCCTTAGCGACCGGCCGCATCAGCCCGCTCTGCTGCTATCAACTCTAGATCTTCTCTTAAATAGATACAAAGCTTTGGTGTAGATTTATATATTTTAGGAAGAGATATTTGGTTGATTAATCAGGTTTCAGGCAGAGCTACAGAGATTTGTGACTTAACCATATAACCATTTTTTTTTTTTATAAACCCCAGGACTTGAGTACAGACTTGAACACTAAAACAGTATTTTCTGTTCTGTAAAGAAATCCTGAGCTATGTTTCAAACACTCTCCAAAATGTCCCTAATAGCAAACGCCACATTTTCAGTTTTTGTATAATGTGAAACCATGTGCAGCAGCAGATGAGACCTGTAAGTGGTTCATTGGGCCAGCTAGGGGTTCTTTTCATATGTGCAGTAGCTTCACATAGCAAGGTTGCTTTTATAACATGATGGCGCAGTATTAAGCTCTGTTATATTTTAAGTTTATTTAACCCCTTCATGCCAGGGGCAAATGTTTAACACTGAAACAAAGTTGAGATGTAAACATTTGCTTGAAAAAGGAAATCATGCGTTTTTGTGATTTCAAGGCCTGGATCAGATCATGGAGGACTGCCTATACTGCTAGGCACACCCTTAGGTCAGATTTTTCATTCCCGGAAAGGAGGAGGCTGCAGGACGCCATATAAGGTAGGAAGTTCCATTCCGTCTCAACAGTGTTAAAGCCCAGCGCTGTTAGGATGGCATGGAACTTCCTAATGACGTGAATCAGTTAAGCAAAAGTTTACAACGCTTGCTATGGTTAGAATTTCAGACATATATATAAACAGTTCATGTAGAATGTAGGAGCCACCAGAGAACACACTTTCTGTATAATCAGATGTGTACTTTCCTGACAAAGGCCACCTCCACTGGGCATGTAATCACCTAAAGCAGCAAGGCCTCCACCTAGCGTTAAAGACAATCACAAAATATCCCATGTGGGAGCTGCGAAAATGCAGGCGACTCCTTTTTTTTTACTTTATTTTGTGATGGCATTCCAAAAGATCAGTGCCAAACAAGAGAAACGTAATGCGCGTGATTATATCCTGATTGTATAAAACAGAAGAAAAAATATTCTTCAACGTATGATACTTAAAAATAAAAGTGATCAAAAGGATATGTGAATAGCAGAAAAAATGTCTGTTCCGAGATATTTCAAAATCTTCAATATAGATGTAGTGTATCGTAAAAGAAAACAATCAAATATAGTGTAATACCATTAGTGATATTTGTAATGAAACTCAAAGGGTACGTACTCACACGTTCTAGAGCTAACAAAAGCTCATGTATTAGGCAGCCCTGAATTCACAACGCTGTCAGGTTCAGCTGTCTCCGCGAATGCGGCTGAAGTTCTCTTGCAACATAGAAAGCTCAAGGAGAGAGGTAGGTGGTGTGATCACGTTAACAAAAGTACCAGTTCAGTGAGAAATAGACTAATACATACACTTTCTAGAGCTAGAATACAGATCTATATGTATCGCCGACTCTGTATTAGCCACTGAGTTAGCTATTAAATGGATTCTGCAACATTTGTAAAATGAACAATTTATTAAAATGTTATTAAAATTTACAAATATACATATCAGTGTTAAGTCACTCTGGGGATTAGTCTATATCGACCAATTTGAACAGTTTATCAATTCTGTTGTAGCAGGATGGCTTTGGATTGCAACTTGTAACAGCAAAATAAAGCTACAAGGGACTACAATAAAAGCTCTTTTGTACGTAGTACATACGTTTAGAGAACTGTATGGTGCTATATAGGAACATATAAATGTTATAATCTCCAGTCCTAGTTGGTCTTAACTATAGATTTTGTGTATTAGTCCTATGATGTGCAATGAATAAGGACATTTTGTAAATTTATAAATTTGATATTGAAAAGACTGCTGAATTCCATGCCAAATTGTTTAAAGGATCAGAGATAGTGAATCCCAAGCTCTTTCTTCCTAAATAAAAAAATAAACAAATAATATATATATATATATATATATATATATATATATATATATATATATATATATATATTATTTTTAATTTTCAGGTCTTTTTTCTGCATCTATGACTAAAATTAAGTATGCAATTTAGGGCTTTTTTGTTTAATATTTAAAGGGACAGTATACTCTTATTTTCATATAACTGCATGTAATAGACACTACTATAAAGAATCATATGCACAGATACTGATATAAAAATCCAGTATAAAACTGTTTAAAAACTTACTTAGAAGCTCTCAGTTTAGCTCTGTTGAAAAGGTAGCTGGAAAGCCCACTGCAAGTGGGAAATAAGATACTTCCCCTTCTTTTGCATATGAAAAGACCCTTTACACAAACAGGAGCAAGCTGAAGTAGGTAGCTGACGGTATTCTCATAAAACTTTGGGGCTTGGTTAGGAGTCTAAAAATCAGAGCAATGTTATTTAAAAATAAGCAAAACTATACATTAAAAACACAAAAAAACTTTATGGGCTATATGAATAGATCATCTACAAAACATTTATGCAAAGAAAAATTTATGTGCCATTTATGAATAGCTAAAGCTTACTTCTTACTTTGTGCTAGGAATATAACTTTCAATACCCGCAAGACCACAGCTTTAAAGGGACACTAAACCCAATTTTTTTCCCCATGATTCAGATAGAGAATACAATTTTAAACAACATTGCAATTTACTTCTTTTATCTTATGTGCTTCATTCTTTAGATATCCTTTGTTGAAGAAATAGCACTGCACACAGGTGAGCTAATCACACGAAGCATCTATGTGCAGCCACCAATCAGCAGCTACTGAGCCTATCTAGATATGCTTGTCAGCACAGAATATCAAGAGACTGAAACAAATTAGATAATAGAAGTAAATTACAAAGTTGTTTAAAATTGCATACTCTATCTGAATAATGAAAGAACAAATTTGTGTTTCATGTCCCTTTAAGCACTATATCTTCATAATATTAGCTGATGGTGTAATATTATTTGTGCACTAATTCAAATATACCCTCTTACGATTATTTTTTTACTATTAGGGAAATGTTATAACTGTCTTTTTAACAACTAACTCTCAGACCTTAAAACAGGCTATTCTTCCAAACAACCACTAGAGGTCATTGTTTCCTTAGTAACTAAAACAGTTGAAACAGACATTTGCTAATCTAGGAAGGTGGAAATTTCCTTCCAGCCTCCCTGCCCATAAACTATGCCCACTTACTAGCTGTCTTTTCACTGACAGTATTTACATAATACTAGAAAAACATGGCTTCCAAGAAACAACCTTGATCTGAAATGTATTTAAAGCTGCCATACTTACAGTCTTCCAATATGAATACGTTCTTCAGATCCTCTCTGTCTACAGTGATCACAGATAGTTTAACTGATATTACTCTAACTCCAGCTGGAGCTATTGAAAGAGTAATGACAGAATAGCCACTAAGGCTGATATGGAAGACATGAAATCTATAGTTCTTCAACTTAAAAATGACCAACCACCTAGAGATGTTATTGCACAATTCCTGTGTTTTACAAATATGGAAAATATATTATCTGTGGCCAAAAATAAACCAGACTTTCAAACAACTGGATACAATTTTTTTCAGACCTCTCTTTTTTTAAACTTTGGCGTCGAAAGGAACTTTCCCCACTGACCACTGTCTTAAGAGATAAGAACATTCAGTACCGTTGGAAGTTTCCTTTTGCTTTATCTGTTCTCCACATGGGGAAGAGACTATAATATTTTAAATTTCTTCTCAATGCTTGGATTAGTGCCTCCTGATACACAGGACTCAAACCCTTTTACACAGTCAACAGTTTCATCTCCATCTAAAAATGATAGAAATAGCATCATAGCCTTCTTATTTTTGGAAACCCTTTTTTTTTTCTTCAGTAAAGAAAAGGGCTTATTACTCCTGGTCAGTCAGACTCTATGATATCACTGAAAACATTTCTGACAAGTTCTCTGATTCCCGAGTCCTCAAAACAGCTTTCTTTTGAATTTATGTATGAATCTTGCTCTGATTCAGACTCAGAGGCAGGCGTTGGTAAAATAAAAAAATGTATGCTTACCAGATAAATTCTTTTCTTTCCTGGCAGGGAAAGTACACGACTTCATTCCTTACTGTTGGGAAAACATAATTTATGTAAGAACTTACCTGATAAATTCATTTCTTTCATATTAGCAAGAGTCCATGAGCTAGTGACGTATGGGATATACATTCCTACCAGGAGGGGCAAAGTTTCCCAAACCTCAAAATGCCTATAAATACACCCCTCACCACACCCACAAATCAGTTTAACGCATAGCCAAGAAGTGGGGTGATAAGACAAAAGTGCGAAAGCATAAAAAATAAGGAATTGGAATAATTGTGCTTTATACAAAAAAATCATAACCACCACAAAAAGGGTGGGCCTCATGGACTCTTGCTAATATGAAAGAAATGAATTTATCAGGTAAGTTCTTACATAAATGATGTTTTCTTTCATGTAATTAGCAAGAGTCCATGACCTAGTGACGTATGGGATAATGACTACCCAAGATGTGGATCTTCCACGCAAGAGTCACTAGAGAGGGAGGGATAAAATAAAGACAGCCAATTCCGCTGAAAATAATCCACACCCAAAATAAAGTTTAAATCTTATAATGAAAAAAACTGAAATTATAAGCAGAAGAATCAAACTGAAACAGCTGCCTGAAGTACTTTTCTACCAAAAACTGTTTCAGAAGAAGAAAACACATAAAAATGGTAGAATTTAGTAAAAGTATGCAAAGAAGACCAAGTTGCTGCTTTGCAAATCTGATCAACCGAAGCTTCATTCCTAAACGGCCAGGAAGTAGAAACTGACCTAGTAGAATGAGCTGTAATCCTTTGAGGCGGAGTTTTACCCGACTCGACATAAGCATGATGAATTAAAGATTTCAACCAAGATGCCAAAGAAATGGCAGAGGCCTTCTGACCTTTCCTAGAACCGGAAAAGATAACAAATAGACTAGAAGTCTTTCGGAAATTCTTAGTAGCTTCAACATAATATTTCAAAGCTCTAACTACATCCAAAGAATGCAATGATCTCTCCTTAGAATTCTTAGGATTAGGACATAATGAAGGAACCACAATTTCTCTACTAATGTTGTTAGAATTCGCAACCTTAGGTAAAAATTTAAAAGAAGTTCGCAACACCGCCTTATCCTGATGAAAAATCAGAAAAGGAGACTCACAAGAAAGAGCAGATAATTCAGAAACTCTTCTAGCAGAAGAGATGGCCAAAAGAAACAAAACTTTCCAAGAAAGTAATTTAATGTCCAGTGAATGCATAGGTTCAAACGGAGGAGCTTGAAGAGCCCCCAGAACCAAATTCAAACTCCAAGGAGGAGAAATTGACTTAATAACAGGTTTTATACGAACCAAAGCTTGTACAAAACAATGAATATCAGGAAGAATAGCAATCCTTCTGTGAAAAAGAACAGAAAGAGCAGAGATTTGTCCTTTCAAGGAACTTGCAGACAAACCTTTATCCAAACCATCCTGAAGAAACTGTAAAATTCTCGGAATTCTAAAAGAATGCCAGGAAAAATGATGAGAAAGACACCAAGAAATGTAAGTCTTCCAGACTCGATAATATATCTTCCTAGATACAGATTTACGAGCCTGTAACATAGTATTAATCACAGAGTCAGAGAAACCTCTTTGACTAAGAATCAAGCGTTCAATCTCCATACCTTTAAATTTAAGGATTTGAGATCCTGATGGTAAAAAGGACCTTGCGACAGAAGGTCTGGTCTTAACGGAAGAGTCCACGGTTGGCAAGAGGCCATCCGGACAAGATCCGCATACCAAAACCTGTGAGGCCATGCTGGAGCCACCAGCAGAACAAACGAGCATTCCTTCAGAATCTTGGAGATTACTCTTGGAAGAAGAACTAGAGGTGGAAAGATATAGGCAGGATGATACTTCCAAGGAAGTGACAATGCATCCACTGCTTCCGCCTGAGGATCCCTGGATCTGGACAGATACCTGGGAAGTTTCTTGTTTAGATGAGAAGCCATCAGATCTATTTCTGGAAGTTCCCACATTTGAACAATCTGAAGAAATACCTCTGGGTGAAGAGACCATTCGCCCGGATGTAACGTTTGGCGACTGAGATAATCCGCTTCCCAATTGTCTATACCTGGGATATGAACCGCAGAGATTAGACAGGAGCTGGATTCCGCCCATACCAGTATTCGAGATACTTCCTTCATAGCCAGAGGACTGTGAGTCCCTCCTTGATGATTGATATATGCCACAGTTGTGACATTGTCTGTCAGAAAACAAATGAACGATTCTCTCTTTAGAAGAGGCCATGACTGAAGAGCTCTGAAAATTGCACGGAGTTCCAAAATATTGATTGGTAATCTCACCTCCTGAGATTCTCAAACCCCTTGTGCTGTCAGAGACCCCCAAACAGCTCCCCAACCTGTCAGACTTGCATCTGTTGAAATCACAGTCCAGGTCGGAAGAACAAAAGAAGCCCCCTGAACTAAACGATGGTGATCTGTCCACCACGTCAGAGAGTGCCGTACAATCGGTTTTAAAGATATTAATTGAGATATCTTGGTGTAATCCCTGCACCACTGGTTCAGCATACAGAGCTGAAGAGGTCGCATGTGAAAACGAGCAAAGGAGATCGCGTCCGATGCAGCAGTCATAAGACCTAGAATTTCCATGCATAAGGCTACCGAAGGGAATGATTGAGACTGAAGGTTTCGACAAGCTGAAATCAATTTTAGACGTCTCTTGTCTGTCAGAGACAGAGTCATGGACACTGAATCTATCTGGAAACCTAAAAAGGTTACCCTTGTCTGAGGAATCAATGAACTTTTCGGGAAATTGATCCTCCAACCATGATCTTGAAGAAACAACACAAGTCGATTCGTATGAGATTCTGCTAAATGTGAAGACTGAGCAAGTACCAAGATATCGTCCAAATAAGGAAATACCACAATACCCTGTTCTCTGATTACAGACAGAAGGGCACCGAGAACCTTTGTAAAAATTCTTGGAGCTGTTGCTAGGCCAAACGGCAGAGCCACAAACTGGTAATGCTTGTCTAGGAAAGAGAATCTCAGAAACTGATAGTGATCTGGATGAATCGGAATATGCAGATATGCATCCTGTAAATCTATTGTGGACATATAATGCCCTTGCTGAACAAAAGGCAGGATAGTCCTTATAGTTACCATTTTGAATGTTGGTATCCTTACATAACGATTCAATATTTTTAGATCCAGAACTGGTATGAAGGAATTCTCCTTCTTTGGTACAATGAAGAGATTTGAATAAAACCCCAGCCCCTGTTCCAGAACTGGAACTGGCATAATTACTCCAGCCAACTCTAGATCTGAAACACATTTCAGAAATGCTTGAGCCTTCGCTGGATTTATTGGGACACGGGAAAGAAAAAATCTCTTTGCAGGAGGCCTTATCTTGAAGCCAATTCTGTACCCGTCTGAAACAATGTTCTGAATCCAAAGATTGTGAATTGAATTGATCCAAATTTCTTTGAAAAATCGTAATCTGCCCCCTACCAGCTGGGCTGGAATGAGGGCCGCACCTTCATGTGGACTTGGGAGCTGGCTTTGGTTTTCTAAAAGGCTTGGATTTATTCCAGACTGGAGATGGTTTCCAAACTGATACCGCTCCTGTGGGTGAAAGATCAGGCTTTTGTTCCTTATTGTGACGAAAGGAACGAAAACGATTATTAGACCTAAATTTACCTTTAGATTTTTTATCCTGTGGTAAAAAAGTTCCTTTCCCTCCAGTAACAGTTGAGATAATAGAATCCAACTGAGAACCAAATAATTTATTACCCTGGAAAGAAAGGGAAAGCAAAGTTGACTTAGAAGACATATCAGCATTCCAAGTTTTAAGCCATAAAGCTCTTCTAGCTAAAATATCTAGAGACATCTACCTGACATCAACCCTAATGATATCAAAGATTGCATCACAAATAAAGTTATTAGCATGTTGAAGAAGATTAACAATGCTATGAGAATTATGATCTGTTACTTGTTGCGCTAAAGCTTCTAACCAAAAAGTCGAAGCTGCAGCAACATCCGCTAAAGATATAGCAGGTCTAAGAAGATTACCTGAACATAAGTAAGCTTTTCTTAGAAAGGATTCAATCTTCCTATCTAAAGGATCCTTAAAGGAAGTACTATCTGCCGTAGGAATAGTAGTATGTTTAGCAAGAGTAGAGACAGCCCCATCAACCTTAGGGATTTTGTCCCAAAATTCTAATCTGTCAGATGGCACAGGATATAATTGCTTAAAACGTTAAGAAGGAGTAAATGAATTACCCAAATTATTCCATTCCCTGGAGATTACTTCAGAAATAGCATCAGGGACAGGAAAAACTTCTGGAATAACTACAGGAGATTTAAAAACCTTATTTAAACGTTTAGATTTAGTATCAAGAGGACCAGAATCCTCTATTTCTAATGCAATTAAAATTTCTTTAAGTAAAGAACGAATAAATTCCATTTTGAATAAATATGAAGATTTATCAGCATCAACCTCTGAAACAGAATCCTCTGAACCAGAAGAATCATTATCAGAATCAGAATGATGATGTTCATTTAAAAATTCATCTGAAAAATGAGAAGTTTTAAAAGACCTTTTACGTTTACTAGAAGGAGGAATAACAGACATAGCCTTCTTAATGGATTTAGAAACAAAATCTCTTATGTTAACAGGAACACTCTGAGTATTAGATGTTGATGGAACAACAACAGGTAATGTAACATTACTAAAGGAAATATTATCTGCATTAACAAGTTTGTCATGACATTCATTACAAACAACAGCTGGAGGAACAGATACCACAAGTTTACAGCAAATACACTTAACTTTGGTAGATCCAGCACCAGGCAGCGATTTTCCAGAAGTATCTTCTGACTCAGGGTCAATCTGGGACATCTTGCAATATGTAAAAGAAAAAACAACATATAAAGCAAAATTGATCAAATTCCTTAAATGACAGTTTCAGGAATGGAAAAAAAATGCCAGTGAACAAGCTTCTAGCAACCAGAAGCAATAAATAATGAGACTTAAATAATGTGGAGACAATAGTGACGCCCATATTTTTTAGCGCCAAAAAAGACGCCCACATTATTTGGCGCCTAAATGCTTTTGGCGCCAAAAATGACGCCACATCCGAAACGCCAACACTTTTGGCGCAAAAAACGTCAAAAATGACGCAACTTCCGGCGACACGTATGACGCCGGAAACAGAAAAAAAAATTTGCGCCAAAAAAGTCTGCGCCAAGAATGACGCAATAAAATGAAGCATTTTCAGCCCCCGCGAGCCTAACAGCCCACAGGGAAAAAGTCAAATTTTAAGGTAAGAAAAAAATTGATTGATTCATATGCATTATCCCAAATATGAAACTGACTGTCTGAAATAAGGAACGTTGAACATCCTGAGTCAAGGCAAATAAATGTTTGAACACATATATTTAGAACTTTATATAAAAGTGCCCAACCATAGCTTAGAGTGTCACAGAAAATAAGACTTACTTACCCCAGGACACTCATCTACATGTAGTAGAAAGCCAAACCAGTACTGAAACGAGAATCAGTAGAGGTAATGGTATATATAAGAGTATATCGTCGATCTGAAAAGGGAGGTAAGAGATGAATCTCTACGACCGATAACAGAGAACCTATGAAATAGACCCCGTAGAAGGAGATCATTGAATTCAAATAGGCAATACTCTCCTCACATCCCTCTGACATTCACTGCACGCTGAGAGGAAAACCGGGCTCCAACCTGCTGCGGAGCGCATATCAACGTAGAATCTAGCACAAACTTACTTCACCACCTCCATAGGAGGCAAAGTTTGTAAAACTGATTTGTGGGTGTGGTGAGGGGTGTATTTATAGGTATTTTGAGGTTTGGGAAACTTTGCCCCTCCTGGTAGGAATGTATATCCCATACGTCACTAGCTCATGGACTCTTGCTAATTACATGAAAGAAATACAATACCTGGTCACCAGGAGGAGGCAAAGACATGCCAGCCAAAGGCTTAAATATCCCTCCCACTTCCCCCATCCCCCCAGTCATTCGGCCGAGGGAACGAGGAAACGTAGGAGAAATATCAGGTTATAAAGGTGCCAGAAGAAAAACAAAAAGGGAGCTGCCCAAAAAATTCTAACGGGCGGGATCGAGGACTCTCCCTGCCAGGAAAGAAAGGAATTTATCTGGTAAGCATACATTTTGTTTTCTTTCTATAAGGCAGGGAGAGTCCACAACTTCTTTCCTTACTGTTTGGAAAACAATACCCAAGCTCCAGAGGACACTGAAGGAATAACGGGAGGGAAGAAGAAAAATGCGGACCCTAATCTGAGGGCACCACAGCATGTAAAACCTTTTCTCCCAAAAGCTGCTTCAGCCGAAGCAAACACATCAAATTTGTAAAATTTAGAAAAAGTATGTACGGAGGACCAAGTAGCCACCTTACAAATCTGATCCATAGAGGCTTCATTCTTAAAAGCCCAGGAAGAAGCTACTGCTCTAGTGGAATGAGCTGTGATCCTCTCAGGAGGCTGCTGTCCCGCTTTCTCATAAGCCAAGCGGATGTTACTCCTTAACCAAAAAGACAAGAAAGACATAGTGGCATTCTGATGCTTACGTCTATCAGCATAAACGACAAACAAAGATGAAGATTGTCTGAACTCCTTAGTGGCCTGAAGGTAAATCTTCAAGGCACAAACCACATCCAGATTGTGAAGCAAACGCTCCTCTGAAAAAGGATTGGGACACAAAGAAGGAACAACAATCTCTTGATTAATGTTACACTCTGACACCACCTTAGGAAGGAAACCTAACCTAGTGCAGAAAACTGCCTTATCGGCATGGAAAACAAGGTAGGGGGTCACACTGTAAAGCCGAAATCTCAGAGACTCTGCGAGCAGAGGCAATGGCTGACAGAAACAAAACCTTCCAAGATAACAGTTTAATGTCAACAACATGCATGGGCTCAAACGGAGCCTGCTGCAAAACATGCAAAACAAGATTGAGACTCCAAGGTGGAGCCACAGGTCTAAGCACAGGTCTGATCCTAGTCAGAGCCTTAACAAAGGACTGCACATCCGGAAGCTCAGCTATTGAGGTTACAATAAACAACAGTACAATAGTAAGACATGTTTAGGTGTTCCTTTCCATGTTACAAAGTAAACAGAAAACAGGATAAATAACATCTTACGTAGGCGTTCTCTCTGATCCCCTGTGGGAGATCAGCTATTTGCCTAGAACCTCACGTGTTTTACAAATGAATTGGGCTTCCGGGCATCCATTAACACAGTCAATAGTCTCTGTCACATAGTGTGTTAAAATGGCATGTCCGATATGAACTCATAGGAGCTGTAAAATATGGCTTCATGAGTAATATAACATTGGGAACAGTAAAATGCAACAAGTAAACAATCATACACACCAGTGACAATATAAGTTAACTCGTTTAATCTCATCTAAGAAGAGAATTAAAAGAGTAGAAAGAAGGTGAAAGATAGAAAGGGAAAGGGAGGGGGTAGCAGGTGACTGCATAGGTTCAGATTTTGGAAGTTACATTTTGCGGGAGTGCATCCCATGGAGACCAGATATCGGTGTGTAGGTCCATGATTCCTCTGTGTAGGTATACTGCTTCTTCCATTATCTTAACATTAGTGAGGATCTCAATTACCTTTCCTAACGTAGGGGTGCTTTGCTGTTTCCAATATCTTGCAATAGCAAGCTTAGTTGACATCAGGAGGTATATTAGGAGGTGTTTTCGGGCTTTAGCAAGTTTAGGGAAATCTAAACGGAGCAGGTAGGTTTCAGGGCCCTTATCTGTTGGGAGGGAAAGATGTCTACATAGAGCAAAGACTTTGGTCCACAGTTTGTGAATCTCTGGGCAACTCCACCAAATGTGGATGTCATCTCCTTTTTTACCACAACCTCTCCAGCACCTATATGAGGTGGTAGGTGAGATTGTGCGTAACCTGTTAGGGACCCAATGCCATCTCGTAAGTAGTTTATAGTATAATTCAAAAAGGGTTATGCAATGGATTACCTGTCTGGTGTCAGTAATAGCTCTCGTCCATAGCTTAGTGTCCAACACTCTATCCAAGTCTCTTTCCCATGCCAAGATAATATGTGTTTTTTGCAGAGTAGGGCAATGTAGGAGGCACAAATATTGTGTTGTGAGTGGTTTATGTCCCTGCAGTCTCAGTTTCCTTTAGGATTCCCACAGTGTGTTGTTACACGGTGCAGTTTTAAAAAAATTCCAGCTATTTAATAGGGATCTAAAGCGCATTACTTCAAAGTGCATTTTCTGTGGGATTGTGCACTGTGATATTAGCTCCGAGCAAGAGGCCCAGGTGTTTCCAACATGAAAGTTGTGTATAGTTGTTATGTTTAGATTGGTCCAGCCAATGGCATTGGAATCTGGTAATCCTTTGAGTAGCCCCTGTATACTATGAATTGGGGATGGGTGTGGGGCTAACATTGGTGAGTGAGCAATTTATGCCACATAGAAAGGCAGTGTTTGATGACTGTATTAGATGGGGAAGTAAGGGTCCTGCAATGTTGAGGAATCCATATCAAATCAGGGAGAAGGATATCATGAGGCAGTGAAGCTTGAACAGGTGTATTTTTTGACGAACAAGGAAACCCACTATTTAATCCATGTTTTCCTTTGAGAGCAACATCATATGATATTTATATTTCAGAACAAAATAAATGTAACATCTGTGTGTATTTGTACCAAAAATATCAGAGTTTACAAGTTTTTTTTCATGTAGTGGAAAAAAATACCTACATTTTATTTTCTTCCACTGGCTGCACAGATTGTTGATGGTGATGAGCTTGCATGCTGCTAGTTTTAATATTGCTATTGTTTACACAAAACTGTGTTTAACTCCAACAAAATGTTAAGCACAGTCAAAGTCATCTCCAGAAAAGCAATACACTAATGACTTGTCAATAAACATGTCCTATGAGCCCATCTGGGTCTGCACAGATGTGTATTGCTGTCTCTGAACTGACATTGACTATGTGTTTAACTCTTTTGCAAGCACTAGTGCAATAATAAAATGCCCAGCAAACTGTCACATTTTATGTCCCTTTAAATAGGGTTTTCTTTAGAATATTTTGCATTAAAAGTTTAACATGACTTGTTTTTGTTATACATAATAGAAATTGTATGGCCATTTAAGTCAAGTGAATATTGATTTTTGGTGTAGCTTCCATTACAACAAATATTGCAATTGGTGTGTGTATTTATGTATCTCCATAAAAGGGAAAATGTAATTTTACATCTAATATTTATTTTTAGTTGTCCTAAATAATAATAAAAAAAGTCCTCATTTTTTCCACTTTTTTACTGGGGGGGGTGGGGGGTGTAGGGGGCGCTTCAGGTTTTTGTGCCTACAGCCACCTGAGATGTAAATCCGGCCCTGAATATATTAACCCCTAAACCGCTGCACTCCCACCTCACAAACACTAGTTAAATATTATTAACCCCTAATCTACCGTCCCTAACATCGCCACCACCTACCTACATTTATTAACCCCTAATCTGCCGCCCCCAATGTCGCCGCCACTATATTAAAGTTATTAACCCCTAAATCTAAGTCTAACCCTAACACCCCCTAGCTTAAATATAATTAAAAGAAATCGAACTAAAATTTCCTATCATTAACTAAATTGTTCCTATTTAAAACTAAATACTTACCTGTAAAATAAACCCTAAGATAGCTACAATATAACTAATAATTACATTGTAGCTATCTTAGGATTTATTTTTAGTTTACAGGCAAGTTTGTATTTATTTTAACTAGGTAGAATAGTTATTAAATAGTTATTAACTATTTAATAACTACCTAGCTAAAATAAATACAAAAGTACCTGTAAAATAAAACCTAACCTAAGTTACAATTACACTTAACACTACAATATAAATAAATGAACTAACTAAATTAAATACAATTAAATAAATTACATACAATTAGCTAAATTAAATTATCTAAAGTACAAAAAAAAGGGGGGGAGGGGGGTAGCAGGTGACTGCATAGGTTCAGATTTTGGAAGTTATATTTTGCGGGAGTGCATCCCATGGAGACCAGATATCAGTGTGTAGGTCCATGATTCCTCTGTGTAGGTATACTGCTTCTTCCATTATCCTAACATTAGTGAGGATCTCAATTACCTTTCCTAACGTAGGGGCGCTCTGCTGTTTCCAATATCTTGCAATAGCAAGCTTAGTTGACATCAGGAGGTATATTAGGAGGTGTTTTCGGGCTTTAGCAAGTTTAGGGAAATCTAAATGGAGCAGGTAGGTTTCACGGCCCTTATCTGTCGGGAGGGAAAGGTGTCTACATAGAGCAAAGACTTTGGTCCACAGTTTGTGAATCTCTGGGCAACTCCACCAAATGTGGATGTTATCTCCTTTTTTTACCACAACCTCTCCAGCACCTATATGAGGTGGTAGGTAAGATTCTGCGTAACCTGTTAGGGGCCCAATGCCATCTCGTAAGTAGTTTATAGTATAATTCAAAAAGGGTTATGCAATGGATTACCTGTCTGGTGTCAGTAATAGCTCTCGTCCATAGCTTAGTGTCCAACACTCTATCCAAGTCTCTTTCCCATGCCAAGTACGGTAATGTAGGAGGCACAAATAATGTGTCGTGAGTGGTTTATGTCCCTGCAGTCTCAGTTTACTTTGGGATTCCCACAGTGTGTTGTTACACGGTGCAGTTTAAAAAAAATTCCAGCTATTTAATAGGGATCTAAAGCGCATTACTTCAAAGTGCATTTTCTGTGGGATTGTGCACCGTGATATTAGCTCCGTTGGCCCAGGTGTTTCCAACATGAAAGTTGTGTATAGTTGTTATGTTTAGATTGGTCCAGCCAATGGCATTGGAGTCTGGTAATCCTTTGAGTAGACCCTGTATACTATGAATTGGGGATGGGTGTGGGGCTACCATTGGTGACTGAGCAATTTATGCCACATAGAAAGGCAGTGTTTGATGACTGCTTTAAATGGGGAAGTAAGGGTCCTGCAATGTTGAGGAATCCATATCAAATCAGGGAGAAGGATATCATGAGGCAGTGAAGCTTGAACAGGTGTATTTTTTGACGAACAAGGAAACTCACTATTTAATCCGGAAGAAATTCAACAACCACGCTCTGCAGAGGAATAATTCAAAATACTAGCGGCTAGATTACGAGTTTTGCGTTAGGTTTAAAAAGCAGCTTTAGCCGGTCCTAACGCTGCTTTTTAACGCCCGCTGGTATTACGAGTCTTGCAGGTACAGGTGTACCGCTCACTTTTTTGGCCAGACTTGGCAATACCGCAAATCCACTCACGTAAATTGCATATCCTCTTTTTTCAATGGGACTTGCATAGCGCCAGTATTACGAGTCTGCCAAAAAGTGAGCAGTAGACCCTCTCCTGTCAAGACTGGTACCGCATATTAAAGTCAGTAGTTAAGAGTTTTACACTACAAAGCCGTAGCATAAAACTCTTAACTAAAGTGCTAAAAAGTACACTAACACCCATAAACTACATATTAACCCCTAAACCGAGGCCCTCCCACATCGCAAACACTAAAAGAAAAATTGTAACCCCTAATCTGCCGAACCGGACATCTCCACCACTATAATAAATATATTAACCCCTAAACCGCTGCACTCCCGCCTCGCAAACACTAGTTAAATATTATTAACCCCTAATCTGCCGTCCCTAACATCGCCGCCACCTACCTACATTTATTAACCCCTAATCTGCCGCCCCCAACGTCGCCACCACTATATTAAAGTTATTAACCCCTAAATCTAAGTCTAACCCTAACACCCCCTAACTTAAATATAATTAAAAGAAATCTAACTAAAATTTCCTATCATTAACTCAATTTTTCCTATTTAAAACTAAATACTTACCTGTAAAATAAACCCTAAACTAGCTACAATATAACTAATAGTTACATTGTAGCTAGCTTAGGATTTATTTTTAGTTTACAGGCAAGTTTGTATTTATTTTATCTAGGTAGAATAGTTATTAAATAGTTATTAATATTTAATAACTATCTAGCTAAAATAAATACAAAACTACCTGTAAAATTAAACCTAACCTAAGTTACAATTACACCTAACACTACACTATAAATAAATTAACTAAATTAAATACAATTAAATAAATTACATACAATTAGCTAAATTATATTAAATTATCTAAAGTACAAAAACCCCCCACTAAATTACAGAAAATAATAAACAAATTACAGATATTTAAACTAATTACACCTAATCTAATAGCCCTATTAAAATAAAAAAGCCCCCTCCAAAATAAAAAAAACCCTAGCCTAAACTAAACTACCAATAGTCCTTAAAAGGGCCTTTTGTGGGGCATTGCCCCAAAGTAATCAGCTCTTTTACCTGTAAAAAAAAATACAAACAACCCCCCCAACAGTAAAACCCACCACCCACACAACCAACCCCCCAAATAAAATACTATCTAAAAAAACCTAAGCTCCCCATTGCCCTGAAAAGGCCATTTGGATGGGCATTGCCCTTGAAAGGGCAGTTAGCTCTTTTGCCGCCCAAAGTCCCTAACCTAAAAATAAAACCCACCCAATACACCCTTAGAAAAACCTAACACTAACCCACTGAAGATCGACTTACCGGGAGACGTCTTCATCCAAGCTGGGCGAAGTGGTCCTCCAGACGGGCAGAAGTCTTCATCCAGACGGCATCTTCTATCTTCATCCATCCGGCGTGGAGCGGGTCCATCTTCAAGACATCCGACGCGGAGCATCCTCTTCATCCGACGACTAACACAGAATGAAGGTACCTTTAAGTGACGTCATCCAAGATGGCGTCCCTTAGATTCCGATTGGCTGATAGAATTCTATCAGCCAATCGGAATTAAGGTAGAAAAAATCCTATTGGCTGATCCAATCAGCCAATAGGATTGAGCTCGCATTCTATTGGCTGATTGGATCAGCCAATAGGATTGAACTTCAATCCTATTGGCTGATTGCATCAGCCAATAGTATTTTTTCTACCTTAATTCCGATTGGCTGATAGAATTCTATCAGCCAATCAGAATCTAAGGGACACCATCTTGGATGACGTCACTTAAAGGTACCTTCATTCTGTGTTAGTCATCGGTTGAAGAGGATGCTCCGCGTCGGATGTCTTGAAGATGGACCCGCTCCCCGCCGGATGGATGAAGATAGAAGATGCCATCTGGATGAGAACTTCTGCCCATCTGGAGGACCACTTCTGCCCGGCTTGGATGAAGACTTCTGCCCGTCTGGAGGACCACTTTGCCCGGCTTGGATGAAGACGTCTCCCAGTAAGTCGATCTTCAGGGGGTTAGTGTTAAGTTTTTTTAAGGGTGTATTGGGTGGGTTTTATTTTTAGGTTAGGGACTTTGGGCGGCAAAAGAGCTAACTGCCCTTTTAAGGGCAATGCCCATCCAAATGCCCTTTTATCAAAAATATTATAGTTTGAACACTGCTGATTTTCATTCTCAATTCCTTGTATATCTTTTTATATCCCTTTCCTGTTTTATACAGTTTAGCTACCTTTTCCCGCAGATCCTTTGACAATTCTTTTGCTTTCCCCATGACTCAGAATCCAGAATCGTCAGTGCAGCACTGGATGAAAGATGCAAGGGTCTGTCAGGAGTCCAGAAACTCATTGACCTTTTATACACACTAATTACAAGCAAACAGATCACAGATGAGGATGGTTACCTTTAATAGCCATTCAAACCCCTTTTGTGTTAACACAGTTTATTGATAATAAATTACTTCAGCCAAACACTAACCATGAGTGAAAGAAAAGTGTTTGTGTTATCATTCATATTCTCTGAAAAATGGCCAAGAAATCATAAATTCTGCCAGGGTATGTAAGCTTATGAGCACAACTGTAACTGGTTTCAGATATGATACACTGACGTAGTTCTCTCCAGAACAGGCATCAGTAAAATCTTGAACTTGACCCAGTGCCTTACTCACAGATACAAGAACATCAGTGTCCTGCCATTGTGGAACCAGGTGTCTGGTTTTTCTGTCTGCAGAGCGAACATGAGTCAATGCTCTCTGTTGCTCTAAAACTCTCTCTATCATCTTTTGTCTTGAGCTCCACCTTGTTGGGCACTCTGTTTAAGTGAATGCTTTGGCAGCTGAAGCTCTTCCTGGACTTGAGTTAATGCCATCTTCTTTTTCCAGCTGTGTGAGAAATGGCAAACAATTTTCTTGCACAAGCCTGTGTCTCTAGAAATGTGAGGCTCATCTTTCACTGAATTTTCAATAGCAAAATGCAACCTGTGCCCAAAACACTGTAGTCTTGTCCATTTATTCAGAGTGACAGCCTTGAATATGTTTGTGCCATTGTCTGTGGTGATTGATACTGGTTGTTCCTCACAGAGTCCCCATGAGGCCAAAGCGTCTCTCAAACCTTGGGCCACATTCTCTCTAGTGTGGTCAAAAGGAAAGTATGATCGTTGCAAGCATAGACTTTTTATCTCAAAATCATGATTGATGAAGTGCACCGCTAAACTCATATATGGCTCCATTGTTCATCTTAACCACATATCTGTTGTTGTAGCATAGTATTTCAATTGTTTTATCTCAGATTTACCTACAGCTTTGCATTTTCCATACATTTCTGGGGTTGCAACTACTGAGAAGTTATTGCAAGATGGCAGTTAGTATCTCTTGTCGAGTGTGTGTGTATCATTTTTTTTTAAGCCTTCTTTACTAACTGTGTATGTAGGCACCATGTCTTTGCATATATAATATGCAATAATGTTGGTTATTTCTCTATGCCTTTTTTGAGGTCTTCTCATATGGTTATGTGCTTGCAAATGCCTTTATGATTGATTGTTGCTGCTCAACTTTACCTTCACAGCATTTTTGTGTTGTCTTTTCTCTGTCAGGTTTTTTTTTGCCATATATTGTTCAAAGATTTCCTTATACCGCTGTTTAAGGTGCTGGAACAGGTTTGTTGTGTTACTTTGTTTTGCTGTAACATTCATTCACTCATTCCACAAGTCTTGCAGATTACTTGGTTCTGTGTCACATCATCTTTTCTGAATCCAAAATATTCCCAAACAAATGATGTTGAATTTTTCTTTGACACCAAGTCTTCATCATCATCATCATCATCATCATCATCATCGTTATTGTTGGGCATGGACAGCTCTTCAGAACTCATCTTGAATTTTATCTACCCCACACACTACCAACTGGCACAAAAAAATTAGGAGATGTATACTACCGTCTACCGTACACACTGCCAGCTGCCACAGAAAATTAGGAGATTATACTACTGCACACACTGTCAGGATCAGTAAGGTGGCACAATGAGAGACAAGAGACCACAGAATAGAAAGACAACAATTGAATGGGCTTGATGATGCAGTTAGCTTAGCTCTGATTATGCTAGTATAGCTTCTTCAAGTTGCAGAGATGATGCAGCGGAAGCAGTCTTGAAAAAGCTTCCTAAAGATTTTCTAATCTCAATTTTTTTGGATCAATAAGGAGGATGATCTGCTTCTGATGCAATTAAGACAAGAGAATACAGGCTTGCACTTGAATATAAAGAATACAACAATGGGCTTGATGATGCAGTCACCTGGAGTGAAGAGACCACAGGCTTGCACTTGAATATAAAGAAGACAACAATGGGCTTGATGATGCAGTCACCTGGATTGAGAGACAAGAGACCACAAGCTTGCTCTTGAATATAAAGAAGACAACAATTGGCTATAGGATGCAGTCACCTGGATTGAAGAGACCACAGGCTTGCAATTGAATATAAAGAAGACAACAATGGGCTTGATGATGCAAGTCACTTGGATTGAGAGACAAGAGACCACAAGCTTGCACTTGAATATAAAGAAGACAACAATGGGCTTGATGATACAATCACCTTGATTGACAAGACCACAGGCTTGCAATTGAATATAAAGGAGACAACAATGGGCTTGATGATGCAGTCACCTGGATTAAAGAGACCACAGGCTTGCAATTGAATATAAAGAAGACAACAATGGACTTGATGATGCAGTCACCTGTATTGAAGAGACCACAGGCTTGCAATTGAATATAAAGAAGACAACAATGGACTTGATGATGCAGTCACCTGTATTGAAGAGACCACAAGCTTGCACTTGAATATAAAGAAGACAACAATGGGCTTGATGATGCAGTCACCTGGATTGAAGAGACCACATGCTTGCACTAGTTGAATATAAAAAAGACAACAATGGGACTGATGATGCTGTCACCTGGATTGAGAGACAACAGACCACAGGCTTGCACTTGAATATAAAGAATACAACAATGGGCTTGATGATGCAGTCACCTTGATTGAGAGACAAAAGACCACATGCTTACACTTGAAATGAATTGAATATAAAGAAGACAATAATGGGCTTGCTTATCATCATGTTTATTTGCGACTGAGGCAGCACCGGCTTTCACTGGAGGAGACTGACCTTGCAGTTGTAGAATACACTGGTTCTGAAGGGCTGACCTTGCTGTTGTAGAAGACACTGGCTTTGGATGACTGACCTTGTTGTTGTAGAAGACACTGGCTTTGGATGACTGACCTTGCTGTTGTAGAAGACACTGGCTTTGGATGACTGACCTTGCTGTTGTAGAAGACACTGGCTTTGGATGACTGAGCTTGCTGTTTTAGAAGACACTGGCTGAATTGCTGACCTTGCTGTTGTAGAAAACTGACTTGCATTGCAGCATCCACCATAAAGAATGACAAAATAAATTTTTTATTTAACCAAAATTACTTTTTTGGGAACAGATCATTTTTGATATTAATGTACAAAAAAATATTTGTGGTATGTAGTGATGTCCGTATTGTTCGGCGGCGAATAGTTCCCGGCGAACATAGCTTGTTCGCGTTCGCAACGGCGGGCGAACATATGCGATGTTCGATCCGCCTCCTATTCGTCATCATTGAGTAAACTTTGATCCTGTATCTCACAGTCTGCAGACACATTCCAGCCAATCAGCAGCAGACCCTCCCTCCCAGACCCTCCCAGCTCCTGGACAGCAGCCATTTTAGATTCATTCGGAAGCTGCTTTCTTAGTGAGAGGAGGGACAGTGTAGCTTCTGCTGATTTAATAGGGAAATTGATAGCTAGGCTAGTGTATTCAGTGTCCACTACAGTCCTGAAGGACTCATCTGATCTCTGCTGTAAGGACAGCACCCAAAAAGCCCTTTTTTCCCTGTGTAATCTAATTGCAATTGCCTGCCTGCCAGCGTGTGTGCCAGGCCCACTTGCCCAGTGCCACCACTCATATCTGTTGTAACAGTAGTGTAAATTTAAAAAAAAAAACCTTTTTTGACTGTGAAACATCAGTCTGCTAGTGTAATCTAATTTCAGTTGCCTGCCTGCCAGCGTGTGTGCCAGGCTCACAGCGTATACTGTGCCCACTTGCCCAGTGCCACCACTCATATCTGGTGTAACAGTAGTGTAAATTAAAAAAAAAAAACTTTTTTGACTGTGAAACATCAGTCTGCTTGTGTAATCAAATTGCAGTTGCCTGCCTGCCAGCGTGTGTGCCAGGCCCACTTGCCCAGTGCCACCACTCATATCTGTTGTAACAGTAGTGTAAATTAAAAAAAACAAAAAACTTTTTTGACTGTAAAACATCAGTCTGCTAGTGTAATCTAATTGCAGTTGCCTGCCTGCCAGCGTGTGTGCAAGGCCCACTTGCCCAGTGCCACCACTCATATCTGGTGTAACAGTAGTGTAAATTTAAAAAAAAAAAAATTTTGACTGTGAAACATCAGTCTGCTAGTGTAATCTAATTGCAGTTGCCTGCCTGCCAGCGTGTGCCCAGGCTCACAGCGTATACTGTGCCCACTTGCCCAGTGCCACCACTCATATCTGGTGTAACAGTAGTGTACATTTAAAAAAAAAAAAACTTTTTTGACTGTGAAACATCAGTCTGCTTGTGTAATCTAATTGCAGTTGCCTGCCTGCCAGCGTGTGTGCCAGGCCCACTTGCCCAGTGCCACCACTCATATCTGTTGTAACAGTAGTGTAAATTAAAAAAAACTTTTTTGACTGTAAAACATCAGTCTGCTAGTGTAATCTAATTGCAGTTGCCTGCCTGCCAGCGTGTGTGCCAGGCTCACAGCGTATACTGTGCCCACTTGCCCAGTGCCACCACTCATATCTGGTGTAACAGTAGTGTACATTTAAAAAAAAAAAAACTTTTTTGACTGTGAAACATCAGTCTGCTTGTGTAATCTAATTGCAGTTGCCTGCCTGCCAGCGTGTGTGCCAGGCTCACAGCGTATACTGTGCCCATTTGCCCAGATCCACCACTCATATCTGTTGTAACAGTAGTGTAAATTTAAAAAAAGAACTTTTCTCCAACATAGGTGTGTCCGGTCCACGGCGTCATCCTTACTTGTGGGATATTCTCTTCCCCAACAGGAAATGGCAAAGAGCCCAGCAAAGCTGGTCACATGATCCCTCCTAGGCTCCGCCTACCCCAGTCATTCTCTTTGCCGTTGTACAGGCAACATCTCCACGGAGATGGCTTAGAGTTTTTTAGTGTTTAACTGTAGTTTTTATTATTCAATCAAGAGTTTGTTATTTTAAAATAGTGCTGGTATGTACTATTTACTCTGAAACAGAAAAGAGATGAAGATTTCTGTTTGTATGAGGAAAATGATTTTAGCAACCGTTACTAAAATCCATGGCTGTTCCACACAGGACTGTTGAGAGGAATTAACTTCAGTTGGGGGAACAGTGAGCAGTCTTTTGCTGCTTGAGGTATGACACATTCTAACAAGACGATGTAATGCTGGAAGCTGTCATTTTCCCTATGGGATCCGGTAAGCCATTTTTATTCACACAGTAAATAAGGGCTTCACAAGGGCTTATTAAGACTGTAGACATTTTCTGGGCTAAATCGATCATATTTACACATATTTAGCCTTGAGGAATCATTTAATCTGGGTATTTTTTGTAAAATAATATCGGCAGGCACTGTTTTAGACACTTTATTCTATTGGGGCTTTCCCTAATCATAGTCAGAGCCTCATTTTCGCGCCGGTATGGCGCACTTGTTTTTGAGAACAGCATGACATGCAGCTGCATGTGTGTGGAGCTCTGATACATAGAAAAGTCTTTCTGAAGGCATTATTTGGTATCGTATTCCCCTTTGGGCTTGGTTGGGTCTCAGCTAAGCAGATTCCAGGGACTGTAAAGGGGTTAAATATAAAAACGGCTCCGGTTCCGTTATTTTAAGGTTCCAAATTTGGTGTGCAATACTTTTAAGGCTTTAAGACACTGTGGTGAAATTTTGGTGAATTTTGAACAATTCCTTCATACTTTTTCGCAATTGCAGTAATAAAGTGTGTTCAGTTTAAAATTTAAAGTGACAGTAACGGTTTTATTTTAAAACGTTTTTTGTGCTTTGTTATCAAGTTTATGCCTGTTTAACATGTCTGAACTACCAGATAGATTGTGTTCTGACTGTGGGGAAGCCAAGGTTCCTTCTCATTTAAATAGATGTGATTTATGTCATAATAAATTTAGTAAAAATGATGCCCAAGATGATTCCTCAAGTGAGGGGAGTAAGCATGGTACTGCATCATCCCCTCCTTCGTCTACACCAGTTTTGCCCATACAGGAGGCCCCTAGTACATCTAGCGCGCCAATACTCCTTACTATGCAACAATTAACGGCTGTAATGGATAATTCTATCAAAAACATTTTAGCCAATATGCCCACTTGTCAGCGAAAGCGCGACTGCTCTGTTTTAGAAAATACTGAAGAGCATGAGGCCGCTGATGATATTGTTTCTGAAGGGCCCCTACACCAGTCTGAGGGGGCCAGGGAGGTTTTGTCTGAGGGAGAAATTTCAGATTCAGGAAAAATTTCTCAACAAGCTGAACCTGATGTGATTACTTTTAAATTTAAGTTGGAACATCTCCGCGCTCTGCTTAAGGAGGTGTTATCCAATTTGGATGATTGTGATTATCTGGTCATTCCAGAAACACTATGTAAAATGGACAAGTTCCTAGAGGCCCCGGGGCCCCCCGAAGCTTTTCCTATACTCAAGCGGGTGGCGTACATTGTTAATAAAGAATGGGACAGGCCCGGTGTACCTTTCGTACCTCCCCCCATATTTAAAAAATTGTTTCCTATAGTCGACCCCAGAAAGGACTTATGGCAGACAGTCCCCAAGGTCGAGGGGGCGGTTTCTACTCTAAACAAGCGCACCACTATACCCATAGAAGATAGTTGTGCTTTCCAAGATCCTATGGATAAAAAATTAGAAGGTTTGCTAAAAAAGATGTTTGTTCAGCAAGGTTACCTTCTACAACCAATTGCATGCATTGTCCCTGTCACTACAGCCGCGTGTTTCTGGTGCGATGAGCTAGAAAAGGCGATTATTAGTAATTCTTCTTCTTATGAGGAGATTATGGACAGAATTCGTGCTCTTAAATTGGCTAATTCTTTCACCCTAGACGCCACCTTGCAATTGGCTAGGTTAGCAGCGAAAAATTCTGGGTTTGCTATTGTGGCGCGCAGAGCGCTTTGGTTAAAATCTTGGTCAGCGGATGCGTCTTCCAAGAACAAATTGTTTGACATTCCTTTCAAGGGGAAAACACTGTTTGGCCCTGACTTGAAAGAGTTTATCTTTGATATCACTGGGGGCAAGGGCCACGCCCTTCCTCAGAATAGGTCTTTCAAGGCCAAAAATAAACCTAATTTTCGTCCCTTTCGCAGAAACGGACCAGCCCCAAGTGCTACGTCCTCTAAGCAGGAGGGTAATACTTCTCAAGCCAATCCAGCCTGGAGACCAAGGCAAGGCTGGAACAAAGGAAAGCAGGCCAAGAAACCTGCCACTGCTCCCAAGACAGCATGAGATGCGGGCCCCCGATCCGGGACCGGATTTGGTGGGGGGCAGACTCTCTCTCTTCACTCAGGCTTGGGCAAGAGATGTTCTGGATCCTTGGGCACTAGAAATAGTCTTCCAAGGTTATCTTCTGGAAGTGATTCATCCTGTTCCATTAAAAGAACGAGGGATGGGGTTCTACTCCAATCTGTTCGTAGTTCCCAAAAAAGAGGGAACGTTCAGACCAATCTTAGATCTCAAGATCCTAAACAAGTTTCTCAAGGTTCCATCGTCCAAAATGGAAACCATTCGAACAATCCTTCCATCCAGAAAGGTCAATTCTTGACCACGGTGGATTTAAAGGATGCGTATCTACATATTCCTGTCCACAAGGAACATCATCGGTTCCTAAGGTTCGCATTCCTGGACAAGCATTACCAGTTCGTGGCGCTTCCTTTCAGATTAGCCACTGTTTCAAGGATTTTCACAAAGGTACTAGGGTCCCTTCTGGCGGTGCTAAGACCAAGGGGCATTGCTGTAGTACCTTACTTGGACGACATTCTGATTCAAGCGTCGTCCCTTCCTCAAGCAAAGGCTCACACGGACATAGTCCTGGCCTTTCTCAGATCTCACGGATGGTAAGTGAACGTGGAAAAGAGTTCTCTATCTCCGTCGACAAGAGTTCCCTTCTTGGGAACAATAATAGACTCCTTAGAAATGAGGATTTTTCTGACAGAGACCAGAAAAACAAAACTTCTAAACTCTTGTCGGATACTTCCTTCCGTTCCTCTTCCTTCCATAGCACAGTGCATGGAAGTGATAGGTTTGATGGTAGCGGCAATGGACATAGTTCCTTTTGCGCGCATTCATCTAAGACCATTTCAATTGTGTATGCTCAGTCAGTGGAATGGGGACTATACAGACTTGTCTCCGAAGATACAAGTAAATCAGAGGACCAGAGACTCACTCCGTTGGTGGCTGTCCCTGGACAACCTGTCGCTAGGGGTGACCTCCCGCAGACCAGAGTGGGTCATTGTCACGACCGACGCCAGTCTGATGGGCTGGGGCGCGGTCTGGGGATCCCTGAAAGCTCAGGGTCTTTGGTCTCGGGAAGAATCTCTTCTACCGATAAATATTCTGGAACTGAGAGCGATATTCAATGCTCTCAAGGCTTGGCCTCAGCTAGCGAGGGCCAAGTTCATACGGTTTCAATCAGACAACATGACGACTGTTGCGTACATCAACCATCAGGGGGGAACAAGGAGTTCCCTGGCGATGGAAGAAGTGACCAAAATCATTCAATGGGCGGAGACTCGCTCCTGCCACCTGTCTGCAATCCACATCCCAGGAGTGGAAACTTGGGAAGCGGATTTTCTGATTCGTCAGACATTGCATCCGGGGGTGTGGGAACTCCATCCGGAAATCTTTGCCCAAATCACTCAACTGTGGGGCATTCCAGACATGGATCTGATGGCCTCTCGTCAGAACTTCAAGGTTCCTTGCTACGGGTCCAGATCCAGGGATCCCAAGGCGACTCTAGTAGATGCACTAGTAGCACCTTGGACCTTCAACCTAGCTTATGTATTCCCGCCGTTTCCTCTCATCCCCAGGCTGGTAGCCAGGATCAATCAGGAGAGGGCGTAGGTGATCTTGATAGCTCCTGCGTAACCACGCAGGACTTGGTAGGCAGATCTGGTGAATATGTCATCGGCTTCACCATGGAAGCTACCTTTGAGACGAGACCTTCTTGTTCAAGGTCCGTTCGAACATCCGAATCTGGTCCTACTCCAGCTGACTGCTTGGAGATTGAACGCTTGATCTTATCAAAGCGAGGGTTCTCAGATTCTGTTATTGATACTCTTGTTCAGGCCAGAAAGCCTGTAACTAGAAAAATTTACCACAAAATATGGAAAAAATATATCTGTTGGTGTGAATCTAAAGGATTCCCTTGGGACAAGGTAAAGATTCCTAGGATTCTATCCTTTCTTCAAGAAGGATTGGAGAAAGGATTATCTGCAAGTTCCTTGAAGGGACAGATTTCTGCCTTGTCTGTGTTACTTCACAAAGAGCTGGCAGCTGTGCCAGATGTTCAAGCCTTTGTTCAGGCTCTGGTTAGAATCAAGCCTGTTTACAAACCTTTGACTCCTCCTTGGAGTCTCAACTTAGTTCTTTCAGTTCTTCAGGGGGTTCCGTTTGAACCCTTACATTCCGTTGATATTAAGTTATTATCTTGGAAAGTTTTGTTTTTGGCTGCAATTTCTTCCGCTAGAAGAGTTTCAGAATTATCTGCTCTGCAGTGTTCTCCTCCTTATCTGGTGTTCCATGCAGATAAGGTGGTTTTACGTACTAAACCTGGTTTTCTTCCAAAAGTTGTTTCTAACAAAAACATTAACCAGGAGATAGTCGTGCCTTCTTTGGGTCCGAAACCAGTTTCGAAGAAGGAACGTTTGTTGCACAATTTGGATGTTGTTCGCGCTCTAAAATTCTATTTAGATGCTACAAAGGATTTTAGACAAACATCTTCCTTGTTTGTTGTTTATTCTGGTAACAGGAGAGGTCAAAAAGCAACTTCTACCTCTCTCTCTTTTTGGATTAAAAGCATCATCAGATTGGCTTACGAGACTGCCGGACGGCAGCCTCCTGAAAGAATCACAGCTCATTCCACTAGGGCTGTGGCTTCCACATGGGCCTTCAAGAACGAGGCTTCTGTTGATCAGATATGTAGGGCAGCGACTTGGTCTTCACTGCACACTTTTACCAAATTTTACAAGTTTGATACTTTTGCTTCTTCTGAGGCTATTTTTTGGGAGAAAGGTTTTGCAAGCCGTGGTGCCTTCCATTTAGGTGACCTGATTTGCTCCCTCCCTTCATCCGTGTCCTAAAGCTTTGGTATTGGTTCCCACAAGTAAGGATGACGCCGTGGACCGGACACACCTATGTTGGAGAAAACAGAATTTATGTTTACCTGATAAATTACTTTCTCCAACGGTGTGTCCGGTCCACGGCCCGCCCTGGTTTTTTAATCAGGTCTGATGATTTATTTTCTTTAACTACAGTCACCACGGTATCATATGGTTTCTCCTATGCAAATATTCCTCCTTAACGTCGGTCGAATGACTGGGGTAGGCGGAGCCTAGGAGGGATCATGTGACCAGCTTTGCTGGGCTCTTTGCCATTTCCTGTTGGGGAAGAGAATATCCCACAAGTAAGGATGACGCCGTGGACCGGACACACCGTTGGAGAAAGTAATTTATCAGGTAAACATAAATTCTGTTTTTTGACTTTGAAACATCAGTCTGCTAGTGTAATCTAATTGCAGTTGCCTGCCTGCCAGCGTGTGTGCCAGGCCCACTTGCCCAGTGCCACCACTCATATCTGTTGTAACAGTAGTGTAAATTTAAAAAAAAAACTTTTTTGACTGTGAAACATCAGTCTGCTTGTGTAATCTAATTGCAGTTGCCTGCCTGCCAGCGTGTGTGCCAGGCCCACTTGCCCAGTGCCACCACTCATATCTGTTGTAACAGTAGTGTAAATTAAAAAAAACAAAAAACTTTTTTGACTGTAAAACATCAGTCTGCTAGTGTAATCTAATTGCAGTTGCCTGCCTGCCAGCGTGTGTGCAAGGCCCACTTGCCCAGTGCCACCACTCATATCTGGTGTAACAGTAGTGTAAATTTAAAAAAAAAAAATTTTTGACTGTGAAACATCAGTCTGCTAGTGTAATCTAATTGCAGTTGCCTGCCTGCCAGCGTGTGCCCAGGCTCACAGCGTATACTGTGCCCACTTGCCCAGTGCCACCACTCATATCTGGTGTAACAGTAGTGTACATTTAAAAAAAACAAAACTTTTTTGACTGTGAAACATCAGTCTGCTTGTGTAATCTAATTGCAGTTGCCTGCCTGCCAGCGTGTGTGCCAGGCCCACTTGCCCAGTGCCACCACTCATATCTGTTGTAACAGTAGTGTAAATTAAAAAAAACTTTTTTGACTGTAAAACATCAGTCTGCTAGTGTAATCTAATTGCAGTTGCCTGCCTGCCAGCGTGTGTGCCAGGCTCACAGCGTATACTGTGCCCACTTGCCCAGTGCCACCACTCATATCTGGTGTAACAGTAGTGTACATTTAAAAAAAAAAAAACTTTTTTGACTGTGAAACATCAGTCTGCTTGTGTAATCTAATTGCAGTTGCCTGCCTGCCAGCGTGTGTGCCAGGCTCACAGCGTATACTGTGCCCATTTGCCCAGATCCACCACTCATATCTGTTGTAACAGTAGTGTAAATTTAAAAAAAAAACTTTTTTGACTTTGAAACATCAGTCTGCTAGTGTAATCTAATTGCAGTTGCCTGCCTGCCAGCGTGTGTGCCAGGCCCACTTGCCCAGTGCCACCACTCATATCTGTTGTAACAGTAGTGTAAATTTAAAAAAAAAACTTTTTTGACTGTGAAACATCAGTCTGCTAGTGTAATCTAATTGCAGTTGCCTGCCTGCCAGCATGTGTGCCAGGCTCACAGCGTATACTGTGCCCACTTGCCCAGTGCCACCACTCATATCTGTTGTAACAGTAGTGTAAATTTAAAAAAAAAAAACTTTTTTGACTGTGAAACATCAGTCTGCTAGTGTAATCTAATTGCAGTTGCCTGCCTGCCAGCGTGTGTGCCAGGCTCACAGCGTATACTGTGACCACTTGCCCAGTGCCACCACTCATATCTTGTTTAATAGTAGTGTAAGTGTACATTTAAAACAAAAAAAACTTTTTGGACTGTGAAACATCAGTCTGCTTTTTTGTGTCAGGCTCACAGCGTATACTGTGCCCACTTGCCCAGTGCCACCACTCATATCTTGTTTAATAGTAGTGTAAGTGTAAATTTAAAAAAAATGACAGGCAGAGGCAGGCCACCCCGCAGGTGCCGTCGTGGTCATGGTGCTGTGATTCCCTTTTGCCCTAGAATAATGCCCAGTGTTCAGAGGCCACGTACCATGAACTCGAAAAGTTCTGAGGACATAGTTGACTTTTTAACACAGGACACCCAATCTTCTATAGCTTCCGCTCCGACCCTTGACGCACCATCCTCCTCCAGCTTATCTTTGGGCACCTCTCAAGTTACCACTCGCCCGCCTGCCGCCACCACCAACACTAGCACCACAGCCGCTTCACTTGATCTGTCAGAGGAGTTATTTACACATCATTTGGAAGAAATGAGTGATGCGCAACCATCATTGACAGAGGATGTAGATAACAGTGATATGTCTCAGTCAGGCAGCATTACAGACATGGACGTACGGTGTGATGATGTTGATGTTGTACCCACTGCTGCTTCCTTTGTTGATTTGTCAGATACAAGTGAAGCGGTTGATGATGAGGATGCGCCCGTGGATATCACGTGGGTGCCCGCTAGAAGAGAAGAACAGGGGGAAAGTTCAGATGGGGAGACAGAGAGGAGGAGGAGGAGACCAGTTGGAAGCAGGGGGAGGTGGTCGCAAGGAGCTAGTGGCACAGTCAGACAGCATGCATTGGCACCCGGGGTCAGCCAGACAGCACGCCAATCAATGCATGCTGTTGCCACCACCAGAATGCCGTCATCGCAGAGCTCAGCAGTGTGGCATTTTTTTTGTGTGTCTGCCTCTGACAACAGTGATGCCATTTGCAACCTGTGCCAAAAGAAACTGAGTCGTGGGAAGTCCAACACCCACCTAGGTACAACTGCTTTGCGAAGGCACATGATCGCACATCACAAACGCCTATGGGATCCACACATGAGTACAAGCAGCACACAAACTCAAAGCCGCCATCCTCCTCCTGGTCCATCATCTTTAGCCACGTCAACCACTGCTGTCCTCCTTGCCCCCTCTCAACCATCCGCCACTCTGTCTCTCTTCCGGAGCATTTCCTGCTCATCTGCCCTCAGTCAGGTGTCTGTCAAGGACATGTTTGAGCGTAAGAAGCCAAGTTACAAAGTCACCCCCTTGCCCGGCGTCTGACAGCTGGCTTGTCTGAACTCTTAGCCCGCCAGCTTTTACCATACAAGCTGGTGGAGTCTGAGGCGTTCCAAAAATTTGTAGCTATTAGGACACCGCAGTGGAAGGTACCCGGCCGAAATTTCTTTTCACAAAAGGCAATCCCCAACCTGTACTCGATTGTGCGAAAGGAAGTAATGGCATGTCTGGCACACAGTGTTGGGGCAAGGGTCCATCTGACCACTGATACCTGGTCTGCAAAGCATGGTCAGGGCAGGTATATCACCTACACTGCGCATTGGGTAAACCTGCTGATGGCTGACAACCATGGAATGCGTGGCTCTGCAGAGGAGTTGGTGACACCGCCACGACTTGCAGGCAGGCCTGCTGCCACCTCCTCTACTCCTCCTACTCCATCCTCTTCCATAACCTCCTCGGCTGAGTCCTCTTCTGCTGCTGCGTCTTGCTCCACATCAACGGCACCCCCCCAGCTCCCCAGGTACTATTCCACATCCCGGATATGGCAGTGTCACGCCGTCTTGGGTTTGATTGCCTGAAAGCAGAGATTCACACCGGACCAGCACTCCTGTCCTCCATGAACGCACAGGTGGATCAGTGGCTGACTCCGCACCAACTGGAGATCGGCAAAGTGGTTTCTGACAATGGAAGTAATTTGTTGGCGGCATTGAAATTGGGCAAGTTGACACATGTGCCGTGCATGGCACATGTGTGTAATCTGATCGTACAACACTTTGTGCATAAGTACCCAGGTTTACAGGACGTCCTGAAGCAGGCCAGGAAGGTGTGTGGCCATTTGAGGCGTTCCTACACGGCCATGGCGCACTTTTCAGATATCCAGCGGCGAAACAATATGCCAGTGAGGCGCTTGATTTTGCGACAGCCCGAAACGTTGGAATTCAACACTCCTAATGTTCGACCGTCTGCTCCAACAAGAAAAAGCCTTTAACAAGTATTTGTATGACCGGGGTGCTAGGACAGCCTCTGCGGAGCTGGGAATTTTTTTGCCACGTTACTGGACGCTCATGCGCAATGCCTGTAGGCTCATGCGTCTTTTGAGGAGGTGACAAACCTAGTCAGTCGCACCGAAGGCACCATCAGCGACATCATACCATTTGTTTTCTTCCTGGAGCGTGCCCTGCGAAGAGTGCTGGATCATGCCGTAGATGAGCATGAAGAGGAAGAGGAAGAGTTGTGGTCACCATCACCACCAGAAACAGCCTTATCAGCATCGCTTGCTGGACATGCGGCAACGCTGGAAGAGGATTGTGAGCAAGAGGAGTCAGAGGAGGAATGTGGCTTTGAGGAGGAGGAGGAAGACCAACCACAACAGGCATCCCAGGGTGCTCGTTGTCACCTATCTGGTACCCGTGGTGTTGTACGTGGCTGGGGGGAAGAAGATACCTTCAGTGAGATCACTGAGGACGAGGAACGGGACATAAGTAGCTCTGCATCCAACCTTGTGCAAATGGGGTCTTTCATGCTGTCGTGCCTGTTGAGGGATCCTCGTATAAAAAAGCTGAAGGAGATCGACCTGTACTGGGTGTCCACGCTACTAGACCCCCGGTGTAAGCATAAAGTGCCTGAAATGTTACCGAATTACCGCAAGTCGGAAAGGATGCAGCAGTTCCAAAATAAATTAAAAAGTATGCTTTACACAGCGTATAAGGTTGATGTCACAGCACAACGGGAATCTAACAGGGGAAGAGGTGAAAGTAATCCTCCGACTCCTACGACCACGCCGGCAAGGACAGGACGCTTTACAGACGTGTTGTTGATGGAGGACATGTGGAGCTTTTTAAGTCCTATGAATCGCCACAGCCCTTCGGGGTCCACCCTCAGAGAACGACTCGACCGACAGGTAGCAGACTACCTTGCATTAACTGCAGATCTCGACACTCTGAGGAGTGATGAACCCCTTGACTACTGGGTGTGCAGGCTTGACCTGTGGCCTGAGCTATCCCAATTTGAGATAGAACTTCTGGCCTGCCCCGCTTCAAGTGTCCTGTCAGAAAGGACCTTCAGTGCAGCAGGAGGTATTGTCACTGAGAAGAGAAGTCGCCTAGGTCAAAAAAGTCTAGATTACCTCACCTTTATTAAGATGAATGAGGGATGGATCCCGAAGGGACTGACATTGGGCGATACATTCGACTAAAAAAGGCCTGATGAGATGAGCTGCCTTGGGCTAAAAATGGTCCACACGCTGCTGTATTTTATCTTCGAATGCCGGATGACTTGCGTGACTTATCCGCCACCAACTAGGGTTCAAGCCGCAATGTTTTAGGGCACTTTCTGCCTGGGAAACAAACATCAATTTTTCTGGCCGCTGCTACAATACCTAATTTTTCAGGCATGTGTACATGCCAAATTTTTCTGGCCTCTGGTGCTGCACTGTGGCTTCAAAAACCACAACACTCATATCTGGTGGCACAGTAGATTGCACACGCAGTGCCCCAAATTTGAAGTAGGAGGACCGACCAAGCATCTTTTTCCATCTCCTGGTTCCTAAAATCCATGCCATATACACGTCCCCTGATAGGGGACGTAACAGGGATTAAACTGATCAGAATAGTACTACTTAACACACCACTCATATCTGGTGGCACAGTAGATTTCACGTGGTGCTCTGACAAAATGCAGAAGGACATTTGGCAGACGGACATTTGGCAGACGGACATTTGGCAGGCGGACATTTGGCTGACAGACAGAAAGCTAAAGAATGTTCTGATTTCGGCCGAGGGCAGATACGTTCCAGCGTGCTCTGTTCTAATCAGAGCCTTGGGCGCCGCAACTGCCTGTGGGAACCTTACCATGGGTCCCAGACCGCATGTCTTGTAATTCTCTGTCTGTGAAATTATCTATCTATCAAATCTATCTATTTATCTATCAAATCTATCTATCTATCGTATCTATCAAATGTATCTATTGCATCTATTGATCTATCTATCTAATCTATGTATCTATCTATCTATCTATCACATCTATCTATCTCGTGGCCGGACTGTTATCTGACAGCCACTTGTGTTTCGGCCATGCCATATACATATCCATGCCATATACACGTCCCCTGATAGGGGACGTAACAGGGATTAAATTGATCAGAATAGTACTACTTAACACACCACTCATATCTGGTGGCACAGTAGATTGCACGCGCAGTGCCCCAAATTTGAAGTAGGAGGACCGACCAAGCATCTTTTTCCATCTCCCGGTTCCTAAAATCCATGCCATATACACGTCCCCTGATAGGGGACACCACAGGGATTAAACTGATAGGAATAGTACTACTTAACACACCTTATAATAATGCAGAGAGAGGCAACGCAGAGAGAGGAGTCTGAAGAAGAGGAGTCAGAGGAGGAAGGTGGCTTTGAGGAGGTGGAAGACCAAACACAGCAGGCGTCCCAGGGGGCTTGTTGTCACCTTTCGGGGACCCTTGGTGTTGTACGTGGCTGGGTGGAGGAAGAGACCTTCAATGACATCAGTGAGGACAAGGAACGGGACATGGCTAGCTTGGTATCCAACCTTGTGCAAATGGGGAGTTTGCGGTTGTGCAAATGGACTGTTTGCGGTTGTTTGCGGTGCGTTAAAGGGACAGTCTAGGCCAAAATAAACTTTCATGATTCAGATAGAGCATGTAATTTTAAACAATTTTCCAATTTACTTTTATCACCAATTTTGCTTTGTTCTCTTGGTATTCTTAGTTGAAAGCTTAACCTAGGAGGTTCATATGCTAATTTCTTAGACCTTGAAGCCCACCTCTTTCAGATTGCATTTTAACAGTTTTTCACCATTAGAGGGTGTTAGTTCACGTATTTCATATAGATAACACTGTGCTCGTGCACGAGAAGTTATCTGGGAGCAGGCACTGATTGGCTAGACTGGAAGTCTGTCAAAAGAACTGAAAAAAGGGGCAGTTTGCAGAGGCTTAGATACAAGATAATCACAGAGGTTAAAAGTATATTATTATAAATGTGTTAGCTATGCAAAACTGGGAAATGGGTAATAAAGGGATTATCTATCTTTTAAAACAATAAAAATTCTGGTGTTGACTGTCCCTTTAAACGGGGAGTTTGGTCTGTCACTGGTAAGCAGGCGTAACCCTTACACTATCTGATCGATACAACATCATACCTGATGTTTTAAAGCACGTTATTCCAAACAATTTAGCAATGTTAGGTGATTTATGCCCTTTATGGCTTAAAAACAGACTCTGCATCAACTATGTAATTTTCCATGGGAGTTTTGCCATGGATCCCCCTCCGGCATGCCACAGTCCAGGTGTTAGTACCCTTGAAACAACTTTTCCATCACTATTGTGGCCAGAAAGAGTCCCTGTGGGTTTTAAAATTCGCCTGCCTATTGAAGTCTATGGCGGTTCGCCCGTTTGCGAACAGTTGCGGAAGTTCGTGTCCGCCGTTCGCGAACGCAAATTTTTAGGTTCGCGACATCACTAGTGGTATGGTACACTACTGGACTGCAAACTTGTATAATAAGGGTAATGGTAAGTGTAATTTATCAACTAACAACTAAACTTAAGATGTTGTGCACTGCACCTTTGTGTATGATGATGATCTATCTACACTCAACTCAATTATCTATTAAATATATATCACTATTAAGAATCTATCTATATCTACCATCTGTCTAGTATTTATTTATAATATTATCAATAATATCTTCTGATTTTTATCTTTTTAATTACCGACAAGATTTCGGTCTCTGTGATTTCTTGATTTATAGTTTGCAATACCTCTGCAGAGATTTTTGGTACTTTAATCTTTTGCCAGAATCTCTCCTTTGCCCCTTCCTCTATCTGTTCTGATGCATATAGCTTTTGATAGTATCTAAAAAATGCCTGCCTGATTTCTGAGGCCTGAGTGTACTTTTTCTCTCCTTCCCTTATACTAGCGATTATATTCTTACTTTTTTTAAATTTAACCAGTTTTGAGAGATACTTGGCAGAGATCCCTAGGTGTCCTTGAAAAAATGCCCTGTCTTTTAAGCCTTCCCAAGACCATTTTTGTTTCAAAAAAACTTCTCTTTCAATCTTTGCTTGAGTGTACTTAACCCAAGAATTTACCTGGGGGCAGAGGCGTAACTAGAAACCACAGGGCCCAGGTGCAAGAATCTAAGAAGGGCCCCCCCCATGAAAAAAAAAGTTAAATTGATACACACCTTTTTTCTTTTTTTTACATTTAACACAGAAAAAAATGTGAATCAGATTACATGTCTGCAAAAAGAGGTACCATGTGCCCACAGTGAGATGGTCTGACCCCCTATTACTGTATATAGTGACACTGTTTAACCCACCAGTACTGTATATAGTGAGTCAGTGACACAGTCTGTAATCTGCCGGTGAGATGGCTGGCCTGACCCACCCCGCCCCGCCCCAGTACTTTATAATGTGACCACAGTAGTCTGTGACATGGTCCAGCCCCCCCGTACTGTATATAGTGGTACTGTATAGACTGACACTGTTTACTCCCCGCCCCCCCATGCTGTAGTAACAAGGTCTGTAATTTGCTGGTTCCACAAACATACACACACATACATGAATAAATACACACACAGTCACATACATACACACACACACACATAAACACCAATGGGTAAAACAGAAACACTAACCCCTGTAGTCAGAGACACTAGTGAAGCATCATGTCACACTGACATGATATCAGTACAGGCAGTGGCTGGTCAACGTTTTTTATTGAAAAAATAAATAAAATGGGGGGCCCAGTCGCAATTGCAACCTCTGCACCCCCTGTAGTTTCGCCCCTGCCTGGGGGTTATTTAAATATCGATTATAAGCATTTTTTAATTGACTCACTAGCTGTAATTCCCTGGCCTGATTTTTCATTTTTAACTTGCACATATATGCCACCATCTCCCCCCTCATTACAGCTTTACCTGCCTCCCACAAAATCTCGGGTTTCTCAGTGTACGCGGCATTAATTTTTAGATAGTCTCTCCATTTATAGATCAGCCAGTTACAAAATTGAATATTATTACTCATAAACTTTGGAAACCAGAAATTATTTTTAGGTATTTCTTTCCTTGACAAAATTTGCAGGGAAATAATCGCATTATCCGAAAGAAGGATCTCATTAATTTGAGAATCCATATCCTGCTTTAAAGGCAAGGTAAACTTGCTTGCACTCGTTATCACATTTATCATTAACATCAAAATTTAGCATAAGTTTAATTCATCATTATTATTTATTTTATTTTTTTAACCCTCAAATCTTATTATTTACCTGCTGTCCTGCAACGATTCCTCGTCCGCCCGACTTTGCTATTAAATTGATTGACACTTGTTTCACCTTGTGGCGTCCAATCACCGCTTTCTCCATGTGGTGGTGAACACAGCTTATCCGACGTCATCGGACCGCACTGCGCATGCGCCTAACAAGTAACGTCTCGGTATTACACTTGGTAATCGCGGGGAGCAATGTCTGTCTATAGAAAGTATCGTAAGTTGCGCATGCGCATATAATTTTAGGTCCGTGAACGCGCAAAATTGTGACGTAGAGTGCGGGTGGGTTGGGTCTCTAAGATGAGAGCAGAAATATAGGAAGTAGCAGCGGGGAGGAGTAAAACAATAAACGGTACTTATATATTTTAATGATTATCAGGAAAATAAAACCGCAATTATGTAAAAGGACTTAGCGACTGCATTACAAGGCTAAATAGAAAAGTAAACAACTTTTCAAACGTTGCAAACTTTACCTTGCCTTTAACAGTGCCTTATCTACTAAAAACAGGTCTATTCTAGAATTTTTTTACTAATTTCTGGATTCACACGAGAAATTATGTTCATCTGGGTGTTGTAGCCTCCAGATGTCTTTCACCTGTAATGTCTTGGCAAAATTTCTAAAAAACTATAAATTTGTCCAAATCTGTCCACAATTGAGTCCATCGTCATGTTAAAATCCCCCGTAATTAACAGATTTTGTCCCCGGAATGGCAGTAATTTTTTTTCTAATTTGCTCCAAAATTCCTTATTGAGTTTATTATATATAATATAATATATAATATAATAATAATAATATACCACCTACACAAAACATATAAAAAATAACAATAACTTTTACTAAATAAATAAAATCTTACTGTAGAGCCGAGGTTTGAACTCCCTCTGGCCTCCAGTACACATATAACAACAATTAGTACATTACCAGCCATATTAACATTCAAATACTGTTTTAAGATTATCCTAAATACTACTAATAAGATTCAACTCAAAACCATCTCTGATGGTACAGAGGCCTGTCCTTCCTTGTTTATAAAAGCCATATACAAAATAATGCCTAGATTTGGAGTTTGGCGTTAGCCGTGAAAACCAGCGTTAGAGGCTCCTAACGCTGGTTTTAGGCTACCTCCGGTATTTGGAGTCACTCAAAATAGGGTCTAACGCTCACTTTTCAGCCGCGACTTTTCAATACCGCAGATCCCCTTACTTAAATTGCGTATCCTATCTTTTCAATGGGATTTTTCTAACTCCGGTATTTAGAGTCGTGTCTGAAGTGAGCGTTAGAACTCTAACGACAAAACTCCAGCCGCAGGAAAAAAGTCAGTAGTTAAGAGCTTTCTGGGCTAACGCCGGTTCATAAAGCTCTTAACTACTGTACTCTAAAGTACACTAACACCCATAAACTACCTATGTACCCCTAAACCGAGGTCCCCCCACATCGACGACACTCGATTAAATTTTTTTAACCCCTAATCTGCCGACCGCCACCTACGTTATACTTATGTACCCCTAATCTGCTGCCCCTAACACCGCCGACCCCTATATTATATTTATTAACCCCTAACCTGCCCCCCACAACGTCACAGCCAGCTACCTACAATAATTAACCCCTAATCTGCCGACCGCAAAGCGCCGCCACCTACGTTATACTTATGTACCCCTAATCTGCTGCCCCTAACACCGCCGACCCCTATATTATATTTATTAACCCCTAATCTGCCCCCCACAACGTCGCCTCCACCTGCCTACACTTATTAACCCCTAATCTGCCGACCGGATCGCTATTATTATAAAGTTATTAACCCCTAATCCGCCTCACTAACCCTATAATAAATAGTATTAACCCCTAATCTGCCCTCCCTAACATCGCCGACACCTAACTTCAAACATTAACCCCTAATCTGCCGACTGGAGCTCACCGCTATTCTAATAAATGGATTAACCCCTAAAGCTAAGTCTAACCCTAACACTAACACCCCCCTAAGTTAAATATAATTTAAATCTAACGAAATAAATTAACGATTATTAAATAAATTATTCCTATTTAAAGCTAAATACTTACCTGTAAAATAAATCCTAATATAGCTACAATATAAATTATAATTATATTATAGCTATTTTAGGATTAATATTTATTTTACAGGCCACTTTGTATTTATTTTAACCAGGTACAATAGCTATTAAATAGTTAAGAACTATTTAATAGCTAAAATAGTTAAAGTAATTACAAAATTACCTGTAAAATAAATCCTAACCTAAGTTACAATTAAACCTAACACTAGACTATCAATAAATTAATTAAATAAACTACCTACAATTACCTACAATTAACCTAACACTACACTATCAATAAATTAATTAAATACAATTCCTACAAATAAATACAATTAAATAAACTAGCTAAAGTACAAAAAATAAAAAAGAACTAAGTTGCAAAAAATAAAAAAATATTTACAAACATAAGAAAAATATTACAACAATTTTAAACTAATTACACCTACTCTAAGCCCCCTAATAAAATAACAAAGCCCCCCAAAATAAAAAAAATGCCCTACCCTATTCTAAATTACTAAAGTTCAAAGCTCTTTTACCTTACCAGCCCTGAACAGGGCCCTTTGCGGGGCATGCCCCAAGAAGTTCAGCTCTTTTGCCTGTAAAAAAAAACATACAATACCCAAGCCCCCCAACATTACAACCCACCACCCACATACCCCTAATCTAACCCAAACCCCCCTTAAATAAACCTAACACTAAGCCCCTGAAGATCTTCCTACCTTGTCTTCACCTCACCGGGTTCACCGATCGATCCAGATTAGCTCCTCCGATGTCCTGATCCAAGCCCAAGCGGGGGGCTGAAGAGGTCCATGATCCGGCTGAAGTCTTCATCCAAGCGGGGCAGAAGAGGTCTTCCATCCGATTGAAGTCTTAATCCAAGCGGGATCTTCTATGGTCATCCATCCGGAGCGGAGCGGCAGGATCCTGAAGACCTCCGACGCGGAACATCCATCCTGGCCGACGACTGAACGACGAATGACGGTTCCTTTAAATGACGTCATCCAAGATGGCGTCCCTCGAATTCCGATTGGCTGATAGCATTCTATCAGCCAATCGGAATTAAGGTAGGAATATTCTGATTGTCTGATGGAGTCAGCCAATCAGAATCAAGTTCAATCCGATTGGCTGATCCAATCAGCCAATCAGATTGAGCTCGCATTCTATTGGCTGTTCCGATCAGCCAATAGAATGCGAGCTCAATCTGATTGGCTGATCGGATCAGCCAATCGGATTGAACTTGATTCTGATTGGCTGACTCCATCAGCCAATCAGAATATTCCTACCTTAATTCCGATTGGCTGATAGAATCCTATCAGCCAATGGGAATTCGAGGGACGCCATCTTGGATGACGTCATTTAAAGGAACCGTCATTCGTCGTTCAGTCGTCGGCCAGGATGGATGTTCCGCGTCGGAGGTCTTCAGGATCCTGCCACTCCGCTCCGGATGGATGACCATAGAAGATCCCGCTTGGATAAAGACTTCAATCGGATGGAAGACCTCTTCTGCCCCGCTTGGATGAAGACTTCAGCCAGATCATGGACCTCTTCAGCCCCCCGCTTGGGCTTGGATCAGGACATCGGAGGAGCTCTTCTGGATCGATCGGTGAACCCGGTGAGGTGAAGACAAGGTAGGAAGATCTTCAGGGGCTTAGTGTTAGGTTTATTTAAGGGGGGTTTGGGTTAGATTAGGGGTATGTGGGTGGTGGGTTGTAATGTTGGGGGGCTTGGGTATTGTATGTTTTTTTTTACAGGCAAAAGAGCTGAACTTCTTGGGGCATGCCCGCAAAGGGCCCTGTTCAGGGCTGGTAAGGTAAAAGAGCTTTGAACTTTAGTAATTTAGAATAGGGTAGGGCATTTTTTTATTTTGGGGGTCTTTGTTATTTTATTAGGGGGCTTAGAGTAGGTGTAATTAGTTTAAAATTGTTGTAATATTTTTCTAATGTTTGTAAATATTTTTTTATTTTTTGTAACTTAGTTATTTTTTATTTTTTGTACTTTAGCTAGTTTATTTAATTGTATTTATTTGTAGGAATTGTATTTAATTAATTTATTGATAGTGTAGTGTTAGGTTAATTGTAGGTAATTGTAGGTAGTTTATTTAATTAATTTATTGATAGTCTAGTGTTAGGTTTAATTGTAACTTAGGTTAGGATTTATTTTACAGGTAATTTTGTAATTATTTTAACTATTTTAGCTATTAAATAGTTCTTAACTATTTAATAGCTATTGTACCTGGTTAAAATAAATACAAAGTCACCTGTAAAATAAATATTAATCCTAAAATAGCTATAATATAATTATAATTTATATTGTAGCTATATTAGGATTTATTTTACAGGTAAGTATTTAGCTTTAAATAGGAATAATTTATTTAATAAGAGTTAATTTATTTCGTTAGATTTAAATTATATTTAATTTAAGGGGGTGTTAGTGTTAGGGTTAGACTTAGCTTTAGGGGTTAATCCATTTATTAGAATAGCGGTGAGCTCCAGTCGGCAGATTAGGGGTTAATGTTTGAAGTTAGGTGTCGGCGATGTTAGGGAGGGCAAATTAGGGGTTAATACTATTTATTATAGGGTTAGTAAGGCGGATTAGGGGTTAATAACTTTATAATAATAGCGGTGCGGTCCGGTCGGCAGATTAGGGGTTAATAAGTGTAGGCAGGTGGAGGCGACGTTGTGGGGGGCAGATTAGGGGTTAATAAATATAATATAGGGGTCGGCGATGTTAGGGCAGCAGATTAGGGGTACATAGGGATAATGTAAGTAGCGGCGGTTTACGGAGCGGCAGATTAGGGGTTAATAATATGATGCAGGGGTCAGCGATAGCGGGGGCGGCAGATTAGGGGTTAATAAGTGTAAGGTTAGGGGTGTTTAGACTCGGGGTACATGTTAGGTGCAGACGTAGGAAGTGTTTCCGCATAGCAAACAATGGGGCTGCGTTAGGAGCTGAACGCGGCTTTTTTGCAGGCTCAAACAGCCCCATTGTTTTCTATGGGAGAATCGTGCAGGAGCACGTTTTTTAGGCTGTCCGCGTCCGTAAGCAACTCTGGTATCGAGAGTTGAAGCTGCGTTAAAAATGCTCTACGCTCCTTTTTTGGAGCCTAACGCAGCCTTTATGTGGACTCTCAATACCAGAGTTATTTTTATGGTGCGGCCAGAAAAAAGCCGGCGTTAGCTACGCGGGTCTTTACCAACAAAACTCCAAATCTAGGCCTAAGGAAACATAGCTATAATGCAATACCTTGTGGTCAGACTACCTATTATCACTATTCTCTTCTAGCTCTCCCTACTTCTACATTATCATTTTGTAAGGAAATATTCTTTTCTCTCATAAATAATTTAGCCTCTTCACAATTGTTTAGTGTAATATTACCCTCAGTGTCTTCTACAATAATTCTAGCTGGATATCTTAAGCTGGCTTTATATTTATTCTTAATAAGCGCAGCACAGATAATATCTTCTAGTACTTAGTTACGAACATCCTACAACATATATAATTTAAATAGATTTTAAAATTGACCCAGACCGGGAATGGAATCAATGTTATGCATCACAGAAGTTTTTGTACTCACTTTATTGCTCACAACTTTGAGCGCATGTCCCACCGGCACACCACCGCTTGACCACCTCCACACCACTCCCAGATGAAGGCCAGTTCTGCAATAATGGCCGTTTCGCAGGCATTCTCAAGTCCGCCCACTGGTCCACCTCTCATCCTCCCTCATACAATGCAAGTCTGGAGTACTCCGCCTCTGTTTTCATGAAGACATTTTTTTTAAAATCACCTACTCTTGTGGTTTCATAATTTGATTAATCGTGCAGCCCTAGTGAAGAGGTAGTTTGGTATGTTGGGGCTGGTGGGTTAGTGGTTCATATTGTATTGCAAACTTTGCTGTGGGCTATGTGGCGGTTTATGGGTTATTAGAGTTGGGGTCTTATGGCGATTCGGGTTAGTGCACGAATAGGGTGTTAGTTTTTTTTTTACATAATTGACTTCTATGGGCAAGTAGGTTATCATGTGAGCGATATTGTAACTGCTCTAGTGGTAAACCTTTTTGCACGAGTTGGGTTAGTGCTGGAGTGATGTTTTTACTTTCAGCTCGTAATAACAGCGAAAGTGCTAGTTAGCGCTCCACTTGTAATTTAGCCCACAATGTCCTTTCAGCAACAGTTATCACTTGAGTAGGTGCCATTGTAAACTGAGGCCTCTGCTATACCTCCAACCAACAACAAATACAATGCATTCATAGCAGTGGTGTAGCGGGGGGAGGGGGGGGGCACAGGGGCGGTTGCCCCGGGCGCATAATTCTTAGGAGTGCAAAATTTAAAAAGGTGCGCTACCGGGCACACTCACAAATGCATCACGGGAGTATGGGGGGCGTGGGGGAATCTGTGCAGGTTGATAATCTGAAAGAGCCATCTCCTTATCATGAGGTGCGCTCCACCACCGCTCTCACTGTCTCACATGCAGTGTCGGGCGCTGGCAATCAGAATCAGCTCATTGCTTCTAACAAGCATCAGCTGACAGCCAATTGCCGGCTGGAAACCTCCACTCCGCGATGATTGATGGCTATTAACAATGCATGTAAGATGTTTCCATGCAGTGTTAAGCCAAATTGGAAACACGCCTCCCTTTCCATGCACCCAATCAGCTTCTAGTTGCTGCCAGCCAATGACTGTGCTGTACAGTTTAGCTTGCAACCAATGGCACAGTTTAGCTTCAGCCAATGGCTGTAGCCTGACTGTAGTTTTGTGCGGTTGAAACTCAGACAGTGAGGCGACAAGGTGTGCTGGCTGCCTTGCTTGAGAAGAAGATTAGTGCTACTGCTGCCTGTAATAAAAAAGATATGTGTTTGGTAAGTGACAGTCTAAATTTTACTTAAATTTGACTTTGTACTGCAGTAAAGTTGTTCAAAATACACAGCAAACAACTTCATGAATTGTCCCCCCTTTAATGCTGTTAATCAACTATACTTTGAAATAATGTTTATTATTTAAAATTGTATTGTTCTTAAATAAAAACAGTTGTATTTGTCCCCTGGTCTGTCCCTGTGTCCTCTGTTCTGTCCCCATCTTCTCATGTCCTCTGCTCTGTACCCTTAAACCCGTTTGCTCCCTTTGCTCTGTCCCTATTGCCCCATGTCACCTGCTCTGTCTTTGGGGCCTATTTATCAAGCTGTCAACTATGCTGCATTCACCGGCACCAATACGCTCGCCTGACATCGCCTAACATCGCGGCCGCAGACCTGAATACGCTCTCCTTATTTATCAAAAAGCTGTCAAAAAGCCGCGCACCAAGTACGGGGCGATGAGCAGCGAACTGTTGTTAACTAACAGTCATCAATCTCGCTGTTATTCGGCTTTTTCCCAGCTTTATTTATACCCTGTCACTAAACACTGCCACTATACTAAAATGTTTAATCCCTATTCCGCTGCTCCTGGACCACACCGCAACTAAATAAAGTTATTAACCCCTATCCCGCCGCTCCCAGAGCCCGCCACAACTCTAATAAAGTTATTAACCCCTATCCTGCCGCTCCCAGAGTCCACCGCAACTCTAATTAGATACAGGCTTCTAAGCAGCATGCCCCCTGCTCCTATACTTAACATTGTTAAGTATAAATAAAGTTGCACTGTGACGTCATCACGTTATTGCGAGTGACGTCACCACGCAAAACGGAAAGCCCCGGCTATGCCTGTCACTCTACAGGCACAATCTCCCGGGTAGGAGCGGGTCGGAGCCCGCAGATCTCCCTCAAGGTGGGAGAGTGCTAGCGACGGCTCTGAGCCGTCGTTAGCACCTGAGTGGGAAACTCTGCAACGGCTCAGAGCCGTCGTTAGCACTTGAGGGGTTAAACTACTAATTAACCTACCCTAACTGTTATACTAAAATTATTTTAAACTACAAATTAAATTAACTATATTACATATTTAAAAACCTAACCCTACTCAAATTATTTAAATCTACTATTAAAAATGACTAAGTTACAAAAAACTAACAACTAAGTTACACAAAATAAAAAACACTAACACCTAGATTTAGAGTTTTGCGTTAGAAAACATAATTTATGTAAGAACTTACCTGATAAATTCATTTCTTTCATATTAGCAAGAGTCCATGAGCTAGTGACGTATGGGATATACATTCCTACCAGGAGGGGCAAAGTTTCCCAAACCTCAAAATGCCTATAAATACACCCCTCACCACACCCACAAATCAGTTTAACGAATAGCCAAGAAGTGGGGTGATAAGAAAAAAGTGCGAAAGCATAAAAAATAAGGAATTGGAATAATTGTGCTTTATACAAAAAAATCATAACCACCTCAAAAAGGGTGGGCCCCATGGACTCTTGCTAATATGAAAGAAATGAATTTATCAGGTAAGTTCTTACATAAATTATGGCCTAGATTTAGAGTTTGGCGTTAGCCGTGAAAACCAGCGTTAGCCGTGAAAACCATCGTTAGAGGCTCCTAACGCTGGTTTTAGGCTACCTCCGGTATTTGGAGTCACTCAAAAAAGGGTCTAACGCTCACTTTTCAGCCGCGACTTTTCCATACCGCAGATCCCCTTACGTAAATTGCGTATCCTATCTTTTCAATGGGATTTTTCTAACTCCGGTATTTAGAGTCGTGTCTGAAGTGAGCGTTAGAAATCTAACGACAAAACTCCAGCCGCAGGAAAAAAGTCAGTAGTTAAGAGCTTTCTGGGCTAACGCCGGTTCATAAAGCTCTTAACTACTGTACTCTAAAGTACACTAACACCCATAAACTACCTATGTACCCCTAAACCGAGGTCCCCCCACATCGCCGCAACTCGATTACATTTTTTTAACCCCTATTCTGCCGACCGCCAACTACGTTATACTTATGTACCCCTAATCTGCTGCCCCTAACACCGCCGACCCCTATATTATATTTATTAACCCCTAACCTGCCCCCCACAACGTCGCAGCCAGCTACCTACACTTATTAACCCCTAATCTGCCAACCGCAAAGCGCCGCCACCTACGTTATCCTTATGTACCCCTAATCTGCTGCCCCTAACACCGCCGACCCCTATAGTATATTTATTAACCCCTAATCTGCCCCCCTCAACGTCGCCTCCACCTGCCTACACTTATTAACCCCTAATCTGCCGAGCGGACCGCACCGCTACTATAATAAAGTTATTAACCCCTAATCCGCCTCACTAACCCTATAATAAGTAGTATTAACCCCTAATCTGCCCTCCCTAACATCGCCGACACCTAACTTCAATTATTAACCCCTAATCTGCCGACCGGAGCTCACCGGTATTCTAATAAATGTATTAACCCCTAAAGCTAAGTCTAACCCTAACACTAACACCCCCCTAAATTAAATATAATTTTAATCTAACGAAATTAATTAACTCTTATTAAATAAATTATTCTTATTTAAAGCTAAATACTTACCTGTAAAATAAAACCTAATATAGCTAAAATATAAATTATAATTACATTGTAGCTATTTTAGGATTAATATTTATTTTACAGGCAACTTTGTAATTATTTTAACCAGGTACAATAGCTATTAAATAGTTAAGAACTATTTAATAGCTACCTAGTTAAAATAATTACAAAATTACCTGTAAAATAAATCCTAACCTAAGTTACAATTAAACCTAACACTACACTATCAATACATTAATTAAATACAATATCTACAAATAACTACAATGAAATAAACTAACTAAAGTACAAAAAATAAAAAAGAACTAAGTTACAAAAAATAAAAAAATATTTACAAACATCAGAAAAATATTACAACAATTTTAAACTAATTACACCTACTCTAAGCCCCCTAATAAAATAACAAAGACCCCCAAAATAAAAAATGCCCTACCCTATTCTAAATTACTAAAGTTCAAAGCTCTTTTACCTTACCAGCCCTGAACAGGGCCCTTTGCGGGGCATGCCCCAAGAAGTTCAGCTCTTTTGCCTGTAAAAAAAAACATACAATACCCCCCCCAACATTACAACCCACCACCCACATACCCCTAATCTAACCCAAACCCCCCTTAAATAAACCTAACACTAAGCCCCTGAAGATCATTCTACCTTGTCTTCACCTCACCAGGTATCACCGATCCATCCTGGCTCCAAAATCTTCATCCAACCCAAGCGGGGGCTGGCGATCCATCATCCGGTGGCTGAAGAGGTCCAGAAGAGGCTCCAAAGTCTTCATCCTATCCGGGAAGAAGAGGCGATCCGGACCGGCAACCATCTTGATCCAAGCGGCATCTTCTATTCGCATCCGATGACGACCGGCTCCATCCTGAAGACCTCCACCGCGGACCTATCTTCTTCCGGCGACGTCCAACTGAAGAATGACGGTTCCTTTAAGGGACGTCATCCAAGATGGCGTCCCTCGAATTCCGATTGGCTGATAGGATTCTATCAGCCAATCGGAATTAAGGTAGGAATATTCTGATTGGCTGATGGAATCAGCCAATCAGAATCAAGTTCAATCCGATTGGCTGATCCAATCAGCCAATCAGATTGAGCTCGCATTCTATTGGCTGATCGGAACAGCGACGTTGTGGGGGGCAGATTAGGGGTTAATAAATATAATATAGGGGTCGGCGATGTTAGGGCAGCAGATTAGGGGTACATAGGGATAATGTAAGTAGCGGCGGTTTACGGAGCGGCAGATTAGGGGTTAATAATAATATGCAGGGGTCAGCGATAGCGGGGGCGGCAGATTAGGGGTTAATAAGTGTAAGGTTAGGGGTGTTTAGACTCGGGGTACATGTTGGAGTGTTAGGTGCAGACGTAGGAAGTGTTTCCGCATAGCAAACAATGGGGCTGCGTTAGGAGCTGAACGCGGCTTTTTTGCAGGTGTTAGGTTTTTTTTCAGCTCAAACAGCCCCATTGTTTTCTATGGGGGAATCGTGCACAAGCACGTTTTTGAGGCTGGCCGCTTGCGTAAGCAACTCTGGTATCGAGAGTTGAAGCTGCGTTAAATATGCTCTATGCTCCTTTTTTGGAGCCTAACGCAGCCTTTATGTGGACTCTCAATACCAGAGTTATTTTTATGGTGTGGCCAGAAAAAAGCCGGCGTTAGCTACGTGGGTCTTTACCGACAAAACTCCAAATCTAGCCGTATTTTTTCTTTCATGTAATTAGCAAGAGTCCATGAGCTAGCGACGTATGGGATAATGAATACCCAAGATGTGGATCTCCACGCAAGAGTCACTAGAGAGGGAGGGATAAAATAAAGACAGCCAATTCCGCTGAAAAATAATCCACACCCCAAAACAAAGTTTAAATCTTATAATGAAAAAAACTGAAATTATAAGCTGAAGAATCAAACTGAAACAGCTGCCTGAAGTACTTTTCTACCAAAGACTGCTTCAGAAGAAGAAAACACATCAAAATGGTAGAATTTAGTAAAAGTATGCAAAGAAGACCAAGTTGCTGCTTTGCAAATCTGATCAACCGAAGCTTCATTCCTAAATGCCCAGGAAGTAGAGACTGATCTAGTCGAATGAGCTGTAATCCTTTGAGTTCTACCCGACTCAACATAAGCATAATGAATCAAAAGACTTTAACCAAGATGCCAAAGAAATCGCAGAAGCCTTCTGACCTTTCCTAGAACCAGAAAAGATAACAAATAGACTAGAAGTCTTTCGGAAATCTTTAGTAGCTTCAACATATTTCAAAGCTCTAACTACATCCAAAGAATGCAACAATCTTTCCTTAGAGTTCTTAGGATTAGGACACAATGAAGGAACCACAATTTCTCTACTAATGTTGTTAGAATTCACAACCTTAGGTAAAAATGTAAATGAAGTTCGCAACACCGCCTTATCCTGATGAAAAATCAGAAAAGGAGACTCACAAGAAAGAGCAGATAATTCAGAAACTCTTCTAGCAGAATAGATGGCCAAAAGAAACAAAACTTTCGAAGAAAGTAATTTAATATCCAGCGAATGCATAGGTTCAAACGGAGGAGCTTGAAGAGCCCCCAGAACCAAATTCAAACTCCAAGGAGGAGAAATTAACTTAATGACAGGTTTTATACGAACCAAAGCCTGTACAAAACAATGAATATCAGGAAGATTAGCAATCTTTCTTTGAAAAAGAACAGAAAGAGCAGAGATTTGTCCTTTCAAGGAACTTGCAGACAAACCTTTATCCAAACCATCCTGAAGAAACTGTAAAATTCTAGGACTTCTAAAAGAATGCCAAGAAAAATGATGAGAAGAACACCAAGAACACCAAGAAATGTAAGTCTTCCAGACTCGATAATATATCTTCCTAGATACAGATTTACGAGCCTGTAACATAGTATTAATTACGGAGTCAGAGAAACCTCTATGACTGAGAATCAAGCGTTCAATCTCCATACCTTCAAATTTAAGGATTTGAGATCCTGATGGAAAAAAGGACCTTGCGATAGAAGGTCTGGTCTTAACGGAAGAAACCACGGTTGGCAAATAGCCATCCGGACAAGATCCGCATACCAAAACCTGTGAGGCCATGCTGGAGCCACCAGCAGAACAAACGAATGCTCCTTTAGAATCTTGGAAATCACTCTTGGAAGAAGAATTAGAGGCGGAAAGATATAGGCAGGATGATACTTCCAAGGAAGTGACAATGCATCCACTGCTTCCGCCTGAGGATCCCTGGATCTGGACAGATACCTGGGAAGTTTCTTGTTTAGATGAGAAGCCATCAGATCTATTTCTGGAAGTCCTCACATTTGAACAATCTGATGAAATACCTCTGGGTGAAGAGACCATTCGCCCGGATGTAATGTTTGGTGACTGAGATAATCCGATTCCCAATTTTCTATACCTGGGATATGAACCGCAGAAATTAGACAGGAGCTGGATTCCGCCCATACAAGTATTCAAAATACTTCTTTCATAGCCAGAGGACTGTGAGTCCCTCCTTGATGATTGACATATGCCACGGTTGTGACATTGTCCGTCTGAAAACAAATAATATAGTAGTACGTTTAGCAAGAGTAGAGATAGCCCCATCAACCTTAGGGATTTTGTCCCAAAACTCTAATCTGTCAGATGGCACAGGATATAATTGCTTAAACCGTTTAGAAGGAGTAAATGAATTACCCAAATTATTCCATTCCCTGGAAATTACAGAAATAGCATCAGGGACGGGAAAAACTTCCGGAATAACTACAGGAGGTTTAAAAACCGTATTCAAACGTTTAGATTTAGTATCAAGAGGACCAGATTCCTCTATTTCTAATGCAATTAAGACTTCTTTAAGTAAAGAACGAATAAATTCCATTCTAAATAAATATGAAGATTTATCATTATCAATCTCTGAAACAGAATCCTCTGAACCAGAAAAATCATTATCAGAAACAGAATCAGAATGATGATGTTCATTTAAAAATTCATCTGAAAAATTAGAAGTTTTAAAAGACCTTTTACGTTTACTGGAAGGAGGAATAACAGACATAGCCTTCTTAATAGATTTAGAAACAAAATCTCTTATGTTAACAGGAACACCCTGAATATTAGATGTTGATGGAACAGCAACAGGTAATGGAACATTACTAAAGGAAATATTATCTGCATTAACAAGTTTGTCATGACATTCATTACAAACAACAGCCGGAGGAACAGTTACCACAAGTTTACAACAAATACACTTAACTTTGGTAGATCCAGCATCAGGCAGCAATTTTCCAGAAGTATCTTCTGATTCAGGGTCAATCTGAGACATCTTGCAATATGTAATAGAAAAAACAACATATAAAGCAAAATTGATCAAATTCCTTAAATGACAGTTTCAGGAATGGGAAAAAATGCCAATGAACAAGCTTCTAGCAACCAGAAGCAAATAAACAATGAGACTTAAATAATGTGGAGACAATAATGACGCCCAAATTTTTTAGCGCCAAAAAAGACGCCCACATTATTTGGCGCCTAAATGCTTTAAGCGCCAAAAATGACGCCACATCCGGTGACGCCGACATTTTTGCGCCAAAAAAGTCCGCGCCAAAAATGACGCAATAAAAAGAAGCATTTTCAGACCCCGCAAGCCTAACAGCCCACAGGAAAAAAAGTCAAATTTTAAGGTAAGAAAAATTGAATATTCATATGCATTATCCCAAATAATGAAACTGACTGTCTGAAATAAGGAATGTTGAACATCCTGAATCAAGGCAAATAAATGTTTACACATATATTTAGAACTTTATATAAAAGTGCCCAACCATAGCTTAGAGTGTCACAAAAATAAGACTTACTTACCCCAGGACACTCATCTACATGTAGTAGAAAGCCAAACCAGTACTGAAACGAGAATCAGTAGAGGTATAGGTATATATAAGAGTATATCGTCGATCTGAAAAGGGAGGTAAGAGATGAATCTCTACGACCGATAACAGAGAACCTATGAAATAGACCCTGTAGAAGGAGATCATTGAATTCAAATAGGCAATACTCAGTGGCGACTCTAGGAACAATATATAGGGAAGGCACATAAGATACCACAGTCAAAACTGGGGGGGGACACTGATAATTTTCACCACTTAATCATACCACTGAAAAAACACACACACCCAAATACATACATAGACAGACACACACATATACATACGCTCACACAGACAGACACATACACACACACACACACACACACACAAATACACACACGCGCATACATACACACATACGTACATACACACATACGTACATACACACATACGTATATACATACACATACACATAAAGATGACAACAAAACAATTACAACAGTCTATATTTTTTTCATAAGAAGATAAAACACAGATATAAATGGAAAAGGAAAGCAAGTATTAAAAATACAACAGTAATGCATCGTATGTCTTCCTTTATAACATAAAATGCATGGACATATATAGAAGATAGACATACATACACACACACACACACACAGACAACACACACACAGACACATATACATACCTACACACACACAAACATACATACACACACAGACAACACACACACAGACACATATACATACCTACACACACACAAACATACATACACACACAAACACACACACAGACACATATACATACCTACAAACACACACAAACATACATACACACACACACAGACACATATACATACCTACACACACACAAACATACATACACACAAATACATACACAGACACATACACACACAGACACATACATACACATATACATAACTACACACACAAACATACATAAATACACACATACATACACAGACACACACAAATACATACACACAGACGCACACACACAAACATACATACACACAAATATATACATAAATACACACATACATACACACACACACACACACACACAAAGATGATAAAACAATTACAACAGTACACACACATATACATGCACAGTTACAGACGCAGACATACATAAGCTTTAGTTATCTAACCTTTTCTGCTGAAGACAATTAAGAATAAAGTGTGCATAGAAAACTATAATGAAGACATTTTAAAACAAAGACTTTACATAGTTAAAAAGATAACATTTATTCTAATAATCAATTGTCCACTTATCTCCCCATCTGTTTGATTTTTCTCAATTTCTTTTACTGCACATTTGATGCACTATATCCTTTTGGAAAGCTGAGTAACTGGAAAAAAACAGATATACACATACAAGAACTGAGAAGCAACTTTACTATTCCACCTTAAGGAGAACAAAAGGGTGAAGGCTGTGATTTAGGGTAAGGGGATGAGGTTGAAGGTGAATTCTGGTGCTAGAGAAAGGAACATCTGCTAGAGAAACAAATTTCCAAGCTTTTAAAATAAATGTTGTTTGCCCTGCATTTGCCTGTACATACAGATCACATAAACAAAGCAAAAAAGTACTACTGTACACTTTAAACCGTCACTTCTCTGAGAACTTAACACTATTTGCTGTGCACACAGATTAATAAATGTATAGGGTTAAGTTCTCAGAGCAGTGTGTAAATGTCAGCTGCCAGTGTCTCTGCAGCTCCTAATTTATTACTGAGGCAAACCAACCCGTGCAGGAAGTTCTAATAACGGCTGTTGTGCTAATGGGGCAGCCGTGCTGGCTGACCTCATTGCAGGCTGTGTGTGACCATAAACAGTATAAATTAACCCTGTGACTTACATTTACCACAAATCTTCATCTTTGCTGCTAGTGTCACTGCCTGCTGGTGCTCTTCCTTCCCGCGCTCTGTAGCTCATCTGTTCTGCACACTGGTCCTGAGTCTGACTCCTCCCTCTTCCTCTCCAGTCTCCGGTCATGTTCCTTGTACTGTGTAGGAACATGACCTGGCTGGAACTGAAGTAGAGGAGGCTAGAATATAGCAGCAGCCAGCATGGGGTATTGGAGTGGTGCTGCGGCACCTCAAACAGTAAAACTAATATTTACATAACATAAATATCAGTTTATGCTGCATGATTGCGCCTCCCTGCTGGGGCACCTAGCTAGGATTATGCAAGTGCCGGCGCTGGTGGGGGGGCCACAGGGGGGGCAAAGAAATTTTTTGGAGGGGCGTTTGCCCCCCCTAGCCCCCCTGTAGTGACGCCTATGGCAATACGCTCTTCACATCCCTCTGACATTCACTGCACACTGAGAGGAAAACCGGGCTCCAGCCTGCTGCGAAGCGCATATCAACGAAGAATCTAGCACAAACTTACTTCACCACCTCCATGGGAGGCAAAGTTTGTAAAACTGATTTGTGGGTGTGGTGAGGGGTGTATTTATAGGCATTTTGAGGTTTGGGAAACTTTGCCCCTCCTGGTAAGAATGTATATCCCATACGTCACTAGCTCAATGACTCTTGCTAATTACATGAAAGAAAGGGTGCGTTAGCTACGCGTGTTTTTTTCCCCCCGCACCTTTTAAAAAACGCTGGTATTGAGAGTTCTCTGAAGGGCTGCGTTAGGCTCCAAAAAGGGAGCGTACAGGCATATTTACCGCCACTGCAACTCTCAATACCAGCGTTGCTTACGGACGCGGCCAGCTTCAAAAACGTGCTCATGCACGATTTCCCCATAGGAAACAATGGGGCAGTTTGAGCTGAAAAAAAACCTAACACCTGCAAAAAAGCAGCGTTCAGCTCCTAACGCAGCCTCATTGTTTCCTATGGGGAAACACTTCCTAAGTCTGCACCTAACACCCTAACATGAACCCCGAGTCTAAACACCCCTAACCTTACACTTATTAACCCCTAATCTGCTGCCCCCGCTATCGCTGACCCCTGCATTACACTTTTAACCCCTAATCTGCCGCTCCAGACACCGCCGCAACCTACATTATACCTATGTACCCCTAATCTGCTGCCCCTAATATCGCCGACACCTATATTATATTTATTAACCCCTAATCTGCCCCCCCCCCCAACGTCGCCGCTACCTTACCTACACTTATTAACCCCTAATCTGCCGACTGGACCTCGCCGCTACTCTAATAAAGTTATTAACCCCTAAACCGCCGCACTCCCGCCTCGCAAACCCTATAATAAATAGTATTAACCCCTAATCTGCCCTCCCTAACATCGCCGACACCTAACTTCAAGTATTAACCCCTAATCTGCCGACCGGACCTCACCGCTACTCTAATAAATTTTTTAACCCCTAAAGCTAAGTCTAACCCTAACACCCCCCTAAATTAAATATAATTTTAATCTAACGAAATAAATTAAAGCTTATTAACTAAAGTATTCCTATTTAAAACTAAATACTTACCTGTAAAATAAACCCTAATATAGCTACAATACAACGAATAATTATATTGTAGCTATTTTAGGATTTATATTTATTTCTCTTGTTAAGTGTATCCAGTCCACGGATCATCCATTACTTGTGGGATATTCTCCTTCCCAACAGGAAGTTGCAAGAGGATCACCCACAGCAGAGCTGCTATATAGCTCCTCCCCTCACTGCCATATCCAGTCATTCTCTTGCAACTCTCAACTAAGATGGAGGTCGTAAGAGGACTGTGGTGTTTTATACTTAGTTTATTTCTTCAATCAAAAGTTTGTTATTTTTAAATGGTACCGGAGTGTACTGTTTATCTCAGGCAGTATTTAGAAGAAGAATCTGCCTGCGTTTTCTATGATCTTAGCAGAAGTAACTAAGATCCTTTGCTGTTCTCACATATTCTGAGGAGTGAGGTAACTTCAGAGGGGGAATAGCGTGCAGGTTTTCCTGTAATAAGGTATGTGCAGTTAAAATATTTTTCTAGGGAATGGAATTTGCTAGAAAATGCTGCTGATACCGAAGTAATGTAAGTAAAGCCTTAAATGCAGTGATAGCGACTGGTATCAGGCTTATTAATAGAGATACATACTCTTATAAAAGTGTATTTTAAAACGTTTGCTGGCATGTTTAATCGTTTTTTACATATGTTTGGTGATAAAACTTATTGGGGCCTAGTTTTTTCTACATGGCTGGCTTCAATTTTGCCTAGAAACAGTTCCCTGAGGCTTCCCACTGTTGTAATATGAGTGGGAGGGGCCTATTTTGGCGTTTTTTTGCACAGCAAAAATTACAGACACAGACATCCAGCTTCTTCCTGCATGATCCAGGACTTCTCTGAAGGGCTCAAAAGGCTTCAAAAGTCGTATTGAGGGAGGTAAAAAGCCACAGTAGAGCTGTGGCAGTTGTTGTGACTGGTTAAAAAACGTTTTTGTCATTTGTTATTCCGTTTTTGGTATTAAGGGGTTAATCATCCATTTGCAAGTGGGTGCAATGCTCTGCTAACTTATTACATACACTGTAAAAATTTCGTTAGTGTAACTGCATTTTTTCACTGTTATTTCAAAATTTGGGAAAATTTGTGTTTCTTAAAGGCGCAGTAAAGTTTTTTATATTGCTTGTAAACTTGTTTTAAAGTGTTTTCCAAGCTTGCTAGTCTCATTGCTGGTCTGTTTAAACATGTCTGACACAGAGGGACCTACTTGTTCATTATGTTTGAAAGCCATGGTGGAGCCCCATAGGAGAATGTGTACTAAATGTATTGATTTCACCTTAAACAGTAAAGATCAGTCTTTATCTATAAAAGAATTATCACCAGAGGGTTCTGTCGAGGGGGAAGTTATGCCGACTAACTCTCCCCACGTGTCAGACCCTTCGCCTCCCGCTCAGGGGACGCACGCTAATATGGCGCCAATTACATCAGGGACACCCATAGCGATTACCTTGCAGGACATGGCTGCAATCATGAATAATGCCCTGTCAGAGGTATTATCTAGATTGCCTGAATTAAGAGGCAAGCGCGATAGCTCTGGGGTTAGGAGAGATACAGAGCGTGCAAATGCTGTTAGAGCCATGTCTGATACTGCGTCACAGTATGCAGAACATGAGGACGGAGAGCTTCAGTCTGTGGGTGACATCTCTGACTCAGGGAAACCTGATTCAGAGATTTCTAATTTTAAATTTAAGCTTGAGAACCTCCGTGTATTGCTTGGGGAGGTATTAGCTGCTCTGAATGACTGTAACACAGTTGCAATTCCAGAGAAATTGTGTAGGCTGGATAGATACTATGCGGTGCCGGTGTGTACTGACGTTTTTCCTATACCTAAAAGGCTTACAGAAATTATTAGCAAGGAGTGGGATACACCCGGTGTGCCCTTTTCCCCACCTCCTATATTTAGAAAAATGTTTCCAATAGACGCCACTACATGGGACTTATGGCAGACGGTCCCTAAGGTGGAGGAAGCAGTTTCTACTTTAGCAAAGCGTACCACTATCCCAGTTGAGGACAGTTGTGCTTTTTCAGATCCAATGGATAAAAAATTGGAGGGTTACCTTAAGAAAATGTTTATTCAACAAGGTTTTATTTTACAGCCCCTTGCATGCATTGCGCCTGTCACTGCTGCGGCGGCATTCTGGTTTGAGGACCTGGAAGAGGCCATCCAGACAGCTCCATTGAATGGAATTATTGACAAGCTTAGAACGCTTAAGCTAGCTAACTCATTTGTTTCTGATGCCATTGTTCATTTGACTAAACTAACGGCTAAGAATTCCGGATTCGCCATCCAGGCGCGTAAATTCCGGATTCGCCATCCAGGCGCGTAGGGCGCTATAGCTTAAATCCTGGTCAGCTGACGTGACTTCAAAGTCTAAATTACTCAACATTCCTTTCAAGGGGCAGACCTTATTCGGGCCTGGCTTGAAGGAAATTATTGCTGACATTACTGGAGGCAAGGGTCATACCCTTCCTCAGGACAGGGCCAAATCAAAGGCCAAACAGTCTAATTTTCATCAAAGATAGTTAATGCAGCACCTGTGTCACAATACTAGGTAATGTTAATTATAAACTCACGTCAGTCCCACATGTATACATAGGTGCCTTGAAAACTCTCTCCCCCATAAATGAGCTCCGTGTGGTCTGTAGTATAAACCTCCGGTATGCACGCTACTGACAACAGCTGATTCTGGGGACCCACCTCTGATATCCTGCTCCGGATCCTCTCACGAAGGTATCTGTGCGATCAACAATATCCTGGAGGTCGAGCAGCCGTGTGGATCCCTACAGCGTGTCAGCGTCTGAGCGGCTGATCCGGGGAAAACGTGATGTCACGATGTGGAGCAGGTGAACTAAACAGAACCGGGGAGAGTCCACAGCTTCACGAAAAGATTCCAAGTTCTTATGGCACCTTGTGGGGAGAATGTTCTACTGCCAATTTACCTTCCGTGCCTCAACCATATCCAAACGGTATCAATGAGAGAAAAGAAGAGCGTAGGCACCAGATGGTTTTTCAAAAATGCAAATGTCCTTTATTCAGGTGATAAAATGCAATGCAACAACGGATGCTAGGAAAAGCATAAACCTCAGGGCTTAGGTGGAGAAGTGGTCACCCACGTACCCTATTGCTGACATGTTTCGGCAAGAGCCGTAATCATAGCTACAGGGTAAGAGTTATGCCTGCCTTATAAAAGAACAGATCACCTGTGATAGGTTAAAAACAAAATTGTTACGTGGTTGATACACACCTCCACCTATAGGTCAAAATGTATATTTACACTGCCCTGTATGGGAATTAACTCCTTATAACCCACTTAAGCACATGAGGACAGTTTATTTGTTTTCATAATAACCAAAGAGCCTTCAATGAAATGGTTCAATATATATCTTGTTATTATGTACTACTTTATGTGAAAACATAGCTAGTTTAGCAAAAATCATATATATCTGCTTGCTTACTTAGCATTTTGTGCAGTTGTACCATTACAAAAATTGTTGGCTCCATATGTAAACAATCATTACCTATCTATCATGTATTGAAAATATCTAAATTGAGGATATCGAACAATAGTCCACATAAGGGAAAGGCTGGAAAAATGGCAATAGTGGTTACATTTACCCAAATAATAATAAAAATATTAATAAAATCCCTTATAAAATGAACTTGATTACTGACTTAGTCTAAGTAAAACATTTATGATGACTGTATGTTATAATGTTTATAGTTCACCCTTTGTAACTATATAAACTTCATCCAATATAACATATAGTATTAGTACATATATATGGGGACACAGGCTAACACCAGAAATTGATAAGGTCATATTCAGAATTCAGCCCATTGGGCATTCTGGTGTGCAGCCTGTGTATCCAAAACACCTCCCTTTTAAGAAGCAAGGTGTCCCTGTCACCTCCCCTGTTGTTTGTACCAACAACTTCAATGATCGTCCATGATAATGTCCCTGGATCTTTATTGTGTTTAACCTTGAAGTGGTTCACCAGGGGGGTGGTGAGTATACCCCTTTTGATGTCATTTATATGTTCCCTTATCCTAGTCCTTACTTGTCTAGACGTTTGTCCTGTATATTGAATGTCACAGGTGTCACAGTTAAGAAGATATACTGCATAAGTTGACCTGCAATTAAAGAGCGCTCTATGTGCAAATGTCTCACCAGAGTAAGAACTCCTAAATATATTACCCAGTTTGGCATGACTACATGCTATGCAGCTTCTAAAGCTGCACCTATAGACCCCTTTGTAGCTAAGCCAAGAGGATGTATTTGTCTCACTCGTTTTCAATTGTGTAGGTGCCACATAGTTTCCTATAGTTTTGCCCCTCTTGAAGGCGAATCTCAACTTCTGTGCTGCAATATGTGTTAGATCATCATCTGACTTTAAAAGGGACATGTGTCTACGTATAATATTGCATATTTGGTAATACTGTTTACTGAACTGGGTCACGAATGTAAGTTGCTCAGATTTTGTATTACTTTCTGTGAATTTATCCTTGAGTAGGTTGGCCCTTTCTATGGCCCTTACTTCATCCCGGGCCCTAATAATGTCCTGTTTGGGGTACCCCCTCTCGAGGAATTTTTCACACAATTCCATCTCATGTTTGGAATGTTCACTGGTTTTGGTACAGTTCCTTTTTACCCTAGTGAACTGGCCTTTCAGTACCGATTTAAAAACCTGCTTGGGGTGACTGCTCTGTGCGTGTAATAGGGTGTTTCTGGTTATGGGTTTTCTGTAGAGCTCTACCCTTATATAGTTAGTCCCTTCACCAAGGAGGGTAATATCTAAAAAATTAATTTTAGAGTGCCCAAATTCATGAGTGAATTGTAGGCTTGCATTATTGACATTGAGATGCCCTACAAACTCTTGTGCTTCATTTTGACTGCCATCCCATATAAACAACAGGTCGTCTATATAGCGACGATAATAGACGATATTACCCCTATATGTATTTATATCTCCAAAGATGTGGCACAGCTCCCACCAACCCATGTATAGGTTGGCGTAAGAGGGAGCAAATTTGGCCCCCATGGCTGTGCCACATCTCTGGAGATAGAACACGCGTTCAAATACAAAGAAGTTGTGAGTTAGCAGGAACTCAGTTACTCTGAGAATAAATTTAATACATTTCTCACTATATCCAGTGGATCTCCTTAGAAAGAAGGATATGGATTCTAGCCCAGAGTTATGTGGGATTGACGAATATAACGATTTTACATCGACTGATAACCATCCATAGCCCTCCTTCCAAGGGATTACTTCTATCTCTTTCAATAGTTGCTTGGTGTCTCTAAGGTGACTAAGAAGTTCCCCCACCAGGGGTTGAAGGATCGAATCAAGCCACTTGGATGATGGCTCCAACATGGAGTCAATCCCACTAATGATGGGTCTACCCTCAACATTCTCCAAGGACTTGTGTACCTTTGGCAGAATGTTGAAGGTAGGGACCTTAGGATTCACCGCATATAAAAATTCACAAGTGCCATCATCCAAAAAGCCCTCTTCCCTATTCTTCCCTAGTCTAATTTTCATGCCTGTCGAAATTTCAAGGCAGGAGCAGCATCAACTTCCTCCGCTTCAAAACAAGAGGGAACTGTTGCTCATTCCAGACAGGCCTGGAAACCTAACCAGTCCTGGAACAAGGGCAAGCAGGCCAGAGAGCCTGCTGCTGCCCCCAAGACAGCATGAAGGAACGGCCTCCTATCCGGAAACGGATCTAGTGGGGGGCAGACTTTCTCTCTTCGCCCAGGCATGGGCAAGAGATGTTCAGGATCCCTGGGCGTTGGAGATCATATCTCAGGGATATCTTCTGGACTTCAAAGCTTCTCCTCCACAAGGGAGATTTCATCTTTCAAGGTTATCAGCAAACCAGATAAAGAAAGAGGCATTCCTAAGCTGTGTGCAAGACCTCCTAGTAATGGGAGTGATCCATCCAGTTCCGCGGACGGAACAAGGACAGGGATTTTATTCAAATCTGTTTGTGGTTCCCAAGAAAGAGGGAACCTTCAGACCAATCTTGTATCTAAAGATCTTAAACAAATTCCTCAGAGTTCCATCATTCAAAATAGAAACTATTCGGACCATCCTACCCATGATCCAAGAGGGTCAGTACATGACCACAGTGGACTTAAAGGATGCCTACCTTCACATACCGATTCATGGCGGTTCTAAGACCGCGAGGCATAGCGGTGGCTCCGTATCTAGACGACATCCTGATACAGGCGTCAAGCTTTCAAATTGCCAAGTCTCATACAGAGATAGTTCTGGCATTTCGGAGGTCGCATGGGTGGAAAGTGAATGTGGAAAAGAGTTCTCTATCACCACTCACAAGAGTCTCCTTCCTAGGGACTCTTATAGATTCTGTAGAGATGAAAATTTACCTGACGGAGTCCAGGTTATCAAAACTTCTAAATGCTTGCCGTGTCCTTCATTCCATTTCACGCCCGTCAGTGGCTCAGTGCATGGAAGTAATCGGCTTAATGGTAGCGGCAATGGACATAGTGCCATATGCACGCCTGCATCTCAGATCGCTGCAATTATGCATGCTAAGTCAGTGGAATGGGGATTACTCAGATTTGTCCCCTCTACTAAATCTGGATCAAGAGACCAGAGATTTTCTTCTCTGGTGGCTTTCTCGGGTCCATCTGTCCAAGGGTATGACCTTTCGCAGGCCAGATTGGACGATTGTAACAACAGATGCCAGCCTTCTAGGTTGGGGCGCAGTCTGGAACTCCCTGAAGGCTCAGGGATCGTGGACTCAGGAGGAGAAACTCCTCCCAATAAATATTCTGGAGTTAAGAGCAATATTCAAGGCTCTTCTAGCTTGGCCTCAGTTAGCAACACTGAGGTTCATCAGATTTCAGTCGGACAACATCAGGACTGTGGCTTACATCAACCATCAAGGGGGAACCAGGAGTTCCCTAGCGATGTTAGAAGTCTCAAGATAATTCGCTGGGCAGAGTCTCACTCTTGCCACCTGTCAGCGATCCACATCCCAGGCGTAGAGAACTGGGAGGCGGATTTTCTAAGTCGTCAGACTTTTCATCCAGGGAAGTGGGAACTCCATCCGGAGGTGTTTGCTCAACTGATCCATCGTTGGGGCAAACCAGAACTGGATCTCATGGCGTCTCGCCAGAACGCCAAGCTTCCTTGTTACGGATCCAGGTCCAGGGACCCGGGAGCAACGCTGATAGATGCTCTAGCAGCTCCTTGGTTCTTCAACCTGGCGTATGTGTTTCCACCGTTTCCTCTGCTCCCTCGACTGATTGCCAAAATCAAACAGGAGAGAGCATCGGTGATTCTGATAGCGCCTGCGTGGCCACGCAGGACCTGGTATGCAGACCTAGTGGACATGTCATCTCTTCCACCATGGACTCTGCCTCTGAGGCAGGACCTTCTAATACAAGGTCCTTTCAATCATCCAAATCTAATTTCTCTGAGACTGACTGCATGGAGATTAAACGCTTGATTCTATCAAGGCGTGGCTTCTCCGAGTCAGTCATTGATACCTTAGTACAGGCTCGGAAGCCTGTCACCAGGAAAATCTACCATAAGATATGGCGTAAATATCTTTATTGGTGTGAATCCAAGAGTTACTCATGGAGTAAGGTTAGGATTCCTAGGATATTGTCCTTTCTCCAAGAGGGTTTGGACAAAGGCTTATCAGCTAGTTCTTTAAAAGGACAGATCTCTGCTCTATCTATTCTTTTGCACAAGCGTCTGGCAGAAGTTCCAGACGTCCAGGCATTTTGTCAGGCTTTGGTTAGGATTAAGCCCGTGTTTAAAACTGTTGCTCCCCCGTGGAGCTTAAACTTGGTTCTTAAAGTTCTTCAGGGAGTTCCGTTTGAACCCCTTCATTCCATTGATATTAAACTTTTATCTTGGAAAGATCTGTTTTTGATGGCTATTTCCTCGGCTCGAAGAGTCTCTGAGTTATCTGCCTTACATTGTGATTCTCCTTATCTGATTTTTCATTCAGACAAGGTAGTTCTGCGTACCAAACCTGGGTTTTTACCTAAGGTGGTTTCTAACAGGAATATCAATCAAGAGATTGTTGTTCCATCATTGTGTCCTAATCCTTCTTCAAAGAAGGAACGTCTTTTGCATAATCTGGACGTAGTCCGTGCCTTGAAGTTTTACTTACAGGCTACTAAAGATTTTCGTCAAACATCTGCCCTGTTTGTCGTTTACTCTGGACAGAGGAGAGGTCAAAAAGCTTCGGCAACGTCTCTCTCCTTTTGGCTTCGGAGCATAATACGCTTAGCCTATGAGACTGCTGGATAGCAGCCCCCTGAAAGGATTACAGCTCATTCTACTAGAGCTGTGGCTTCCATCTGGGCCTTTAAAAATGAGGCCTGTGTTGAACAGATTTGCAAGGCTGTGACACTTTTGCTTCTTCAGAGGCTGTTTTTGGGAGAAAGGTTCTACAGGCAGTGGTTCCTTCCGTTTAAGTTCCTGCCTTGTCCCTCCCATCATCCGTGTACTTTAGCTTTGGTATTGGTATCCCAAAAGTAATGGATGATCCGTGGACTGGATACACATAACAAGAGAAAACATAATTTATGCTTACCTGATAAATTTATTTCTCTTGTAGTGTATCCAGTCCACGGCCCGCCCTGTCCTTTTAAGGCAGGTTTAAATTTTAATTAAACTACAGTCACCACTGCACCCTATGGTTTCTCCTTTCTCGTCTTGTTTCGGTCGAATGACTGGATATGGCAGTGAGGGGAGGAGCTATATAGCAGCTCTGCTGTGGGTGATCCTCTTGCAACTTCCTGTTGGGAAGGAGTAATGGATGATCCGTGGACTGGATACACTACAAGAGAAATAAATTTATCAGGTAAGCATAAATTATGTTTTTACAGGCAACTTTGTATTTATTTTAACTAGGTACAATAGCTATTAAATAGTTATTTACTATTTAATAGCTACCTAGTTAAAATAATTACAAAATTACCTGTAAAATAAATCCTAACCTAAGTTACAATTAAACCTAACACTACACTATCATTAAATTAATTCAATAAATTACCTACAATTAAATAAACTAAACTAAATTACAAATAAAAACAAAACACTAAATTACAAAAAATAAAAAAAGATTACAAGAATATTAGGCTAATTACACCTACTCTAAGCCCCCTAATAAAATAAAAAAGCCCCCCAAAATAATAAAGGTCCCTACCCTATTCTAAATTAAAAAGTAACCAGCTCTTTTACCAGCCCTTAAAATGGCTTTTGCTGGGCATGCCCCAAAGTAATCAGCTCTTTTGCCTGTAAAAAAAAAACACAATACCACCCCCAACATTACAACCCACCACCCACATACCCCTACTCTAACCCAAACCCCCCTTAAATAAACCTAACACTACCCCCCTGAAGATCTCCCTACCTTGAGTCGTCTTCACCCAACCGGGCCGAAGTCTTCATCCGATGTGGCAGAAGAGGACATCCAAGCGGCATCTTCTATCTTCATCCATCCGACGAGGAGCGGCTCCATCTTCAAGACCTCCGGCGCGGAACATCCTTCTTCACCGACAACTAGACGACGAATGACGGTTCCTTTAAATGACGTCATTCGCTCGCATTCTATTGGCTGTTCCGATCAGCCAATAGAATGCAAGCTCAATCTGATGGGCTGATTGGATCAGACAATCGGATTGAACTTGAATCTGATTGGCTGATTCAATCAGCCAATCAGATTTTTCCTACCTTAATTCCAATTGGCTGATACAATCCTATCAGCCAATTGGAATTCGAGGGACGCCATCTTGGATGATGTCATTTAAAGGAACCTTCATTCGGCGAGTAGGCGTCGGTGAAGATGGGTGGATCCGCGTCGGCTGGAAGAAGATCGCTCCGCTCCGGATGGATGAAGATAGAAGATGCCGCTTGGATGAAGATGTCTGCCGGTCTGGATGTCCTCTTCTGCCCGGATAGGATGAAGACTTCTGCCGCTCCGGATGTCCTCTTTTGGTCCATCAGTGCACGGCTGGGTGAACACGGCTCAAGGTAGGGTGATCTTCAGGGGGGTAGTGTTAGGTTTATTTAAGGAGGGTTTGGGTTAGAGTAGGGGTATGTGGGTGGTGGGTTTTAATGTTGGGGGGGTTATATTTTTTTTTACAGGCAAAAGAGCTGATTACTTTAAGGGCTGGTAAAAGAGCTGGTTACTTTTTAATTTAGAATAGGGTAGGGACCTTTATTATTTTGGGGGGCTTTTTTATTTTATTAGGGGGCTTAGAGTAGGTGTAATTAGCCTAATATTCTTGTAATCTTTTTTTATTTTTTGTAATTTAGTTTAGTTTATTTAATTGTATGTAATTGTTGGTATTGGTAGTTAATTTATTTATTGATAGTGTAGTGTTAGTTTTTTTTTTTTTTTTTTTAAATATTTTTTATTGAGGCTTAGTTAAAGACATACATGGATCATAATAACACATTCTTATGTCACATGAAATAAGGCTACAATTGAACAGGAGTAATAAAATAAACATGTAAGAAATATAGTCAACAGTTTACATAGTTTGCAAACCTTTAACAGGTAAGGTACTAATCTTTCAGGAACCTTCTATATTGCACAATAAATTACTCCTGGGCCAACAAGAAGAACAGGAAAAAATGAAGCGAAAGAAGGAACTTGTAACCCAGGAGGCCACTGTTGGATCTCAATGATAAACCTCTATTTTTTTTTTATTTTTTTTAACTTTGACAAATAATATTAACCATCCATAAAACTAAAGAAAAACTTGCGAGATATAATATGCAGTGTAGGATGTAATGACTTCTATATGAGATAGTAGAATGAGATGTAAACTCCCCTAGTGATTGTTGGGATCTATATTATAGCTTTCAGACTGACAAATAGAGGTATGTTTAGGCTTTGTTCAATTCTCTATGCTCTGTGTGGTTTTTAATGAGGTCCTTATATAAAAAAAAAAAAAAAAGATTTAAAAGTAAGGGCTTAAATGATAAGGATTTAGGATCAGACCTGCTGATCTGGGTAGAGAAAATAGATCCTAATATGTAGCGCAATGAAAAAGAGAGTAAGTGCTAGGGGAGTAGAAAGAGTTGCGGTATAGGCAAGAGAAACCGCACTGTTAGTTCTCCTGTTGTCAGGAGACTCTTTACTGGGGGGGGGAGGTGGTAAAATAGTCGTGACAATTAGTAGGGGTAATAATAGGAAAAAATAATAAAAAGAAAACATGCAAGAGCTAACTTATAATTAGGGTATAATATGGCTTACTTGGGAGTGAGCTTAACTATGTGACATACACTTGAAGAGTAAAAAGCACAAAACTAGTTATATAGGGCAAAGGAAAAAGACTCTTGCAAGCCTCTCAGAAACAAAAGATACTAATGGGTTTGTTGTGCTATATCCGTGTATAGATGGGTGAAGTCATGACAAATGTGTACTCAGGAAATAAAAGAAGGCTGAAGTTTCCCTAAAATGGGTTAGTGTTGCTTCAAAATGAAAAAGAGACTGTGGCATTCATCTCCTTAACTGCTAAATTGTCACTGTCTGATCTAAAACCATACATATTGGTGTAGCTATATCATGTCTGCGGGTAGCTTAATAGAGTCAAGCTATGTGTAGCTTCAAGATGCAAACCAGGGTCACAGCTCCTTCCCAACATGGTAGTGTAGTCTCAGTGTGAGGCTAAGAGACCTGCTGTCAGGGTACGGGCCCTATACCCCCCAGCAGGAGTCTGTTCTGAACAATGCAATAGTGTTAGCGCGAGAGATAGCACTTAAAACACCTAACATGATAGCCACTCTCTGAATAAACCATGATTACCATAGTAGGGTTTTCAGCAATAAAGTAAGAGTCAAGAATCCTGAGTATATCTAAATAAAATAGGATATAAGAGAACGTAATATGGCTCTATATGCTCTGTTACACCGCTAACCTCAAGGGTTGGTCTAAATGAAACTTACAATATGGGTATTGTGAAAGTATATTTGACAAACATTGATTGGAGAGGGCTTGCACAAAAATAATGTAACTATAACCGAGTACAGTAGTAAATAAGACTGTGCAATATTCATATAAACAGCGAAAACAAACACTTGGCAGACATGGGGCTCAATAAACATTAGGTACTATAGCCCAACATAAGAAGCATAGTAAAAATAAAATAAGTGACAGAGAAGATTGCAACATGGCTCACAGCTCAATATTAGAGAAAAAATATATATATAGAGTAAGACACATCTATAGAGCATAGGGAGATATTAAGTGCGCTAATTAGGGTTAAATCAGTTAATTGGAGACTAGTATATCATTTTACTTGTGGTGGTATTAGCTTTACTCCGTAAAGAGCAATAAAAGGTAGTCCCCGGTATGCAGAAATAATATCCCATGCTTAATCTGAAAAGTTCCGTTGACCAAGCCAGCGCCCACAGCACTGCAAAAATAAATGCAACAATGAGAGGCCTCCAGGGTCCCATCGCAATGTCAATAGCGTGCGCCCCAGTACCAACTAGGAATGGCCTGTATGCAGCAAACTCCAACTTCGGTATGGCCCAGAGTCCCGCCATGTTACGGGAGCGCTTCCCTGCCCACAAGGCCAAAGCTCAGAAACTCTCATCTGACCCGATCCGATGCGGAGAACATGCAGAGTCCGGAAAGAAGAGATGCCTGGGATCTCAAGATCACGTCCCAACTCTAACTGGGCAGGCAGCGTGGTGTGTTTGCGGTTGCCACTGGGAAAATCTCCGGAGCGAGAGGTAAACGTGCTGGTATAGTTAGGCGTAGTGTCATCCGGCTTCTTTGAGCATGCCAACCAGGGCTTAGATGGCGTTTCCTCTGAGCACTGGCCTCTTAAGCAAGGCTCCTCAATCTGTTCCATCTCCATCTCCAGCGGGCTTTCACTCTCCTCAGCCGATCCCCACGCAGGTTTGACTGTGCTAGCAAGAACAGCGGCCACCATAGGACACACGGCAGTCGCCATTGCTTGCTGCGCATCAGCTTTTTTTATGATCTCTCCCATGCTCGCATAATGCGGGTTGTTTAGGTCAAGTCGTGTCTTCTGTGCGAAGCTGTCAATCAAGGCTAGAACTTGGCGAAGAAAGTCCTCCATAGCTGAATATTTAATGGCAGAGCTTACTCAGTACGGGCTGTGGCTGTAGGGTTCACAGTCTCGACCCACATATACTGTCCAAAGTTCGGAAACTCCTCAAATGTGTTCCATATAGAGTATTCTGCTCAAGTGAGGTCTTAAATTTAGTATTAAGCTGAAATTTATTACTTTTAACCCCAAGTAAAATTATATTTCTCAGGAGCTCATGAAGTGTGCGTCTGTTCCCTGCAGTGGCTAGCTCCGCCCCCGTGTAGTGTTAGTTTTAATTGTAACTTAGGTTAGGAATTATTTTACAGGTAATTTTGTAATTATTTTAACTAGGTAGCTATTAAATAGTAAATAACTATTTAATAGCTATTGTACCTAGTTAAAATAAATACAAAGTTGCCTGTAAAATAAATATAAATCCTAAAATAGCTACAATATAATTATTCGTTATATTGTAGCTATATTAGGGTTTATTTTACAGGTAAGTATTTAGCTTTAAATAGGAATACTTTAGTTAATAAGCTTTAATTTATTTCGTTAGATTAAAATTATATTTAATTTAGGGGGGTGTTAGGGTTAGACTTAGCTTTAGGGGTTAATACATTTATTAGAGTAGCGGCGAGGTCCGGTCGGCAGATTAGGGGTTAATAATATTTATTATAGTGTTTGCGAGGCGGGAGTGCGGCGGTTTAGGGGTTAATAACTTTATTAGAGTAGCGGCGAGGTCTACTACTACTGACTTTTTTTTGCGGCTGGAGTCTTGTCGGTAGAGCCTCTTATGCTCACTTCAGCCAAGACTCTAAATACTAGCGTTAGGAAGATCCCATTGAAAAGATAGGATACGCAATTGGCGTAAGGGGATCTGCGGTATGGAAAAGTCGCGGCTTGAAAGTGAGCGTTAGACCTTTACCTACACGACTCTAAATACCAGCGGGCGGCCAAAAGCAGCATTAGGAGCCCTTAACGCTGCTTTTGACAGCTACCGCAGAACTCTAAATCTAGGCGTATATTTCTTCTAAACATCAAATAAAGTGGAAGATATTACTTTTGGGCTACCTTTATGATGTAGGCTGGTACTGAATTGGTTAATATTATGTCCACATGTGTTGGGTATTTTTCTGTTATTGGTTAATATCCAGCCATATGTTTTGAGCTTTATATTTATATGTTTGTATACCATTTTGTCCTTTGTTTGCTGTGCTTTCAGTAAAGAAAGAGAATAGCAAATATTCTTCCTTAATAAAATCATGATGATACCTTAACAATGCTAGGATAATCTAAGTAAAAATAGTATAGTGGCGGTGACGGTGAATAGTTACTAAATAGTTATTAACTATTTACTAACTACCTAGCTAAAATAAATACAGATTTACCTGTAAAATAAAACCTAACCTAAGTTACACTAACACCTAACACTACAATTAAATAAATTACCTAAATTACAATGACCTAAATTACAAAAAAAACAAAGACTAAGTTACACAAAATAAAAAACAAATTACAAGATATTTAAACAATTACACCTAATCTAATAGCCCTATCAAAATAAAAAAGCCCCCCAAAATAAAAATAAAAACCCTAGCCTAAACTAAACTACCAATAGCCCTTAAAAAGGGCCTTTTGCGGGGCATTGCCCAAAGAAATCAGCTCTTTTACCTGAAAAAAAAATACAAACAAACCCCCCCCAACAGTAAAACCCACCACCCACTCAACCAAACCCCCCAAATAAAACACTAACTCAAAAAACCTAAGCTCCCCGTTGCCCTGAAAAGGGCATTTGGATGGGCATTGCCCTTAAAAGGGCATTTAGCTCTATTGCGGCCCAAAGCCCTAACCTAAAAATAAAACCCACCCAATACACCCTTAAAAAATCCTAACACTAACCCCTGAAGATCCACTTACAGTTTAGAAGATCCGACATCCATCCTCAACGAAGCCGGGAGAAGTCCTCATCAAAGCAGCAAGAAGTCCTCAACAAAGCCGGGAGAAGTCTTCATCCAAGCCGGGAGAAGTGGTCCTCCAGACGGGGAGAAGTGGTCCTCCAGATGGGCAGAAGTCTTCATTCAGACAGCATCTTCTATCTTCATCCATCCGACTCAGAGCGGGTCCATCTTCAAGACATCCGACGCGGAGCATCCTCTTCTTTCCGACGACTAACGACGAATGAAGATTCCTTTAAATGACGTCATCCAAGATGGTGTCCCTTAGATTCCGAAGTGAGCGGTAGACCCTCTCCTGTCAAAACTCCTACCGCATTTGAAAGTCAGTAGTTAAGAGTTTTATGGGCTAACGCCGGAACATAAATCTCTTAACTAAAGTGCTAAAAAGTACACCAACACCCATAAACTACATATTAACCCCTAAACCAAGGCCCCCCCCCACATCGCAAATACTAAACTAAATTTTTTTAACCCCTAATCTGCCGACCGGACATCGCCACCACCTAAATTATACCTATGAACCCCTAAATCTGCTGCCCCTAAAATCGCCAACACCTACATTATATTTATTAACCCCTAATCTGCCGTCCAACGTCGCCGCCCCCTACCAACAATTATTAACCCCTAATCTGCCGACCGGACATCGCCACCACTTTAATAAATGTATTAACCCCTAAACCGCCGCACTCCCGACTCGCAAACACTAGTTACATTTTATTAACCCCTAATCTGCCATCCCTAACATCACCGACACCTACCTACATTTATTAACCCCTAATCTGCTGACCCCAACGTCACCGCTACTATATTAAATGTATTAACCCCTAAACCTAAGTCAAACCCTAACCTAAAATAACTACAATTAACTAAATTATTCCTATTTAAAACTTATTTAAAACTTAATACTTACCTATACATTATAGCTATTTTAGGATTTATTTTTATTTTACAGGCAACTTTGTATTTATTTTAACTAGGTACAATAGTTATTAAATATTTATTAACTATTTAATAACTACCTAGCTAAAATAAATACAAATTGACCTGTAAAATAAACCCTAACCTAAGTTACAATTACACCTAACACTACTCTATAATTAAATTAATTACCTAAACTACCTACAATTAATTACAATTAAATTAAATTAATTACGGGGGAAAAACACTAAATTACAGAAATAATTTTTTTTTACAAATTTTAAAACTAATTACACCTAATCTAATCCCCCTAATAAAATAAAAAAGCCCCCAAAATAAAAAAAATATCCCTACCCTATACTAAATTACAAATAGCCCTCAAAGTAATCAGCTCTTTTACCTGTAATAAAAAAATACAATACCTCCCCAACATTACAATCCACCACCCACACACCCCTACTCTAAAACCCACCCAATCCCCCCTTAAAAAAACACGAACCCCCTGAAGATCACCCTACCTTGAGCCGTCTTCACCCAGCCTGGCACAAGTGGTCCTCCATAAGGCAGAAGTCTTCATCCGATCGGGGGAAAGAAGAGGTCCTCCAGACGACAGAAGTCTTCATCCAGACGGCATCTTCTATCTTCATCCTTCCGGAGCGGAGCGGGTCCATCTTCAATCCAGCCGACGCAGAGCATCCTCTTCAAACGAAGTTCTAACGAAGAATGAAGGTTCCTTTAAATGACGTCATCCATGATGGCGTCCATTGAATTCCGATTGGCTGATAGAATCCTATCAGCCAATCGGAATTAAGGTAGGACAAATCCTATTGGCTAATGTAATCAGCCAATCGGATTGAAGTTCAATCCAATTGGCTGATCCAATCAGCCAATAGGATTGAGCTTGCATTCTATTGGCTGTTCCAATCATTTAGTATAGGGAATTTTTTTTATTTTGGGGGGCTCTTTTATTTTATTAGGGGGATTAGATTAGGTGTAATTAGTTTTAAAATTTGTACTTTTTTTTTTTTCTTCTTTAATTTAGTGGGGGTTTTTTTCCGTAATTTAGTTTATTTAATTTAATTGTAATTAATTGTAGGTAGTTTAGGTAATTAATTTAATTATAGAGTAGTGTCAGGTGTAATTTTAACTTAGGTTAGGGTTTATTTTACAGGTCAATTTGTATTTATTTTAGCTAGGTAGTTATTAAATAGTTAATAACTATTGTACCTAGTTAAAATAAATACAAAGTTGCCTGTAAAATAAAAATAAATCCTAAAATAGCTATAATGTAACTATTAGTTATATTGTAGCTATATTAGGGTTTATTTTATAGGTAAGTATTTAGTTTTAAATAGGAATAATGTAGTTAAAGATAGGAATTTTATTTATATTTATTTAAATTATATTTAAGTTAGGGGGGTTAAGGTTAGGGTTAGACTTAGGTTTAGGGGTTAATACATTTAACATAGTAGCGGCGACGTTGGGGTCAGCAGATTAGGGGTTAATAAATGTAGGTAGGTATCGGCGATGTTAGGGACGGCAGATTAGGGGTTAATAAGATTTAACTAGTGTTTGCGAGGCGGGAGTGCGGCGGTTTAGGGGATAATACATTTATTAAAGTGGCGGCGATGTCCGGTCGGCAGATTAGGGGTTAATAATTGTAGGTAGGTGGCGGCGGCGATGTTGGGGGCGGCAGATTTGTGGTTAATAAATATAATGTAGGTGTTGGCGATGTTAGGGGCAGCAGATTAGGGGTTCATAGGTATAATGTAGGTGGCGGCGGTGTCCGGAGCGGCTGATTAGGGGTTAATAGTATAATGCAGGTGGCGACGATGTCAGGGGCGGCAGATTAGGGGTTAATAAGTGTAAGATTAGGGGTGTTTAGACTCGGGGTTCATGTTAGGGTGTTAGGTGTAGACATAGTTTTTATTTTCCCATCGGAAACAATGGGGCTGCGTTAGAAGCTGAACGCTGCTATTTTGCAGGTGTTTTTTTTCAGCCGGCTCAGCCCCATTGTTTCCTATGGTGAAATCATGCACAAGCACGTTTAGCCAGCTTACCGCTGACTTAAGCAACGCTGGTATCGAGGTGAGATGTGGAGCTAAATTTTGCTCATTGCTCACTTTTCTGCGGCTAACGCAGCCATTCAGAAAACTCGTAATACCAGCGTTGTTTTAAGTGAGCAGTGAAAAAAAAGGCTTGTTAGCACCGCACGGCTCTACCGACAAAACTCATGATCTAGCCGATTGTTTTTTGACTATGATTTAGGAGAGCCTGCTGTAAGTTATTGCAAGAAAACACTTTTCTGCAAGACTCCCTGAGTACACCCATACCCCTCATGCATAGGTTTAACAGGGGTTTTGGTAAAAACATAATTTATGTAAGAACTTACCTGATAAATTCATTTCTTTCATATTAGCAAGAGTCCATGAGCTAGTGACGTATGGGATATACATTCCTACCAGGAGGGGCAAAGTTTCCCAAACCTCAAAAATGCCTATAAATACACCCCTCACCACACCCACAAATCAGTTTAACGCATAGCCAAGAAGTGGGGTGATAAGAAAAAAAGTGCGAAAGCATAAAAAATAAGGAATTGGAATAATTGTGCTTTATACAAAAAAATCATAACCACCACAAAAAGGGTGGGCCTCATGGACTCTTGCTAATATGAAAGAAATGAATTTATCAGGTAAGTTCTTACATAAATTATGTTTTCTTTCATGTAATTAGCAAGAGTCCATGACCTAGTGACGTATGGGATGACTACCCAAGATGTGGATCTTCCACGCAAGAGTCACTAGAGAGGGAGGGATAAAATAAAGACAGCCAATTCCGCTGAAAATAATCCACACCCAAAATAAAGTTTAAATCTTATAATGAAAAAAACTGAAATTATAAGCAGAAGAATCAAACTGAAACAGCTGCCTGAAGTACTTTTCTACCAAAAACAGCTTCAGAAGAAGAAAACACATCAAAATGGTAGAATTTAGTAAAAGTATGCAAAGAAGACCAAGTTGCTGCTTTGCAAATCTGATCAACCGAAGCTTCATTCCTAAACGCCCAGGAAGTAGAAACTGACCTAGTAGAATGAGCTGTAATCCTTTGAGGCGGAGTTTTACCCGACTCGACATAAGCATGATGAATTAAAGATTTCAACCAAGATGCCAAAGAAATGGCAGAGGCCTTCTGACCTTTCCTAGAACCGGAAAAGATAACAAATAGACTAGAAGTCTTTCGGAAATTCTTAGTAGCTTCAACATAATATTTCAAAGCTCTAACTACATCCAAAGAATGCAATGATTTCTCCTTAGAATTCTTAGGATTAGGACACAATGAAGGAACCACAATTTCTCTACTAATGTTGTTAGAATTCACAACCTTAGGTAAAAATTGAAAAGAAGTTCGCAACACCACCTTATCCTGATGAAAAATCAGAAAAGGAGACTCACAAGAAAGAGCAGATAATTCAGAAACTCTTCTAGCAGAAGAGATGGCCAAAAGAAACAATACTTTCCAAGAAAGTAATTTAATGTCCAATGAATGCATAGGTTCAAACGGAAGAGCTTGAAGAGCCCCCAGAACCAAATTCAACTCCAAGGAGGAGAAATTGACTTAATGACAGGCTTTAGATGAACCAAAGCTTGCACAAAACAATGAATATCAGGAAGATTAGCAATCTTTCTGTGAAAAAGAACAGAAAGAGCAGAGATTTGTCCTTTCAAGGAACTTGCAGACAAACCTTTATCCAAACCATCCTGAAGAAACTGTAGAATTCTCGGAATTCTAAAAGAGTGCCAGGAAAAATTATGAGAAAGACACCAAGAAATGTAAGTCTTCCAAACTCGATAATATATCTTTCTAGATACAGATTTACGAGCCTGTAACATAGTACTGATCACAGAGTCAGAGAAACCTCTTTGACTAAGAATCAAGCGTTCAATCTCCTAACCTTTAAATTTAAGGATTTGAGATCCTGATGGAAAAAAGGACCTTGAGACAGAAGGTCTGGTCTTAACGGAAGAGTCCATGGTTGGCAAGAGGCCATCCGGACAAGATCTGCATACCAAAACCTGTGAGGCCATGCTGGAGCCACCAGCAGAACAAACGAGCATTCCTTCAGAATCTTGGAGATTACTCTTGGAAGAAGAACTAGAGGCGGAAAGATATAGGCAGGATGATACTTCCAAGGAAGTGACAATGCATCCACTGCTTCCGCCCGAGGGTCCCTGGATCTGGACAGATACCTGGGAAGTTTCTTGTTTAGATGAGAAGCCATCAGATCTATTTCTGGAAGTCCCCACATTTGAACAATCTGAAGAAATACCTCTGGGTGAAGAGACCATTCGCCCGGATGTAACGTTTGGCGACTGAGATAATCCGCTTCCCAATTGTCTATACCTGGGATATGAACCACAGAAATTAGACAGGAGCTGGATTCCGCCCATACCAGTATTTGAGATACTTCTTTCATAGCCAGAGGACTGTGAGTCCCTCCTTGATGATTGATGTATGCCACAGTTGTGACATTGTCTGTCTGAAAACAAATGAACGATTCTCTCTTTAGAAGAGGCCATGACTGAAGAGCTCTGAAAATTGCACGGAGTTCCAAAATATTGATCGGTAATCTCACCTCCTGAGATTCCCAAACCCCTTGTGCTGTCAGAGACCCCCAAACAGCTCCCCAACCTGACAGACTTGCATCTGTTGAAATTACAGTCCAGGTCGGAAGAACAAAAGAAGCCCCCTGAACTAAACGATGGTGATCTGTCCACCACGTCAGAGAGTGTCGTACAATCAGTTTTAAAGATATTAATTGAGATATCTTTGTGTAATCCCTGCACCACTGGTTCAGCATACAGAGCTGAAGAGATCGCATGTGAAAACGAGCAAAGGGGATCGCGTCCAATGCAGCAGTCAGAAGACCTAGAATTTCCATGCATAAGGCTACCGAAGGGAATGATTGTGACTGAAGGTTTCGACAAGCTGAGATCAATTTCAGACGTCTCTTGTCTGTCAGAGACAGAGTCATGGACACTGAATCTATCTGGAAACCTAAAAAGGTTACCTTTGTCTGAGGAATCAATGAACTTTTTGGTAAATTGATCCTCCAACCATGATCTTGAAGAAACAACACAAGTCGATTCGTATGAGATTCTGCTAAATGTGAAGACTGAGCAAGTACCAAGATATTGTCCAAATAAGGAAATAACACAATACCCTGTTCTCTGATTACAGACAGAAGGGCACCGAGAACCTTTGTAAAAATTCTTGGAGCTGTTGCTAGGCCAAACGGCAGAGCCACAAACTGGTAATGCTTGTTTAGGAAAGAGAATCTCAGAAACTGATAGTGATCTGGATGAATCGGGAATATGCAGATATGCATCCTGTAAATCTATTGTGGACATATAATGCCCTTGCTGAACAAAAGGCAGGATAGTCCTTACAGTTACCATTTTGAATGTTGGTATCCTTACATAACAATTCAATATTTTTAGATCCAGAACTGGTCTGAAGGAATTCTCCTTCTTTGGTACAATGAAGAGATTTGAATAAAACCCCAGCCCCGTTCCAGAACTGGAACTGGCATAATTACTCCAGCCAACTCTAGATCTGAAAACACATTTCAGAAATGCTCGAGCCTTCGCTGGGTTTACTGGGTCACGGGAAAGAAAAAATCTCTTTGCAGGAGGCCTTATCTTGAAGCCAATACCCTTCTGAAACAATGTTCTGAATCCAAAGATTGTGAATGGAATTGATCCAAATTTCTTTGAAAAAACGTAATCTGCCCCCTACCAGCTGAGCTGGAATGAGGGCCGCACCTTCATGTGGACTTAGGAGCTGGCTTTGGTTTTCTAAAAGGCTTGGATTTAATCCAGACTGGAGATGGTTTCCAAACTGATACCGCTCCTGTGGATGAAGGATCAGGCTTTTGTTCCTTATTGTGACGAAAGGAACGAAAACGATTATTAGATCTAAATTTACCTTTAGATTTTTTATCCTGTGGTAAAAAAGTTCCTTTCCCTCCAGTAACAGTTGAGATAATAGAATCCAACTGAGAACCAAATAATTTATTACCCTGGAAAGAAAGGGAAAGCAAAGTAGACTTAGAAGACATATCAACATTCCAAGTTTTAAGCCATAAAGCTCTTCTAGCTAAAATAGCTAGAGACATATACCTGACATCAACTCTAATGATATCAAAGATGGCATCACAAATAAAATTATTAGCATGTTGTAGAAGATTAATAATGCTATGAGAATTATGATCTGTTACTTGTTGCGCTAAAGCTTCTAACCAAAAAGTTGAAGCTGCAGCAACATCCGCTAAAGATATAGCAGGTCTAAGAAGATTACCTGAACACAAGTAAGCTTTTCTTAGAAAGGATTCAATTTTCCTATCTAAAGGATCCTTAAAGGAAGTACTATCTGCCGTAGGAATAGTAGTACGCTTAGCAAGAGTAGAGACAGCCCCATCAACCTTAGGGATTTTGTCCCAAAACTCTAATCTGTCAGATGGCACAGGATATAATTGCTTAAAACGTTTAGAAGGAGTAAATGAATTACCCAAATTATTCCATTCCCTGGAAATTACTTCAGAAATAGCATCAGGGACAGGAAAAACTTCTGGAATAACTACAGGAGATTTAAAAACCTTATTTAAACGTTTAGATTTAGTATCAAGAGGACCAGAATCCTCTATTTCTAATGCAATTAAGACTTCTTAAGTAAAGAACCAATAAATTCCATTTTAAATAAATATGAAGATTTATCAGCATCAACCTCTGAGACACAGAATCCTCTGAACCAGAAGAACCATTATCAGAATCAGAATGATGATGTTCATTTAAAAATTCATCTGAAAAATGAGAAGTTTTAAAAGACTTTTTACGTTTACTAGAAGGAGGAATAACAGACATAGCCTTCTTAATGAATTTAGAAACAAAATCTCTTATGTTATCAGGAACACTCTGAGTATTAGATGTTGATGGAACAGCAACAGGTAATGTAACATTACTAAAGGAAATATTATCTGCATTAACAAGTTTGTCATGACATTCATTAAAAACAACAGCTGGAGGAACAGATACCACAAGTTTACAGCAGATACACTTAACTTTGGTAGATCCAGCACCAGGCAGCGATTTTCCAGAAGTATCTTCTGACTCAGTGTCAATCTGGGACATCTTGCAATATGTAATTGAAAAAACAACATATAAAGCAAAATTGATCAAATTCCTTAAATGACAGTTTCAGTAATGGGAAAAAATGCCAGTGAACAAGCTTCTAGCAACCAGAAGCAATAAATAATGAGACTTAAATAATGTGGAGACAATAGTGACGCCCATATTTTTTTAGCGCCAAAAAAGACGCCCACATTATTTGGCGCCAAAAATGACGCCACATCCGGAACGCCGACACTTTTGGCGCAAAAAAATGTCAAAAATGACGCAACTTCCGGCGACACGTATGACGCCGGAAATAGAAAAAGAATTTTGCGCCAAAAAAGTCCGCGCCAAGAATGACGCAATTAAATGAAGCATTTTCAGCCCCCGCGAGCCTAACAGCCCACAGGGAAAAGTCAAATTTTAAGGTAAGAAAAAATTGATTTATTCATATGCATTATCCCAAATATGAAACTGACTGTCTGAAATAAGGAACGTTGAACATCCTGAGTCAAGGCAAATAAATGTTTGAATACATATATTTAGAACTTTATATAAAAGTGCCCAACCATAGCTTAGAGTGTCACAGAAAATAAGACTTACTTACCCCAGGACACTCATCTACATGTAGTAGAAAGCCAAACCAGTACTGAAACGAGAATCAGCAGAGGTAATGGTATATATAAGAGTATATCGTCGATCTGAAAAGGGAGGTAAGAGATGAATCTCTACGACCGATAAAACAGAGAACCTATGAAATAGACCCCGTAGAAGGAGATCATTGAATTCAAATAGGCAATACTCTCCTCACATCCCTCTGACATTCACTGCACGCTGAGAGGAAAACCGGGCTCCAACCTGCTGCGGATCGCATATCAACGTAGAATCAAGCACAAACTTACTTCACCACCTCCATAGGAGGCAAAGTTTGTAAAACTGATTTGTGGGTGTGGTGAGGGGTGTATTTATAGGCATTTTTGAGGTTTGGGAAACTTTGCCCCTCCTGGTAGGAATGTATATCCCATACGTCACTAGCTCATGGACTCTTGCTAATTACATGAAAGAAATACAGGACTAATTTTAGAACTTATAAAAAATAGAACAGTGAAATTTAAAAATCTAGCACAGTAAAAGTAAAAAACAAATAAACAAACTCAGTAACAGTAAACCTAATTAAACCCTACCCCCCCAAAAAAACAATGGCAAATGTAAAAAAATAAATAAAAAAATTACCAGTGTGTGATACCGCTTGAAGCAGTCCCCAATGCAGAGTCCAGGCTGTCCAGAGCAATCAGGACAGTAAAAAGTGGTGTCCTTTCTCTACCCCCTCTTGGTACAAACTCTGCATTTTTTCTGAGGAATCTGCTTTGTCGCATTAGGGGGGATTTTGAAATAAAATGTGGAAACACCAACTCTGCTCTCTCATCACCGCCCGGGGAGCAGTTGCATCAAAATCCCTGAAATGATCTGGAGCTGAAACTGTAGAAAAAAGTCAGTTTCATTTCGGGGTTTGCTTTTTTGAACAACAAAAAAGCATTGTGGGGTGCAATCTGCATTAAGTAAATTGCAACCTTTTTGTACCAGCCCATTGTCTGCATAATTAGATAGGGCTGCAGCAGCTGATCTGCTAGATCAACCCCACCCATATGCAGGTTATAAGCTTTGATGCACACTGATTTTATTGTGCTCTCAGGTCTACCAGGTACAGAGACCTCCACAGTCCTCTCTGTAGGGATGGTGGTATGAAGGTATACATCCTTCTTGTCTGTACTTAACTGCCAACAGTTCCTCTTGGCGCAGAGCTGAGGTCCCAGACAATCTTGCCAGTGGTTCCCATATGTTCTGGGCAGCCTGGAGGGTCAAGGTGGATTTCATTTCCCTCGTACACCCGGAAGGCCTGAATATACCCAGTCTCACTCTCACAGAGCTTATACATCTTTAATCCATACCTGGAGCGCTTGGAAGGAATATATTGCTTAAATCCCAGCCTTCCCTTATACTTCATCAGGGATTCATCCACGAATATATTCATTTCAGGTGTATAAGCCATTGCATACCTGGCAGTAAAGTGGGTAATCATGGGGCGGATTTTATACAGCCTGTCAAACTGGGGATGCTCCCTAAGGGGGCACAGGTTGTTGTCGCTGAAGTGCATGAAATGTAGAATCATTTCATATCTCTTCCTCGACATACTCTGGGAGAAAATGGGAGTAGAGCAAATGGGGCTACTGCTCCAGTAGGAGCGGATGGAGGGTTTCTTTATGATGCTCATCAGCATAGTCAATGCCCAATATTTTTTTAATTCTGGCACATCGATGGGGGCCCATTGCTGCTTTGCCAAAAAAGTGTCAGGCTTTGCAGCTAAATGGCTCTGATAAGAGCCTTTGGGTCTCACAAAAGATTGCTAAGAAAACATTAACACCTAAAAAAATGCACAGAGAGCAAAAAAGTGCTGCTATGCTACTGCCAGTGATTTATAGTGATCACTGGCAAGCTAGGGGTTAATGGCTCTTAAGAGACCCACATTTTAACAAATATATCTCTCTCTCCTAAACACAGATATCTCTCTCTCTCCCACAAAAACGCAAATGAGGAGAGGGAGGGAGATCCACACTGGTCAGAGTTAATATTTACTAATATTGACATGATCAGATAAATGGAATATTTTATTATCAAAACATTTTTATTGTGGCAAGTTCAGATTGGATGACCCTAGCCTGCCCCTATGATGAGACAGGCTATGGATACCCCCAGAAGCCCCATGATGCACTGGGCATCTCCATCTTTGAAGCCATATGAGTCTGTTGAATTGTTGTAATAAAAACACAAAGTAGTGGCTTATACTTAATAGAAATTATTGCATTGTGTATTATTCATCATCTTAAAAATTATTTTACCTTTTATTTATTTTTTTTAGCTTACTTTGTGCACTGTCCATTACTTCATGTCCTACTACAGGAAGGCATATCTGATGTCGTAAATCTTCTAGAGAAACTTGAGCAGTTTACTGTTCAGTAAATCCCAGAGAAACAGGAAATCAGTTTCTTGCCCATGCTCAAAAGAGGCAGAATGCAAATTAAAAGGACATAAAACCCCAAAAAATATTTCAGTATTCAGACAGGGCATACAATTTTAGTTGAAATATTTCTTTATTAGAAGCAAAGAATTCAGGATACAACATAGCACAAATTTACATATAACCATCAGTAAGACCACAATTATCCAGTGATCGAATTCAGCTTTGTCAACATAAGGAGCTGGTTTCATCCTTTACACATATATTAACCCCTTAATGACCGGACCATTTTTCAATTTTCTTACCCTTAATGACAATGGCTATTTTTACATTTCTGCGGTGTTTGTGTTTAGCTGTAATTTTCCTCTTACTCATTTACTGTACCCACACATATTATATACTGTTTTTCTCACCATTAAATGGACTTTCTAAAGATACCATTATTTTCATCATGTCTTATAATTTACTACAAAAAAATAATAAAATATGAGGAAAAAATGGAAAAAAACACACTTTTTCTAACTTTGACCCCCAAAATCTGTTACACATCTACAATCACCAAAAAACACCCATGCTAAATAGTTACTAAATTTTGTCCTGAATTTAGAAATACCCAATGTTTACATGTTCTTAGCTTTTTTTGCAAGTTATAGGGCCATAAATACAAGTAGCACTTCGCTATTTCCAAACCACTTTTTTTCAAAAATAGCGCTAGTTACATTGGAACCCTGATATCTGTCAGGAATACCTGAATATCCCTTGACATGTATATATTTTTTGTTAGAAGACAACCCAAAGTATTGATCTAGGCACATTTTGGTATATTTTATGCCACCATTTCACCGCCAAATGCGAGCAAATAAAAAAAAAACTTTACTTTTTTCACAATTTTAGGTTTCTCACTGAAATTATTTACAAACAGCTTGTGCTATTATGGCACAAATTGTTGTAAAAGCTTCTTTGGGATCCCCTTTGTTCAGAAATAGCAGACTTATATGGCTTTGGCATTGCTTTTTGGTAATTAGAAGGCCGCTAAATGCTGCTGCGCACCACACGTAAATTATGCCCAGCAGTGAAGGGGTTAATTAGGTAGGTTGTAGGGAGCTTGCAGGGTTAATTTTAGCTTTAGGGTAGAGATCAGCCTCCCACCTGACACATCCCACCCCCTGATCCCTCCCAAACAGCTCTCTTCCCTCCCCCACCCCACAAATGTCCCCGCCATCTTAAGTACTGGCAGAAAGTCTGCCAGTACTAAATAAAAGGAGTTTTTTTTTTATATATAAAAAAAATAAAATATTTTAGCTGTGATGGACTCCTGCCTTAGCCCCAACTTCCATGATCCCCCCCCCCCAGCTCTCTAACCCTCTCCCCTATCTAATTGCGGCCATCTTGGGTACTGGCAGCTGTCTGCCAGTACCCAATTTGCCCCAAAAACAAAAGTATTTTTTGCTCTTTTGCATTTTTTTATGTTTTCTGTAGTGTAGCAGCCCCCCACAATACCCCTATCCCCCTCCCAAATCCTTTTATATTATTTTTTTTAAAAATATTTTCCGCCCCCCCCTCTTCCCTCCTCATTGGTGTCAGTGGCCAGCTAATGCGCGCGCACATGCACGCGCACGCTCCCGGCACCCGGCGTGCACATTGCACTTCTAGGAACCGGATGCCGCCCACCCGCCTCCCTGTTACGCTCCCACCCACCAACGAACCGGCACCATCGCTACCGGTGCAGAGAGGGCCACAGAGTGACTCTCTCTGCATCGGAGTCTTCTAAAAAGGTATTGCAGGATGCCTCCATATGGAGGCATCACTGCAATACCCTGAGAGCTGCTGGAAGCGATTGCGATCGCTTCCTGCACTCTGTTAGACAACTGACGTACCAGGTACGTCCATTGTCATTGTAACATCCTTTCTCTGCACTATAGGGTTAACGTCTGTAGCCTCTCTCTCATTCTCATTATGATTTATAAGGCACACCTCTGCATCTTTTCCTTGCTTGGTACTGATGATCTAATTCTAAGTACTAGCCACTCAGTTTCTGCCACCAGGACTCTGTGTATACTGAACCTGTCAGTGTCTTGAAACTACTCCTCTGCTGCATCCTAAATCGTCTCTCCATTCTCCCGGCTCTTCTGTTTAAGCATCGGAGATCTCAGCTGACAGGCGGGTGACGTCACCGACGGCCGTTGTGTTCCTCCCCGCTCACGCCACGCTACTGACTTCCTCTCTGGCCGCTACCGCTGCTTAAATCAGCTCTGCAAGTATCTACTTATACCTAAAACAAACTTCAACATTTCCACATATCCTTTATCTACGCTTGAATACCAAGCCAAACAAAAAAGGTGTGATGAACCCTGTCGAGCTCTCCAATTATGTGGTTACATTAGGCCAAAAGGTAGATCAGCTAAATCAAGGCCTCAGAGATCTACATGTAGAAAATCAGACCTTAAAAAATATACGCTTGAATCTACGCTTGACGTCACCCGCCTGTCAGCTGAGATCTCCGATGCTTGAACAGAAGAGCCGGGAGGATGGAGAGACGATTTAGGATGCAGCAGAGGAGTAGTTTCAAGACACTGACAGGTTCAGTATACACAGAGTCCTGGTGGCAGAAACTGAGTGGCTAGTACTTAGAATTAGATCATCAATACCAAGCAAGGAAAAGATGCAGAGGTGTGCCTTATAAATCATAATGAGAATGAGAGAGAGGCTACAGACGTTAACCCTATAGTGCAGAGAAAGGATGTTACAGAGGGCCCCCTTAAAATGAACCACTCCGAGGTTCAAGGATAAGGCCGTTCCGGATTCCGACGGTGGAACAGTGACACCAACCTTGGCGCAGACAGGTTAACAGCTGGCTCCCAAGAGTCATCTTCAGATGAGTAACCCTTCCAATGAATCAGGTATTGTAACCTGCCAGAAACTATCCTAGAATCCAGTATCTTCGCAACCTCAAACTCACAGTCGGGGACGATGGGTACCTGTGGGTAAGTACCCGATGAACTTTTCCTAAGTTCTTTATAAGGTTTGAGTAAGGTAACATGGAAGGTGGGATGTATTCTATATTTATCAGGAAGGTCCAAAGTGACAGCATTGGAATTTATAATCCTTTTAATTGGAAACGGACCGATGTAATACCTATTCAGCTTCTTAGTCGGTGTACTGAGACGAAGATTCTTTGTTGACAACCATACAAGATCTCCTATCATATAATTAGGTGCTGGTCCTCTTCTGAGGTAGTAGTATACCTTTTGTCTGTCTTGGGCGACCTTGATGTTTTCAGCAAGAATGGAGAAAGTTTCTGAAATGCTGTTAGTGGTGTCGTTGACGACAGGGCATTGACTGTCATGTTGAGGGTTAACATGAAAGATTGGGTGAAACCCATAATTCGCAAAAAACGGGGTGGTCTTGATCGTGGAATGATAGGCATTGTTGTGAGCGAATTCTGCCAGAGGTAACAGAGATGACCAGTTATCTTGATTTTGTGTTATAAAGCATCTGAGATATTCTTCCAACCACTGGTTCGTCGTCTCTGTCTGACCATTCGTTTGGGGATGGTAAGCAGTACTCAAACGTTGTTCGATATTTAATGAGATACAGAGCTCTTTCCACATCCGAGACGTAAACTGGGTACCCCTATCCGTGGTAATGGAAAGAGGTAACCCATGTAATTTGATGACGTTGTTGATCAATAATGTTGCAGTTTCCAAGGATGTTGGAAGTTTGTGAAAGGGAATAAAATGTGCTAATTTCGTGAATAAATCAACGACTACCAGAATAGTGTTATTGCCAGTTGATTTAGGCAGTTCCACTATAAAATCAGCAGCTATGTGAGTCCAAGGTTTTTCAGGTATGGGTAATGACAATAGATAACCTACCGGCTTGTTTCTTCCAATTTTACAAGTAGTGCAAATCTCACAAGATTGTACATACTTTTGTATATCAGTGGTCATATGTGGCCACCAATAATACCTCTTAGTTAATTCTAGGGTCTTTTGTATTCCAGGATGACCTGTGAGGCATGACTCATGCATAGACTTGAGAATGTTCGATCTCAATGAAGGTGGTACATACAGATTGTTCCCCTTATAGTACATTCCATCAGTGCCTTTGGTTAGCAGTAATTCTGGCAAGGTAATATCACTGTTTTGTTCCTTTTGGAATTGAGAATCCTCGTTAAAGGCAATACCAAGAGTTTCTTGGAAACAATGTTCGGGTATTATGGTACCATAGGGAGTCGGTTGTTTAGGTTTTTCGGGGAGTCTTGAAAGAATGTCAGCTTTGGTGTTCTTTGATGCGGGTCTGTAGGTTATGTTATATGAAAACCTTGAAAAGAAAAGACTCCACCTGACTTGTCTGGAAGTTAGAGTTTGGTGAGTCTTAAGGTATTGGAGGTTTCTATGGTCTGGATATATTTGTATGGGTAAGTCAGTACCCTCTAATAGGTGCCTCCAATGTTCCAGAGCTGACTTCATAGCAAGCAGTTCCTTCTCCCCTACATGATAATTGAGTTCTGAAGCTGTTAAGACCCTGGAGAAAAATGCTATAGGCTGAATAGGTTCTTGGGGTGATGGCCTTTGTGAGAGTATGGCACCGATGGCATAGTGTGATGCGTCAACTTCTAAAATGTATTGAAGATTGGATTTGGGAAAAGACAATATGGGTGCAGTAGTGAAACATCTTTTTAAGTATTGGAACACCTCGTTTGTTGAGTGTGTCCAAGTGAAAGAAGTGTTGTTTTTCGTCAATTCAGTTAGAGGCTTTGCTATGCGTGCAAAATCTCTTATGAATTTCAGGTAAAAGTTGGAAAAACCGAGAAACCTCTGAACATCTTTTTTTTTATTTAGGAGTCGGCCATTCCTGAATAGCAGAGACCTTATCATTTTGCATGGATATGCCTTGTGGAGTTATGTGGTAACCCAAGAATGTGATATCCTGTGAATGAAAAATAAATGTTTCTATTTTCACATACAAATGATGTGCTTGTAACCTGGAAAGTACTGTTCGAACTTGTCTGACATGGTCTTCCATATTGGAAGAATATATCAATATATCATCTAGATATATGACCATAGAGGTATCAAGTAAATCTCGGAATATGTCGTTAATATATCTTTGAAAGGTGGCAGGGGCGTTACAAAGCCCAAAAGGCATCACCGTATATTCATACAGCCCGTATCGGGTTCTGAATGCGGTGAGCCATTCATCACCAGGTCTAATTCTGATAAGGTTGTACGCCCCCCTTAGGTCAAGTTTTGTAAATATTGTTGCACCTCTCAACCTTTCGATTAATTCAGGGATCAAGGGAAGGGGGTAGCGATTCTTTATGGTTCTCTTATTTAATTCCCTATAATCCACAATCGGTCGTAAGGAATGGTCTTTGTTCCTAACGAAAAAGATACCTGTCCCAGCTGGAGAGGTTGAAGGTCTTATAAAGCCTTTTCGCAGGTTATCATTGATGTATGTTTTTAAATGTGATAATTCTGATTCAGATAGCGGGAATATGTGCCCATAAGGTATGTCTGAACCAGGAATTAAGTCAATTGGGCAATCATATGGCCGATGAGGTGGAAGAGATTCAGCCTCTCTTTTACAAAAGACTAATTCAAAATCTGTGTACTGTTTTGGAATTTTGGTTTCAGTGAGTGCAAGCAATGGTATATGCGGTATACATGTGGACTTACAGTAACTGGATGTAAAATGTATGTTATTAGAATCCCAGAGTATCGTAGGTTGATGGAGTCTAAGCCATTTAAGCCCTAAGACTAGGGGAAATATGGGAGAGGATAACACATCAAATGTGATAAATTCATGATGGTTATTTTGTGATGAAACCTTAATGGGGATAGTTTGATGTGTAATAGGTCCGGATTCTAATGGTTTACCATCAATGAGACGCACTAATACTGGCTTTTGCTTTTTAACAAGTGGTATTTTATTTAACAATACAAGTGCAGAATCTATATAACAAGAATATGCCCCAGAATCTATGACAGCTTCAGAGCAGAGGCGGTGGTGGTCCCACTGTAAAGAGAGAGGAATGAGACAGTTTGTTACCTGAGTATTAGTAAATTTCAAAGTTAACTCAGTGTCTGTTTCCTTACCCCTTTTAACTCTTTTGAGTATTGGGCAAATAGAGACATCATGGTCATTTGAAGCGCAATACAGACATAGATGATTAAGTCTACGTCTGATCTTTTCCTCAGGGGTCAAAGGTCCTTTGATGGTCCCTATGTCCATAGGCTCCTCTGCTCCCTTTGTACTCTGAGTTGTTGTTCTTGCGTCATGATATCTGATGTTAGTGTCATGGGAAATTTTTTCCTGTTTTCTCTCTCTGATTCTGTGATCTATCTTAATACTCAGTTGCATTAAAGCTTCTAAGTCATCAGGCAAATCTAGTCTGGCAAACTCATCTTTGATAGGTTCAGATAAACCCAATCTGAATTGACTCTTTAAGGAAACCTGATTCCAACCAGAGTCCAATTGCCAGATTTTGAACTCTGAGATATAATCCTCCACAGCCCTCTTATTTTGTCTTAAACTTCTAAGTTTATGTTCAGCAGTACTTTGCCTGTGGGGATCTTCATAAAGGGAAGAAAGTGAGCTAAGGAAATTTTCCAAAGAGTTAATAACAGGGCTGTTTTGCTCATAAAGAGAATCAGCCCAAACACGGGGTTCCCCTCTTAAGTATGATATCATTGTTAAAACCTTGATCTTATCATTAGGGAAGGTTTTAGGTTTTAGAGAAAAAAATAAAGTGCATGCATTTATAAACTGTCTGAATTGCTTCCTGTCTCCACTGAATTTGTCAGGTGGACTAACAGGTGGTTCTGGAAGAGACTCAGTGTGTTGTGGTGCAGGAGTCAGGCCTTCTTTGATTATATTTTTTAAGGTCTGATTTTCTACATGTAGATCTCTGAGGCCTTGATTTAGCTGATCTACCTTTTGGCCTAATGTAACCACATAATTGGAGAGCTCGACAGGGTTCATCACACCTTTTTTGTTTGGCTTGGTATTCAAGCGTAGATAAAGGATATGTGGAAATGTTGAAGTTTGTTTTAGGTATAAGTAGATACTTGCAGAGCTGATTTAAGCAGCGGTAGCGGCCAGAGAGGAAGTCAGTAGCGTGGCGTGAGCGGGGAGGAACACAACGGCCGTCGGTGACGTCACCCGCCTGCCAGCTGAGATCTCCGATGCTTGAACAGAAGAGCCGGGAGAATGGAGAGACGATTTAGGATGCAGCAGAGGAGTAGTTTCAAGACACTGACAGGTTCAGTATACACAGAGTCCTGGTGGCAGAAACTGAGTGGCTAGTACTTAGAATTAGATCATCAATACCAAGCAAGGAAAAGATGCAGAGGTGTGCCTTATAAATCATAATGAGAATGAGAGAGAGGCTACAGACGTTAACCCTATAGTGCAGAGAAAGGATGTTACAGTCATTAACTGTTTGTTAATGCATGACGTACCTGGTACGTCAGTTGTCATTAAGGGGTTAAGATGCTACATTGAAATCCTCTCATCGTACACCTTGTATCATGATAACATACATATTATTTGCAAATTTTTAAGCAAACTATAAAACATAAATAAAATTCTTAACCTAACTTAAACATTTCTGTGGTACTATTCGTGGCCGTCTACACTCTAATCTGTCTATATCAAGTCTCATCTCTTTCTTGGGGGAGGATGGTATCTGGTAAGTGAGTCCTGAAAATCTGGAAGGGTTAGTTCTCAATTTATTTCTTACTATTTGTAGATTAGAACTCTACCTCAGATGGTTCCTCTGCTATTCCTTCTCTTGCATAATCCAATAAAACCATATTTTAATACATTGTTCCCTATTCCCCTGTATGGAAGCAGCTAATTCTAACATAGTATATATGTGTTCTATTTTATCTAGCACCTCAGACCAGGCTGATACCCCTACCTTCCAGTGTCTGGCCATACAGTCACTAGTTGCTTTACATAGAATCCTAATGAACGTGTTAATGGCTTTGTTGTATGGTGTAATTCTATGGTTTAAGAGAGCCTGAGCTGCTGTCAGGACAATTGGTTCTCACAATATTCTGCCTAGGAGTCTCTGGAGCAGCTCCCAAATAGCCCTGATCTTGGGGCACTCCCACCACATGTGTATATAGGTCCCCTTCGACCTACACCCTCTATGCCATTGATCTGTACTGTCTGGGGAGAAGTGGCATGTTTTCTCTGGGGTGAGGTACCACTTAAAGGGACATGAAAGACAATTTTTTTCTTTCTTGATTTAGAAAGAGCATGTCATTTTAAAAAAACTTTTTAATTTACTTCTATTATCTAATTTGCTTCATTTTCTTGATATAACTTGCTGAAAAGCATATCTAGATATGTTCAGTAGCTGCTGATTGGTTGCTGCACCTAGAGGCCTTGTGTGATTGGCTCACACATGTGCATTGCTATTTCTTCAACAAAGGATATCTAAAGAATTGAGCAAATTAGATAATAGAAGTAAATTGGAAAGTTGTTTAAAATTGCATGCCCTATCTGAATCATGAAAGTTTAATTTTAACTAGACTGTCCCTTTAAAGACAGTCTTGATGCAGTTCTCCTTAAAATCAGCATTAATCAAACCCTTACTACAGTCATGTAGAATCAAGTCCCATTTATTTCTTGGGAGGTCCAGTCTGGTGTCCTGTTCCCATTTATCTCAGGGCCGGACTGGGACCAAAAATAGGCCCAGGCATTTTAAGGCAAAGCAGCCCACTCCTCCCCCATGTTTTATTTAACAGCCCACATACACACACTCATATACACGCACACCACACATATAAAAACACATATGCATGCACATTACACATATAAACAACACATATGCACACACACACCACACATACATACACTTATAAGCATGTACACCACACATACATACGCTCATAAGCACACACACTCATATGCACCCACACCACACATACATAAGCATGCACACCACACATATGTACACTCATATGCACGCACACAACACACAATATGCATGCACACCGTACATGACACATACATATGCACGGACACCCCACATATATAGTACACAAGCATATGCATGCACACCATACACGCACACACGCTCATAAGCACGCACACTCGTATGCACGCACACCACACATACACCCACATACACACTCATATGCAGGCACACCACACACCCACATACACACTCATATGCAGACACACCACACATCTCACACAATCATATGGACGGACACCACACATACACACGCACTCATACGCACACCACACGTACACTATATATATATATATATATATATATATATATATATATATATATATTGTGTATATGATATATATATATATGATATCTATCTATATATATATATGTGTGTGTGTGTATATATTATATTTATATTTATATTTATATATATATATATATGATATATATGATATATATATATGATACAACAACATTTTAAATTAGGGGGAGATAAAAGGCGAGTTTAAAATCCTCCACTACGCACAAAATATAGAAAAAATAACTCATTGTGTAGTTCATTAACAAATCTAGACAGGCCCAGAGGCTTGTTTTCCCACAGAAAACCTCTGAATTACATTGTTTCCAATGCAGTAAAGGATTCTGGGTAAGATATGCAAATTAAGTACACATTGACACACCTTTTTACTTCAGTCTGCTTTTCAGCAGGTTCCCTTTACGCCAAAGTATCGCTGTTCACACAGCTTATAAACTTAGATAGGGTTAGTGCAGTGATTAATAACCATCCCAGGACAGACTGTTTCGTGGTTTTTGCCACTCATCAGCTGGGAGAAGGTTAGAATCACTGCTGGGTGAAGTTGATTCCAGGCAGAATACAAAAACATTTTAAATTAGGGGGAGATAAAAGGCGAGTTTAAAATCCTCCACTACGCACAAAATATAGAAAAAAATAACTCATTGTGTAGTTCATTAACATATCTAGACAGGCCCAGAGGCTTGTTTTCCCACAGAAAACCTCTGAATTACATTGTTTCCAATGCAGCAAAGGATTCTGGGTAAGATATACAAATTGAGTACACAATGACACACCTTTTTACTTCAGTCTGCTTTTCAGCAGGTTTCCTTTACGCCAAAGTATCGCTGTTCACACAGCTTATAAACTTATATAGGGTTAGGGCAGTGATTCATAACCATCCCAGGACAGATATATATATATATATACATATGATATATATGATATATATATATATATGATATATATTTATGATATATATATATATATATATATATATATATATATATATATATATATATATATATATATCTGATATATATCTATGATATATATATATATAAATTAAGGAGAAAAGAGTAGAAAAAAATACCATGGTAAGCATTGCCTAAGAAACATTTTCAGCAAGAGCAGGGCAGGGGTTAAAAAAAAGTGGGCAGGGAGCTTTATGTCCTGTCAGAGCAGCATAAATCAGAACTAAGATAAAACAGACCCCCTTACCTTCATGGAATTCTTTACTGTGTGTAGCTCACAGAGGCTGTCGGCACCCACCGCACTCGGGGAGGAAAGAGGGGAAGGAAGAAAACAGCTTCTAGCAGGAACCCCAGATAAACTGCAGAGCCAGATCAGGACATGAGTCATACAATATTACAGAGGAGCAGAGCCTAAAAGTTTGAAACCTCTGCTGAGTGGCACTACAGCACATGTCACTCGTTATGACAGCTGTTATAGGCTGAGACTTACGTGAGGAAAGCCCAATAGCCACCTTATGTATGAGCACTTAATCAGCAAAATATGGTTCGATTTTGGGCATTGAAGCCCATAGCCCAGCACGTGAAGCTTAATAAGGCGGCAGGCCAGTGAGTCACAGTGACAGCCTAAAAAAAGAAAAGTAAAAGCTCCCCAGTTCACTGCACCTCGGCTGCTCACTGCGCCCCAGAAAAAAACAGCCCAGTCTGCTCTCCCCTGGAAACAGCACTTGCCACATTGAAAGCACTCGCTATGTGCTGTAATAGTGGGTGGGGCTAAGGTAACAGGCGGCCCTATGGGCAGTCCGGGCCTGATTTATCTACTAGTGTTGAATGGCTCAAAGTTTTAGTTCCCTGGAGAGTTATGTATAGTTTTGAGATCTGTTTCTTCTCTCTGTTTGGGGTAGTGCATACACTTTCTAGTGTTGTGGTGTTTCTGTGAGGACCAGGGAGAGCAATATTTATATATGGCCGAGGAAATCTGAAGGTATAGGAACCATTGTAATTTCAGAGGTCGGATTCTATCTTGAATTTGGGAGTATGTCTGTATATGTCGTCCTTCAAGAAAGTCAGTTACCCTATAAAGTCCCTTGTTAAGTCCACTTGTTTATGCAATTCTGGGTGTAAAAGTAATGTAATTGGTTTGGTTCTAGAGTTTGTGTGAATAAGTTTCAAGGGCCCGGTAAGCAATTTCCAAACCTTGAGTGTGTCAGCTGTGGCAAGTGTTATGTAGTTATAACTGTCATATGTGTGGTCTGGATCCCACAATATGTCTGCCGTAGAGTCATATCCCCCTAGATCCACTTCAAGTCTGGTCCATAAAATATTATAATCTTTCTTTCCCAGCAAAGAGGCTTGTGCTAGTCTGGCCATATGATTATAGTCTGTCAGATTCGACAGGCCTACCCCTCCTAATTGTCTGTGTCTAGATAATATATGTGAGGCTATTCTTGCTCTCCTATCTCCTCTTAAATAACTGTTTAGGGAAGTTTGTAGTTTATGTAAGTCTGACCTAGAAACCGTTATCGGGAGGGCCCAAAAGAGATACGGACTTCTTGGGAGAATATTAATTTTAATCGCTGAAAGCCTACCGTACCAGGAGAATTTATAAGCTTTCCACTTTTTCAGATCTCTAGCGATTGCATTATATAGTGAGACATAGTTCAGATCATATAGATTGTGGTATGTGTCAGATATTTTGATGCCTAAGTATGTGATTGATTTAGCCCAAACAAATTAAAAGTTGGCCTCAATCAATTTTTTTGTATGTGGCGGAAGATTAAGAGGTAATGCTTTGCATTTATCTAAGTTAATCTTATAGCCTGATATTAGTGAGAAGTCTTGTAAGGTCTGGTATAGGTTGGGTAGAGCTATTAGGGGTCTAGTCAAAGTCAGAAGGACATCATCCGAGAAAAGCGATAGCTTATATTCCAAATCTTTCACTTTTACTTTTACTCCTGAAATGTCTGGATTGTTTCTGATATATGCAGCTAATGGTTCCATGCAAAAGGGCAAAGAGTATTGGCGATAAGGGGCATCCCTGGTAAGTACCATTTAAAACATCTATGGTGTTGGATTGAAATCCCGCTGCCCTAAAGGCCGCTGTTGGGTTAGAATATATACCTTTTATTGTCTTCATAAAGGCTCCCCCAAAACCCATTTCTGTCAGAATTGAGGTCATATAAATTCAATCTATTCTTTTGAACGCCTTCTCCACATCCAGTGAAAGGAGCAGAGAAGGTGTTCCTTTCCCCCTTAAATAGTCTACCAGGGTTATCGTTCTCCTCACGTTATCTGGTGCTTCCCTATCCAATATAAATCCCACCAAGTCTGGATGGACCAGAAGTGGGGCCAGCTTCTTGAGCCTATTAGCCAAATTTATGGTGAGAATTTTAACATCCTGATTTATCAGGGATATTGGTCTATAGCTCTGACACTTCTTACCTAACTTGGGAATTACTACAATTTTAGCTCTCACCACTTTAGTTGGTATCACTTTGCCCTTCATGACATCATTATAGAATTTCTACAGATGAGGAACTAGTTACAACTTAAATATTCTATAGTACTCTCCTGGGAAGCCATCCGGACCCGGTGCTTTACCCGATATCAAGTCCTTAATTGCCAGTAGAATTTCCCCTTTCAGGATGTCAGCATTCAATTTAATTATTAAGTTTAGCATTAGCCAAGAATTTCTTGAGTAATTCCTGTGTATGAGCGGACTGTTCCACTTTTTTACCATCATAAAGAGTGGTGTAATAATCAGCAAATGTATCTGCTATCTCTTGTGGATGGACGTACACTATCCGGTTTTTGTAATAGAGGGATAGAGAAGTTCTTAACCATTTCTCAAATTTTATGGGCTAGATACCTGTCTGGCTTGTTAGAATACACATAATAATGGGCCTTCAATGTCTGTATAGCTCTAATCAAATTGGAATCTTGGATTTTGGCTAGAGCCTTTTGTTTGAAGCAGTTTAAAAGTAGATGTAGATAGTGACTTTTGGTGATGTATCTCTAGGTCTCTTATCTCTGTCTGTAGTGTATTTATATTCTCGTTAGTCTTTTTAATAGCCATTGATTTTTCTTTTATTAATAAACCCCTAAGAAATGGCTTATGCGCCGCCCATGTGTTAATGGAGTTAATGGTTGTCCCCTCATTCAAAGACTAATATTCTTCTAGCATCTTGGAGATAGTCTGGTGTGTATGTTGGGAATTAAGTATCATCGAGTTAAAGGTCCACGAGCCTTGCCTGTGTATACTGATGATACCTGTCAATTCTATTTGTATGAGTGGTTGGTCAGACCACATGCATGGTTGGATAGATAATGAGATTACGTTGGGTACCAGCGTCTGACTGACAAAAATGTAGTCCAACCTAGAGTAAGATCTATGTGCGTACGAATATTATGTATAGTCTAGTGTTTGTCCGTATTTAGCCTCCCAAGAGTCCAGGATATTATGCATAGCTAATGAGTCTCTAATGGCTTTTGCAATATTATTATGTCTATGTTGTTTGTTAGTTAGTTTTGCTGTTGCTGTATTTTTATGGGGAGATAAAGAAATATTAAATATTAAAATAGCCTGCTAATATGATTCGAGATTGGGACCACTGCGTCAGGAGCTATGATATATATATGTATCTTGCTGCTCATTGGGGGCATATACATTACATATGGTAACCAGGGTGTTTTGGATGCGCCCCCTAACAATGAGATACCTGCCAGTCGGATCAGCAATTACTTCCTCTGTGTGGAACTGGAGTGACTGATGAATTAGTGTCAGTCGTTGAGTGGTAGTGTAAAGGGAAATGTTTTGACCAATATTTAGGAAATACTTTGTTGGTAAAGTGCATTTCTTGACCTTCCAGACCTTATAACATTATAAGGTCTGCTCTGGCTCTAGAATATTGGGTGAGTGCCGTATTTCGCTTCACATCTGTATTAAGGCCTCTCATATTATGTGAGATAATCCTAATACTCTGAGCCATCGGTCAAGTCCTTCCTATCTATCAACCGTAACCCCACCCTTTCCTTTGGTGTAGCGCCTAGTACCACTATAACAAAACAATAATAAACAGAAAAAAAATAATAAACAGAAAAAAAGCTCAACAATTTAAATTTAAAAATATGGACAGTATATGAGCCTATTGCCCAAACCTTATTGGTATGCATTTGTCAAAGGTAACTCACAATACATGCATAACAACAAACGTGCAATAAGAAAGTTTATACTAACATTTTAACTTTGAGTGTAAAGGAGCCCCCCCCCCCCCCTCATATAGAGTCCCATAGTCACATCTGGTCCTCTTTTGTTAGCCATTATGGCTTAGTCTCAAGTAGATCTGCTAGATCCCATATCTTCTGATCAGTCTCTTTTCCCTCTGTATAGCCATCACAACCAGCCAAAAGGAAATTCAGATCTGAGGCTCCAACCTTATCAACTGTTAAACAAACAGAAGTAAATTTATACTTATCTGAAACTTGTCATCCCAGGAGATGAAGTAACCGTAGGCTTCTCGCCTATCTGCTTGGCCGAGTAGGACGTCAGGTCTTTTGTTTCTTCTTGGAGAGCTTCATCCAGTTCTGTCTTTGTGGTAGGGAGCATGGTTTAGTATGATCAACAACCCCATTCTCAAATAGGTCAGAAGGCAACCGGGGAGTTTCCAGGCCCAGATGGCTGCAGATATACAGGATGTCCTAGGTTTACTTTATAGTGAATGTAGTCCCATTGTGGATAATGATAAGTGCAAAGGAGAATCGTCATCTATAGTTGATTTGGTCTCATGGCACTCCTCCTCTGTAGGGTCTGCACGCATAGGTCCTGATAGAACTGGACAACTGATCCCTGGAACTTGAAGGTCGGGTTCTTCCTGGAGACTGCTAGGATAGCCTCTTTTTCTTGAAAGCGAAACATGCAAACTATGACATCCCTAGTTGGAGCTTCGCCCCTAGGCTTCGCTCTTAAAGCCCTATGAGCTCTTTCCATCTGTGACCTGCAATGGCCTGAAATAATTGAGTCAAGTATTTATACAGCTCATTTGGGGTTACAGTTTCAGAAATTCCTTCCTATCGAATATTGCATCTGCAGCTGTGATTTTCAAGGTCTTCCATTCTATCTTGGAGTGTTTCTAGCTCATGTTGGTGTAAAGACACCTGCTGAGATAATGAAGTAACCTCTTCCAGAACTGTATTTTCACTATCCTCCAGGGTAGAAACCCTATTGCCCAGATACTGGATATCTTGTTTAATGTCTGCGAGACAACTTGTTACTGTAGTCTGCATTGCGTCCATCTTCTCCCAGAGTTTATCAAAAAAATATCTTGCTTAGAGACCAACAATTTAATATCAGCCTTGGTGACTGGGGTTGTATCCTCATTAGAAGGAATCATATAGGTATCTGAGTCTGTATCCTCCTCCTGTTCGATATCTGGGTTTCTTTAGCTTTGTCCCCCTTCACCTGTCTAAAAAAGTGGGCAGATTTAGTTGGTTTTCTAGCAGACATCATGGGGTCGATCCGATAAAAATCGTCGCCCGCAAAAGTCGGCGACGCCAATATTTGCGCGGGTTTGGTATCACATATACGGCGTAACCTAGAAGTTACGCGCGTATATTTCTGCCGTCGCCCGTAGTTTTTTGGGCCATAGGCAGGTATACCAAACCAGCGCAGTTTGGTATCCAATATACAGCGTAAGGACTTACGTTGCGAAAATGGAGAAATCTTACTCCATTTTCACCTCACCACAAAAAGCAGCCGTAAGAAGCCTTACGCTGACTATTGGAGCCCCGTAACTCCCTAAACTAGCTGCTAAATAAACCTAACACCTAACGCATGCGCAATGTCTATCTAGCTGTCAACCGCGATCTGCTAAATAAAACCTAACACCTAACGCATGCACAATCTCTATCTACCTGTCAACCGCGATCCCCCGCCGCAATCCCTAATAAAGTATTTAACCCCTAAACCGCCGCCATCTACATAAACTAACCCCCTACTGTGAGCCCCTAAAACCGCCACCATCTAACTGATCTATCCCCTAATGTGAACCCCTAAAACCGCCGCCATCTACCTGATCTATCCCCTAATCTGACCCCTTACACCGCCGCCAGCTATATTAATATTATTAACCCCTAATCTAATATCCATAAAGTAATACGCTCTATTACCAGCCCTTAAAAGGGCCTTTTGCGGGGCTTTGCCCCAAAGTTAACAGCTCTTTTGCCCTATAACCTGCCCTCCCTACACCGCCGCCACCTATATTAATAGTATTAACCCCTAATGTAAGCCCCTTACACCGCCGCCATCTATATTAAAATTATTAACCCCTAATTTAATCTACCTACCCCGCCGCCAGCTATATTATCTATATTAACCCTAAGTATATTATAGTTAATATAGTTATTACATTATATATATTAACTATATTAACCCTAATTATATTAGGGTTAATATAGTTACTATAGTATTTATATTAACTATATTAACTCTATCTAACCCTAACACCCCTAACTAAATTCTTATTAAATAAATCTAATTCATATTATAAACTAAAATATTCCTATTTAAATCTAAATACTTACCTATAAAATAAACCCTAAGATAGCTACAATATTATTAATAATTACACTGTAGCTATGTTAGGGTTTATATTTATTTTACAGGTAAATTGTTAATTATTTTAACTAGGTATAATAGCTATTAAATAGTTATGAACTATTTAATAGCTACCTATTTAAAATAATTACCCAATTAACTGTAAAATCAATCCTAACCTAAGTTACAAATACACCTACACTATCAATAAATTAAATAAACTACAAATATCTATCTAAAAATACAATTAAATAATCTAAACTAAATTACAAAAAAAAAACCCACTAAATTACAAAAAATAAAAAAAAGATTACAAGATTTTTAAGCTAATTACACCTATTCTAAGCCCCCTAATAAAATAATAAACCCCCAAAATAAAAAAAATTCCCTACCCTATTCTAAATTAAAAATAGTTCAAAGCTCTTTTACCTTACCAGCCCTTAAAAGGGCCTTTTGTGGGGGCATGCCCCAAAGAAAACTGCTCTTTTGCCTGAAAAAAAAACACAATACCACCCCCCAACATTACAACCCACCACCCACATACCCCTAATCTAACCCAAACCCCCCTTAAATAAACCTAACACTACCCCCCTGAAGATCTCCCTACCTTGTATTCACCCCGCCGGGCAGAGCTCTTCATCCGATCCGGGCGATGTCCAATCAAGCGGCAAAGAAGAATTCTTCATCCCGGTGATGTCTTTCTCCAATCAGCCAATCAGATTGAACTTGAATCTGATTGGCTGATTCAATCAGCCAATCAGATTTTTCTACCTTAATTCCGATTGGCTGATAGAATCCTATCAGCCAATCGGAATTCGACGGACGCCATCTTGGATGACGTCATTTAAAGGTACCTCATTCGTCGTTCAGTCGTCGGCTGGGATGGATGCTCCACGTTGGAGGAGCGAAGAATGAAGATTGAAGATGCCGCTTGATGGAAGATGCTGCCCGATGGAAGAAGACTTTGCTGCCGCTTGGAGAAAGACATCACCGGGATGAAGAATTCTTCTTTGCCGCTTGATTGGACATCGCCCGGATCGGATGAAGAGTTCTGCCCGGCGGGGTGAATACAAGGTAGGGAGATCTTCAGGGGGGTAGTGTTAGGTTTATTTAAGGGGGGTTTGGGTTAGATTAGGGGTATGTGGGTGGTGGGTTGTAATGTTGGGGGGTGGTATTGTGTTTTTTTTCAGGCAAAAGAGCCGTTTTCTTTGGGGCATGCCCCCACAAAAGGCCCTTTTAAGGGCTGGTAAGGTAAAAGAGCTTTGAACTATTTTTAATTTAGAATAGGGAAGGGAATTTTTTTATTTTGGGGGTTTATTATTTTATTAGGGGGCTTAGAATAGGTGTAATTAGCGTAAAAATCTTGTAATCTTTTTTTATTTTTTTGTAATTTAGTGTTTGTTTGTTTTTGTAATTTAGTTTAGTTTATTTAATTGTATTTTTAGATAGATATTTGTAGTTTATTTAATTTATTGATAGTGTAGGTGTATTTGTAACTTAGGTTTGGATTTATTTTTCAGGTAATTGGGTAATTATTTTAAATAGGTAGCTATTAAATAGTTCATAACTATTTAATAGCTATTATACCTAGTTAAAATAATTAACAATTTACCTGTAAAATAAATATAAACCCTAACATAGCTACAGTGTAATTATTAATTGTATTGTAGCTATCTTAGGGTTTATTTTATAGGTAAGTATTTAGATTTAAATAGGAATATTTTAATTAATAATATTAATATTAGATTTATTTTAATAAGAGTTTAGTTAGGATGTTAGAGTTAGATAGGGTTATTATACTTAATATATATATAATATAATAACGATATTAACTATATTAACCCTAATATAATTAGGGTTAATATAGTTAATATATATAATATAATAACTATATTAACTATATTAACCCTAATATAATTAGGGTTAATATAGTTAATATAGCTGGCGGCGGTGTAGGGGGATTAGATTAGGGGTTAATACATTTATTATAGGTGGCCGCGGTGTAGGGGGATGTAGATTGTAGGCAAAAGAGCAGTTTACTTTGTGACAAAGCCCCGCCAAAAGCCCTTTTAAGGGCTGGCAAAAGAGCTGAATTCTTTGGGGCATGCCCGCAAAAAGCCCTTTTAAGGGCTGGCAAAAGAGCTGTTACTTTGGGGCAATGCCACGCAAAAAGCCCTTTTCAGGGCTATTTGTAGGGTTAGACTTAGGTTTAGTGGTAGGGATAGTTTAGTATTTTAGGGGTTAAATAATTTAATATAGATGGCGGCGGGGTAGGGGGATTAGATTAGGGGTTAATAATTTTAAAATAGATAGCGGCGGGGTAGGGGCTCACTTTAGGGGGTAGGTAAGGTAGATGGCGGCGGTGTTAGGGGCTAACTTTAGGGGGTTATAGATTTAATATAGCTGGCGGCGGTTTAGGGGTTAATAACTTTATTAGGTAGCGGCGGGCTCCGGGAGCGGCGGTTTAGGGGTTAATACATATTTTATTGTTAGGATAGTGAGGGGGGATAGCGGATAGAGGGTTAGACGTGTCGGGCTATGTTAGGGAGGCGTGTTATACAGTGCGGGTGATTTAGACTTTAGTCAGGTTTTGTAGGCGCCGGCAGTTTCTAACGTGGCGCAAGTCACTGGCGACGCCAGAAATTTGTACTTGCGCAGATTTCTGGACATCGCTGGTTTATCCGACTTACGGCACGTTAGCATCTGACGGCGCCGTATATGGGATAGCTCGAGTTGCGAGCTGAAACTGCGGGCGACGCGGGTTCCCTCGCTTGTGCCGCAAACTACGATTTATATCGGATCGCGCCCCATAGTGGAAGTATGCTAGTGCACTGCAGCACTAATGATATCCCTCTCCCAGTTGTATAAATAAAATTACTTAATTAAGGTTTAGGCAATAATCAGGGACATAAAGAAAAAATTCTCTTTCTTCCCACTGAAAAGTCTCCTAGCTATCCAGAGAGGTTGTCAGTATTATAGTCCTCACTCAGTGTAGCTATTTAGTTACTGTTGTAGCTATTTAGTTACTGTTTTTGCATTATAGCATATGCCACTTAAATCCCCCTTTCAGTAGCTCTTTCAGCTTAAATAATACATTTGGATATCTTGCTGGCCATTTATCTCTGTCAGGGTGGTGTAATGACCTCCAGTTTTAGTTAATAATCCTCCTTTGCAGATATGTTAGGAAGCCATGTCAGGGACACATGAGCCGTCTTTGTAGAATAGCTTAGGGGCTCTAATTACTCCCCTCATACCTTTAGCGTCCAGCTAGGTACTCACAAAGTCATGGGGGATCATCTTACCAGGTCCAGTGACTCCTGTGTGTGTGCTAGCGTAGCCGGGAATCCTATTTTCAGAGTCGGGTCGACCGCATAGCTTCCCAAGATGGCCGCCGCATTCTCTGCACAAAGATGTACCGGGAGCAAAATGCTCTCAAAGATGCCCTCCGGATCAGATCTGGTTGCCGCTTTAGGTGCTCTGAGTATCAGGGCATTATTTACCCACCGGAAACGTGAGCTGTACGGGAAAGATGAGGGTTGCTCACTCCTTTACCCTCAGTTGTGCACAGAGCTGTTAGGCTATCCGACCGACACCATGTTCCTCCAGGCTCCACCTCCAGGGCATACAATTTTAAACTACTTTCCAATCTACTTCTATCATCTAATTTGCTTAGTTCTCTTTGTATCCTTTGGTGAAAAGCATACCTAGGTAGGCTCAAGAGCTGGGAGCTAGCACATATATACCTCTTATATTTGGCTTACTGATGTGATCAGCTAGCTGTCAGTAGTGCATTGCTGCTCCTTCAATAAAGGATACCAAGAGAATGAAGCAAATGTGATAATAGAAGTTCTCAGCATGTCTGCTCTCTTATCTAGCTGCAGGCAATGGCTACACTGAGAATTTCTAAATGTTCATTTTACAAGAAAACAAATAAAAAAAATTTAACACAATCTGTTTCTTTTTATGTTCACTTTGATTTAACTTTTTTCCCTGTATGTAGCATGGGATATGCTTCAGCTGTTACTTGCCATGTGACTGTTAATAATTGCTAATTAAACTAATTTTAGATTGTAAGGTTGAAGGAGCAGGGCCATGCCTGTTCACCATAAATCAGTGTCTTTATGACCGTAAACTAATGTCCCTACAGCTACAGAATTTTGTGCTGTTTTAAAAATAAATTATAGAATAATTTTAACCAACCACAGAACAGTTCCACATATCAATATTTTATCAGAAATGCCTTGTTAAATGGTATACTTGAAGAAGCAACACTTGCGGCCAGATTACGAGTTTTGTGCTAGGAGCTATGCGGTGCTAACGAACAGTTTTTTCTCACCGCTCACTTACCTACAGCGCTGGTATTACGGGTTTTTACAAACCCGGCTTTAAAAGGCAAGAAGTGAGCGTTGAGCAAAATTGAGCTCCTTACCGCACTCCAATACCAGCGCTGCTTAAGTCAGCGGTGAGCTGGTCGTACGTGCTCGTGCACGATTTCCCCATAGGAATCAACGGGGAGAGCCGGCTGAGAAAAAGTCTAACACCTGCCAAAAAGCAGCGTAAAACTCAGTAACGCAGCCCCATTGATTCCTATGGGGAAATAAAAGTTATGTTTACACCTAACACAATAACATGAACCCAGAGTCTAAACACCCCTAATCTGCCACCCCCGACACCTACATTATATTTATTAACCCCGAATCTACTGCTCCGGAGTTCGCCGCCACCTACATTATACTTCTTAAACCATAATCTGCTGCCCCAACATCGCTGACACATACATTATATTTATTAACCCCTAATCTCCCTCCCCCAATGTCGCCGCAACCTAACTACACTCATTAACCCCTAATCTGCCGCCCCCAACGTCACCAGCACTATAATAAACATATTAACCCCTAAACCGCCACACTCCTGCCTCGCAAACATTAGTTAAATATTGTTAACCCCTAATCTGCCTCCCCTAACATCGCCGCCACCTCCTAATCTGCCGAACCGGACATCGCCACCACTATAATAAATATATTAACCCCTAAACCACCGCACTCCCGCCTCGCAAACAATAGTTAAATATTATTAACCCCTAATCTGCCGTCCCTAACATCTCCGCCACCTACCTACATTTATTAACCCCTAATAAGCCGCCCCCAACGTAGCTGCCACTATACTAAATGTATTAACCCCTAAACCTAAGTCTAACCCTAACCCTAACACCCCCTAACTTAAATATAATTACAATAAATCTAAATAAAAATTAATATTAATACCTAAATAATTCCTATTTTAAACTAAATACCTACCTGTAAAATAAACCCTAAGCTAGCTACAATATAACTAATAGTTACATTGTAGCTATCTTAGGGTTTATTTTTATTTTACAGGCAAGTTTGTATTTATTTTAACTAGGTAGAATAGTTACTTAATAGTTATTAACTATTTAATAACTACCTAGCTAAAATAAATACAAAGTACCTGTAAAATAAAACCTAACCTAAGTTACACTAACACCTTACACTACACTACAATTAAATAACTTACCAAAATTAAATACAATTAAATAAATTACATACAATTAGCTAAAGTACAAAACCCCCCACTAAATTACAGAAAATAATAAACAAATAACAAGATATTTAAACTAGTTGCACCTAATCTAATATCCCTATCAAAAAAAAAAAAAAAAAGCCCCCCCCCAAAAAAAAACAAAAAACCTAGCCTAAACTAAACTATCAATAGCCCTTAAAAGGGCCTTTTGCGGGGCATTGCCCCAAAGTAATCAGCTCTTTTACCTGTAAAAAAAAATACAACAGTAATACCCACCACCCACACAAGCAACCACCCAAATAAAATACTAACTAAAAAAAACCTAAGCTCCCCATTGCCCTGAAAAGGGCATTTGGATGGGCATTGCCCTTAAAAGGGCAGTTAGCTCTATTGCCGGCCCAAACCCTAACCTAAAAATAAAACCCACTCAATACACCCTTAAAAAACCTAACACTAACCCCCTGAAGATCGACTTACTGTTCTGAAGACCGGGACATCCATCCTCAAGGAAGCGGCAGAAGTCTTTATCCAACCGGGCCGAAGTCCTCAACAAAGCCGGGAGAAGTCTTCATCCAAGCCGGACGAAGTGGTCCTCCAGACGGGCAGAAGTCTTCATCCAGACGGCATCTTCTATCTTCATCCATCCGACACGGAGTGGGTCCATCTTCAAGACATCCGACGTGGAGCATCCAGAGTCTTCTTACTGAATGATGGTTCCTTTAAATTACGTCATCCAAGATGGTGTCCCTTAGATTCCGATTGGCTGATAGAATTCTATCAGCCAGTTGGAATTAAGGTAGAAAAAAATAATGATCCAATGAGCCAATAGGATTGAGCTTGCATTGTATTGGCTGTTCCAATCAGGTTTTTTAGTTAGTATTTTATTTGGGGGGTTGGTTGTGTGGATGGTGGGTTTTACTGTTGGGGGGTTGTTTGTATTTTTTTTTTTACAGGTAAAAGAGCTGATTACTTTGGGGCAATGCCCCACAAAAGGCCCTTTTAAGGGCTATTGATAGTTTAGTTTAGGCTAGGGTTTTTTTTATTTTGGGGGTGCTTTTTTTATTTTGATAGGGCTATTAAATCAGGTGTAATTAGTTTAACCCCTTAATGACAACTGACGTACCAGGTACGTCATGCAAAAACTAACTGTTAATGACAATAGACGTACCGGGTACGTCAGTTGTCTAACAGAGTGCAATCGCAATCGCTTCCAGCAGCACTCAGGGTATTGCAGTGATGCCTCGATATAGAGGCATCCTGCAATACCTTTTTACAAGCCTCAGATGCAGAGAGAGCCACTCTGTCGCCCTCACTGGTGCCGTTTGTTACTTTGTTGGTGGGTGGGAGCGTAGCAGGGAGGCGGCACATCGCTACCCAGCATCCGGTTTCTGTAAGTGCAATGTGCACGGCGGGTGCCGGGAGCGTGCGGGGGGCCTGCGGGGCACGCGCATTAGCCACTGACACCAAAGAAAAAAAGTAAAAAAAAAAAAAGAAAGTTAAAAACGTTTTAAAAATAAATAAATATAAAAGGATCTGGGAGGGGGGGGATGGGGTATTGAGGGGGGGCTGCTACACTACAGAAAAGTTTGAAAATACTGTTTTTGGTGCAAACTGGGTACTGGCAGACAGCTGCCAGTACCCAAAATGGCAGCAATTTAGTAGCAGGAAGGGTTATAGAGCTGTTTGGTGGGGGATCAGGGAGGTTGGGGGCTAAGGCAGGGCTCCATCACAGCTGAATAAATATTTAAAAAAAAAAAAAAACTCCTTTTATTTAGTACTGGCAGACTTTCTGCCAGTACTTAAGATGGCGGGGACAATTGTGGGGTGGGGGAGGGAAGAGAGCTGTTTGGGAGGGATCAGGGGGTGGGATGTGTCAGGTGGGAGGCTGATCTCTACACTAAAGCTAAAATTAACCCTGCCAGCGCCCTACAAGCTACCTAATTAACTCCTTCACTGCTGGGCATAATTCATGTGTGGTGCGCAGCAGCATTTAGCGGCCTTCTAATTACCAAAAAGCAACGCCAAAGCCATATAAGTCTGCTATTTCTGAACAAAGGGGATCCCAGAGAAGCTTTTACAACAATTTGTGCCATAATTGCACAAGCTGTTTGTAAATAATTTCAGTGAGAAACCTAAAATTGTGAAAAATTTAACGTTGTTTTTTATTTGCTCGCATTTGGCGGTGAAATGGTGGCATGAAATATACCAAAATGGGCCTAGATCAATACTTGGGGTTGTCTACTACACTAAAGCTAAAATTAACCCTACAAGCTCCCTACATGCTCCCTAATTAACCCCTTCACTGCTGGGCATAAACACGTGTGGTGCGCAGCGGCATTTAGCGGCCTTCTAATTACCAAAAAGCAACCCCAAAGCCATATGTCTGCTATTTCTGAACAAAGGGGATCCCAGAGAAGCATTTACAACCATTTATGCCATAATTGCAGAAGGTGTTTGTAAATAATTTCAGTGGGAAACCTAAAGTTTGTGACAAAATGTGTGAAAAAGTGAACTTTTTTTTTTTATTTGATCGCATTTGGCGGTGAAATAGTGGCATGAAATATACCAAAATGGGCCTAGATCAATACTTTGGGTTGTCTTCTAAAAAAAAAATATATACATGTCAAGGGATATTCAGGTATTCCTGACAGATATCAGGGTTCCAATGTAACTAGCGCTAATTTTTAAAAAAAAATTGGTTTGGAAATAGTAAAGTGCTACTTGGAAATAGCAAAGTGCTACTTGTATTTATTGCCCTATAACTTGAAAAAAAGCAAAGAACATGTAAACATTGGGTATTTTCTAAACTCAGGACAAAATTTAGAAACTATTTAGCATGGGTGTTTTTTGGTGGTTGTAGATGTGTCCATTTTTCCTTATATTTTATAAAATGTTTTATAGTAAATTATAAGATATGATGAAAATAATGGTATATTAATTAAGTCCATTTAATGGCGAGAAAAACAGTATATAATATGTGTGGGTACAGTAAATGAGTAAGAGGAAAATTACAGCTAAAAACAAACAATGCAGAAATTGTCCTTAAGTGTAAGAAAATTGAAAAATGGTCTGGTCATTAAGGGGTTAAAGATCTGTAATCTGTTTTTTATTTTCTGTAATTTAGTGTTTTTTTGTGATTTAGCTAATTTAATTTATTTAATTGTTTTTAATTTAGTTAATTTATTTAATTGTAGTGTAGTGTTAGGTGTTAGTGTAGGTTTTATTTTACAGGTCAATTTGTATTTATTAATAGTTTATTAATAGTTGTTAAATAGTTAATAACTATTCTACCTAGTTAAAATAAATACAAACTTGCCTGTAAAATAAAAATAAACCCTAAGCTAGCTACAATGTAACTATTAGTTATATTGTAGCTAGCTTAGGGTTTTTATTTTATAGGCAAGTATTTAGTTTTAAATAGGAATAATTTACGGCTAGATTTAGAGTTCTGCGGCCAAAGGGGTGCGTTAGCTACGCATGCTTTTTCCCCCCGCACCTTTTAAATACCGCTGGTATTTAGAGTTCACAGAAGGGCTGCGTTAGGCTCCAAAAAGGGAGCGTATAGCATAATTTACCGCCACTGCAACTCTCAATACCAGCGGTGCTTACGGACGCGGCCAGCTTCAAAAACGTGCTTGTGCATGATTCCCCCATAGGAAACAATGGGGCCGTTTGAGCTGAAAAAAAACGTAACACCTGCAAAAAAGCAGCGTTCAGCTCCTAACGCAGCCCCATTGTTTCCTATGGGGAAACACTTCCTAAGTCTGCACCTAACACCCTAACATGTACACTGAGTCTAAACATCCCTAACCTTACACTTATTAACCCCTAATCTGCCGCCCCCGCTATCGCTGACCCCTGCATATTATTATTAACCCCTAATCTGCCGCTCCGTACACCGCCGCGACCTACATTATAGCTATGTACCCCTAATCTGCTGCCCCTAACCCCCGCTGACCCCTATATTATATTCATAACCCCCTAATCTGCCCCCCCCAACTTCGCTGCTACCTACCTACAATTATTAACCCCTAATCTGCCGACCGGACCTCACCGCTACTCTAATAAATTTATTAACCCCTAAAGCTAAGTCTAACCCTAACCCTAACCCTAAGCCCCCTAATAAAATAACAAAGCCCCCCAAAATAAAAAAATGCCCTACCCTATTCTAAAATAAAAATTGAAAAGCTCTTTTACCTTACCAGCCCTTAAAGGGGCCTTTAGCGGGGCATGCCCCAAAGAATTCTGCTCTTTTGCCTGTAAAAAAAAACATACAATACCCCCCCCCAACATTACAACCCACCACCCACATACCCCTAATCTAAACCAAACCCCCCTTAAATAAACCTAACACTAAGCCCCTGAAGATCTCCCTACCTTGTCTTCAGCACTCTGGGTATCACCAATCCGTCCAGAAGAGGGTCCGAAGTCTTCATCCTATCCGGGCGATGTCTTCATCCAAGCGGGGGCTGAAGAGGTCCATCATCCGGCTGAAGTCTTCATCCAAGTGGGGGCTGAAGAGGTCCATCATCCGGCTGAAGTCTTCATCCAAGCGGGGGCTGAAGAGGTCCATCATCTGGCTGAAGTCTTCTATCAAGCGGCATCTTCAATCTTCTTTCTTCCGGCTCCATCTTCATCCCGCCGACGCGGAACATCTTTCCTCCACGACGAACTCCCGACGAATGACGGTTCCTTTAAGGGATGTCATCCAAGATGGCGTCCCTCGAATTCCGATTGGCTGATAGGATTCTATCAGCCAATCGGAATTAAGGTAGGAATAATCTGATTGGCTGATGGAATCAGCCAATCAGATTCAAGTTCAATCCGATTGGCTGATCCAATCAGCCAATCAGATTGAGCTCGCATTCTATTGGCTGTTCCGATTCTTTCGGGCATGCCCCGGAAAAGGCCCTTTTAAGGGCTGGTAAGGTAAATTCAATTTTTATTTTAGAATAGGGTAGGGCATTTTTTTTATTTTGGGGGGCTTTGTTATTTTATTAGGGGCTTAGAGTAGGTGTAATTAGCTTAAAATTGTTGTAATATTTTTATAATGTTTGTAAATTATTTTTTTATTTTTTGTAACTTAGTTCTTTTTTTATTTTTTGTACTTTAGTTAGTGTATTTATTCGTATTTATTTGTAGGTATTTGTATTTAATTTATTTATTAATAGTGTAGTGTTAGGTTTAATTGTAACTTAGGTTAGAATTTATTTTACAGGTAATTTGGTAATTATTTTAACTAGGTAGCTATTAAATAGTTATTAACTATTTAATAGCTATTGTACCTGGTTAAAATAAATACAAAGTTGCCTGTAAAATAAATATTAATCCTAAAATAGCTACAATATAATTATTATTTATATTGTAGCTATATTAGGGTTTATTTTACAGGTAAATATTTAGCTTTAAATAGGAATAATTTATTTAATAAGATTTATTTTATTTTGTTAGATAAATATTATATTTAACTTAGGGGGGTGTTAGGGTTAGGGTTAGACTTAGCTTTAGGGGTTAATACATTTATTAGAGTAGCGGTGAGGTCCGGTCGGCAGATTAGGGTTTAATAATTGTAGGTAGGTAGCGGCAACGTTGGGGGGGGGGCAGATTAGGGGTTAATAAATATTATGTAGGTGTCGGCGGTGTTAGGGGCAGCAGATTAGGGGTACATAGGGATAATGTAGGTCGCGGCGGTGTGCGGTCGGCAGATTAGGGGTTAAAAAAATTTAATAGAGTGGCGGCGATGTGGGGGGGCCTCGGTTTAGGGGTACATAGGTAGTTTATGGGTGTTAGTGTACTTTAGAGCACAGTAGTTAAGAGCTTTATGAACCGGTGTTAGCCCAGAAAGCTCTTAACTCCTCACTTTTTTCTGTGTCGTTAGAGTTCTACTGCTCACTTCAGCCAAGACTCTAAATACCGGCGTTAGAAAGATCCCATTGAAAAGATAGGATACGCAATTGGCGTATAGGGCTCTGCGGTATGGAAAAGTCACGGCTGGAAAGTGAGCGTTAGACCCTTTCCTGACTGACTCTAAATACCAGTGGGCGGCCAAAACCAGCGTTAGGACCCCCTAACGCTGGTTTTGACGGCTAACGCAGAACTCTAAATCTAGGCGTTAGTTAATTATAGTAATTTTCTTTAGATTTATTTAAACTATATTTAAGTTAGGGGGTGTTAGGGTTAGACTTAGATTTAGGGGTTAATACATTTAATATAGTGGTGGCGACGTTGGGGACGGCAGATTAGGGATTAATAAATGTAGGTAGGTGGCGGCGATGTTAGGGATAGCAGATTAGGGGTTAATATTTAACTAGTGTTTGTGAGGCGGGAGTGCGGCGGTTTAGGGGTTAATATGTTTATTATAGTGGCGGCGATGTCCGGAGCGGCAGATTAGGGGTTAAAAAATGTATTTTAGTATTTACGATGCGGGAGGGCCTCGGTTTAGGGGTTAATAGGTAGTTTATGGGTGTTAGTGTACTTTTTAGCACTTTAGTTATGAGTGTTATGGCGTTGTATCATAAAACTCTTAACTACTGACTTTAGAATGTGTTAGGGATCTTGGAGGTAGAGGCTGTACCGCTCACTTTTTGGCCTCCCAGGACAGACTCGTAATACCGGCGCTATGGAAGTCCCATAGAAAAAAGACTTTACGAAGTTTACGTAAGTTATTTTGCGGTAAGGCCAAAGAAGTGTGCGGTGCCCCTAAACCTGCAAGACTCATAATAGCAGCGGGTGTAAAAAAGCAGCATTAGGACCTGTTAACGCTGCTTTTTTACCTTAACGCACAACTCGTAATCTAGCCGTTAATTTTAAGAACTCTGGATGGAGCAAAAAAATTAAATAAAAAAGGACTAAAGATTTGTGGATTGGAAGACTGAGAACAGAAAACTACCTATATAATGAGAATTCTGAAAATAATTAAAGAATACGAGAGGCTCCATGCTTTAGTATAATGGATATTCTTCCTATGAGTTTTACATTTATGTGCACACCAGCACTCTTTCATAATTACAAAAATATACACAAATAACTATTATCCAAATGATTTTCCATGTTAGGTGATACAAAAGTTTTGTATGTTCTGTAGCAATTTAAATAATACATCATCTGCAGGGGTTAAGATTTTTGGAACCCAGAGGCCAATCATAACACAAAGGATGGATGCAGAAGCACCCCCCCCCCAAAAAAAATAAAAAAATAAAAGAGCCATAACTACAGTTTTAGGATCAAAGGCTCCTAGAATTTATCAATGGGGAGGGTACAGCTACCTGTGAGTGCTATTGAGCGCCCAGTCCAGTCAGAGTTCAATCCCCCTTCTGTGTTTTGTATATATATATATATATATATATATATATATATATATATATATATATATATATATATATATAGTATATGTGTGTGTATGAATGAGCTTGTATGTATGTGTAACAGTTATTCTTCTCCAAATCTCACTTCTCATTCAAATGAGGCTGCTGACCAATCCCATAAACCTACAAGAGTAACTGCTATGCAAGAAATTATACAAGTTCCAGCTACTGTACTATCATCTCTTGCAACCAAACAGGATATCCCAGACACGGTGCAAGTCTGTGTGCAGGAGGAACTAGCAGACCTTAAACAGAACACGCACGCATTGGGCTTCTGTGTTGAAGCACTGGAAGATGAGGATGACTCCATGTAAACAGTCCTAATTGACTTTGCTGAATATTATCCAAAATATACTAGATCTTGAGAACAGGCAAAGAAGAATATTTGCATACAATGTATTCTAGAGTTAGTTTTACATAAAGACCTTCCATTTCCAACACTTTGCTAAAATAAGAGCAAACCAACTCATCTGAAGAAATTCTCTTGGACGAAGTACATAGGGCTTTATGCCCTAAACCAGCAAATGCAGCTGATTCAAGAGATGTAACAAACTAATTTAAAAACTACAGGGATAAAAAAGAAATATTAGGGCTCTCACAAAAACCAGAGCCTATTCATTTTAAAGGTAATGTTTTACAGTTTTATGCTGCAAGTGGTGGGAACTCTCTCCTTAGTATTATGTGAGAGATGTGTAAATATCTTCAGTGTAATGTATTTAGTGGTCTCAGTTGCGGAATTATATTTGTGACAAATTGTTATTTGCAAAATAATGGTTTGTATCACATAGATATATGTTACCAATATTGAGAGAATGGCAACAAAAAGTACCTTAGTGAGTTTTTAGGTGAACTCTGTAATTTAGTATCAATCAGTACTGCTATGTGCAATACTAAAATACGGCTGGAGTTGAAAATGACACAGTTCACAGAGATGTGTGTATACCACAAAGTGATGTTATGGTTTGCTGGTGAGTTATAGCTCTCCTTGTGTGCAATTGGTAATATCTGTACCTGTAGCGTGGTTGAAAGGAACTACTCGGTCTGCTGCTCTGTTTGTTCGGTGAATCCGATACGTCACGAAAGTGGGCGTGACTTGTCTCCGGTCTCCGTTGGTGAACGGTGCAGTTCAGAGGAGTCGGTAAGAGTTGTGAAACAGTTAAGTTCGTTACTGTTAGAGTTGTGTCCTCAGAGCTGCCAGCGTATACTGTTACCAGAGGTCAGTGTTTGATGGAAGCGCACTGTTCTGACAGGAGCTGCGTGAAAGCAGAGGTCTGTGTAAGTTGGAGGCTTTGTGTTAGCAGAGTAGCCTGCGAGTAACAGTCTTATCTCACTGAAGTAGGAAACAGTCTTCAGAGCAAGGCGAGGTATTAATTTGGTGTTTGGATCTTCTTAAGGTTAATGGTAATCGAATAAAATAGGAATCCCTCAGTAGAATATGGAGCTCAGGTTAAGAACAACTATCAGTTCAGTTGCATACAAAATACTAAGCACCTGCGTGCAGGTGCGCAAGGCTTTTAAAGACTTTGGAGGAGGGGACTGCTTAAAGGGATATACCTGACAAGTACAAACAAATGCTCCATTAGGATTTTGGAAATCACTTTTGGAAGAAGAACTAGAGGCGGAAAGATATAGGCAGGTTGATAATTCCAAGGAAGTGACAACGCGTCCACCGCTTCCGCCTGAGGATCCCTGGACCTGGAAGTTTCTTGTTTAGATGAGAGGCCATTAGATCTATTTCTGGAAATCCCCAGATTTGAACAATCTGAAGAAATACCTCTGGGTGAAGAGACCATTCGCCCAGATGTAACGTCTGGCGACTGAGATAATCCGCTTCCGAGTTGTCTATACCTGGGATATTAACCGTAGAAATTAGACAGGAGCTGGATTCCGCCCATACAACTATCCGAGAAACTTCTTTCATAGCCTGAGGACTGTGAGTCCCCCCTTTATGATTGACATATGCCACGGTTGTGACATTGTCTGTCTGAAAACAAATAAACGATTCTCTCTTCAGAAGAGGCCAGAACTGAAGAGCTCTGAAAATCGCACGGAGTTCTAAAATGTTGATTGGTAATCCCGCCTCCTGAGATTCCCAAACCCCCTGCGCTGTCAGAGATCCCCATACAGCTCCCCAACCTGAAAGACTTGCATCTGTTGAGATCACAGTCCAGGTTGGACGAACAAAAGAGGCCCCTTGAATTAAACGATGGTGATCCAACCACCAAGTCAGAGAAGATCGAACATTGGGATTTAAGGATATTAATTGTGATATCTTTGTATAATCCCTGCACCATTGGTTCAGCATACAAAGCTGGAGGTCTCATGTGAAAACGAGCAAAAGGGATCGCGTCCGATGCAGCAGTCATGAGACCTAGAATTTCCATGCACAAAGCTACCAAAGGGAATGATTGAGACTGAAGGTTTCGACAAGCTGAAACCAATTTCAGACGTCTCTTTTCTGTTAGAGACAAAGTCATGGACACTGAATCTATTTGGAAACCCAAAAAGGTTACCCTTGTCTGAGGAATCAAGGAACACTTTGGTAAATTGATCCTCCAACCATGTCTTTGAAGAAACAACACAAGTTGATTCATATGAGATTCTGCAGAATGTAAAGATGAGCAAGTACCAAGATATCGTCCAAATAAGGAAATACCGCAATACCCTGTTCTCTGATTACAGAGAGAAGGGCACCGAGAACCTTTGAAAATATCCTTGGAGCTGTTGCTAGGCCAAACGGAAGAGCAACAAATTGGTAATGCTTCTCTAGAAAAGAGAATCTCAGGAACTGATAGTGATCTGGATGAATAGGAATATGAAGATATGCATCCTGTATGTCTATTGTGGACATATAATGCCCTTGCTGAACAAAAGGCAGAATAGTCCTTATAGTCACCATTTTGAATGTTGGTATCCTTACATAACGATTCAATATTTTTAGATCCAGAACTGGTCTGAAGGAATTCTCCTTCTTTGGTACAATGAACAGATTTGAGTAGAACCCCAGACCCTGTTCCAGGACTGGAACTGGTACAATTACCCCAGCTGACTCTAGGTCTGAAACACATTTCAGAAACGCCTGAGCCTTTACTGGGTTTACTGCAATGCGTGAGAGAAAAAATCTTCTCACAGGCGGTCTTACCTTGAAACCTATTCTGTACCCTTGTGAAACAATGTTCTGAATCCAAAGACTTTGAATCGAATTGATCCAAACATCTTTGAAAAATCGTAGCCTGCCCCTACCAGCTGTGCTGGAATGAGGGCCGCACCTTCATGCGGATTTGGGAGCTGGTTTTGACTTTCTAAAAGGCTTGGATTTATTCCAGACTGGAGAAGGTTTCCAAATGGAAACTGTTCCTTTAGGGGAAGGGTCAGGCTTTTGTTCCTTATTCTGACGAAAGGAACGAAAACTATTAGCAGCTCTATATTTACCTTTCGATTTTTTGTCCTGAGGCAAAAAGGCTCCCTTCCCCCCAGTAACAGTTGAAATTATTGAATCCAACTGAGAACCAAATAATTTATTACCTTGGAAAGAAAGAGAAAGCAACGTTGACTTAGAAGTCATATCTGCATTCCAAGACTTAAGCCATAAAGCTCTTCAAGCTAAAATAGCTAAAGACATATACCTGACATCAATTCTAATGATATCGAAAATGGCATCACAAACAAAGTTATTAGCATGTTGAAGAAGTTTAACAATGCTATAAGCATTATGGTCTGACACTTGTTGCGCTAAAGCCTCCAACCAGAAGGTGGAAGCTGCAGCAACATCAGCCAAAGAAATAGCAGGTCTAAGAAGATTACCTGAACATAAATAAGCCTTCCTTAGAAAGGATTCAAGCTTCCTATCTAAAGGATCCTTAAAAGAAGTACTATCTGCCGTAGGAATAGTAGTACGTTTAGCAAGAGTAGAGATAGCCCCATCAACTTTGGGGATTTTCTCCCAAAACTCTAATCTATCAGATGGCAAAGGGTACAATTTCTTAAACCTTGGAGAAGGAGTAAATGAAGTACCCAGACTATTCCATTCCCTAGAAATTACTTCTGAAATAGCATCAGGAACTGGAAAAACTTCCGGAATAACTACATGAGGTTTAAAAACTGAATTTAAATGTTTATTAGTTTTAATATCAAGAGGACTAGACTCCTCCATATCTAATGCAATCAACACTTCTTTAAGTAAAGAACGAATAAACTCCATCTTAAACAAATATGAAGATTTATCAGTGTCAATATCTGAGGCAGAATCTTCTGAACCAGATAGATCCTCATCAGAAATAGATAAGTCAGAATGATGGCGGTCATTTAAAAATTCATCTGAAATATGAGAAGTTTTAAAAGACCTCTTACATTTACTAGAACAGTGTTTTTCAACCAGTGTGCCATGGCATACTAGTGTGCCGTGAGAGATCCTCAGGTGTGCCACGGCAGACTGACAACAGTGTGACATTTTTTAAACTTTGCTTGTTTTTTACTCCCAGTGCAGGGGTAGTTTGTAGGAGGCATGGCATAACAGCACAATACATACAGTATGTGTGTGTTTGTGTGTATGTGTATATATATATGCTGTATTAGGCTACAATGTGTGATTTTTTTTAAATTTTGGGATGGTGGTGTGCCACAGGATTTTTTAATGTAAAAAAGTGTGCCACGGCAAAAAAAAGGTTAAAAATCACTGTACTAGAAGGAGGAATAACAGACAAAGCCTTCCGAATAGAATTAGAAACAAATTCTTTAACATTAACAGGAACATCCTGAACATTAGATGTTGAAGGAACAACAACAGGTAATGGATTATTACTAATGGAAATATTATCTGCGTTTGATAGTTTATCATGACAACTAACACAAACTACAGCCGGAGGAACAGTTACCAAAAGTTTACAACAAATGCATTTAGCTTTGGTAGAACCGACATCAGGCAGCGTCTTTCCAGAAGTAGATTCTGATCCAGGGTCAGGTAGTGACATCTTGCAATATGTAATAGAAAAAACAACATATAAAGCAAAATTATCAAATTCCTTAAATGGCAGTTTCAGGAATGGGAAAAAATGCAAAACAAAACAAGCCTCTAGAAACCAGAAGCAACTAAAAAGTGAGACTGAAATAATGTGAAAATAACTGGCGCCAAGTATGACGCCCACATTTTTGGCGCCAAGTATAACGCCCACATTTTTTGGCGCCAAGAATGACCAAAACACATATACGTCAAAAATGACGCAACCACGTAAAAACTTCCGGCATCAACTATGACAATCTAGCACAAACTTACTTCACCACCTCCATGGGAGGCAAAGTTTGTAAAACTGAATTGTGGGTGTGGTGAGGGGTGTATTTATAGGCATTTTGAGGTTTGGGAAACTTTGCCCCTCCTGGTAGGAATGTATATCCCATACGTCACTAGCTCATGGACTCTTGCCAATTACATGAAAGAAATGGCTGCCAGTAGCACATGGCAAACAAAACAGAAAAAAAACCCTGACACAAACTCCTCCCCCTCCTCCTTCACCCCTTCTCTGATGTTTTCAGATGCTCGTTCATTTTTCAAAGGGTGATGGTTCTGTTTTGATAATGCGCATGCGCATTATCTTCTGCACGCTCGCAAACCGACCGAGGATGTCATTGCGATTGGAGGATTCAATTAAAAAGAAGGTTTATACATAATAGTGGAGGGAGTTTGGCAGCCATATTTTCAAGGAATAAACCTATGTATTTTCGGTGATTACTCAAATACCGTTAGAGCTCATCAACATCGATGTGGTGTAGCTGCATCTTCTATTCCGTATCTATGGTATGGCCTTAAGTTACCGCTGGTGTTGACTGTCCCGTTAATGAACTGCTGTTTTCCATTGTTTTGTATTAATCTCACTTGCTTCCATTATTGTATGACTAGTTGATAAGCCTGCCCGGATGGCAGTCTGTGTGTGAAAAGTGTAACCCCCTAAGCTACAAAAAATAAAAAAAAGTAAAAATACAGTTAAAAAATAAACAAAACTATCCAAAATAAAATTAACACTAAAGCCCCAAATAGGTACTCATGGTTCCTGAAGTCCGGCAGAGAAGGTCTTCTTCCAGGCGGGTCTATCATCTTCGTCCACAGCAAAGGCGGCGTGGATCATCTCGGTGTTTCCAGATGTAGCGGATCCTCGGTGGCGGCTATGGTCCCTCTTCATGCGATCGTCCACCGCACACTGGAGATTAAATGCAAGGTACCCCAGCCAATAATATTTCACTTGCTCTCATCCTATTGGCTGATGTGAAAATGTCAGCCAATAGGAATGCAAGGTACCCCAATAAATATGGGGTACCTTGCATTTAATCTTCAGTGTGCGGCGGACATTTTTTTTTTTAAATTAGGGGTTTTTGGGCGATTTGAAAAAGTGCTGAATGCCCTTTTTAAGGGCAGTAAAAAAGTGCTGAATGCCCTGGACAATGCCCATACAAATGCCCTTTTCAGGGCAATGGGTAGTTTAGGTTTTTTAGTGTTAGGTTTATTTATTTTGGGGGAGGTTTGGTGGGTTTTACTGTTGGGGGGGACTTAGAATTTTTTTTCACTGCAAAAGAGCTGTTTAGGGGCAATGGGTAGTTTAGAGTTTTTTTTATTTTGAGGGGTTTGATAGGTGGCCGGTTTAAATGTTAGAAGGGGGCTTAGAATATTTTTAATGTAAAAGAGCTGATTTCTTTAGGGTAATGCCCTACAAAAAGCCCTTTTAAGGGCTATTGGTAGTTTATTCTTAGATTAGGAGGTGTTTTTATTTTTGGGGGGTCCTTTTTATTTTCATAGGGATTAGGTTTATTTTTTTTAATTTGGATAATGTGGTTTATTATTGTTTGTAATGTTAGTCTTTTTATTTTTTGTAATGTTAGTCTTACTTTCTGTAATTTTAGATTAGTTTAAACTTCGTTTTCTTTATTTTTTAATTACTGTTAGGATTTTTTATTTTAATTGTAATGTAGTTTTCTTTATGTAATTAAGGGGTCAATTTAGGGTGTGTTAGGTTAGGGGGCTTAGTCATTAAATTATTTTTTTGTGTTGTGGAGGTTGGCGGTTTAGGAGTTATTAGGTAAATTAGGTTTAATGCGTTGTGGGGGGTTGCGGATTAAGGGTTAATAGATGTATTAGGTAGTTTGCAATGTTGGGTTTTGCATATTTAAGGGGTTAATAATTTTATTTGTATTTTTTTTTTCCTTCTTAAAACTTCGTGCGGGCGATTAGTTTTTTTTTTTTTTAATACTTATTGCAGGCGCTTATGTTTTTTTTTGGTAATGCTCCGTTTGCCTTTGCTGCATCCCAGTGGATTACAAAAATTGCAGGGTGG